>NW_024429213.1:2461108-3168926 GCF_017639785.1 Mesocricetus auratus | reverse complement strand
GCCGCCCTCGCTATCGCTATTGCCGTTAGAAGATGGCGCTGACATCCACTGTCAGTTGGAGTTAACTGTCGCTGTCAGTTGGAGTTAACTGTCGCTGTCAGTTGGAGTTAACTGTCGCTGTCAGTTGGAGTTAACCGTTTAAACTGTGCCTCTCCCGTGACGTCATCTGGGGTGATGTGCAAACCACCAATCCCGGCTCTACACATCTCACTCGGAGCTCCTAGGCTTATATAAGGGGCTGGGTTTCTTAGCTTGGGGTCTCCCTCTAAGAAGCTGATCATCTATCTCTCAAGATGCATTAAAGCTTTACTGCAGAAGGATCCGAGTGTTCTGCGTCGTTCTTGCTGGCGAGACGGTAGCGCGGGACATCTGGTGCCGAAACCCGGGAACTCTTCAACATCGCCGGCGCCGCGGGGACCCCTCGGAAGACGGGGCGGATTCAGAACTGCAGGGACGTAGGTTCAGAGAGGTATGCTTTATCCTGAACAACCCTTTTCTCGACTTTGGCCTTAGTTTGTCATCACCGTGGGACGGGTCAGTGGAGGCTTTGGTGCTAGTCCTGTTTGTCCTTCTCCTTCATCGTGGCTGGTGCTGACAGAACGGCGCTGTCCGTCTGGCGCTGTCCGTCTGGCGCTGTCCATCTGGCGCTGTCCATCTGGCGCTGTCAGTCTGGTGCTGTCAGTCTGGTGCTGTCAGTCTGGTGCTGTCAGTCTGGTAACGGAGTTGAGCGCGTTTTTAGATAAGCTGTCAGCGCGATGGGGTCGTCACAGTCAGTGGTTACAGCCTTACAGACTGTGCTAAAACAAAGAGATCTTAAAATTGCACCACGAACACTTCAAAATTTTGTGAAGGAGGTAGATAGAGTGGCACCATGGTATGCTTGTTCCGGGTCCCTCACTGTGGCCTCATGGAACAAGCTAGGTAAGAACTAGACAGGAAGCATGCAGAAGGAGATCTCTGCTTAGGTACCAAAGCCATTTGGAAGCTAGTTAAAAACTGCTTGGAGGATGAGGCCTGTCACCCTGCTATAATAGAAAGTCAGGGAACCTTAGAGGAAGTTCAGGATAGCATGTCAGAAACTGAACGGAGTGAGAGAATGGGAGCTCGCAAAAGAAAAGACATGTCTAAGAAAAAAGGCCCTCCCCAGGAAGTTAAGAAAGGGGAGAGAAAGAAGGGAGTTATCATTCACCCCTTAACAAATCTAAGAAAAAGAAAAAGCCAGAATCTAGTCTATACCCTGCAGTAGAGCTAGAAGCCTTGGAGCTAGATAATTCTGATTCTGACACTCTGGATTCTAGCGAAGAAGGTGGTCTAGAGGAGGAGGTGGCACGGTATGAGGAAAAAAGATATCACCCTGATAGACACCGGCCACTGAAAACAAAAATGAATGTGAGGCCACCGCCTATAAATCCGGCGGGCTCACGCCCCTCAGCGCCTCCGCCATATGAGCTTCGGCTGAATACTGGTACTGACTCCTTTTTACCTTTAGAGGAACGGAGAAAAATACAAATGGCTTTTCCAGTATTCGAGAATGTGGAAGGCGGAAGAGTACATACCCCCGTAGATTACAATCAAATTAAAGAATTGGCCGAATCCGTTCGTAATTATGGGGTCAATGCTAACTTTACCACATTACAGGTGGAAAGGCTTGCTAATTTTGCCATGACTCCCACTGACTGGCAAACGACAGTGAAAGCAGTGCTTCCCAACATGGGACAATACATGGAATGGAAGGCTCTCTGGTATGATGCAGCCCAGGCACAAGCTAGAGTTAATGCCACGGCTGAAGATGAGAATCAGAGGCAGTGGACATTTGAAATGCTGACAGGTCAGGGTCAACATGCCCTTAATCAAACCAACTACATCTGGGGCGTCTATGGTCAGGTGTCGGCCGCCGCTATTAAAGCATGGAAGGCCCTCACAAAAAGGAGAGTCCAGTGGACACCTTACAAAGATTGTCCAAGGACCCCAAGAGCCATTTTCAGACTTTGTGGCCAGAATGACAGAGGCCGCCAGTCGCATCTTTGGTGATTCAGAACAAGCTATGCCCCTGATTGAGCAACTTGTCTATGAACAAGCAACCCAGGAATGTCGGCGGCTATCGCCCCTCGCAAAAGCAAAGGTTTACAAGATTGGCTCAGAGTGTGCAGGGAGCTGGGGGGACCCCTAACCAATGCAGGACTAGCTGCCGCCATTTTACAAACGCACAGGTATAGAGATTTATCTAATCGAAAAGCTTGTTTTAATTGTGGGAGAATGGGGCACCTTAAGAAAGATTGTCAAGCCCCTGAAAGAACAAGAGAATCGAAGCTTTGCTATCGTTGTGGTAAAGGTTATCATAGGGCTAGCGAATGCAGGTCAGTCCGGGATGTAAAAGGGAGGCTTCTGCCCCCTATTGAAGAATCAAGGTACCCCAATCAAAAAACGGGTCACGGGGCCCATGGTCCCAGGGCCCTCAGAAATATGGGAACCAATTTCAGAAAAGCAATCAAGAGGAAGTAGAGGTTTCCGAGGAACCTCCGGAATGGACTTGCGTGCCGCCTCCGACTTCTTACTCATGCCCCAAATGAATGTTCAACCGGTCCCAGTCCATTCCCCTGGACCTTTGCCCCCTGCCACCATTGGGCTTATTCTGGGCCGTGGCTCCTTAACTTTACAGGGACTCATTATATATCCTGGGATTGTTGACCCATATCATAAAGAGGAGATTCAAGTTCTCTGTTCTAGCCCTCGGGGTGTATTTTCTATAAAGCAGGGAGATAGAATTGCACAACTGGTGTTGCTGCCCTCCCTCGGGGATGGAGAAACCTACACTTTACAAAAAAGGGCTATGGGATCTTCTGGAAGTGATTCAGCCTATCTGGCTATACCCCTAAATGAGAGACCTACAATAAAATTGTTAATTAATGGAAAAGAATTTGAAGGGATAATGGATTCGGGAGCAGACAAAAGCATTATTTCACTCCATTGGTGGCCGAAGTCTTGGCCCACTGTTGTTTCATCTCATTCTCTACAAGGTCTTGGATACCAGTCCTCTCCTGCCATCAGTGCCTCAGCCTTAACCTGGCGGGATGCTGAAGGCAAACAGGGATGTTTTACCCCCTATGTGTTGCCACTCCCTGTAAATTTATGGGGACGAGATGTGTTACAAGCCATGGGCATGACCCTAACTAATGAATACTCCCCCAGGCATCAGCCATTATGGCAAAGATGGGGTATACAAATGGTAGAGGCTTGGGTAGGCAAGAACAAGGCAGAATAAAACCCATTACACAACACGGAAATCGGGGTAGAAAAGGACTGGGTTTTATTTAGGGGCCGTTGAGGCTTCACGACCCATACCATGGAAAACAGAGGAGCCGTTATGGGTCTCTCAATGGCCTCTATCCTCTGAAAAATTAGAGGCTGTCACAAGATTAGTGCAAGAACAGGAACGGCTGGGGCATCTAGAGCCTTCTACCTCCCCATGGAATACACCAATTTTTGTTATTAAGAAGAAATCTGGGAAGTGGAGATTACTCCACGACCTGCGGGCCATTAACAATCAGATGCATCTTTTTGGCCCTGTTCAAAGAGGCCTTCCTTTGCTTTCTGCACTTCCTCAAGATTGGAAGCTTATTATTATAGATATTAAGGATTGTTTCTTCTCTATTCCACTTTACCCACGGGATAGACCAAGGTTTGCCTTCACTATCCCTTCTCTTAATCATATGGAACCAGACAAGAGATTTCAGTGGAAGGTACTGCCGCAAGGCATGGCCAATAGCCCAACAATATGTCAGCTATATGTGCAGGAGGCTTTGGAGCCAATTAGGAAGCAATTTACATCTTTAATCGTTATCCATTATATGGACGATATTCTTATTTGTCACAAAGAGTTAGATGTTTTACAAAAGGCTTTTCCCATGCTGGTGGCTGAATTAAAACAGTGGGGATTAGAGATTGCCTCAGAAAAGGTTCAAATTGCAGATACAGGGCTCTTTTTGGGCTCAAAGATTACTCCCAAAAATATAGTTCCTCAGAAAATAGAAATTCGCAAAGACCACTTACAAACATTAAATGATTTTCAGAAACTTCTGGGAGATATAAATTGGTTGAGGCCCTTTTTAAAAATTCCATCTGCTGATCTAAAACCCCTCTTCGATCTCCTGGAGGGTGAGCCTCATATCTCCTCACCCAGAAAATTTACCCCTGCCGCCCACCGAGCCTTACAGATGGTGGAAGAGGCCTTACAGGAAGCACAATTACAACGAATTGAGGAGTCACTACCTTTTAATCTGTGTGTTTTTAAGACAGCTCAATTGCCAACTGCAGTCCTGTGGCAACATGGACCATTACTTTGGATTCATCCAAATGCTTCCCCTGCTAAGATTATTGACTGGTACCCTGATGCTGTTGCACAGCTCGCGCTTCGCGGAATAAAAGCAGCTGTTACACATTTTGGCAGGGATCCTGATTCCTTGATTGTGCCTTATACTGCTGCACAAGTTCAGACCTTGGCAGCCACATCTAGTGATTGGGCAGTTTTAGTTACTTCCTTTTCAGGACAAATTGATAATCATTTTCCAAAGCATCCAATTTTACAGTTTGCCCTAAACCAGGCTATAGTGTTTCCACAAGTGACAGCTAAAGACCCACTCCCAGATGGGACTGTGGTGTACACTGATGGATCAAAAACTGGTATGGGAGCTTATGTGGTCAAGGATAGGGTTATATCTAAACAATATAATGAAACTTCACCTCAAGTTGTAGAATGTCTGATAGTACTGGAGGTTCTTGAGGCTTTTCCAGGACCCCTCAATATTGTATCAGATTCCTCTTATGTGGTTAATGCAGTTAATCTCCTTGAGATAGCTGGAATAATAAGATCCTCCAGCAGAGTTGCTAACATCTTTCAGAAGATACAAGCTGCCTTGTTAAATAGGAGATTTCCTGTTTTCATTACCCATGTCCGAGCACATTCTGGACTCCCAGGTCCCATGTCCTTAGGGAATGACTTAGCGGACAAGGCTACAAAGCTGGTGGCCGCTGCCTTGTCTACCCATGCACAAGCAGCAAAAGAATTCCATAAGCGCTTTCATGTGACGGCTGAGACCTTGCGCCGTCGTTTTGCTCTATCCAGGAAAGAGGCTAGGGAAATTGTTACTCAATGCCAGAATTGCTGCGAATTCTTACCTACTCCCCACATGGGAATAAACCCACGTGGCATTAGACCATTGCAGATGTGGCAGATGGATGTTACTCATATTCCCTCTTTTGGAAGGCTTCAATATGTTCATGTTTCTGTTGACACCTGTTCTGGCGTAATGTTTGCCACACCCCTAACAGGGGAAAAGGCCTCATATGTGATTCAACATTGCCTTGAGGCCTGGAGTGCTTGGGGAAAACCCAGAATTTTAAAAACAGACAATGGACCAGCATATACCTCTCAAAAATTCCGACAGTTTTGTCGGCAAATGGATGTTACCCATCTAACTGGCCTACCTTATAACCCTCAAGGACAGGGCATTGTGGAACGTGCCCATCGTACACTCAAATCATATCTGATTAAACAAAAGGGGAGTATTGAGGATGTTCTACCCTCGGTACCAAGAGTTGCTGTATCCATGGCACTTTTTACCCTTAATTTCTTGAACTGTGATGCCCAAGGCCACACTGCGGCTGATCGCCACAGTTTAGAGCCTGATAGGCCAAAAGAAATGGTAAAATGGAAAGATGTCTTGACTGATCTCTGGAAAGGCCCGGATCCTATTCTTATAAGATCCAGGGGAGCTGTGTGTGTTTTTCCACAGGAGGAAGAAAACCCCCTGTGGATCCCTGAAAGACTCACTCGAAGAGCTCCTTCACAACTCCAGAATAAGAAGGATGGAGGCCAAGTGGGTGATGAAGACTCTCCTACTCGGGATGATGGTTCCTAGTATGATGGGAGAGTTACGGTGGGCCATCATGTCTACCTTCCCCTACCGATGCCAGTGATGCAGAATGCCCAGGTGTTCCCTAGATTTTTCACAAATAATAGAGAGTTGGGGCTTGCCTTTTTGCCTTTAGATCCTCAGATACAGAGTTTTCAGGATGAGAGAACCTTGTCATTAGTAGGAAGCTTGTGCTTTACTGTGATTTCTTCATTAAAGGATAATTTTATTCATATGGATCCAGAAAGATCTAATGCTAATCCTTTTGAATTAATGGAAGCTGTACTGATCTTTCTCCTATGATAGTGAGAAGGGACAGATTACTTTTGATTGGAAAGGGGCATTAGGCAACAGTCTGAGTGAGGGACAGAGCTCTGGATCATCTGATTGGTCCTCCTCCAATGTTAAGTATACCCCTTTTAAGAGAACTAATTATTCAGCTGCCCTTTATTTGGGTTGTGAGTAATGATACCTTAGGTAAGAATCAGAAAGAAATAAATTGTTCTGCTTAGAATTGTTTTTATGCATTATGCTGGGATGCTATTAAGCACCCTTTTGCTTTGGTAATGCGCATGCCTCGATTTATTCCAGCTCCTGTTGAGGCGCCAAGTAATTTGAGTTTGTTTAGGGAAAAGCGAGATTTTTGGGATCTCTGCTATTATTGTGGGCCTGATAGCCACCGCCGCGGTTACTGCTTCGGTTACCGCCTCGGCCCTTGCACTTTCTGCCACTGTGCAGACAACTCAAACCATTAATGAACTATAGGCCACTGTGACCATGGTCCTAGATAAACAGGCCACTGCCAATTCTCAGATACAAGGAGGCCTGATGTTGGTAAACCAACAGATTAATTTGGTTCAGGAACAATTGGATATATTGTGGCAGATGGCCAAATTGGGATGTGAACAAAGTTGCCTGGCCTTTGTGTCACTTAGTACAATATGAGAATTTTACAAGAGCAGCTAACCTGTCAAAAGCTCTGTCTCAACATTTATTACAGAATTGGACTTTTGAGTTTGAGCAGACACTCCGTGAGTTGAGAATGGCGATCCTGCAAGTGAATTCGACGCATCTGGATCTTTCTCTGATGGAAGACCTCTCCCCCTGGATTTCATCTGCATTTTCTTATTTTAAGGAATGGGTGGGGGTAGGATCATTTAGCCTAGTTCTCTGCTGTGGAATAGTGTTGATGCTTTGGATGGTGTGTACGCTCAGAGCCCAAACAAAAGGAGAAAGTGGTGGTGGCACAAGCACTTGCTGCCTTAGAACACGGAGCATCCCCTGACATTTGGTTAACCATGTTAAAGCAATAGGTCGCTGGCCTCCCAGCTCTTGCACCCCACGAGGCTAGTCTCATTGCACGGGATAGAGTGGGTAGGCTTCAGCAGCCCAAGGAGTTGCAAGGCTAAGCACTGCACAGGAGAGGTCTGCGGTATAACGACTTTCTCCTGGGAGATAAGTCATCTTGCATGAAGGTTCTATGTCATGATCTCCTTCCCCCAGAAAAAAGACATCGGACTGGTCAGGACTTCCTCTGGGGATAAGACCCTGGAGAGGAGCTTTGTACATGTTCCGAATTTGCACATGGGGATTTGACCTCTATCTCCACTCCAAAGTTGTGGGTGTCCTATTGCTTCAAAAATAAATGAATAGGGGGAGATGTGAGGAGCCGCCCTCGCTATCGCTATTGCCGTTAGAAGATGGCGCTGACATCCACTGTCAGTTGGAGTTAACTGTCGCTGTCAGTTGGAGTTAACTGTCGCTGTCAGTTGGAGTTAACTGTCGCTGTCAGTTGGAGTTAACTGTCGCTGTCAGTTGGAGTTAACTGTCGCTGTCAGTTAGAGTTAACTGTCGCTGTCAGTTGGAGTTAACTGTCGCTGTCAGTTGGAGTTAACCGTTTAAACTGTGCCTCTCCCGTGACGTCATCTGGGGTGATGTGCAAACCACCAATCCCGGCTCTACACATCTCACTCGGAGCTCCTAGGCTTATATAAGGGGCTGGGTTTCTTAGCTTGGGGTCTCCCTCTAAGAAGCTGATCATCTATCTCTCAAGATGCATTAAAGCTTTACTGCAGAAGGATCCGAGTGTTCTGCGTCGTTCTTGCTGGCGAGACGGTAGCGCGGGACAACAACATACCCAAACCTATGGGACATTTTGAAAGCAGTGCTACGGGGGAAGTTCATAGCACTAAGTGCTCACATGAAGAAACAGGAGAACAGTTATACCAGAGAATTAACATCACAGCTGAAAGCTCTAGAACACAAAGAAGCAAACTCCCCCAGGAGGAGTAGACTACAGGAAATAATCAAATTGATGGCTGAAATCAATAAAGTAGAAACCAGGAAAACAATACAAAGAATCAATGCAACGAAAAGTTGGTTCTTTGAGAAAATCAACAAGATAGACAAACCTTTGTCCAAACTTACCAAACAGCAGAGAGTGAACACGCAAATTAACAAAATCAGAAATGAAAAGGGGGACATAACAACAGACTCTGAGGAAATCCAGAGAATCATTAGGTCATACATTGAAAACCTGTACTCCACAAAATTCGAAAATTTAAAGGAAATGGATGACTTCCTGGACAGCTATCATTTGCCAAAACTAAATCAAGAACAGATAAGCAATTTAAATAGACCTATAACCCCTATGGAAATAGAAGCTGTCATCAAAAGTCTCCCAATCAAAAAAAGTCCAGGTCCAGATGGCCTCAGTGCAGAATTCTACCAGAAATTCAAAGAACAGCTTATACCAATTCTTCTCAAAGTGTTACACACAATAGAAGCAGAAGGGTCTTTGCCAAACTCTTTCTATGAGGCTTCAATAACCTTGATCCCCAAGCCACACAAAGATACAACTAAGAAAGAGAACTTCAGACCAATATCCCTCATGAACACTGATGCAAAAATACTCAATAAAATACTGGCAAATCGGATCCAAGAACACATCAAAACAATCATTCACCACGATCAAGTAGGTTTCATCCCAGGGATGCAGGGATGGTTCAACATACGAAAATCCATCAACGTAATCCATCATATAAACAAGCTGAAAAACAAAAATCACATGATCATCTCACTAGATGCTGAAAAAGCCTTTGACAAAATCCAACACCCCTTCATGATAAAGGTCTTGGAGAGATCTGGGATAACAGGGACATACTTAAACATAACAAAAGCTATATACAGTAAACCAACAGCCAACATCAAACTAAATGGACAGAAACTCAACGCAATTCCTCTAAAATCAGGAACAAAACAAGGCTGTCCACTCTCTCCATACCTTTTCAACATGGTACTTGAAGTTCTAGCTATTGCCATATGACAACAAAGGGGGATCAAGGGGATACAAATTGGGAAGGAAGAGGTCAAACTTTCACTGTTTGCAGACGATATGATAGTTTACATCAATGACCCAAAGAACTCTACCAGGGAACTCTTACAGCTGATTAACACCTTCAGCAAAGTGGCAGGCTACAAGATCAACTCAAGAAAATCAGTAGCCCTACTATATACAGATGATAAAAGGGCTGAAAGAGAAATCAGAGAAACATCACCCTTTACAATTGCCACAAACAACATAAAGTACCTTGGGGTAACGCTAACCAAACAAGTGAAAGACCTGTATCGCAAGAACTTTGAATCATTAAAGAAAGAAATTAAAGAAGCCCTCAGAAAATGGAAATATCTCCCATGCTCTTGGATAGGTAGGATCAATGTAGTAAAAATGGCAATCCTGCCAAAAGCAATCTACAGATTCAATGCAATCCCCATTAAAATCCCAGCACAATTCTTCACAGACGTTGAAAGAACAATAATCAATTTTGTATGGAAAAACAAAAGACCCAGGATAGCCAAAACAACCATGTTCAACAAGGCAACATCCAGAGGCATCACCATCCCTGACCTCAAGCTCTATTATAAAGCTATAGTCCTGAAAACAGCTTGGTATTGGCACAAAAATAGACAGGTAGCCCAATGGAATCGAATTGAAAACCCGTATATTAACCCACACACCTATGAACATCTGATCTTTGACAAAGAAGCTAAAAATATACAATGGAATAAAGAAAGCATCTTCAACAAATGGTGCTGGCATAATCGGAGACTGGCATGTAGAAGAATGCGAACCAATCCATGTTTATCGCCATGCACAAAACTTAAGTCCAAATGGATCAAAGACGTCAACATAAATCCAGCCACACTGAACCTCTTAGAAGAGAAAGTGGGTGGTACCCTTGAACGAATTGGTACAGGAGACAGCTTCCTGAACATAACACCACTACCACAGACAGTGAGATCAACAGTTAATAAATGGGATCTCCTGAAACTGAGAAGCTTTTGTAAGGCAAAGGACACAGTCAGCAAGACAAAAAGGCAGCCCACAGAATGGGAAAAAATATTCACTAACCCCACATCTGACAGAGGGTTGATCTCCAAAATTTACAAAGAACTCAAGAAGCAAGTCTCCAGAACTCCAAAGGATCCAATTAAAAAGTGGGCTGCAGAACTAAATAGAGAATTTTCTATAGAGGAGGATAAAATGGCTGAGAGGCACTTGAGAAAGTGCTCAACATCCTTAGCCATCCGGGAAATGCAAATCAAAACAGCTCTGAGATACCATCTCACTCCTGTCAGAATGGCTAAAATCAAAAACACCAACAACAATTTATGCTGGAGAGGATGTGGTGAAAGGGGGACACTTCTCCATTGCTGGTGGGAGTGCCAACTGGTTCAGCCACTTTGGAAATCAGTATGGAGATTCCTCAGAAAAATGGGAATAAACCCAGCAACTCCACTCTTAGGCATATATCCAAAAGATGCCCATTCATACAACAAAGATGTCTGTTCCACTATGTTCACAGCAGCATTATTTGTAATAGCCAGAACTTGGAAGCAACCTAGATGCCCCTCAACTGAAGAGTAAATAGAGAAAATGTGATACATTTACACAATGGAGTACTATTCAGCAGAAAAAAACAATGGAATCTTGAAATTTGCAGGCAAATGGATGGCACTAGAAGAAGCCATCCTGAGTGAGGTAACCCAGTCACAAAAAGACAAACATGGTATGTACTCTCTCATATATGGATTTTAGATATAGATCAGGGGAGTGCCAGCCCAAAATCCCATGGCCAGAGAGTCTGGGAAACAGAACCTTCAACCAATGACAGATGGAAGCAGAGGGAGACTCCCACAGCTAAACACTGAGCTGAACTCAATGAACCCAGTGACACAGAGGGAGGACTGATGAGAAAAGGGGTAAAGACTGGGCTGGTTTAACCCCCAGAAACAAGTGACCTGAACAAGGGGTAGCTCTTGAATCCCAGACTGATGGCTGGGAATCCAGCATGGGACTGATCAAGATCCCCTGAATGTGGGTGTCAGTGAGGAGGCCCAGGCAATCTATGGTGCCTTTGGTAGTAGATCAGTATTTATCTGACATACAAATGGATTTTGGGTGCCCATCCCACAATGAGGCATGCACTTGTACCCTGGACTCTTGGGAGAGGGTCTAGGCCTTGCCATGGATGAAATAACAGACTATGGGCACCTCTATGGAGGGCCTCACTCTCCCTGTGGAAAGGAGGTGGGTATTGAAGAGGGGTTTGGTGGGACGGCGTGGAATGAGGGGAGCGAAAGGGAGAGGGACCTAGGATTGACATGTGAAGCAACCTTGTTTCTGATTTAAAGTTAAAAATAAAAAATGTAAAAAAAACACAGTTTGAGGGAAAGCTTTGTAAATGATCAGCAACTATAGATGCAAGCATAACTAACAGAATACAAGAGATGGAAGAGAGAATTTCAGGCATTGAAGGTACACTAGGAGAAATAGATTCATCGACCAAAGAAAATCTTAAGACCAACAAATCCCTAACACAAAATATCCAGGAAATATGGGACCCCATGGAAAGACCAAACCTAAAAATAATAGGCATAGAAGAAGGTGAAGAAACCCACCTACAAGGTGAAGAAAACATATTCAACAAAATCATAGAAGAAAACTTTCCCAACCCAAAGAAAGACATGTCAATGAAACTACAAGAAGCCCACAGAACACCAAATAGAATGGACCACAAAAACTCCCCTTGCAGCATAATAATCAAAATATCAAATATATAGAATAAAGAAGTCTATTGAAAGCAGCAAAGGAAAAATACCAAGAAAAAATGAAGGAAGATCTATCCGAATTACACATGACTTCTCCATGGAAACTCTGAAAGCCAGAATGTCCTGGATAGATATTCTACCAACAGTAAGAAAGTACAGATGCCATCCCAGACTACTACACCCAGCAAAGATTTCAATTACTGTAGATGGAGAAAAAGAGATATTCTATGAAAAAAATAGATTTAAACAATATATATCCACTAATCCATTCCTACAGAAAGTTGTGGAAGGAAAAGTCCAACCCAAGGAAGTCAACTATACCCACAAAAACATAGGCAGTAGATGATCTCACTTTACCAACACCCAAAAGAAAAAAAGGGAGGAGGGAAATCCACACAAAATACCACCACCATCAACAAATCCAAAACAAACAAGAATGAACAGTCATTGATCATTAATATCTCCCAATATTAATAGTCTTAACTCACCTATAAAAAGACACAGGATAAGAAAATGCATATGAAGACAGAATCCATCCTTCTGCTGCACACAAGAAACATACCTCAAACTCAAAGACAGACATTACCTCAGAGATAAGGGTTAGAAAAAGGTTGTCCAATCAAATGGACCCAAGAAACAATGGGGTGCAACATTCTAATATCTAACAAATTAGATTTTAAACTAAAACCAATTGAAAGAGATGAAGAAGGTCATTTCATATTTATTACAGGAGAAATCTATCATGATGAAGTCTCAATTCTGAACATGTATACCCCAAATACAAAGGCACCCATGTTCGTAAAGGAAACATTACTAAAGCTCAAATCACACATAAAACCTAACATACTTATAGTGGAGAGACTACAACACTCCACTTTCACCACTAGACAGGACCACCAGACAGATACTTAACAAAGAAACAAAGGAACTAACAGAAGTTATGACCCAATTGGGTTTAAGAGACATCTACAGAACATTCCATTCAAACACAAAAGAACATACCTTCTTCTTAGCGCCACATGGAACCTTGTCTAAAATCGACCACATGCTTGGCAATATAGCAAACCTCAATAGGTACAAAAAAATTGGAATAACACCCTCCATCTTATCAGACCAGTATGTTTTAAAGTTATAATCAACAACAACACAAATTGCAGAAAGCTACAAATTCATGGAAATTAAACAATGTGCAGTTGCACCATTCCTGGGTCAAAGAAGAAATAAAAAACAAATTAAAGACTTCCTCAAATTCAATGAGAATGAAGACACAACATACCCAAACTTATAGGACACTTTGAAAGCTGTGTTAAGAGGAAAGTTCATAGTACTAAGTGTCCACATAAAGAAATTGGAGCATACTCACACTAGAGAATAAATAGCACAACTTAAAACTCTTGAACAAAAAGAAGCAAACTCACCCTGGAGGAGTATATGCCAGGAAATAATCAAATTGAGGGCTGAAATCAATAAAGTAGAAACTAAAAAAACAATACAAAGAATCAATGTAACAAAGAATTGGTTTTTCGAGAAAATCAACAAGATAGACAAACCTTCATCCAAACTAACCAAAAGACAGAGAGAGGGCATGCAAATTAACAAAATCAGAAATGAAAAGGGAGACATACCAACAGATACTGAGGAAATCCAAAGAATCATCAGGTCATGCTTTAAAAACCTGTACTCCACAAAATTTGAAATTTTAAAGGAAATGGACAATTTTCTAGATTGCTATCACTTACCAAAATTAAATCAAGAACAGATTAGCAATTTAAATAGACCTATATACGCCTAATGAAATAGAAGTAATCATCAAATGTCTCCCAAAAAAAAAAAAAAAAAAAAAGGCCTGGACCAGATATTTTCAATGGAGAATTCTACCAAAAATTCAAAGAAGATCTAATACCAATACTCCTCATATTGTTCCACACAATAGAAACAGAAGGCTCACTGCCAAACTTCTAAACTTCTTATGAGGCTACAATTACCTTGGTACCCAAACCACACAAAGACACAACTAAGAAAGAGAACTACAGACCAATATGTCTCATGAATATTGATGCAAAAATACTCAATGCAATACTGGCAAGTATTATAAAAAATAGTGGCAAATTGAATCCAAGAAAACATCAGAAAAAAATCACTCAATATGATCAAGTATGCCTCATGCCAGGGATGCAGGGATGGTTCAACATACAAAAATATGTCAATGTAATCCACCATATAAACAAACTGAAAAGGAAAAAACACATAATAATCTCACTAGATGCTGATAGAGCCTTTGACAAAATCCAACGTTACATCATGATAAAGGTCTTAGAGAGATCATGGATAACAAGAACATACCTGAACATAATAAAAGCAATATACAGCAAACCAACAGCCAGCATCAAACTAAATGGAAATAAAGTCAAGTCGATTCCTCTAAAATCAGGAACAAGACAAGACTGTCCACTCTCTCCATATCTCTTCAATATTTTACTTGAAGTTCTACCTAGAACAATAAGACAACAAAAGGAGATCAAGGCAATACAAATTGGAAAAGAAGTCAAACTTTCACTATTTTGCAGATGATGTGATAGTGTATTTTAATGACCCGAAAATATCTACCAGGGAAAGCCTACAGCTGATAAATACCTTCAGCAAAGTGGCAGGATACAAGATTAACTCAAAAAATCAATAGCCCTACTATATAAAGATGATAAATGGCCTGAAAAAGAAATCAGAAAAATATCACCCTTTAAAATAGCCACAGACAACAAAAAAATGTCTTGGGGTAATGCTAATCAAACAAGTGAAAAACCTATATAACAAGAACTTTGAGTCTTTAAAGAAAGAAATTAAAGAAGATACCAAAAAATGGAAAGATCTCCCATGCACTTGTATAGGTAGGATCAACATAGTAAAAATAGCAGTCTTGCTAAAAGCAATCTACAGATGTAATGCAATCCCATCAAAATCCTAGCACAATTCTTCAGAGACCTTGAAAGAATAATAGTCACCTTTATATGGAAAAACAAAAGACCCAGGATACCATAAACAGCCCTGTATAATAAAGGAACTTCTGGAGGCATCACAATCCCTGACTTCAAGCTCTATTCTAGAGCTATTGTCCTGAAAACAGCTTGGTATTGGCACAAAAATAGAGAGGAAGACCAATGGAACCCAATTGAAAACCCTAATATAGACCCACATACCTATGAACACCTAATTTTTGACAAAAAACTAAAATTACACAATGGAACAAAGAAAGCATCTTCAACAAATGGTGCTGGTATAACTGGATGCTGGCATGTGGACGACTGCAGATAGATCCATATCTATCACCATGCACAACACTTAAGTCCAAATGGAACAAAGACCTCAACATAAATCCAGCCACACTGAACCTCGTAGAAGGGAAAATGGGAGGTACTCTTGAATGAATTGGTACAGGAGACAGCTTCCTGAACATAATACCAGTAGCACAGACACTGAGTTTGACAATTAATAAATGGGACCTCCTGAAACTGAGAAGCTTCTGTAAGGCAAAGGACACAGTCAACAAGATAAAATGGCAGCCCACAGAATGGGAAAAGATATTCACCAACCCCACATCTGACACAGAGCTAATTTCCAAAATATACAAACAACTTAAGAAGCCACCCACTCAAACACCAAATAATCCAATTTTAAAAGTGGGGTACAGAACTAAATAGAGAATTCTCTACAGAGGAATCTAAAATGGCTGAAAGATACTTAAGAAAGTGCTCAAAATCCTTAGCCATTGGGGAAATCCTAATCAAAACAATTCTGAGATACCATCTTGCTCCTGTCAGAATGGCTAAAATCCAAAACACCAGTTTATGCTGGAGAGGGTGTGGAGAAATGGAACACTCCACATTGCTGGTGGGAGTGCAAACTTGTACAGCAACTTTGGAAATCACTATGGCTCTTCCCCTGGAAAATGGGAATCAGTTTAACACAATATCCAGCAATTTCACTCTTAGGCATATACCAAAAAGATGCACATTCATACAACAAGGACATCTGTTCAATTATGTTCATAGCAGCATTATTTGTAAAAGCCAGAACGTGGAAGCAACCTAGATGCCCCTGAACTGAATAATGGATAGAGAAAATGTGATATATTTACACAATGTAGTACTACTCAGCGGAAAGAAGCAACGGAATCTTTAAATTCACAGGCAAATGAACGGAACTAGAAGAAACCATCCTGAGTGAGGTAACCCAGTCACAAAAACACAAACATGGTATGTACTCATGGTAGAATTTTATACCTAGAGCGAACAATTACCAGCTTACAATCCACACTGCCAGAGAAGCTAGGAAACAAGGAGGACCTTAAGAGAGACATACATGGTCTCCCGGAGAAGGGGAAAGGGACAAGATCTCCTGAACTAATGGGAGCGTGGAGGTATGGGAGAGGGAGTTAGGAGAAGGAGAAGGGGAGAAGAGTTGGGGAGAGGGGGACATGAGGGAGCAGGAAGATTGAGTTGGGGAAGAATAGAGGAAAGCAAGAAAAGAGATACCATAATAGAGGGAGCCATTATAGGTTTAGAGAGAAATCTGGCACTAGAGAATTGTCCAGAGATCTCAAGGATGACTCCAACTAACAATCTAAGCACTAGTCAAAAGGCTACCTTAAATCCCCTTTTCCGATAATGAGATTGATGGCTACCTTATATGCCATCCTAGAGCCTTCATCCAGTAGTTGATGGAAGCAGAAACAGACACCCACAGCTAAACCCTGAGCCAATCTCCTGGAATCCAGTTGCAGAGAAGGAGGAGTGATGAACAAAGGGTCAAGACCAGGCTGGAGAAACCCACAGAAACAGCTGACCTGAACAAGGCCTAGCTCATGGACCCCAGACCAATAGCTAGAAAACCAGTACAGGAGTGATCCAAACCCCCTGAATGTGGGTATCAGTTAGGAGGCCAGGGCAATCTATGGGGTCCTTGGTAGTGGATCAATATTCATCCCTAATATACGATTGGACTTTGGGATCCCATTCCACATAGATGGATACTCTCTCAGCCTAGACACACAGGAGATGACCTAGTCCCTGACCCAAATGATATGACAGACTTTGAAGATCCCCCATGGAAGTCCCTACCCTCCCTTGGGAGAGAAAGGGGATAGGGTAGGAGGTTGGTGTGAGGCAGGGGAGGAGGGGAGGGAGAGGGAACTGGGACTGACAAGTAAAACAAGCTTGTTTCTAATTTAAATCAAAATTAGTTAAACTTCTCTTTATTTTTCATCATAGGTTTGGCTCTTGAGTCATTCTATTCATCAGCAAATGTTGACCCAGCTTTCTGGACTGCCTGTAGAGGAATTTTCACAGGCTTCCTAATTAACACCCTTACAAGATGCACACCTGTGGTAAAATTACCCTCAGATCAAAATGGCAATGCTTGGAATCCCTTTATAATTGTCTGGAAAGTCAAATGTAAAGTTCCAGGAGATGAGTCCTAGTGTCTTCGTAATGGCAACTGGTTTCTTTGTCATACTTGTGCGACTGTTAGGGATAGAGGTGTATGTGGGATGGTCATTATAAAGCAATTTATTTACTTATTTATTACAAATTTTATTGAGGTAGTGTTCACATATCATAAAATTCATCTACATTAAGCACAGAATTCTATCACTGTTAGTATATTTCCAGAGTTGTACAACTACCATCATAATCCAATTTTCAAATATTTCCATCATTCCTATAAGGAGCCAATACTCATTAATCCTATCCCCACAGCAAGCCCTAGGCAAATAACTTTGTTTCTCTTTTGCAGATATGTCCATTCTGAACATTTTACATGAATTGGATTAGACAGTATGTGCTCCTTCATGTGTTTCCAGGTTCTTCCACATGGTAGCATGCATCAGTACACCATTCCTTTTTATTCCAAAACAGTGTACCATTTACAAATGAACCACATTTTCTTTATCCATTAGCACTGTTTCTACATTTTTGTTATTATGAACATTCACACATATGACTTCATGCAGACATAATGATTTCTATTTAACATGTTAAAAGCAGATTTAAACTCAGAATAAACTCTCCTCTTCAACCAGAAGGCTGTTATTCATGAACCTGAAGGGCTGGGATATTTTCAGAGTAAGTGTCTAATACAAAAGAAAAAATAATTAGAACACTTTCATAAAAATTCATATAAAGTCTCAAAGTTTATACAAGAAGTTTGTTGTTTTTTTCCTCTTTTTCCAATACTGTGAACTCAACCCACAGTCTTATGCTTGCCAGGCAAGTACACTACCACTATAGTAGCTGAAACCCTGTCGTCGTCGTCCTCCCCCCCGCAAGTTTGGGTTTTATTAGAAGTTCTAAGTCATACCTTTTCCTTGTCCACACGCAGGGAGCTGAAGTCTTTTCAATGGCTGTAAGTACGGTCAAGCGTTTGAAGAATGTGTTCCCGCCTGAGTTCACAGGATTGATTGGTACATAAACTGCTTGACTTTTCTACATCTAGCTCTGCCACCTTGAGAAGCTGTTGAAAGCCACATTCCTCAGTTTCTCTTAAAACTCTGCCCACACAGATCCAAAAGTGGTTATGAGGTTAAAGGTTCCCCAGGCATTTAAAGCACCTCAAATGAAACAGTGATCTTTTGTATATCAGGAAGATTTTATGTTGGCAAAGGTAATGTTTAGTCAGCCTTTTTGTTCATTCTGGAAGACCCCAGAACTCAATAAATCTACAAAGTTTTGTCTTTTCCATTTGGGCTGACAAGAATGTGATTCTCATTTCCTTCCAGGTCAAAAAATGTTTATGGTTCAAGTAATACTAAACCCTCGATTTGAGGAACTGGTTTTCTGAACTCCCAAATACAAATTGGTGACTGTATTCTAAGATGAAACCAGCCTTTCATGACAACATAACTAAGTTTAGAATATGAAGAGAAAAGAGTTCAGAGGCAGAAATTAACTCAATAAGTGATTCCTTAAGAACTCTGCAGAGCAAGGAGCATACAATGTTGCTGCTCCCCCTTGAGAGTCACTAGTCTGACAGGACTCGGCAAGAATGAACACAAAGAAGGTGTGCCCGTTTCCAGTTTGAAATCCTTCTGTTTCCATTTTAGAAAGAGAGCTGGCCTCTTGAAGACAATTCTCCAAAAAGTAGAAAAAAAGATTCCAATGCAAATATAAACACAAACATACATTAGCGATTTCAGGAGTGAGTCTGGAGCTCAGGGGTGAACCACACACTTACCCAGCATTCACAGGGCCTTAGGTTGAATGACCAATACAGCAACAACAAAGAATGTTTTCTTCAGCTCATAATCAGAGGACCAGCCAGTTCAAAGGAGCAGAAAACAATGAACAAATACATGGATCAAGAACATCAAAGCAGATGCGCAAATGGAGGCTGAAAGGGCTTCTTCTACAGTGACTGAGGATAGTTAAAGAAGTACAACATAGGACAAAATTTGCATGTCCATAACTAATCATTTTGTACTGCTATCTATTAGCTTCAACATAGTGAGTTACAAAATAGTTCCCACAGACTTAGAATCCGATAGAGGAGTTAACAAACTGACATTCCGGCCAAATTTAGCTCCATGCCTGTTCTTGTAAATAGAGTTGTATTTGAATATATTAAAATATTGATGCCTACAGCCATACAGCTGCAAAAGACAAGTATTGGAATAAAGATACTATGGCTCTCCAGACTGAAATACTTACCATTTTGTCCTTTTACAAGAGGTGGTGGTGGGACAAGCACTTGCCAGCTTTCTCTGGACAGTGCATAATTTCCATCAAGGCATTTTTTCCCCCTATAGTCTCCATGGTACTCTGAAAATAATTTTAAAGTTAATGTACAAATAGTAATCAGATAATGCAAGCTTTGGAATTCAGAGATGAAACTAAAAATATTCTACAAGATTTCATAAAAGAGAAGGGCTGGCATTTGGTTGTATGAAGATAGTTGCATGAAGTCTAGATACTGGGAGAAGAGTGGAGGACAGTTCTAGGTAGATATAAAGGCATGGGGAGAGATGTGGGGTCCAAGCTTACAAAAGGCCTGACAATCACACTGACTAGGAGCAGAGCTAAGAGGAATATTGGTTAGACAGAGATCCTGAAAGAAAGATTTCTGTATGTTGGTGTGCACTCACGTGTGTGTGACACTAATAAGGATGAAACTTGAGAGTTTGAGCATGTTAAACAAATGTTATGCCACTAAGCTATAGTCTATGTTAACCAAAACAAATATTTGACCCTCCACTTGCTTCTATGCATGAAATCAGCTTGTTAGAGGCCAGAGTTAAGTAGACTGGTTTGAAGAGTCCCAGTACCAGCCTACAGAAGACTTTATGAACCCTCCAGATTGTTCCAGGTGTCTGGTTCTTCTAATTCCAGTCACTCCGCTGGTTGTACAGTGTCAGAAGTTTCTGTTAAAATGTAAGAGAACATATATTTTGGAAGAATAAATTATAGAACTACAAGTCCATTTTGTGCTTCTATAAAAATATCAGAGGCTGGGTATTTTACACACAGAAGTGGTTTATTTGGACTTGGAGAGTGGTGGGCCAAGATTTGGGCAGTTCTATCTGTAACCTTTTGAATTCTATCACACCATAGCGGATGGTATCGCTACATGTATAGAAGAGATGACTCAATGAGAAGTAAGTTAAAGACCAGGCAAGGCCAGGTTTAGTCTTTTGTAACATCATGAGTTCATGAGATCTAATGTACTCTTGCAAGATCCAGTCCATTCCATGAGACATTCACAACGGCAGCTATGACTCAGTCACTTCCCATGCCACTCACGCCTCTTAACACCCACCACCTTCAATATTGTTACACTGGAGACCAAGCTTCCAACAGAAAAACTTCTGGAGGACAAATCATATCACTATCACAGCAGTACCCTCAATGGACATAAAAAAGTCACATCTACTGTTTGTTGATCAATTTCCTCAGAACAGGAAGTAAGCAGTCTGTCTTTACAGAGGGAACTCTCAGTCATGACACCACTGTTTGAATTTTTGTCAGTTTTGTTCTGGCCCTAAAATCCATTGGGGTATGGGAAATACACCTCTTTGAAGCATTCTAATGCAGACACCTGTAGATGGTAGGCAGATTTACTTCTAAAGGCTCTAATGATTAATTTTAGGGCAGAATTGGACAGAAGCATAGGGCCTTTCTCTTAAAACCATACCTCTAGGAGCTCCCGTAAATTTCTTAGTTTCTTTGGCATGGTTTTGGTTTGCTGTGT
The DNA here is from genome assembly GCF_017639785.1 of Mesocricetus auratus. Taxonomy (NCBI): domain Eukaryota; kingdom Metazoa; phylum Chordata; class Mammalia; order Rodentia; family Cricetidae; genus Mesocricetus; species Mesocricetus auratus. The sequence continues at coordinate 3,147,669 of NW_024429213.1, read as the reverse complement.
TCTTAAAAGAGGCAAGAAGCAGTCAGGTGCTGTTGCACGCCTTTATTCTCAGCACTTAGGAGGCAGAGGCAGGTGGACCTCTGTGAGTTTGAGGCCAACCTGCTCTACAGAGTGAGTTCCAGGACAGCCAGGACTGTTTCACAGAGAAAGTCTGTCTTAAAAAAAGAGGCAAGAAAAAAAGTTAAGAGTGTGAAATTTTGTCTAGCAGAAGTAACTGGCAGCAGTTATTGTCACAGGGAGTGATTCTCTGCCATTGGCTCTTCAAAGCACAAGACTGCCGCTGTCACCAGGGTGTCCCCAACAAGGCAACAATGCCTCTGTGTCCATAAAGAACACAGAGATACCCCACTCCAGAGATATTCAGGAAGCACAAGCTATATTGCACATGAGCAACCACTTATATAGTGGAAGCCTATTAACTGATTTGTCAGCATAGTCCCTTAAATTGAACAGTGAGAGCTCATATCACCAGGGTCTCTATTAGAAAGAAAACATTAAAGGAGATGAAGAGAGTGCAGACTCATTCACAGGCCAGCTACTTGCTACCAACGCTATTTTGAATTCAGTGTTCTGACTTCTGGGGAAAGGTTTGCCACTTTTCTTACTCAGAAGCACAGCGTGCCAAAGTAGGCTGGCTCCCTGGTCATGCCTGCATTTTCTCATACATAGGAGGGTACAACATCGTCTATTGTTGAATCTCTCATTTCACTACTCTCCTTGCTTCCTACTTCATATTTCCCAGTGTTGAACACTCAAGTTTATTTGCGTGATTAGTATACAGGTTTACTGTGTTGCTGGGAATTACAGGACCTCACCCATGTTAAGCATGTGCTCTACCATGGGGCTACACCTGATTCTTTGTATGCTAGTTTGGGAAACATCCTAGATGAATGCTCAATTAGTTCACCAATAATCACTGTGCTGAGAGCTACAGCCTGCATGTATATATGATACTGGCCTAGCCCTCCAGATGTGTGCAGAGGAAGCAAGATTCCAATGCATGAAAACACCACTGATACAAGAGATCTCCCTAACATTATGGAACACTTGTATTGCAGAACTCACCATAAAGCTGACTGAATCTTTCTTAAAAATTTATTTTACATACCAACCACAGTTTTTCTACCTGGTCTCCTTTCTGTCCCCTCCCCACCTTCTTTCTAACACACCCTCCTTTCTAGCCCCTCATCCTCTCCTCAGAAAGGAGATATACCAAAACCTGGTATATCAAGCTGAGAAAGAACGAAGCCCCTCCTCCCTGCATTGAGGCTGAACAAGGCATCCCACCACAGGGAATGGGTTCCAAAAAGCCAGTTCATGCACCAAGAACAGATCATGGTCCCACTGCTAGGGGCCCCACAAACAGATTAAGCTACACAACTGTCACCCACATGCAGAGGGCCTAGTGTGGTCCCATGCAGGCTTGTTAGCTGTTGGTCTAGAGTCCATGAGTTCTCACTAGCTTGGGTCAGCTGTCTCTGTGAGTTTTCCCATCATGATCTTGAAACCCCCCATATAATGCCTCCTCCCTCTCTTCAGCTGAACTTCAGGAGTTCTGCCCAGTGCTGGGCTGTGGATCTTTGCATCTGCTCCCATCAGTTCCTGGATGAAGACTCTGTGATGACAACGAGGGTAGTCATCAATCTTATTACATGGGAAGGCCTGTTCAGGCACCCTCTGCACTATTGCTAGGAGTCTCAGCTGGGGTCATCCTTGTGGATTTCTTGGAGTTTCCCTGGCACCAGGTTTCTCCCTAACCTCATAATGGCCCCCTCTATCAAGATATCTGTTTCACTGATCATCCTCTCCTTCCCTCCACCAACTTGACCATCCTGTTTCCTCATGCTTTCATCCCCTATCTCCTCCTCTCTACCCCCACCCCAGTTCATCCAGGAGATCTCATCTATTTTCCATTCCCAGGGTGATCCATGTGTCCCTCTTAACATCTTCCTTGTTACCTAGCTTCTCTAGGGCTGTGGATTGTAGCCTGATTATCCTTTGGAAAGCTGAATCTTAAGATCATGTCCAAAGATGAAAAGCCAAAATTTGAAAAAATGTAATCAACTTCAAGATCACTGATTCTCATTCTTGGACATTTATTGATATCACACACACACACACACACACACACACACACACACACACACACACACACACACACACAGTTATTTTAAAAGTAAAGATGCCCAGACTTCAGCTCAACTCATAAACTCTACTATACATGGACTTGGGTAGAGCCTAGATGTTGGTAGTTTGAAACGGAGTTACTGATAAGATAAAATATAAATTTTAAGAATGCTTAAAATGAAATTATATAATTTTTGTTTTTGTGGTCACTTTGAGACAGGGTCTCACTATGTAGCCCTGGATGGCCTGGAAACTCATTATCTATACAAGTTTAGTCTCAAACTCACAGAGATCTCCCTACCTATGCATCCTGAGTGGCAGGGTTAAAGTTGTGTTCCACCATGCCTGGCTTGAGACTACACATATTAAGAAATTATTATTTAATGAATGCCAATCTATCTCTTGCTTTTAGTAGTCACCATTTTCTTGCCTTTCCTAATAGTTTTATCAAACATTCACATATACCAAAATATTAAATTGAGTTTGATCTCGCTTTAAAATTTAAATGGAATTGTTTGTATTCATTGATGTCTGGATCTTTCACTCAGCTTTGTGCTTTTGAAACTGATCTAATATATTGTGCATTACTCATTCCCATTGCTGTGTAGTATTCTACAGTGTGAATACTGGGTTTCACAATTCATTTCTTTATTATATTATTGGTAAACATTTGCTTTGCTTTCAGTTGCTGGCTACTAACACTATTTCAGAATTTAGTGTTCTGATTTCAGGGGAATGGTGTGCCATGCTTATTACTCAGAAGGACAGTGTGCCAAGTAGGGTATTTATGAACATTCTTGTATGTGTATTGATACATATACATATACACATACACACACATATACATATACACATGTAAACATAAATATACATATACATTTTTGGTGCATTTATAACCAGGGGTAATATTGTTGGGTCTTTTCCTTTAGCAAATATTGCCAAATATTGGTCATTTGAATTTCCGTTTTTACTAAGTGGTAGATTGAATCTCAGCTCTCTCTCTCTCTCTTTTTTTTTTTGGTATTAGGTTCTTATAGTTTCTGGATAGTAGTGTTGTGGATAGTAGCCCTTTGTTTAGTTGTATATTTTGCAATGTGTCTTACCATGATGTGGCTTGCCTTCATATTTTTCACAGTATCTTGAAAAATCAAATTCTTAATTTAAAATGATAAGAGTCACCACTGTTTTTAATGGCAATATTACTTTAATAAGAGAAGAATGTAAAGAAAAAAGGGACATTTTTTTCCAACAGCCAGATGAATACCATAGTCACAAAAAGCGAAACATGGTATGTACTCACTCATATATGGATTTTATACATCAATCAGGGGAGTGCCAGCATATAATCCCATTGCCAGAGAGTCTGAGAAATAGAACCTTCATCCAGGGACTGATGGAAGCAGAGGCAGACACCCACAGCTAAACACTGAACTGAACTCCTGAAATACAGTGACAGAAAGGAAGAACTGATGAGCAAAGAGGTTAATACAGGGTTGGTTTAACCCACAGAAACAGTTGATCTGAACAAGGAGGAGCTCTTGGACCCCAGATTGATTGGCTGCCCATTCCACAATGAGAGATGCTCTCTCATCCTGGACCCTTGGGGGAAGGCCTAGGCCCTGCCCTGGATGAAATTACAGACTCCTCAGACCATCCATGGAGGACCTCACCCTCCCTGGGGATTGAAGTGGAGATTGGGTGGGGGACTGGGGACCCTAGTGGGGGAGTCGGGGGAGGAGGGGATGGAGAGGGACCTGGGATTGATATGTGAAACAAGCTTGTTTCTAACTTAAATTAAAAAGGAAGAAAAAAAGAAGAAAGCCTACATGTTATTGACAGAGTTTTTAATCAAACAAAAAGTATCACAAATTTCTGATGAGAGGCACTGATAAGACTCATTACACGGCTGTAGAGTATAATTATGAGGCACTAAGAGCAGGAATAAAAACACCCACACACAGACTAATAATCCTATACTATTTGCTAATTATTTAAAATACATTAATATTTCTTTCTCCATTAGGTTTCAAACTCCAGTACAGCAAGTAGAACCCATTCTGTTTAGAGATAATATTTCAAAATTTGGAATTTCAGAGAACTATACAGAGAAAAACAAGGCTGGGACATGGTTAGTACTGTGGGTGTAGGGTAGAAAAATATCTTACTGGCTAGAGTTATGAATGAAGCTTATGTAAGAAAAGACATATTAGGGCTACAAAGCTGGATAGTCAGATTTATTTAACAAGACCAAACGTAAGAATAATAGGTATAGAAGAAGGTGAACAATGACAGCTTATGCTGGAGAGGATGTGGAGAAAGGGGAGCACCCGTCCATTGCTGGTGGGAGTGCAAACTTGTACAGCCATTTTGGAAATCAGTATGGAGATTCCTCAGGAAAATGGGAATCAGTCTACCACATGACCCAGCAACTCCACTCTTAGGCATATACCCAAAAGATGACGATTCATACAACAAAGATGTCTGTTCCACTATGTTCACAGCAGCTTTATTTGTAATAGCCAGATCCTGGAAGCAACCTAGATGCCCCACAACTGAAGAGTAGATAGAGAAAATATGGTACATTTACACAATGGAGTACTACTCAGCGGAAGGAAGAGTTCCAGAGGGTTAGAGTCCATGCAGAGAAATGAAGATTCTAATATAGTGTCCAACCAAATGTGAGACAAAAAAACCCCAAAAAACAACAAAAAAGAGAATGCCTTCATTAGGGTTATTAATAGGATAGGCACAGCTGAATAAGAGTCTCTGAGCTTGAAGATATCTCAACAGATGTCTCTAAAAATCATAAGCAAAGAGAAAAATGGGTGAAAAAGCAAAGTCAAATATCCCAAAACTGTGGAAAACTGCATCAAATGCGAATGCTAGAAGCAAAACCAAAATCAGAGTGAATTTGGAGCAACATTTCTCCAAAATAATTCTCAATTCCACAAACTTGAAAGTTCAAACAAATAAAAAACGTCAAGATACATGCAAAACCAAGCCCGGAAATGTAAGCAAGAGCTAGATGTCATGAAACACATGTAACCTCAATGATGAGAATGCTGAAGCAGATGGATTTGAATTCAAGGCCAGTGAGAGCTACATAAAGAGCTCCAGACTCCTGTGAGTGACACGGTGAGACTGCATCTTGCAAACAATGTAAGGCACATCACATTCAAACTACAGATTTTTGACAGAAGAGGAAATATAGGAACTCAGCTTGAAGAACTCATGCAACTAAGAGGAGAATTGGCTAAAAAGTGTCTGAAGTATTAATAGGAACCTTTCCATCAACTTATTCTGTACCCTGTGAAATTACCATCCAAAAGTGAAAGAAAAATAGTTTCTGAGACAAACCAGCAACAAAGAGGATTGCTACAAGTAGATCTGCCTTGCAAGAAAGGCTGAGAAAGAAAATGAAATAGGTAAAAAATTCAAATATACATCATATATACATAAAGAAAGGAACATAGGGGAAGTGATAGGCCAAAATAAAATAATAACCTCTTTTCAAACTGATATGGTGCTATTTGAATTTGTTCATGGTGTATTAATTGTAAATGAACCATAAGAAATTCAGAGCAGAAAATGATTTAAAAACTGAGCTGGATGTGGTATCACATAGCACAGTATCTCTTGAGCAGCAAAATAAAAATTAAAGTTAAAATTAAAATTTTTACTGTGTTACTCAAAAGATACCTGACCCAGTTAAGTTTTTTAGGCAAGCGCTATGGTTTAGATCTGGGATGGTCCCCCAAAACTCATGTGTTATAGCTTATTCCACAGGCTGGGGTTGCAAGTATCAGTAACTATGTCTGGCTGTGCCTTGTTTTTTTTCTAGGGAATAGCTCCCATGCTGAAGCTGTCTAGGAGGTACCAGTTACCAGTAATCTTAGCATTAAAAAACCATTCTCATCACAAAAGATATCAAGGGTCTTAGGAACTGCATATTAGAATTGTATTATGGGATCTTCTATAGTCATCAACACATAGATCTTACAGACCAAACAAATCCACAGACACTTCACAGAGTTCCTGATTTTACATCATGTCACTTCTATTTGTATTTTCTTTCCCTCATGTCAAAATTCCTATTGAGACCAACCAATTACTCATTCTCTCTATCCAACCACAAACATGCAGCAGTTTCAAAATAATGGCATCAATCCCATAATTTATAAAGCACATTAATTCATGATTTGAAAATCAGTTTTACAGTTAGAGATCTTTTTGCAAGGGTTGTTGTTTTGTTTGTGGTTGGTTGGTTGATTGTTGTTAGATTTTGTCCACACTAAGGATATATGATCCTATTTCTGTGTTTTGAAGATAATAAACTTGTGTGGCTTTGCTACCAGTTGTAAATTCACAAAAGTTATTAATGTCTTATTTTCAATTTTGGAATTACTTTTCTGATGTGGTAGAAATCAGACCTACAGTCTTGTTTGGATATGTAAGTTATGTACTGCACCAGTAAACTACAACTCACCCCATTTCTTCGGTCTTACTTTGTAGACCAGGCTTGTCTGAACATTAGTGTGCAGTCCATGCTAAGCTGACTTTGAACCTTTAATCCTCCTGTCCCAACTTTCTGTTTTTTTATTTAATTGAAAATACATTCTTTTTTCATACAATATATCATAATAATAGTTTCCTTTCTCTCTATTTCTCCAAGTCCTCCCCACATCCCCACCCTCCAGGATCCACTCCCTTTTTGTCTCATTAGAAATGAACAGTCTTCTAAAAGATAACAATAAAACAGCAAAATAAAATATAAGATGAAGCAAAACTATCATATTGATGTTAGACACAGCAACCCATAAGGAGGAAAATATTCCTAAGATCAGACACAAGAGTCAAGATTACTGTAAAAATAATAAACTGAGTCAAGTGTCGGGGCACACACCTTTAATCCCAACACTCAGGAGGCAGAGGCAGGCAGATCTCTGTGAGTTCGAGGCCAGCCTGGCCTGCAAAGCAAATTCCAGGACAGGTTCCAAAGCTACACAGAGAAACCCTGTCTCAAAAAACAAGCAAACAAACAAAACACTAAGCTGAAAGCCATAATTATACATGCAGAGGACCTAATACAGACCTGAGCAAGCACTTTGCGTGCAGCTTCAGTCTCTGTGAGTTCATATGAGCTTTGCTCATGTTGACTTAGAGGGCAAGTCTTTCATCACCACTGACTCTTAGTTTTTCCATCTCCTCTTTCTCAGGTTTCCCTTAGTTCTGAGGGGAGGGACTCTCCCTTTAGACTCCATATAGATTTTCTTCACAAACTGTCTGACCGTGGGTCTCTTCATTTGCTTTCATCTTCTGCTGGAGGAATCCTCTCTAATGATGACTAGGTAAGACACTAATCTATGAATATAGCAGAATATCGTTAGTTCCTCAGCTTTCTAAAGACTGAAACTGGAGGAGTGTATCACCATCCCTTCAAGAATTGCATTAAATTTAAAAAATTGTACCCTATAAATATTTTAAATATTTACATAGTTCCTAAAAAAGCATACAAAACAAGGGATTTCAATAGAATCTAATTTTAAATGTTGTGTTTCTGAAGTTCCTGTGTTCATCAGTAATAATTTTAACACTAAGATTTATTTTATTTTATATGACATGGTCATACTTATATGTTCATCTATACCTCATTATTTCCCCTTCCTAGGAGGGAAACATGGCATCTGTACTGTTTTCCCCTTGTTTGTATTTCCTAAGCAATGTGTCCTAAGGTTTCTTATTCCTTTTTGTTCCTGTGTGGCACTCATGTTTGAATACTACAATTTATTTAGTCAGTTCTCTGTCGACAGACATTTGGAGATCTTGTCTACTTTTTCTATTGTTATAGATATATCTTAATGAATTGCCTTGTATATACATCCTTTTCCATTTGGGGCAATATGTAGTTTATACTTAGAAATAAGATTGCTGGGTCACCATGTTCTATGTGGGGCTATGGTTGGAATTCAGGGTATTTTGCATGCCTAACCAGTGCTTTTCCAACTGAGCCCCATTCCTAGATCCCTCAACGAATTTTATGATCAACTTGTCAAACTCAATAAAAATATACCTTGATACTTTTTCCTCCTGATTGAGTCTGTATTAAATTTACAATTAAACCAGTGGCATCTAACTCATGGTGTGTTGATTTTTAATACAATAATATCTGTACATTTCTGCTTATTTTGGTCTGAAGACTGTTACAGAGTTTTCTTCAAACACACAGGTTAATTATAGTGTTCCTGAAAGTACTTGGGAACTGATGTGTTTGGGAATCTTTCAGATTTTAGAATATTTGCATAGTCATAATATAAAACTTGGAGATAGACTCAATTTGTTCTAAACATGAAATTAATTTATGTTCCAAATATGCTTTATATACATAGCCTGAAGGCAGAGCCATACAAACTTTTTTGTGCACCCATGTTGTGATGTGGGATTTTCTGCTTGTGGCATCATACTGCCAATCCAAAACACTTGACTTTTGTATTACAGATACTCAACCTTTATTTAAATAGATTTTAAACTTATGATTGAGTACCCTAGTTTTTGTTTTATAAAACTCTTAGCTCTCACTGAGTCTTCTTTCTAACTATCATTTTTATTTATGAAGTCCCTATTAGTCTTTTCACAGCTAAGATTTCTTCATCCTTCCCCATTGACTTCAAATTAAAAATGTAGCTGGGTAAAACTGATAAAATGAAAAGATTTTCTTTTTCTTTTCCCTCTACAAACATGTGACTTCCTTTCCAACCTTAACCCTCAATAAAATTGTTATTAATTATATAATCTGTTGTGGTAGCCTGAATAATTATGGCCCTATGGGCTCATATACTTTAATGCTTAGTCACCAGGGAGAGGCACTATTTGAAAGGATTAGGAGGTGTGGCCTTACTGGATGGAGTGTGTCATTGGGGGTGGATTTTGAGGTTTCAAAATCCATGTCAAACCCAGTCTCTCTCTCTCTCTCTCTCTCTCTCTCTCTCTCTCTTCTTCCCTTCTCCCACTCTCTCTGTTTGCAGATCAGGATGTAACTCTGAGATACTCTTCCAGTGCAATGCTTGCCACCATGCTCCCTGCCATGATGATAATGGACTAAACCTCTGAAATTGTAAGCAACCTCCCAATTAAATTCTTTCCTTTGTAAGTTCTGTACAGCAATAGAACAGTGACTAAGACATCTTCCTTTTGTAATTTTAGCATGGTGTTGTCATCTTTGAAGTTCTTTACTATGAAATTTCTAGTCATATGTTTATTTTAGTTATATTAGGTGCTAAGAATGCTTTTCTGCACATTCAAGCTTTTCTTAATTAAAAAGATGCTCACAGGTTGGAGAGATTACTCAATGGATGAGAGTAGCTACTGACATCACACACTTGGTCTGTGTCCCTGTGCCTTTTCTTGACCCTATAGATATTAGACCTCAAGCTACTAGTGCATGTTCTCTGGCCCCGAGTTCCACAAGCTTGTAGCTCCAGGCCATCTCTGTAGCGCATATAAACATTACTTGGACTTAATTTTAACTATATCTCTCTTTTTATTTCTTACACCTTTTGTCTCATGGACATTTTCAGAGAAGGATTCACTAAAGAATAGCTAATTAGAAATCCTTTTGAGTCTGATTCTTTAACTCACTCACTGTGACTGGAACATCAGTTGTGACTGCATAAGATTGTCTGGGCCCCAGTTCACATGCCTTAAGGCTGCCCCGAAAGTATTAGGCATTTCAGCTCCTATAGGAAGAAATAGCTCTGCCTTCCCTCCCAAAAAATCTCATGACTTGGTGAATCTCAAATTTGGAAAGGAAAATCATATTTAGGGCTGCCAAGAGCACATACCCTAGAAATATCTGAATCTGTGAAGACGTGTCTTTAGTATGAGTGTTGCATGCATTCATTCCTTTCTATACTAAGGCAACACTCAAAGGGTAACAAGCTACCATTTAATCCCTAGGCCATGGGAGCAGCAGGCTCTACAGATCAACATGGGCACACAAAGTAGAGGGGTTTCATTGTTGTTGAAATTCACAATGGCCTGATTTTATACTTTATAATAGCTGTTAATGTGCATTGCTTGGAACTCTCAAGGCCCCATCTGTTCCAACGGAAGACTTTGTCAACTTTATATTTTTATGACATTACTGTAATTGCAGGTTTTTGAGATATTTGTAGAGTTTGGGCTGAAAATGATGAGAAAAATAATCTATAAAAAGTTTTGGGATGCCGTCAAGTTTTTAACAGTTACCATGCAATCACAGATGCCAGGGACATTTAAAAATTTAATTATATTGAACTTGAGGTTCTTCTTCTAGTTTTAAAACTTGCAGACTTTTGGTGACTTAGAAAATGGAAAGAAGAGAAAAATGGCATTTCTAGACTCTCTTTTCTCTGCTATATCTTGGAAAAGACCACTACTGCCTTGGCTTCTATAAGAATCTGTCTTCAAATAACATGTTTACAATGAACATGACTGTAGGAGGAAGCCTGTATGCCGCCATTAACCATGTGACTTACTAGAGGCACATACAGATGAGGTAATAAAAGAGCGGTTTACCACACCGCTAACCACACCCACTTTAGGCATGACTAAAGACGAATACGGACGGACGGACGTAAAGACGTATACGTACATATGTAGGCGGTGAACTACATCACTAGCCAGGCCCACTTTTGGGCATGGCTAGGGGGCGTTACAGGGGAAGGCATAAAAGATTGAACAGCGGAAGTCTTGGTCTCTTTCTGGATTTCGGCTTCCAGTTCGGCAGCGGAAAATTACTGGGCTCATCTGGATTACTTGTTTGGCATCTTGTGAGTAATTTCTACAATAAATACTTAGTTTTACTTTCAGTAAGTGTGCCGTTTATTGTTGCGTCATTTGGAGCGTCACATGACATGTCCCAGGATCTTTGTGTTACACTTTTGTCTCCGTCTATCTTCAAGTGCCAAATAAGGATGGGCTTTACCATTTCTCATTCACCCAGATACATAAAATAAACTAAATGCTTGCATTTTTAAAAAGATTTTTTAGTTTATTTTATGTGTCTATGAGAATGCTGCATATATGCATGCCTGATGCTCATGGAGGCCAGAAGAGGGTATTAGAAGAAGAGAAACCAGAGATATGGGTGGTTGTGAGCCACCATGTGGGTGATAGAAGCCAAATCCACGTCGTCTCTGAGAGTAAGTTCTCTTAACTGCTGAACCATGTCTCCTACCTCTATCACCTCTAATTTTTAGGATTAAATTAAAACACAAAATGTATATCAAAACCCAATATGTCTGTGTTAGACTACTCATTACAGTTAGTCAAATTATTTTAAAATGCGGATAGTTATAGAAAATATCTCTTAGATTTATTTAAGGCAGGGAAACACAAATACTTTATAAAATTTTTAAGTAGTTATACATTTATAATGGACATTTGATGTATATATTCAAGTCTCCATATTGCTGTGAATATATTTCTTTTACAGATAATATAAACTGTAAAGAACATTCTTTATTTAAGGGACATACATTGGCACCTGGTATCAATAAAATCTAAAAGAATGTTGCCCCACTAGAATCTTATTCCTTGGCTTTCATTCTGTGAAGCCGTCATGAGTAGACTTGTATCCAAGAAAATAATTTGAACACTCTGTTTTTAATTTTAGCCAGCATTTTCATAAGCAATTAAGTTAATCTTTCTTAGAAAGAAAGGAAATGGCTTCAATCATGAGATTAACCCCCCTTTTGGGAGAAGGCCTTTGTCACGTTACAGTAAAAATAAGTATTAAAAGCAAATGATTACGCTAGACCTTAGACAAAAAAAGATAAAAATCATGTAACTATATTGATGATGGTGGTGTGTCTAAAAACAAAAATTCCAACACAGCATAGAAAACAAAACATTGAATCAGGCTAGTTGGTGAATGCTTTAAGCTCATCACTCAGGAGATAGGCAGTCAGGTCTCTTCAGTGAGGCCCGTCTGATCTACAAACTGAGTTGCAGGACATGCAGGGTTACAGAAGGAAACCTTGTCTCAAACAAAGCAAAACAAAACACCCCCCACAAAACAAAACAACAACAACAACAAAACATCTTGTGTGCATGTCATACTGATATTGGAACCAGAGGTGAATTTGAGGTAGAATGAATCCTTCTCCTCAACTAAACCAGTGCGGCAGGTGGGCCTGAGGCAAGTTGGAGGCTTTCAGCAGGAAGAGTTAATTGTTTCTCCTCCAGGAACACGTAGGAAGGCTGGAGATAGTGGCTAGTGAGGAGGAATGAAACTAGGAACATCATGCTACAGTTTGACAACTCTCACCAACAATCTTACATGTTTTCACCTCCTATTCCCACCCCTACCTGCATCCTCAGCTTTTGGTAACCACTGATACTTCTCTATACTCACAGTTGTCTCTATTTTTCCAATGGCCTATGAACTGAATCGTATTATGCAGTGTGTGGATCTACCTTATTTCACTCTGCCAAGTTCCCTTGCAATTTATTCAATTTATTGCATGCACTAATAGTTTGTTACTTCCTTTTGATTAAAACTTTATCATTAGTATGATAATGATTGTGATGTGTGTGTATGCAAATGTGCTATGTGTGTGAATGAGTCAAGTCATACAAATGTCATGATGTTTCTGTGGAGCTCAGATGACAACTTATAGGAGTCAGTTCTCTCCTTTCACTGAAAATTCTGGAAATTAAATAAACTCAGGTCAAGAGGCTTAAACAATAAACACTTTTACTCACTTAGCCATCTCTTCTTTGTTTGTTCTTACAGTTGATGAATAATATTCCAGGTTGTATGTAGCTGTATACTAATCATGAAGCACGTGTTGGTTATTTACAGTGTTTATCTAATACAAATAAAATGTCTGTTAGTGTACAGGCTTTGGTGTGAGCATGTCTTTATTCTCTTATAATAAATGACAAAGAGTACAATTACTGGGTTGTATGATTAATGTTTGTTTAGATTTATAAGAAATTATCAGAGTGGCTGTACCACTTTATATTGCCAATAACAAAGTATAAAAGTTGTCCATATGTTCACCATCATTTGGTTTTAATAGTATATTTATTTTAGCCATTCTAATAGACATATAGTAGTACCTTATTGAAATTGTTATCACTCAAATACTGTTAATATATAAATTCATAAAATTATGTGACTTTTCTTATGCTGTGCTAGTGGCTAACAATGATGGATTTGGAGAGGAAGGAAATTCTGTCTTTAAATGACTGTTTTTAAAAGCAGAAGGGAGAGGGACCTGGAACTGACTTGTGAAGCAACCTTGTTTCTAATCTAAATTTAAACTTAAAAATAAATAATAAAAAAAGAAAAGCAGCTTTGCATTCATAGCAAAAATTGCAGGAGGAGGTCTCATTCTCTGCCACCACACATGTACAGCCTCATCCTCTAGGAGCACCCCTAAGAGAATTAGTTCATAATGTTTGATGATATATTATAATACTTGACTTATAGTTACTAAGATTGGAAGCAATCAAGATGTTCATTCAATAGGTGAATGCAGAAACAAACTGTAATACATTTATACAGTGAAATATTATTCACTGATTAAGATAATAAATGAGCTATTGAGTCACTAAACACAAGAAGAAACTTCATATGCATATTGCTAAATGAAAGAAGCCAGTCTAGATTGACTAAATGTCTTATTACCCCAACTACATCGCAATATGGAAAATACAAAACCAAAGACAGTAAAATGTATCAGTAGTTCCCAGGGGGCTTGGTTGGGGAAGAGAGGAATAGGTAGAGCATAAAGGATACCATAATTGTGGTTTAGTAATAACATGCATTAATCAAAACCTATAGAAGCCATTTGGGCATAGTAATGCACATCTAAAATTCAAGAGGCTGAGGCAGAAAGACCCCTATTTTGAGGTACAGTCTAGACTACATAGCAAGACTCCATATGAAAAATAAAGTCAGCAAACAACAGCAAAAACAAAGCAAAACAGCCAAACAAAATCCCCACACAAATAAATACCCATAAAGAACTGAACCTTCATATTTATATTGGTTCTTCATTTGTAACACATGTACCATACCTTTGCAAGGTGGCAAGGACTTTGAGGGAGGTCTGGGAATTATAACTCTGCCCAGGGAGTGCTTGCCTAGTATCCACTAGCCTCATCACAGCATAAAACGGATATGGTGACACATTCCTGCTATTCTGGCACTGGGGAGGTGGAGGCAGGAGGATCATAAATTCAAGGTTATGCTTGGCTACATAGAGTTTGAGGCCAGACTGGGCCAAACTATCTCAAAATACAAACAAACAAAACACCCAAAACCACAACTGTATTCTCCATGTAAAGTGTTTCTATGAATTTAAAAGATTATAAGAAACAGTTATTTAATTTTAAAAAATATGTTTAACATATAGCCCAGTAATCACACATTTAAGAATTTAAAGAAATGAAACTTTATAATCTCACAAAATCTGTGCATTGATATTTACAGTGTTTACTTCACCATAAAATTAAACTAGAAGGAACCTTTGAAAGGCATGGCTCATTGTGACCTCCGTCTCACTCGTTTTTTACTCCTCAGGCATGTGTCATGATGTGTGTTACCTCACTGCTTCTAATGCTGTAAATCAAAATAAACTTTATTTTTATAAACATAGAACTTCTAGTTTAATTATATGAAGTATTTTTCATAGAAACGTAACACTACTAGACAAGGTACCTCTAACTAGGTAGGAGGAACTAATATTTTGGAGTGAGTGGACTACTTTGTATCTGGATTGTGATAGTAGATACATACTCCTGTGCCTTTGTCAAAAGTATATGTATTAGAAGAAATAATACTGTATTAGTTAGGGTTTCTATGGCTGTGAAGAGACACCATGACCATGACAACTCTTATAAAGGAAAACACTTCGTTGCGTAGCTCGCAGTTCAGAGGTTCAGTCCATTATCAAAGCAAGCAGGCAGACATGGGCCTGGGAGTTTTACATCTTGATATATAGACAACAGGAAATGAACTGAGACACTGGTGTGACTTGAGCATATATGAGACCTCAAAATCCACCCCCAGTTACATACTTTCTTCAAAAAGATCACACTTACACCATCAAAGCCACACCTCCTAATAGTGCCACTCCCTATGAGCTTATGGGGGTCAATTACATTCAAACTACCATATATATTGTATATAAATAACAGCTGTGCTAAATATATATAACATCTACAGATAAAGAATATACATAACAAGGTAAGTGCATATGCAATATATGTAAATACATGTAAAGCAAATTTATAAAACTTATATATAAATGGAAAAAATAAAGGGTAACATATTCCTCCTGTAAATGTATCATATACCGCAGAAATAAGGTTTAACATTTTTAGAAACAGAGATTAGAGTGATCTTGGAAACTTAAGACTTCACTTTTAAATGAAGCATTCCAAATTGGTGCATTGTTTTTTTTTTCTTTTTAGAAACACTCTTATTTACATATCCATCCTCCCCATTCCCTAGCCCTCCCATCCTTCCATGCTTCCCACCGACCCCCCAATCCACCCACCACCCACTCTCCAGGGATAGTGAGACCCTCCACAGGGGATCATCAAAGTCCATCACATCATTTCAGGGAGGGTCCAGGCCCTCCTTTCTGTATCTGGGCTCTAACAGTATTCTTCCATAGGGAAAGGGCTCCCAAAGTGCATTTGTGACCTAGGAATAAACCCTGGCTCCACTGTTAGAGGTTCCATAGACTGTCTTAGCCTCCTAGCTGGTACCCACATTCAGAGGGCTTGGTTTGGTCCAATGCTGGTTCCCCCACTTTACGACTTGGGTCTGCGTGCTCTCATTAGGTCAGGTCAACTGTTGGGTATCTCCAGTTCTGTCTTGGTTTATTTGATCAACTCTTCTTCCTTTCTGAAACTGGATTCCAGGAGTATAGCTCATTGCTCAGCTGTGGGTGCCTGTCTCTGCTTCCATCAGCTACTGGGTCAAGGCTCTAGGAATGGTAACCAAGGTAGTCATCAATCTCATTATAGGGAAAGGGCATCAAAGACAGCCTTTCCACCACTGCCTAGATTCTTAGTTGAGGTCATCCCTGTGGATCCCCTACCATTTCCTCTATGCCAGAACTCTCTCCAAACCTGTACTGGCTCCTTTATCAAGGCATCTCCTTTCTTGCCCTCTTCTATTTCTCCCCTGTCTCAGTTCTCCTCCTCCTTCTCCCCTTCTCTTCTTTCCATCTCCCTCATCTCTCCCCCTATGCTCCCAATTTGCCCAGGGGTTCTTGTCTTTTAACAGTTAACTTGGTTGAGAAACAAACATTTTTATCACAGAGTACTGATAGAAGAATTAAAATGTGAGGGGGAATCCTGTAGTTTCATCCACAGCATTGCCAATATTTTATCAGAAAAATCTATGGGCTTTTAGAACTTCATTATTTGAAAATAAAGGCTTAGTTAAGCCTCTGTACAAGATTTTGGAAACAAAAGGGACATTTAGATAATATGCTAAGGATAGTGCTAACATATATTCAGCTAAAAAAAGATACATTTCAAAATGGTCAAATTTATATAGTGCAGATTTTTTAAGAAGTTATCATCTAGTCATTCTTGCAGGAATGTTCCAAGTCATTGTAGAACTACCAGTCGGTATCATAGTTAATGCAGAGCACAGTTCCTAGAAACTGTATGTTACACAAACAGACACATGCACAGAAATTTCTCTAGCATACAGATCCACAAACTTGATAGAGCCCACCTTCTCACAATCATACATGTGTATGCATATGTGTGTATGCTTCTACACAAATATAAAAATGTATAAAGCATTGGCCCAAAAAGATTTTCTTCTCAACAAGGTAGAACATTTTTATATCCATTGTGAAAAACACAATGAATTAAAATTCCCTTATGCCTGATGGAAGAAGAGGCAGACTCCCACGGCTAAGTAATGAGCTGAACTCAAGAAAGCCAATAACAGAGAGGGAGGACTGATGACCAAAGGAGTTAAGACTGGGCTGGTTTAACCCCAGAAACAGCTGACCTGACAAGGGTTAACTCTTGAATCCCAGGCTGATACCTGGGAATCCAACATGGGACTGATCAAGACCCCCTGAATGTGGGTGTCAGTGAGGAGGCCTAGGTAATTTATTGAGCCTTGGGCAGTAGATCAGTATTCATCCCGAGTATACACATGGACTTTGGACTCCCATCCAACAATGTGAGATGAACTCTCACCCTGAACTCTTGGGGGGAGGGTCTAGGCCCTGCCCTGGATGAAATGACAGACTATGGACACTCCCATGGAGGGCCTCACCCTCCCTGGGGAAATGAGGGGATAATGGGGGAGTTAGGGGGAGGACACAGGAGGAGGGGAAAAAAGGGAGAGGGACCTGGAACTGACTTATGAACCAACCATGTTTCTAATCTAAATTTAAACTTAAAAATAAAAAAATTAAATAAAAAATAATAGATCACAATAACTCTAGATCAAATAAAATAAAATAAAATCCCAGTTCCCAAACCTGGCAAAAATCCCTTATGCTTAAATAGTAGTGTACATATATGTTTAAAGACAAGTATCAGTGAGTGACATGGATATGAAGAAGTCAGAGTACTTGTATATTGCTCTTTGGAAGTAAAAATGGTGGAAAGCAGTCCGACAATTACTCAGTTAGTTAAATACAGAGTTACCATATGGCTCAACATTTGTACTCCTAGGTATAAATCCAAGTGAAATGAAAACAGGTTTTCAAACAAAAAAATTTAACATGTCTATATCATCAGTATTCATAGTATCCAAAAAGTGGGGACAATTCTAGAGTTTACCAGCTGATGAATGGATAAACAAGATGTGATAAACCTATTGAATATAATATCATTTGCCTGTAAAAGGAATGAGGTTTGCCAAATAAAAACAAGAAGGAATGTTTACATGTATTACATGGATGAACCTAGAAAATATAATCTTAAACAAAAGAATCTAGACACACAAAATTACAAAGGTACAAAACAGATTTGTAATTTCTAGAAGGTAGACAAAAGGGAGAATGGGGTGCAATTGCTTAAAAGGTACGTTTCATTTTTTCTATAATTAACATTAATGGTCTTAATTTGCCTATAAAAAGACACAGGCTAACAGAATGTATACGAAGACAGAATCCATCCTTCTGCTGCATACAGGAAACACACCTCAACTTCAGAGACAGATATTACCTCAGAGTAAATGGTTGGGATAAAATTTTCCAGTCAAATGGACCCAAGAAACAAGCAGGTGTAGCTATCCTAGTATTGAACAAATTAAACTTCAAACTAAAATCAATAAAAAGAGATGAAGAAGGTCATTTAATGTTGATCACAGGAAAAACGCATCAAGAAGAAGTCTCAATTCTAAACATCTATGCCCCAAGTACAAGGGCATCCATGTTCATAAAAGAAACATTATTAAACTCAAATCACAATAAGACCTCACACAGTTATAGGGGGAGACTTCAACACCCTACTCTCACCACTAGACAGGACCACCAGACAGAAACTTAACAAAGAAACAAAGGAACTAACAGAAGTTAGGACCCAATTGAATTTAACAGACATCTGAAGAACATTCTTCCAAACATGAAAGAACATACCTTCTTCTCAGTGCCACATGGGACCTTCTCTAAAATCAACCACATACTTAGCAACATAGCAAACCTCAACAGATACAAAAAATTGGAATAACCCCTTGTATCTTATCAGACCACCATGCTTTAAATTCAGAATTCAACAACAACACAAATTGCAGAAACTGTACAAACTCATGGAAATTGAACAACACAAAATTGCACCATTCCTGAGTCAAGGAAGAAATAAAGAAATAAATTAAAGATTTTCTAGAATTCAATGAAAATGAAGACACAATATACCCAATCTTACGGGACACTTTGAAAGCAGTACTAAGAGAAAAGTTCATAGCACTAGGTGTTCATATGAACAAACTGGAGAATAGTCACACTAGAGAATAAACAGCACAACTGAAAGCTCTAGAACAAAAAGAAGCTCAACCAGGAGGAGTAGATGCCAGGAAAAAATGAAATTGAGGGCTGAAATCAATAAAGTCCAAACAAGGCAAACAATACAAAGAATCAATGTAACAAAGAGTTGGTTCTTTGACAAAAATCCACAAGATAGACAAACCTTTATCCAAACTAACCAAAAGGCAAAGAGAACATGCAAATTAAAATTATCAGTAATGACAAGGGGTACATAACAATGGACACTGAAGAAATCCAGAGAATATTCAAGTCATACTTTGAAAACCTGTGCGTCACAAAATTTGAAAATTTAAGGGAAAGGACAATTTTCTGGATAGATATCATTTACCAAAATTAAATAAAGAACAGATAAGCAATTTAAACAAGCCTATAATCCCTAATGAAATAGAAGCAGTCATCACAAGTCTCCCAACCAAAACAAGCCCAGGCCCAGATGGCTTCAGTGAAGAACTCTACCAGAAATTCAAAGAAGAGCTAATTAAAATACTCCTCAAAGTGTTCCACACAATAGAAGGAAACGGTTCATTGACAAACTCTTTTTACAAGGCTTCAATAACCTTGGTACCCATGCCACACAAAGACACAAATAAGAAAGAGAACTACAGACCAATATCCCTCATGAACATTGATGTAAAAATACTCAATAAAATACTAGCAAATCGATTCCAAGACACATCAGAAAAATCATCCACCATGATCAAGTCGGCTTCATCCCAGGAATGCAGAGATGGTTCAACATATGAAAATCTATCAATGTAATCCAAAGTATAAACAAACTGCAAAAGAAAAACCACATGATCATTTCATCATTTCATGATGAAAAAGCCTTTAACAAAATCCAACCTCTTCATGATAAAGGTGATGGAGAGATCAGGGATAACAGGAGCATACATGAACGTCATAAATACATTATACAGTAAACCAACAGCCAATATCAAATTAAATGGAGAGAAACACAATGCAATTCCTCTAAAATCAGGAACAATACTGGGCTGTCCACTCTCTCCATGCCTCTTCAATATTGTACTTGAAGTTCTAGCTATAGCAATTAGACAACAAAAGGAGATCAAGATCACGCAAATTGGAAAGAAGAAGTCAAGCTTTCAGTATTTGCAGATGATATGATAGTATATGTAAGTGACCCCAAAAATTCTACACGGGAACTCCTACAGCTGATAAACACCTTCAGAAAAGTGGCAGAATACAAGATTAACTCAAAAAATCCATAGCCCTATTATATCTATTATATACAGATGATAAATGGGCTGAGAAGGAAATCAGAGAAACATCACCCTTTATAATAGCCACAAAGAACAAAAAATATCTTGGGGCAATGCTAAACAAACAAGTGAAAGACCTGTATAGCAAGAACGTTGAGTCTTTAAAGAAAGAAATTAAAGAAGATACCAGAAAATGGAAAGATCTCCCATGCTCTTAGATAGGTAGAATCAACATAGTAAAAATGGCAATCTTGCAAAAAACAATCTACATATTCAATGCAATCCCTATCAAAACCCCAGCACAATTCTTCACAGATCTTGAAAAGACCATACTCAACTTTATATGGAAACACAAAAGATCCAGGATAGCCAAAACAACCCTATGTAAGAAAGGAACTTCCGGAGGCAGTTCCACCAATGACTTCAAGCTCTATTATAGTATTATAGTGCTATAGTCCTGAAAATACCTTGGTACTGTCACAAAAATAGACATGTAGACCAATGGAATCAAATTGAAAACCCTGATATTAACCCACACACCTACAAACACTTGATTTTTGACAAAGAAGCTAAAATTATACAATGGAAAAAAGAAAACATCTTCAACAAATGAAGCTCTTGTAACTGGATGCTGGCATGCAGAAGACTGCAGATAGATCCATGTCTATCGCCATGCACAAAACTTATGTCCAAATGAATCAAGGACCACAACATAAATCCAGCCACACTGAACCTCTTAGAAGAGAAAGTTGGAGTTACCCTTGAAGGAATTGGGACAGGAGATTGCTTCCTGAACATTACTCCAGTAGCACAGACACTGAGATCGACAATTAATAAATGGGACCTCATGAAACGGAGAAGGCAAAGGACACAGTCAGCAAGACAAAAAGGCAGCTCACAGAATGGGAATCGTTCTTCACCAACCCCTCATCTGACTGAAGGCTAATTTCCAAAATATACAAAGAACTCAAAAAGCAAGTCTCCAATACACCAGAGGATCCAATTAAAAAGTGGGCTACAGAACTAAATAGAGAATTCTCAATAAAGGAATCTAAAATGTCTGAGAGTCACTTAAGAAAGTGCTCAACATCCTTAGCCATTAAGGAAATGCAAATCAAAACAACATATGTAAATCAATGCATGAATTTAAAGTCAAAATAACACATAATTATTTCAATAGATGCAGCAAAGTGTGTTGACAAAATTCAACATACCTTCATGGCAAATGTTCTAGAGAGAATAGAACTAGAAAGAGCATACCTCATTATAATGAATGCTATATAAGAGAAACCCATAGCCAACATCATCCTAAATGGAGAAAAACTTGAAGCAACCCTACTACAGTTGTGAAGAGACAGAGTTGTCCCTATCCTTACTCCTTTTCCACAGAATGGTTGAAGCACTGGCTGAAACAGTAATATGAGCAAAGCAAATTAAAGGGATACAAATAGGAAAAGAAGTTCATTTATCCCTATTCACCAGTTGATATAACTTCTAGAAATTATCAACAAATTCAGCAAAGTGTCAGGGTACAAATCAACTTTTCAAATTAGTGACCCTTCTGTATACCAGTAACAAACATTCTGAGAAAGAAATCATGGAAATACTCCTATTCACAAGAGCCTCAAAAATTATCTAGGAGTAGATCTAATAAAGGAAGTGGGAAACCTCTATAATGAAAACATTAACCCTGGTTGAGGAAGATACTAGAAGATGGAAAGATCTCCCATGCTTACTGATCAAATTAATATTGTGAAAATGAACATTCTACCAAAAGCATTTGTCACACTCAGTACAATCCCAATCAAAACTCCCATAACATTCTTCACAGAAATAGAAAAAAATTCCTGAAGGTTACTTATTTATTTATTTGTTGGTCTTTTGAGACAGGGTTTTTGTGTGTGTGTAGCTTTGCAGCCTGTCCTGGAACTCACTCTATAGTTTAGGCTGGCCTCGAACTCACAGAGCTCCACCTGCCTCTGCCCAGCTAGCTGTTTTTTTCTGGTAAATTTTATTTTGAATATTGAGATAGATCAGCATAGCTTAGTGTTCGCCCAATTGTTGTTTAGAGGGTGTGCTTAACCAAATTTAGGCAATAAGACTTGCAACTGTGTATGAATGTGGATAATGGCATGTTTAGGGAATGGGTTCAATATTTTCAAGTTTTACAGGCTTGCTACACCTTTGCCTTTTTGTAATTACAAAATATCATACTCTGTCTCTCCAGGGCATAAACTCAATGCAACCTAAACACAATCCTCCATGTGCCCTGGAGTCTGGGAATTTACCAAGGCCCTCTCTGGCTCTCCTCTTTGCTACTTCTCACTATTAAATTGTTTGTTACTGTGTTCTATTGATTGTCTTAACTAATGTAATGAACTCAGGCTAATTGTGATTTTAGTCTTCCCTGATTATTTGCTCCAGAAATGGCTATTGTTTTTCAAACTGCTCCTCAGCATAAGTTTTGGTGTGCTCTGAGGCAAATCAAGCAAAAGAAACAGGAGTATCCCCAGACTACAATGTCACAGACATTACCAGGCAGGGTCCGGTAACATCCCCTCCTCCTAACAAATATTGCTCAATTTGATGCTTGACTTCAATCACTTTCCGTAGAGTCCTGGAGTGCTGTAAATTAAATCCAATTTTATTGTTGCTCTTTTATTTTCTATCTTTCCTTTGTTATTTGAGACTGGGTCTTACTATGTAGACTAGGCTGTTTTTGAATGTGGGATGCTTGCACCTTTGCCTCTTGGATAACTGATATTACAGGCTTTTATCATGATTGGCTTATCATTGCTTTGGTAAAGAGGGTTAAGTGAGTTCTCTATGCTACCTACCATTCAGGGATCCCTGCTTCCTGCTCAGTGCCATTTTGTGTCTTATTGGGGTATTAAATTGGTGAGTATCCCTGCAGCATGAGCTTGCAAGCTTCTGCTCCCATCATTCTTCCTCTTTCACATCTGGCAATTCTGAATGCTCTATATCAGAAACAACTTGACATAATTGTGTCTTTCCACAATTTCATAATTTACTGAATAATAATAAATTCACAACGTTCAAGTAGTCCTGGTTCTCTTAATAGCTAACCAAGTTCTTTATAGGTAACCCAAGTTCTTTTATTACAACCTTAATGACTAATACTAACTCTCAGACCATACATTACACATCACACAGTACATGTATCTATTTATATGGATATGTATGTTATATTTGATGCCTATTTCACAGGTTAAGCCCTTCTCTGTAATCTGCATGCCCTCCTCCAACAGGAGTTGTTATAGCTAGCTGACAGGTAGGCACTGCTCTCACAAAGAAACTGAGTCATCATCCTCTCCCTGCCTCTTGAGCAGAGCAGGAAGCAAGAAACATCCTTGCTGCTAAGATGTTAAGCCAACTTGACCATCATTTTACATTGATCAGCTCTACTTCTCTATCCAACGACTCTCTGACTCCTCTCACAATGTCTAAGTCACATATCCCCTGTCACTTTTTCTCTTCTTATTATTTCATTTTTATTATTTAAAACAATTTTGAGTTGAAATATATTTTGATCATATCCTTCCCTCCCCCAAATCATTTAAGATAATCTCCCCCTCCCTACCTACCCAACTTTTACTTTTTTCTCAAAAAACAAAACCCAATACAATGACAACTACCCTTTAAACCAAGAGAATAAAATAAAACAACACCCAAAAAGAAAAAAAAACACCAAACTGTAACCAAATAAAAGCGCACAAAAATGCTGTGGAGTTGATTATATGTTGGTCAAGTATTTCTAAATGTGGAGCCTGTCCTGGAGTGGTTGATATACCCAGTGTCACTCTATTGTAGAAAACTGATTTTCCCTCTCCCAGGAGGCATAAGGGACAGTTCAGTTGTTAACCTTTACCCTAATGGCTAAATTTTCATTCATTCTTTCCTTTACTCATTCTTTTAAAAACATAGAAAAATAAAATATAATAATATTTTTAAAAATTAAGTATCACCTTAGAATTGAACAAGACAAACCAATAGAAGGAAAACATCCAAGGGAAGGCACAAGAATCAGAGACACACTCATTTGCTTACTCAGGAATTCCATAAAAACCCTAAACTGGCAGACATCATACATATGCAGAGGACCTGGTGCAGATCTGTGCAGGCCCTGTGCATGTAGTTTTAGTTTGTTTGCGTTCATATGAGCTTTGTTCATGTTGTTTTAGAGGACCATTTTTCTTTAGTGTCTTTTTTTTCTTTACTCTTTTGAGGGCCCGCCACCCAGCTCCCAAATAAATACATGGAGTCTTATTCTTACTTATGAATGCCCAGACTTAGCTTGGCTTTTTTCTAGGCAGCTTTTCTAACTTAAATTATCCTAATTCTCTTTAACTACGTTTTTGCCTCTGAGCTTTTTACGTTTCTTTATTCTATGTATCTTTCTTTCCTTCCTACTCTGTGGCTGGTCTGTGGCGTTGTGTTCCTCTCCTCCTTTTCTTGCTCTTCCTCTTCTCAAGCCTAGATTTGTCCTCATATTTATTCTCTCTGCCTGACAACTCTGCCTATCCTTCTCTCCTATACAGCTATTTGCCATTCAGCTCTTTATTAAACTAATCAGGTGTTTATCACAGCTTCATAGAGTTAAACAAATGCAACATAAAAGAATGCAGCACATCTTTGCATCATTGAACACATTCCACAATGTGAATAAATGTAACACATCTTAAACTAATATTCCACAAGTGTCTTCCTTCCCCTCTGGCTTTTATACTCTTTTTACCTCCTTTTCAGCAGGGTTCCCCGAGCTCTGAGGGGAGAAATTTGAGGGAGACATCTCATATGGGCTGACTGTTCCAAGGTCTGTCATTCTTTGCATAATGTCTGGCTGTGGCTCTCTGCATTTGTTCCCATCTGCTGCAGGAGGAAGCCTCTCTGATGATGACTGGCTGAACAAGGCCTTGATCTATGAGTATAACAGAATGTCATTAGAAATCATTTTGTTGTTACATTTTTTTTCTGAAACAAGGTTTCTCTGTAACTTTGGAGCCTGTGGAACTCAGTCACAGACCAGGATAGCCCCTAACTCACAGAGATCCGCCTGCCTCTAACTCCTGAGTGTTGGGATTAAAGGCATGGGCTATCACCACCAAGCCTTATTGTTACTTTTTTGGGCCAGTATTATTTGGTTTCCTCCCAGGTGCCTGGGCTATCTCATCTCAGGTTCTTTGTCATGTAAGCAGTGTCACATCTCTTGGAGTAGGCCTTAAGTCAACTCAGTTACTGGTTGGCTACTCCCATAAGCTTTGTGCCACAATTACTCTACTAATCCTACTCCCTGGCCATGCTGGAGTCCCCTCTCCTTGTAAACGTTTGAGAGTAGCAGGTCTGAGACTTTACCCCGGGCCCCTTCTGTATGTGTGTCCAATATTAAATATCTTTTATCTGAAAAAGGAAGATCCATCTCCATGTCTGTCTTGAACCTTACATTCTCTGTTCAGGTTTTAAATATAATGAATTGGAGCTGAAATCCAAGTGCTTGGGAGGTAAGTCAAGATGAATCTCCTTTGCAGGACTTTTCTTGCCACAGGACTTCGCTTTCAATATGAGAATCCTGCATCCTTCATTACTAGGACCCTGTGATCATCATTAGGATCTCATGTTCTTCAATATAAGGATTCCATGTCCTTCATCTTTAAGACCTTGTGTCCCCCACCTTTAAGACCTTGTATCCTCAATTCATGAGACTCCATTTCTTCTATTACCAGGACTTTTTGTTCTCCATTGTTGGACATTTTATTCTCTGGTGTTAAACCCTTTGGCAAACCTTGTCCAGATCTCCACCAAGACCTCTGCCTATCCCACTGGCCATAAACCAAAAAACTACAGTTCCAGGTCAAGGGCTAAGTTTCAGGTTCTTTGCCCAGACCTGCTCATTTCTTAGGATTCTGGCACATTGGCTTAGATCACATTTTCAAAGCATGAAATGAAGGTGTTTGCTTCTTTCTGTTTTCCCCCTAGGTGCTAATTCACCAAACAAAAAACCCTAATAGACATATAGACATGAGTCAACTTTATTTACCTAGATACCCCCAGGTTTGTTGAATTATTTTTAGTTTTAGTTTTTCAAGATAGGGTTTCTCTGTGTAGCTTTGGAACCTGTTCCAGAACTAGCTCTTGTAGACCAGGCTGGTCTCAAACTCACAAAGGTCTGCCTACCTCTGCCTCCTGAGTGCTGAGATTAAAGGCATGCACCACCACCACCTGGTTTAGCTCTAAAATTCTTTATCTTGGGGTTGATATCAAATGAAAAAAATTAATTCTTTCATAATGACATTTGGTCGCAATACAAATTACATAATAGACAAAAGACCTGACAGTGGTACCTTTGATTTTAAATATCTTAAGGACTTAGAAAACTCCATACAGTGCAATGGCAAGGGGTCCAAATTCCTTATATCTTACATTTGGGCTTTCTTATTTTCTCCATTACTGTCCCATCCTCTATTAATCCTAAATTACATTTTGAAATCTATGATCACATGGAAAACCTGCTCCCGTATGACACTGAAACCCTCAAGGCAGAGAAACAGAACTTAAATTTAAAAAGAAAAGAGCAACAACCAACAAATAAAACAGTTTTCTTTTAGTGAACTTTCATAGACTTTGACTCCGTGGACCATTCCCTCTCTACTTACATCACCCCATTCTTAGCTCCAGTTCCACCCAAATTAGTTTCAACTCCTTCTGAACCTGCTCATTTCCCAAATCCCTTAGAATTGCCTCTTTCCCCAAGTTCTTTATGCACACCCTATGGCTGCAGGTTCCAATACCCTCACAATAGCAACAAAGAACTAATATTCAATATATAAGTCTCTTAGGAGTCTTTCTCTTCTCACAGTGACTGTGAACAATCAATTTCTCCTACCCTCCTCTTGCTTCTAACACTCCCTTTCATCACTTTTCCCTGGTTCTAATCTTCTTCCCTTCAACTGCATACCCCTAAATCCAATGTTCTCAGATTCGCATGCAACCATGACTTTTTAGCTACTCCTGTGTCAGGTAGCTGTAGTCACAGATATTCTCCATATATATTTACCCTTCCAACTGTCTGATTTTTCTCTAATTGAAAATCATCTGAGGTCCTTTTCTGAAAAGCCAACTCAACATACCAAAAAATGTCAATGGAATTTATACATGCATGGACCTTACTTTGCTAGGACAACTATGACAGTATCTCCTTGACATCTATGGCAGTATCTACTTCTCTACCACAGTGAAAGGAAAAAAATCTATTTGGGCTTCAGATGAGGCTTTTGCAGACTTTCTTCATACTCAGGATCCACACCAGTATTCTGCTGTGAACACAGCATCTCCTACATTCAATTCCAATACAATTATCAACGTGGCTTCCCTCATATGCTTCATTTCTTTCTCTTTTTTTGTTTTTTGAAACAGGGTTTCTGTATGGCTTTGGAGGCTGTCCTGAAACTAGCTCTTGTAGACGAGGCTGGTCTCGAACTCACAGAGATCTGCCTGCCTCTGCTTCCCAAGTGCTGGGATTAAAGGTATGCGCCACCACCAGCTGGCAATATGCTTCATTTCTTTTTTTTTTAATTTTATTTTCCAGTTTAAATTTAGATAAGAAACAAGGTTGCTTCACAAGTCAGTTCCAGGTCCTTCTCCCGAGCCCTCCCCCCCGTTATCCCCTCAATATGCTTCATTTCTTAACATGCTTGATCAAAGGAATGAAGAAGGCTTCCCTTAAAGTAGTAAAGTATAATAGAATACAGAAAATCAACCCTGAAGGCTGATGAAAACAACAGCCTTTGTGAATCACCTCACAGAGGCGCTTCTTGACCATACTAACCTAGATCCTACCTCTTAGTTAAGGAGCTTGTACCTACATATTGTGCTGATTTGGATGAGAATGGCTCCCACAGGCTCATATTTTTGAATACCCAATCCCCAGTTGATGAAACTGTTTGGGAAGGGTTAAGAGGTGTGGCCTTGTTGGAGCAAGTCAAAATCCAGTTAGCTCTCTCTCTTTCTCTCTCTCTCCTCTCTCTTCCCTCTCTCCTTTCTCTCTCCCTCCCTTTCTCTCCTCTCTTTCCTTTCTCCCCATTTTTCTCTCTCTTCCCATTCTCTCCTCTCTCTTTTCCTCTCTCCCCTCTCTTTTCTCTGCCTCCCATTCTCTCCTCTCTCTTCCCCTCTCTCCTCTCTCCTCTCTCTCTCCCTTTTCCCCCTCCCCCTGCCTCCTGCTTGTGGGTCAGATGTTAACCAGCAACTGCTCTAGCACCATACTTTCTTGCTTGCCTCCTTACCTGCTCCTCCTCCCTCCCTGCTCCTCCTCCCTCCCTGCTCCTCCTTCCTCCCTGCTCCTCCTCCCTCCCTGCTCCTCCTCCCTCCCTGCTCCTCCTCCCTACCTGCTGCTGTGCTCTCTGAAATGATGGTCATGGACTCCAACTGTGAGTTCCCAATTAAACGCTTTCTTTCATAAACTGTTTTCTTCAAAGTGTCTCTTCACGGGAATAGAAAGACACCAATTCCCACAATTCATCTGCTAATCCTCCACAGATATTAAAAAGAGCCCCCCAAGATTCCTGAGTGTGAGAAGAAGTGGGCATCTGATTTTTATGCCTTCTCTTGGGCACTGTTCCTTCTGTTCATTTGTCGTTCCCAACATCAACATGATAGTTGCTGTTTTATCTCATTATATTTTATTTTGTTATATTTTAATATTAACTCTTAGAAGCCTGCTCTTTTCTAGTAAGATGAGAGAAGTTGGGAGGAACTGGGGGGAGTAGAGACAGGGAAAATTTTAATTAGGGTACATTTTGTGAAAAATTTTAAAAATAACTTCCTAAACTGGAAGCCCCTCAAAAATACCTTATAAATTAATCTTTTTGGTTTTTAATAAGAGATAGGAAGAAACCAAATAATTAAAATAAAAAAGAGAGTAGGCTAAATAGTGGCTGTAATTTAAGACTACTAGAGACAATTCTTTCCTCCTAAGTAAGTACCACTGACATCTTGCTTCAAGTGAGGCTAAGAGAAACACTGAGCTAGCATGTGTCTCAATCCATAAGCACCACTAACACACTGTGCAGTATGTAACATTAGGCAGCATTGGAAAGACTGCTGTGCTTAAGCACCTGGATAGGGGCCAACCATTCCAAACCCAAACTTTGAACAAAGATTCTTGGTTCCTGCTCTCTTCAAATTAGCCACTGACGACTGATGGAGCCCAGGTTCAGAAGCAGACACCCACAGCTAAACACTGAACTGAACTCCTGGAACCCAGTGACAGAGATGGAGGAGTGATGAGCAAAGGGGTCAAGACTGTGCTGGTGAAACCCACAAAGACAGCTGACTGAACAAGGGGGAGCTCTTGGACCCCAGACTGATGGCTGAGAGGCCAGCTGGGGACTGATCCAGACTCCCTGGATGTAGTTTCAGTGAGGAGGCCTCAGCAATCTCTGGGGCCTTGGGTAGTAGATCAGTGTTTACAATGGCGTAGGAATCCCATTCCACCTGATGGGATTCTCTCTCAGCCTGAACACATGAGGAGGGGCCTAGGCCCTGCCCTGGATGAAATGACAGACTCTGGAGATTCCCCCCATGGATGGCCTCACCCTCCTTGGGTAATGGTGTGGGGATTGGATGGGGGGTTGGAGACGCTGGTGGAGGTACAAGGGAGGAGGGGTGGGAGAGGGAGCTGGGATTGACATGTGAAGTAAGCATGTTTCTAATTTAAATAAAAACAGATATATATATATATATATAAAGACAGCCTTCATCACATTTCACAAATCAAATTCCCTGATAACCCAATGACCATACTTACCAGGGTAATAAGTAGACTAAAGACATTCACACCTCTCTCACTGATCCTGAGATCCGATTCCACAAGTCTCATCTGCAACTCTGTAGCAGGAAACCTCCTATGGTCTCCCTCTCATATCTGACTCCATCTCCAATGTATAACTTTTGTCTTTCCCCTCAATCTTCCTTCCCTCAACACATCTGGTTATCCCTGCCTTCAATACTATCAGGCATTCCCTATGAACACAAGAGATGGGCATGCCAGGAAAAGAAGCAACACACAGCTATTATACTCTCTGAAAATTCAGAGAGGAAACAGAAACCAAGAAACAAAATACCCACCCAACAAAGACAAACCAGAAATCAGCACTGCCACCAAGAAGTCTAAGCCATTGGCCAAACAGTTTATAATTAATATGTCTCTGTGTGTTTATTTGGGAATAAATGGCTGTGCAACCAGATGGGGCAGAAACTCTCTCTACACTGCAGACTTTAAGAGACCACAGATGTGAGCCCATGCTACCATACCCAGCAAAACTCTCAATTGCCGTAAATGGAGAAAATAAGATATTCCATGATAAAGTCAAATTTAAACAATATCTATCTGCAAATCCAACTCTACAGAAGGTGCTAGATTATAGTGGTTCTTAACAATGGGTTGGCCATCCTACCAAAAACAATCTACAGATTCAATGAAATCTCCACCTAAACTCTAACATAATTCTTTAAAGACCTTGAAAGACTACTCAACTTCGAATGGAATAAGAAAAACAGGCAGGATAGACAAAACAATGATGAACAACAAAGGAACTGCTGGAGGTATCACTATTCCTGATTTCAAGTTGTACTACAGAGCTATAGTAACATAGACTGCATGGTATTGGTATAAAAACAAAAAGGTTGATCGATGGAATCTAATTGAAAACCCAGACATAAATCCACACATATAGGACACCTGATTTTTTTATATAAAAAAGCCATGCATCCTAGGACCTTTATCCAGTGACTGATGGAAGCAGAGGCAAACACCCACAGTTAAACACTGAACTGAACCCATGGAACCCAGTGACAGAGAGAGAGGAGCGATGAGCAAATTGGCAAAGAATGGGCTGGCAAAACCAGTGGACACAGCTGATCTGAACAAGGGGGAGCTCTTGGACACCAGACTGACAGCTGGGAGGCCAGCACGGGACTGATCCAGACCCCCTGAGTGTGAGAGTCAGTGAGGAGGCCTGGGCAACCTATGGAGCCTTTGGCAGTAGATCAGTATTTATCCCTGGCATACAAACGGACTTCGTATGCCCATAACCCAAAGAGGGATGCTCTCTCAGCCTGGACTCTTAGGGGAGTGCCCGGTCCCTGCCCCGAGCTAAATGACAGACTCTGGATATCCCCTATGTGGAAGGAAGTGGGGATAGGGTGGGAAGCTGGGGGGGGTGGGAGGGTGCAGGAGGAGAGGAGGGAGAAGGAACTGGGATTGACATGTGAAGCAAGCTATTTAAAAATTAAAGTAATAAAAAATTAAAAAGCCAGAAACACATGCTGGAAAAAAGACAGCATCTTCATAAAATGGTGCTGGTCAAACTGGATGTCTGCATATAGAAGAATGCAAAAGATCCATAGTTATCATACTGCACAAAGCTCGTGTCCAAGTGGATTAAAGACCTCAACATAAAACCATATACACTGAATCTGATAGAAAACATCATGAAATTTTAGGTAATTGGAAGTAACTAGAAAAAAAATCATCCTGAGTGAAGTAACCCAGACCCAGAAAGATAAAATATGGTATGTATTCAATTATAAGTGGATATTAGCCATTAAGTAAAGGATAACCAACCTATAATCCATAGATACAGAGAGGTTAAGTAAAGAGGAGGGGACCTTAGAAGAATTTGTGGATCTCCCTGAAAGGGGGGGATATAGTAGATCTTAAGGGTGTACAGAGAACAAGTATAGGAGGAGATGGGGTATAGGAAGAGAGTGCTGTGAGAGATACCTGGAATTGGGAGCTGTGGAAACCTACTACAGTGGAAACATCCCAGAATCTATGGTGGTGATCCTAATGAGCACTCCTAGTAATGGGGGTTATGGAGTCTCAACTGGTCATATTTTGTCTCCAAGTTAGACCTCTATTGACAGGACTGAGTAACATTCAACTGAGTTGTTGGCCAAGAAGGGTTTCATGGAAATTCCCAAACAACTCAAGATGTTGCTAAGACAAAGTGCTGCCCTCTGAAAAGACATCTCCCGGCCTCATTGCTTGAGGATAATACTCACAGAACTCATTGAACCTGGAGAAATTCAGCTGGTGCCTACATGAATTCTTAGTTCCTATGTTCTAGTTGCTTTGGTGTGGGAAGGTACTGTGCAAGCTCCTGAAAGAGAAACATAGGCACCAACCCAGCCACCAAACCTTTGACCTACAATTTGTACTGCCTGGAAAATATGCTAGGGTAATGGCGGCTCAGAACTTGTGGGAGTAGCCAACCAATGTCTGATTTGACATAAAGCCTACTCCATGAGAAGAAACCCGTACTTGACATTGCTTGGACGGCCAGCAACCAGAGATTAGATAGTCCAGACTCCTAGAGTAAAACCAAACACAACTGGTCTAAAAGAATCAATAAAATGACTCCTAATGATATTCTGCTATACTCATAGATCAGTGCCTTATCGCTTCATCAGCAAGCCTTCCTCCAGCACCAGATGGGAACACATGCCGAAACCCAAAGCCAGACATTGCATACAGTGAGAGTCTAATCAAGAGGTCTCCATCAAATCCCTCCCCCCAGGACTCAGGGAATCCCAAGAAAGAGAGTCAGAAAGATTGTAAGAGCCAGAGGGGAAGTAGGACACACTAGAAAAACAAGGCTCTGACTCAGTCAACCTAAGCAAGGCACATATGAGTCCACAGAGACTGAAGCAACAAGCACAGGGCCTACATGGGTCTCCACCAGGGTCTCTGCAAATATATTATAACTATTGGCTTGGTATTTTTATGGGACTCCTGACTGTGAGAAAGCATGAGTCTCTGATTCTTATGCCTACACTTGGAACTCTTTCATCTTGTTGAGTTGCCATGTCTGACTTTTAATATGTTAGTTTTTGCTTCATCTTACTACACTTTACCTTGTTATGTTTTGTTGTTGTCTCTTAGAAGCCTGTTCTTTTCTAATTAGAGACATAAATCGGATGGATCCTGAAAGGAGGAGGACTAGGGAGGAACTAGGAGGAGTAGACAGAGGGGAAAATATAGTCAAGACATATTGTATGAGAAAAGAATCTACTTTCAATTAAAGGAAAAAGAACCTGAAAAAAGAAATGAGATTCACCTTGAACATGTAAAGGTAGGTGATCCACTGCCTATAGAAGTTTACTACAGTGTGAACATTTATATTGCTTGCTTATTTCCATGTTATTTTCATACACACACACACACACACACACACACACAGTGGATTGAGTAAATGGGAGGAATTGGGAAGGGGGGTGATCATATTTTAATTTTAAAAAATAATAAGACAATAAACTGTTTAAAATTTTTTCAGTCTTATATATATCCAGAATCAGGTGGATTCTTTGGCAGCAGTCACACACACACACACACACACACACACACACACACACACACACACACACACACACACACACGAGGTGCCTAAATCTGACAGCAGAAAAAAAAGATGTCTTTGCATCTTTTTGGAGGAGGAATGTTGTTTTATGTAAATTAGTTGGGCCTAGTCATAGACACAGCAAAAACAGTTAGCTGATTGTGCTTCAAAAGTTAGACAGAAGAATGATGCAACAAATGATTTCAGAAGTCATCTTGTACTTCCTGACTCATACTTGTCACCACACTGTTAATGACCATTTTGATTCTCATATCCTTAGGCCCCTCTCCCATCTACTGACCTGATTTATCCAGACCACTATCCAGCATGCTACAGAGACTCAATATCGTCCTGAAATGCAGATGCAGATATCAATATCTAATCCAAGGATTACGAAATTATTATATAGCATAAGCCAACAGGGGATAGAGATGAGGGCCAACCAACAATACTCTGATTCATCAGGAAGAAGCCAGGTCAAGATCAATATCCTTCAACTCCATGCTTCCTCTCCACTACATCCTTTTCTATGAAGTCATACTTCTGTTTCCCATATTCAAAGATAGGAAACGTTAGGTCTGGTGTTTCTGTCTCATAGATCAGGCCACACACTCTCCACAGTTTTTCTCTTTCCCTAGAGGTTATTGCAGACAGTAAAAAGGCAGGCACTGCCCTCACAAAAGGAGAAATCTCCTCCCTCCCACCTGCCACTGTGAACGGGATAGGAGAAAGACCAGCTCAGCACCTTGCGGCCCAGAGTTTGAGGCAACTTGACTTTTAGTTGTCATTTGTGACTCCTCTCACATACCCCAAGTCACATATACCCCACAGCGTAGGTCATTTATTAACTAAGTTTACTTTCTCATGTACAGGTCAGACTGTACCTCAGACACCTGCTGTGTGGGGATGTGAAGGGGGTAATTCTAGTATCATTTTATTAACCGTCTTTTACCTGAAAAGGGAACATGTGTCACCATGTCTCTCTTGAACCTCTCTTCCTCACTCTCTAATTTAAAAATCAAAAGGGCTAAAGAAACCAAGTTCAGAGAATCTCAAAGAGGCCTAAGAGACAGGCAGAAGTGAGGAGCTGGTAGGGATACAAAAATGTCTTTGGGAATAAGATAAAGAACCTTTATGGGGTTTGCTGGAGGTGTCTGCTGTGAAGTCAAGTCACAGGGTCACAGGTTTTAGCTGTGAAAAAGCAAGGTGCAAGGCTATAGATGCTGTGAGTCAAACAAAGGGCAGGGCCAAGTCAAGATGGATAGATGGACAAATACATGCTAGGTCCAGATAGATGAACAAGTGAACAGACAACAATTTGACTAGGTTGCATCACTGGTAGGGACAGGGGGACAAGGCCCCTGGAGTTCTCTGCCTCTTTGTCCCTGGATGCACATACTGGGTGGTCACATGACACAGGTCATTGACTGCCATCACCATTACAGTGTTAGTGTTACCACAGTTGTTAGGATCAGAATCTGGGCTCTGAAAGTCATAGCAAACTAGCCGTAGCCACTCATCCTCAATATGCTAATTAAATAGACAAGCAATAATTCAATGTCATACAATTGGCAAGAAAAATAATGAGAACCAGTGATCACTCTTTATCAAGTCCATCTGCAAGGTTTAGGCTCAACCAGGTACAGCTAGTCAAAGTGTGGTCCTTCCCAGTATCATTGTCCCAGTCTCTCCTACAATGTGATCTGACAAGTTGTCGAAAGTCTACAAAATCTCATTTGGGGGACACATATCTCCTATGTCTAATACCAGGGCCCCATGTGTTTCCCTCTCTCAGTATAAGAGATTTGGGGAAATTCTAGTTCCTTGGGGACCATTATTTCAATAGTCTGATAGCCATAGGGAGGGATATTAACGTCTCTTACCAATATCTTCATTTCTGCCAGGATAGTTACATTAGATGTGTTCCACATTATGGAGTTCAGGTGAGGGTATTGTACCCTTTCTGGTGCGTCTGATGAGTTTTCAGGCCTAGTTTTCCAAATATGATTTTAATATACCTATGGTCCCAGCTTAATTTGCTGTTTACAAGGTAATACATTTTTACTTTTATGAATAAGTTATTATTGTGTGCCTTGTGGATGACACCAGACAGCTGGTACTGTTCATGTGTCCACCAAGCCACTCTGTCTTTTTGTTAGCACTCAAAACAGAGTCTTTCAAAGCAAGGCACAGCCTCATAAGTCACTGTTTTATACAATATCAAGTACCTTAGAACAGAGCATAGCCTAATTGGAGATAAATTAAACCATGGAGCCAGAGACCACAGTACATACTAGTCTATGAATAATTGGGGGCAGGATAATTATGCTCATATGCAGATGAAAGTGCCTGAAACATCTTACAGGTATTCCTAGGTTAATTCAATTCTTCAGTCACAAAGTCTATACTGGTACGTTTCTAGGTAACCTGCTATAATCATTCTCATTTTGAATATAATTTACTAATACACGTGCATGGACATTGTCCTAATTTCTGCCGCTGTGATAAACACCATGGCAGAAAGCAACTTGGGGAAGAAACGGTTTATTTCATCTTACAGTTTATAGTCCATCATCAAGGAAAGTCAGGGCAGGAACTCAACTAGGAAAAGAGGTAAGAACCATGGATAAAAGTTGCCTACTAGCTTGCAATATTTCTTTTTCTTTCTTTCTTTTTTGTTTTCTTTTTTGTGAGATAGGGTTTCTCTGTGTATCGCTGGCTGTCCTGGAACTAGCTCTGTAGACCAGGCTGGCCTTGGAACTCACAGAGATCTGCTTGCTTCTGCCTCCAGAGTGCTAGTATTAAAGACATGCTTTCATATGTAACCCAGTTGCATCTGCCTAGGATTGGCATCACTGACTCTGGGATAGACCCTCCTATATCATGTAAAAATTAAGAAAAGTCTCCACTGAGATTCCCACAGGCCAATTTGATGTAGGCAATTTTTCAATTGACGTTCTTGCTTCCAGGGTATGTCAATTTGACAATAAGATTAACCATCACGGACAACATTCTCCATAAAAAAAATCAAATGAAACTCAAAGTGTTCTGATGCACCTTATATATTACCAGGACTGAAGCTCACTGGACATGGATCCTTGTAATCACTCGTTTGTAAAACCAGGAACTGAAACTGTAGGACTCTAATTTCTGATCAAAAGAATGGGATTTTAATCATATCTCTGTCCATAGATGGGCATGTGACATTCTAAATGCCCAGAAGGACATAATATTCAGGTCTAGTGCAGGCTTTCTGGCAAAGAACAAAGATTTGCCATTACTCTTTCCAACAAGAAATAATCAAGATGCTTCTCAGCAGTTAAGAGCATTTGTTGCTCTTGCAGAGGAACTGGGTTCAGCTCCCAGCAACCACATTGTAGTTGATAACCATAATTCTACTTTCAAGCGTCTAATTCCTTCATCTGCTCTCTGTGGGCACAAGACATACATGTGGTGCACAGACATACATGCAGGTGAAACACTCATAGATGTAAAACAAAATACATAAATCTTTAAAAATATCAACCAAACAGGCAGCTTGTAATATAGTTTAGTTGGTAAAGTGTTTACCTAGTATGCACAGGAACTGGGTTTTAATCTCAGCAATCATTAAGATGGAGACACAAGGATCAGAAATTCCAAGGCCAGCCTCAGCTACATAGAATGTTCAAGAGAAAGCCTTGGCTAGAGTCTCTGTTTAAAAAATAAAGGCAATTGGAATGGTCCTGTCAGTCATCAGGACAAGAAAACACCCTTCAGGGAAAACTTAATTCTAGAGAATGTAGAATTAAGACATAAAGCTTGCCTAAAATGCAGGTCAACACAGTGATCCCTGGGCCACTGTCCACTTCCACTCCTTGAGAGTGTTCTACTTTATTCTATAAGAAATTCTGTTTTTACACTATTCTGTTTGTCTCATCTGAATTTTTTCATAGGATCACAAGGACTGGGACACCAAGGAGAATCCAGAGCAAGAATCCAGTCACAAGAGCATTTATCAATACTATATTTTATCTTTAGTAGTTTCTGAAAATTGATTCTTAATTGTGCATTGCACAGTTAGGTTTACAGCAAATTTAACAGAATTATATAACGTAAGGGTAAATTTCTTTGTTTTATTATTTACTCCAAATTATTGTGGGATTATTTTGAAGAAAAGATTGGTTTGGCCCACTTTAGTATAGCATTAGCTGCTGAAAAATAATTGAGGATTTGGCAGTTAGGTAGCTCACAGAGGCCAAGCACCCAAGAAATTTGACAGTACATTTTCCACTCTGTGTGCCTTCGACACAGTGATGTAGTCTGTTTAGTCAGCATTTATTAAAAAATAAAAGAAGCAATTTGGTTTCCCAATCAAGTCTCTCCTTCCAGTTTTCCTTAAATTCTTCAAAGCCTCTAGGAAGAAAGGCCACTGATTTGACCTTCCCTTCAGTCCTAGTAAAGGATTTAATACTTCCTACCAGGCCAGTCTTGACTAGGTAGTGAGATTAAGACTAACCTGTCTCCCCCAAATGCTAACAATAACAATGATATCAAATGTGATAGCACCATAGGTTTTCAAAATTCAATGTTTTGAGTGTGAAAATAAAGCAAGTATCCTTACTGATTGAAGATAAGATGGTCAGGAGGCCGAGGGGGGTCAGGGGAGTAATGCAACCAAATATGAAAACTTAACTTAGGTGCACATGGTGGAAGGTGAGAACTGACTCTGGCGTCCGCATGTGTGCCTTGACACGCATGCACTCAACCTCCTCCTACCACAGCAGAGCTTTTTCCTATGACTCTGCTAGCTGTTTCAGAGGCATACT
Organism: Mesocricetus auratus; assembly: GCF_017639785.1. Classification (NCBI taxonomy): domain Eukaryota; kingdom Metazoa; phylum Chordata; class Mammalia; order Rodentia; family Cricetidae; genus Mesocricetus; species Mesocricetus auratus. The sequence goes on along the minus strand of NW_024429213.1, from coordinate 3,109,081 downwards.
TTCCTACTCAAAAACCGGCACAGGGGCTACATACATCTACATCAGGGGTAGTACTATTAGAAATGCGTGGAACTTGTCCTGGCCTCAGACTTAAAGAATTCCAAATATTCCTCACTGCAGATTTAGATCATATTAACATGTAAGAAGCACTGCCTCCTGTGCCTCCTCTCTGTAGAAGTACAAACCCACGCACCTCATTCTTTGTTCTCATTCAGCACTTAACACCAACACACTTCTTTCTTATGCCATAAGCTTTCCCATAATTGCTTAACAGCATTTCTAGAAACAAGATTGAAAATGTGTTCATACCTTACTTTTAATATTCTATTTTGTGTGTTTTGGTTTTTTGAGACAGGGTTTCTCTGTATAGCCCTGGCTGTTCTGGAGCTTGCCCTGTAGACCAGGCTGACCTCAAACTCAGATGTTCACCAGTCTCTGCCTCCCAAGTGCTTGGATTAAAGCTGAACCACCACTGCCTCCTACTTTTAGTCTTCTTATTAAGATAAAAGTCACTATCTGTTTTTCAGTTGAGGGGCATCTAGGTTGCTTCCAGGTTGTGGCTATTACAAATAATGCTGCTATGAACATAGTGGAGCAGATGTCCTTGTATGAATGCACATCTTTTGGGTATATGCCTAAGAGTAGAATTGCTGGATCTTGTGGTAGACTGATTCCCATTTTCCTGAGGAATATCCATACTGCTTTCCAAAGTGGCTGTACAAGTTGGCATTCCTACCATCAGTGGAGGAGTGTTCCCCTTTCTCCACATCCTCTCCAGCATAAACTGTCATTGGTGTTTTTTATTTTAGCCATTCTGATAGGAGTGAGATGGTATCTCAGAGTTGATTTTTTTTTTTTTTTGGTTTTTCGAGACAGGGTTTCTCTGTATTGTTTTGGAGGCTATCGGTCCAGCCCAGCCTCGAACTCACAGAGATCCGCCTGCCTCTGCCTCCCGAGTGCTGGGATTAAAGGCGTGCGCCACCACCGCCCGGCTCTCAGAGTTGTTTTGATTTGCATTTCCCTGATTGTTAAAGATGCTGAGCAGTTTCTCTAGTGTCTCTTAGCCATTTTAGACTCCTCTATTGAGAATTCTCTATTTAGTTCAGCCCCCCACTTTTTAATTAGATCCTTTGTTGTTTTGGGGACTTGCTTCTTGGATTCTTTGTAAATCTTGGAGATCAACCCTCTGTCAGATGTGGGGTTAGTGAATATCTTTTCCAATTCTGTGGGCTGCCTCTTTGTCTTGTTGACTGTGTCCTTTGCCTTACAGAAGCTTCTCAGTTTCAGGAGGTCCCATTTATTGTTGACCTCAGTGTCTGTGCTACTGGTGTTATTCATGAATCGATCTCCTGTACCAATTTGTTCAAGGGTACCTCTCAGTTTCTCTTCTAAGAGGTTCAGTGTGGCTGGATTTACGTTGAGGTCTTTGATCCATTTACACAATGGAGTACTAATCAACAGAAAAAAACAATGGAATCTTGAAATTTGCAGGCACTAGAAGAAACCATCCTGAGTGAGGTAACCCAGACACAAAAAGACAAACATGGTATGTACTCACTCATATATGGATTTTAGACTTGGAGCAGGGGAGTGCCAGTCTACAATCCCACTGCCAGAGAGTCTGGAAAACAGGGAGGACACAAAGAGAGATGTGCATGGTACCCTAGAGAAGGGGAATGGGACAGGATCTCCTGAGCAGATTGAGAGAATGGGGGAGGGCAGAAGGATCTGGGAAAAGGGGGGAAAGAGAAGGGGGAGGAGGACATGGGGGAGCAGGAAGGTTGAGTTGGGGTAAGAATAGATGAGAGCACGATGAGAGATACCATAATAGAGGGAGTCATTGTAGGTTTGAGGAGAGATCTGGCACTGGTGAGATTTCCAGAGATCTACAAGGATGACAGCATCTAGCAAACTAAGCAATAGTGGAGAGGCTACCTTAAATGCCGTTACCTGATAATGAGTTTGACAATTACCTTATATGCCATCCTAGAACCTCCATCCAGTGACAGACGGAAGTAGAGGCAGATACCCACAGCTAAATACTGAACTGAATTCCTGGAACCCAGTTGCAGAGAGGGAGGAGTGATGAGCAAAGGGGTTAAGACTGGGCTGTTGAAACCAACAGAGACAGCTGACTTGAACAAGCTGACTTGAACAGCTCACGGACCCCAGACTGATGGCCGAGAGGCCAGCATGGGACTGATCCACACCCTCTAAATTTGGGTGTCAGCGAGGAGGCTTCGGCAATCTATGGGGCCTTGGGTAGAAGATCAGTATTTATCCATGGCATACACATGAACTTTGGGAGCCTATTCTGCATCAAGGGATGCTCTCTCAGACTGGACACATGGAGGAGGGCCTAGACCCTGCCCCGGATGAAATGACAGACTCTGGACATCCCCTACTGAGGGCCTCATCCTCCCTCAGGAGGGAAGTGGGGACTAGGTGGATAGTTGGGAGGTGGGCCAGGGGAGGAGGGGAGGGAACTGGGGGAACTGGGATTGGCATGTGAAGCAAGCTTGTTTCTAATCTAAATTTAAGAAAAGTCTCCATTTGCCCATTTGAAAGTAGTATTAAATTAGCATTTGATTGTGGGAACAAAAGACCTTGGCCTGAGGCCCATTTCCCCATCAGCCTGGGAGCAGGCAACTGTAACCGGTTTCTGCCACTGCATAGAAAGGAACACCCTGACCTTGACCTTTCCAATGACTAATTGCCTCTTCCTGACCCCCCCCCCACCGCCGCCTCTGGTGTCAGGGCAAATAACCAGCCAGGGTAAGAATAAAGGAAGCTTTTCTTGAAGCCTTCTTTCACCACCGACTGGTCTCTGTGTCATCAATCCTGACACCCTCCACAGATTCTCGGTCCCAGGCTGTGCAAGGGTGTGGCATTTGATAATATGTAGTAGAGTCACAATATTCTGAAGCTGTCTCCACTTTGAATACCAGAACCTGTCTATCATCCTCAAAAGGAGCCCTATACATTTCCCCCTCCTAGTAAACATGACTCAATAGTTCTATATGTTTGTCCATTTTGCACATTTCTTGTAAATGGAATCAAAATGCCACTGCCTTTTGTTGATTTTTCACTTAGTGTGTTTCCATGTTTCTTTCAAGGAACCTTCCTTTACACCTGAATGAGGTTCATTGAATGGATATACTCTATTTTATTTATCCTGTCATCAGTGGATAGATATCTAGTTTATATCTACTATTTGGCTATTATGAATATTGATACTACAAAAATCTGTACACAACTTTGTGTAACAGCACCATTTTAAAACTCTCTCATTAGAGGGAGAATTAGTCTTTGGCAGGAATAAGCCTTCTTCTTGGTTATCTAATACAAAATGGTCAGCCTTAAAATAATATACACATAAACAGTCACAATGAACTCCGTAATTTGTATTTATATATTTGTGTACTTACATATATCCATATCTGTCTGTATATGCAACAATAATCATCAAAGAAAAGGAGACCATCAATTTGAGAGGAAGAGAGAGGGAGGGAAAATTGAGGAGGACATGATATAATTATATTTTAAAATAGATTTAAGTATTCAATAAAAGCCAGGCATTGGTGGTTTATGCCTTTTATCCCAGCACTTGGGAGGCAGAGGCAGGCAGATCTCTGTGAGTTCGAGGTCAGCCTGGTCTACAGAGCAAGTTCCAGGACAACCTCCAAAGCAATACAGAGAAACCCTGTCTTGAAAAACCAAATAAATAAATAAGCAAACAAAGTTCTGGGTTGAAGAGATGGCTCAGAGGTTAAGAGCACTGGCTTTTCTTCCAGAGGTCTTGGAGTTCAAGTTCCAACAACCACATGGTGGCTCACAACCATCTGTAATGAGATCAGGTGCCTTCTAGAACACTGTATACATAATAAATAAAATCTTTAAAAATATTAAATAACTTAGGTATATTCCTGATAATGGAATTTCTAAGCTAAATTCTGTAGACCAGGCTTGAATTCACAGAGATCTGTCTGTCTCTTCTTCCCAAGTACTGGGTTAATGGCATGAACCACCACACCTGACCAAAACTATATTTATTTATTGTTTTTAGCCCTGGTTGTTGTGGAACTTGATATGTCGACCAGGCTCGCCTTGAACTCAGAGGTCTACCTGCCTTTGCATCCCTAGTGCTGGGGTTAAAGACGTGCACTACCACACCTGGCTCAAAAACAATTTTTTATATAAATTAAAAATAAGCTTTTGTTTACATGCCAATCCCAGTTCTCTCTCCCTCCCCTCCTCCCCTGTCCCCCATTGAACCCCTATGCAATCCTGTTTCTGCTCCCCAGGGAGCGTGAGGCCTTCCATGGAGGATCTTCAAAGTCTGTCATATCATTTGGAGTAGGGCCTAGGCCCCCTCCTGTGTGTCTAGGTTGAGAGAGTATCCCTTTATTTGGAGTCGGCTCCCAAAGTCCATTTGTGTACTAGGGATAGATACTGATCCACTACCAGAAGCCCCATAAATTGCCCAGATCTCCAAACTGACATCCTGGTTCAGGGGGTCTGGAACAGTCCTATGCTGGTTTCCCAGCTATCAGTCTGGGGTCCATAAGCTACGCCTTGTTCAGATCAGCTGTTTCTGTGGGTTTCTCCAGCCTGGTCTTGACCCTTTTACTCATCACTCCTCCCTCTCTGCAACTGGATTCCATGAGTTCAGCTCAGTTTTAAGCTGTGGGTGTCTACTTCTGTTTTTATCAGCTATTGGATGAAGGCTCTAGGATGGCATAAAAGGTAATCATCAATCTTGTTAACAGGGAAGGGCATTTAAAGTAGCCTCTCCACTATTGCTTAGATGGTTAGTTGGGGTATATCCTTGTAGATCTCTGGACATTTCCCTAGTGCCAGATTTCTTTTTAAAACTATAATGGCTCCCTCTATTACAGTATCACTTTTCTTGCTCTCTCTATTCTTCCCCCAACTCACTCTTCCTGCTCTCTCCTCCTCTCCTTTCCTTTCCTCTTCTCCCCTTCTCTTTCTGCTAACTCCCTTTCCCATGCCCCCATGCTCCAAATTAGCTCAGGAAACTTTGTCCCTTTCCTCTTCTCTGGGGTACCATGTATGTCTGTCTCTCTTAGGATCCTCCTTGTTTCCTAGTTTCTCTGGTGTTGTGGATTGTAGGATGGTGATCCTTTGTTCTATGTCTAAAATCCATACATGAGTGAGTACATACCATGTTTGTCTTTCTGTGTCTGGGTTACCTACTCCGGATGGTTTCTTTTAGTGCCTGCAAATTTCAAGATTCCATTTTTTTTTCTGATGAGTAGTATTCCATTGTGTAAATGTACCACATTTGCTTTATCCATTCTTCAGTTGAGGGCCATCTATAGCAGCAGCACCATGTTATATTCCTGCTAGCTGTGCATACAGATTACAATTCTCTGTGTTACCAACAGCACTTATATTATTTTCTATTTTTAAAATTATACGCCTTTTATTGAGTGTAGGGCACTCCCACTGTGTGATTTTGCTTTTTATTTATTTAATGATTAGGAATGTTGAACATCTTTTTATGTGTTTCTTGGCCATATCTCCTTTGGATCAATGTCTACTAAAATTCTGTGTACATTTTTAAAACTTTGTTACTTGTATATTGTTGAGCTGTGTGAGTTTTTTGTATACTCTGGATATTAGATCCTTAGCAGATATGTACTTTACAACTATTATCTCCCACCCTATAAGTTTTCTTTTCATATTCTTGGTAGTATATTTCCATTTCTATTACTATTATAATTACATGTATTTATGAAATACAATACTGTGTTTTTATTCTTATTTAAAATAGATAGTAACATCATCAGGGTAATAAATGTATAAAGAAGATAGTTTCTTCTCTGCTCCCTTGAGTTTTATTTATGCTGTTTATTGTGGTTGTTTGTATGTTTAGTTGCTTTTAAACTATTTTCATATTTTTCATCATATATAGCCACTGATGTCTCTATTCTATTATTGTAATAGTTAATTGATTATTGAACAGAAATTTACTTAACTATCTGGATCTTAATGCATTGTCCCATGTCCCATTTGGCACAGAACCATGTGATTTAAGACATGCCATCAGCACCCAGTATGACACATTACAACTGTCACTTTCACTTATGAAGTGCTTCTGTAGGCTCTAGAATCAGATAGAAGTGAGAGCTGGTGACCTTTTTAGACATTTCCTGAGCATGCATACAGCTTTTTATATATGCATAGTCTTCTAGAGTTCTAGAATATGTTTGAGCTTATTCTCCTAAGTTCAGTTGTGCCATGGTGTGAGGTGAGCTTCTTTCAGTATGCTCCCTCACCTTGTCAAAATCTGTAGGAGTTCATCTCCTGTATAAAACTGTAGTATTAGCATAGATTCTATTTATTCTTTCATTTGCTTTAAGTTATCTCCATGTTCCTTATAATATCTACCACAATGCAAATGCCAGGTACTTAGTAGCTCTATCATTCTATTTGTGGAATTGGGACCAAAATATGTAAGTACGTATAGTTGAGATACATACTTTCCCCCAATTGTTTTCTATCCACATTTGACTAAATCCACACTTGGAGAACTAACAGACAGTGGAGGGATGCCTGTATCTAATTCCAAGACTCACCACCCAGTCATTTCAGTCAGCACATTGTTTCCTATAACTGTTTTCTGTAGCCTTGGGTAACAGGTAAATATTTGAGTAACAGTGCTCAAATGCCTTAGTATTTGGTGAGTTCAGAGTCACATGAGAGAAATCTTTTTTAATTTTTTTTATTTTTAAAACAATCTATTTTTGTATGCCAGGGATAAACACTGATCCACTGCCCAGGGCCTCATAGGTTGCCCCGGCCTCCTCACTGACTCTCACACTCAGGGGGTCTGGATCAGTCCCATGTGGCCTCCCAGCTGTTGGTCTGGGGTCCAAGAGCTCTCCCCTGTCATATCAGCTGTCTCTGCTGGTTTTCCAGCCCATTCTTTGCCAATTTGCTCATCGCTCCTCTCTCTCTGTCACTGGGTTCCTTGGGTTCAGTTCAGTGTTAACTGTGGGTGTTTGCCTCTGCTTCCATCAGTCGCTGGATGAAGGCTCCAGGATGATTATAGACATCAATTTCATTTTCAGAAATGGGCATTCAAGGTGGTCTCTCCACTATTGCTTAGCTTGCCAGTTGGTGTCATCCCTTTAGATCACTAGAGGTCTCACTGGTGCCAAATCTGTCTTCTAACCTATGACTCCCTCTTTTATGGTATTTCTCATCCTGTTCTCCCCCCTATTCTACTCCCCAATCAACATTCCTCTTCCCCCATGACCTACTCTCTCTTCCTCTTCTCCCCCTCTCTTCTTTCTAGCTCCCACTCCCCCCCCACCCCTGGCTGTGTTCCCAATCTGATCAGAAGATCTTGCCTCATGTATGTACAGATATGAAACTAGATTCAAAATCATCTAGACAAACAAAGGGAACCAATGAGAAGGGAAGAAACTAGAAAGTTAAGACTAGCAGAGTGTTGGTAGAAGTATGTTCCAACTACAATATATACTTGCCTATATGACTTTATAAAACCCATGTATATTAAATTTTTTAAATCTAAAACAAAACAAAAATCTATTTTTAAATTTTACATGCCAATCCCAGTTCCCTCCCCCCTCCCATCCTCCTGCTCCCATCACTGTTATGATAAAGCTTGTGGGGGATCTTGGCAGATTCCATAGCAGGCAAGGGTGACCGAAGCAGAGGGCAAACATACTTAAGTGAGAAGTTTTATTAGAAAGGAAAAGGGGGAGAAAAGAGGTAAAGAGACACAGACAGAGAGAGGACAGAAGAGAAGAGGGAAACAGGAAAAGTCCTGTCTGCCCTAAGGGAACAGTAGGAAAGAGAGAGGGAAAGAGAGAGCAGAAAGAGAGCATAAGAGGGCAGAGGTCTTTCTTTTAAAAGGGTCCTTTGCACCTGGCTGACTAGGATACTGCCTGCATCCATTCTGCCAGGTGACAGTGGCAGGCCAGCATAACTCCTGAATCCTTACACCCACCATCTCCTGATCCCACTCCCATCTACTCCTCAGATATGGTGAGGCCTCCCATGGGGAGTCAACAAAATCTGAAATATCACTTGAGGCAGGATCAAGACCCTCCCCCTGTATCTAAGCTGAGCAAGGTATCCTGCCAAAGAGAATGGGTGCCAAAAAGTCAGTTCATGCACTAGGGATAGATCCCGGTGTCCTTGCCAGTGCCCCCATAAACTGCCCAAGTCATACAACTGTCAGCCACATTCAGCAAGCATAATTCAGTCATGACCTTTACCCCTCTCCTCATATTATTGCTCCCCCTCTCTTTGACTGTGCTCCAGGAGTTCAGCTCAGTGCTTGTCTGCTTCCATCAGTTACTGGATGAACGTTCTGTGATGACAATTAGGGTTGTCACCAATATAATTACAGGAAAAGCCAGCCCAGGCACCCTCTCCACTTATAGTCTTACCTGGGGTTATCCTTATGGATTCCTGAGAATTTCCCTAATGCCAGGTTTCTCACTAGCCCCATAATGGCTCCCTCTATCAAGGTATCTCTCGAAAGTAAATCTTTCAAAGGAGTCTTGCAAGCTGTCACCAGGCTGACCCACTGTTGGGAAGCTCTGCCCAGCTCTATTCCTCCCAACCCTAGTCCTCCCATTCCAGATCCCCCCTACCCACAAGAAAGCCCACCATCAGCAGCTCCTTCCCTGAAACTGCTCAAGACCTACAGGCCCATAATCTCTTAAGTTCTCTTTTGTGCCTTCCTGAGAGTCACCCAAGGATGCTCCACTTTGTTTGCATGGCCCTGCTTATTAAATCTGGATTTACTAATTCAGTTTAATTTGGCTTATTACATTGGCAGCGGCAGAAACCAATAACCAGGGGTCAAATACTTATCACCCACCAAGAGCAATTATGGAAAATAAGCCTATGTTTTGCTCCTTGTCTACTGGTACTGGGAGTCCAGGTTCCAGTCAAGGATTTTGCTGAACTTGGGAACAAAGCATGGGAACTACATAAGTAAAAACTATCACACTGTAATTATAATGATCCAGCTATTTTTCTTGGGTTGTTGCAAGTTTTTGTTAGTTTTCAAAGATTTAGAAGTACTGATTCTAGCCTCCTTTTTAGGTGCACACTAGCTTTGCTTAAGGGATGGACTTTTGAAGTAGCTTACTCTGTTTCTTTGCTGCTGTCATCTGTCTGCATCCCTGCTTTTCACCAGAATGAGTCCAGTACATAGAAGATCAAATACATTTAAACATCAGTTTGTTTGCCAAAAGGTCTCCTTACATTTTTTCTCTATGACAAAACACTTTGCTTACACTTATAAAGCTATGAACTAATAGAGAATGGATCTTAGACTTATAAGATTCAGGTTGCCACATTTAAATCTTACATTGCAAATGAGCATGGGAAAACAAGAAGAGTAAACTGAATGCTGACATCACAGGTTACTCTCCCCATGTGAGAGTGACCAAAATGAAAAGAATCTAATGAAGAGATAGAAAAAGATAGGTGTGCAAGGCTTATCCACATTACAGTTTTGAAAGATTCATTGGAATTATTTCCAGGGTTGGTTGGATCAGAGCCTGGACACTGGCAAACCTAACAAGCTACGCTTCGCCACCTGACCTCAATAGATTAATTAAAGACACAAGCAATAGTGAAAAGTAAAGGAAGGAAATTTACTCAAATGCGTGAGCACATTGGGAAGAAGAACAAATAAAAAGGCCTAGTGACCCCCTCCTTCTGATTCCATCTTCCAGGGACACTGACACGAGGTTTAGGTTTAAATAGAAGGCAAGAGGTATGCATAACTAAGAAGTTCCCATCAAGGTATGGTCCCACACATCATTGGTTCACCATTGTCTCAGTTCTGTTCAGTCCAGCAAGCTTTCAGCACAGAGTAAAATCTCTTCCTGGGAGGCAGGTTCCTCCCCTTGCTAGTGCCAGGGTTTCAGCCTTTTTCTTTCCCCCAGCATGAGATTCTTGGGAAATTCCAAATCCTTGAGATCTATTGTCTCAATAGAATAATAGTCAATCAGAAAGGCAGTTGCCTCTCTTTAGAATGTCTTTCCCTCCCACTAGGATTGTTACATAATGAGTAACTCAAAACTGTGTAGCCTTGTCTAGAACATTTTACTATCTCAAAACAAGCATAGACATGCAAAATCAAATTAATGATCCAGTTTATCCCTTGGAGAAGTGAAGTAATTTTCATATTAATGTAAAATACTGAAAAGGAGAACAAGAGACCAGATAGGTTCTTCCACTAGAGCCAAATCCTGTAGTAGAACTATATTGCAACTGAGTATACAATAATAATTGTATTTAGTAAGCCTATCCACTACTGTTCTCAAATTACTGCCCAGTTGATTATAGCTGATCTATTTAGGAGATCATAGCTCATTTAAGTAGTATTTGTTGACCAAAGAAAAGCATATAATACACTTAGATTTAATATCCTCTGATGTTCTGAGAGAACATAAAATGAGAGTTAAACTCATTAGGAAGACCCAGAGTAGTTGAAGAATTTGATCGTTGTATAATCTGTGAGAGAACCTGACTATCTGTATTCCTAAGCCATTAAGTCAATTTCTTTTAGTGACCAAAAATTTTCATAATAACCAAATCCAGTGCTTCCCCTTACTTGTTACTATTAATTATTCTAAGCACAGAATAATGTATAGAAAATAAAGTCATAGACTTCATCTATCACTACTCAGTTTTATAACTATTAAACTTTAGGGATTTATTTATATTAGTTGTAGCTATATTATAAAATACCATTTAATATTATTCTTATAACTACAAAATAATATTGCTTCATTTTATCTAGTGATTTTCACAGGTACTATTCTTGTTGTTATTTATTTTTAAGTATTATACAATCCTCAAAGTGACCTATAAGCCATTCAGAAGTACATTTTGTTTTAAAGAAGATATGTTTGCATATATGTATCAATTTTCATTTACTCTTATTGTTGCTCATTTGTAATTTTAATTCACATTTGGGAAGCAAATGTTATTTGTACCATATTGGTTCTTTGAAATATTTGAAAGTATTTAGCAACATAGTATGAGAAGAAAGAGTCCTACATATATGAAGTGGTGAAAGAATACATTTCAAAAATAAATAATTACATTTTAGCAAATGGGTGAAAGAGCTGGGCTTGTGCCACCACGCTGCAATCCCAGCTACTCCAGAGGCAGAGCAAATTCAAGGCCTGCCTATGATAGAGTGAAGTTAAGGCTATCCTGAGACACTGTTTCTAAGAAAACTATAAAAAGAGGGCTGAGGAAGTAGCTCAGTGGTACTACACTTGCTTCGCACATGTGAAAGGCTTTAGATTCTATCCTTAGTACTGTAAAAAAAGAAAAACAAACAAACAAACCACTGGGGAATGACTGGAGGATTTCAGGAGAAACACTGAAAAACTTTGATGGAATTTCGGAAGGATTTGGGACATCTGGCTACAGAGCAAAGTATATGAAAACTGCTATTAGAATTAGTCCTTATGATTTTTCACTTCAACATTCTCTTTGATTGAAATGATTATCTTAGGTTTTCACATTCTAAGAATCTCCATTGCGAATCGGTGCTGACTTATCAGTCTTAAAACACTGATGCTGAAACTCCCACCAAATTCCTTCTTACCCTTCATACTTTCATGTCTTGTTCTTACTGTTTTATATTTATTTATTCTATGTGTATGAATGTTTTGCCTGCCTGTATGTATGTGTACTTTGTGTTTGCCTGGTGCCTACAGAGTTCAAAAGTCATGTGAGTGTGTACCTGGGTACTCTGAAAGAGCAGCAAGTACTCAAAAGCAACTAGGCATCTCTCCAGACCCCATGTCTTTGTGGGATATAGGGGAGTTGTCCCACTGCATTTACTTAAGTGTTTCCTGAATGAAATGGCTGGAGAGGGTATTTACTTGAACAGGGCAATGGATCAGTGGCTACATCACTATGTAATATGATTTCCCTTTCCCTGCAATCATTAGCTTCCTAAAGCTCTTCTGGGAGGGATGGGGATCTTATGAACCCCCAGCCATGATGACATGTTCCTGAAATTTATATTTAGCAAATACATAAAACCTAAAGTTGTACATATTATACCACAGTTTCCCTATACATATTTATTTTACATGTTTAAAATATTTTAATAGGCATATAAAACATAAAATTATATTAATGTGGTGCCATATAATGATTCAACATATGTATTGGTATACAACATTTAAGTCAAATTAAACCCAAATATTTCATCAAGCGTTTATCAGCTTTCTAATATACTGCAGAGCTTCTATTAAGATTTTCACATTACAGTATTGAGATTGCAGAAGGCCAAACCAAATTACAAGGACACCATGCATTTTCAGGGCTGATAGTTCAAAGGCAAAGAATCAAGTAAAAGAGTTATGGTTTAAGTTTGACTTAAAGGGTTTTGAACTTTATAAATCTAAGTTGCTAGACTGACTTCCAGAAAGTGGAATAAGTTAGAGAAATTAGCCCATGTGCTACAGAAGTTCATATTCATATTTTACAATTCTCTATGCTGTTGGGAAAGCCCCCTTTGGAGGACTACCTTTTTTTAGTTGAAAAGAAATTCATTTCCCACACAATGTATCCTGATTATAGTTTCCCCTCCTTTTACTCCTCCCAATTCCTCACAACCTCCCCACCCCCAGGCCCATTCCCTTTCTGTCTTATTAGAAAAGAACAGGCTTCTAGGCGGTAACAACCTAACATGACAAAATAAAATATAATAAGATGAAGCAAAGATATTCATATCGAAGTTGGACATGGCAACCCAACGGGAGGAAAAGAGTCTTGGTGACTACCTTATTACTCTGCGAAAATTATAGGAGGTAATGATTTACTTCATGACTAATGAGTCTTAAATGAATAATATATGCTCAATAGATGCCAGCTTCTATAGTTGTTATTTCACTGGGAGTTCATTTTTAAATAAAATATTGTGTTGGGTAAAAATTATGACATTCCCCATAGTTACCTTTGTGTAATGCAGATCAGGGACTGTCCTTAAACTAGCACCAACACAGACTCTTACTCAGGAAAAAAAAGTCAGATATCTTTGTCCTCTCCCAGAGCTTATACATCAATGCTTAAATAAAATGGCATGATTTTGTCACATGCAAGTGTATGAAAACAACCATACTTACAGTCATTGCACTGCTTAATGACTGGAAGATATCCCAAGAAATGCATTATTGCATATTCTCATTGTTTTGTCAATTAGACAATTTCATTGTTTTACTCATACAAACTAAGACAAGTGTATATCATTAGCTGATATAACCTTGTATGTGACCTAAACATTGTTATACAATGCATACCTTTGTGTGTGTGTTTGTGTGTGTGTGTGTGTGAATTATTTATTCCTCAATCACATTTCTGTAATTTGTTTTGTTAATTTCTTCCTGTGACTCTTAAAAGCTACTCCATTTTGCAGGTTATTTTTTCATTTTTACTTCTTTGTGAAATTATGGCTGAGAAGCACATTCAATAACTAATGTAAACAGAAATTTTCCCCTGTGTGTATATTTCTGGGGTAGATTAAATGTCTGGTATGGAGGACAAAGCCTTTTGTGTAGGAGGCTTTCTCCTATCTGTAGTTGCTTTGGATTTATAACTTCTTTTTATTTCATTTTTTGGTTTGATCATTTTAGTTTTTAAAAACTTCATAACTCCCTTTTTCTCTCCAAGTCCTTCCATGGCACTCACTATTTCCCGCTCTAAAGGTGGTGGGACCTGGGAGAATGGAGCCTAAAAATGAGGTGGACTGAAGTCTCAGGCAATATCCGCCTTTATTTAGAGCAGCAGGGTTAAGAAAGGTCACATGAGTAAATTAGTAAGGGTTCACGCTATATATAATCACAAGGCCATGCTTCAAGTGGCAAAACCATGTTTTTCCATAGAGGCATATAAACTAATAGTAATAGCCAGTTGTTATGAATAATCTAAAGCAAACTCATTCCTACCCACTACACCTGAGAGGGGCACAAAAGCACATTCCAAGAACACTTTTGTGATTTTGAAGAAACTGAGGTCACAAGAGTCTAGTTTTGTTTTCTTGGAGTTTTCTAACAAGCTCTCAGAATTGCCCTCCTATAACTCATTCTTGGACGTTGTTCTGACACCACCTCACTCCCTCACAAATTCTTGGGCTGATGGGAGAATTCCCACTGAGCTACACCTGCTCTGGCTCCGGAGTGCTAGCACCTAGCCTTAAATCCACCTTTTGTTTCTCTTGTTGCTTTCTCTGTGAATCTTGCCTGAGAGTTTCCCAAGGGTACAAAGCCTATGAAAAACTTGCTTGGGAAAAATCCAGCATGCTGTGATAATCCTCATTCGAGAATTCGCATTTGGCATTGTCCCTTTGGGAGCTTCATCAGGATGTTTTGGCGATATGGAAATCAACTTGCTAAAAGTGTAAATTGGAGAACAATAAAGAAGCCTGGCTAGCTCGGTCTGGGGTTCCGTCGGTAGAGAGAGCATCCTCCCTGCAGTTGGAAAAGGTTCAAATCATCCTTAAGGTGCCTGGAGCTTCTTTCCTGGACCTGAGTGAATGAATACTCACACCTGAAATACAACAGTGGGCTCTTTAATTATTATTACACACACACACACACACACACACACACACACACATACACACACACACACACACAATGAATAAACATATAAATACAACCTGATGAGTCCATTTAGTGTTGCTCCCATGTGGACTTACGTTTTTAGGACTGACCACCTGGTATTGAATAACCAGATTGGGAGTTCAGCCTGGGGAAGACTGATTCTCCCTCTCTCAGTAGTCATTAGTTTCCTGTAGCACTTAATCTAGGAGCTAGGGGGTGAGGTTATCTCATCCATGTTAGCATGTCAACTGGTGCTCATTGTTGAGATTTCATGGGTGCATCTTCCCTGTTGTATACATAAGATTCAATCGTGCTGCAGACTTTCTGGTCCTTCAGCTCTTAGAATCTTTTTGTTCCTACTTCCAAAATGTTTTCTGAGCCTTATGTGTAGGGGTTACATTTTGGATGTACCCATTGGGGCGAGGCACCCTACAGTCAGTTTGTTCTCAGTATTTTGACTAGTTACAGCTTTCTGTTAAGCTTTCTGCTGCTAAAAAGAAGCTTTGGTGAGGGGTAAGAACCACAATTATCTCTGGTTATAAGGTAAGTATTTAGAATGAAGTTAGGAATTAACCTAGTTTGGCAAACTGATGGCAGTATGTTCTTTTCTAAGATCTATGACCTCACCAGCCATTAACAGTTGACTAGGTTTCCAGTACCAGGCATGATTTCCCTGATATTGAACAGGACTTAAGTCCAATTAGACAATTGTTGGTTAGTGACAAGATACAAATAAGTGCCATTATTACACCCTTTGGGGATAGCTTGCCATCCTTGCCATTGTTGTGATTCATAGCTTTCCATAGAAATTCATAATCTCTTTTCCTACATGTTACCTAAACATTTCATCTTTTATGGTTTTTTGAGACAAGGTATCCCTCTGCAGCTTAGATTGACCATAAAGTCATAGTAATCATTCTTTCTTGATCTCCTGAATGCTAGGATTACAGGCTTATTCCACATAGCCTGGATCATTTGACATTTTTAATCATGAACAAACTAAAAATGTGATACCATTGTTATTCCTTTGCCCATTCCTTCAATAGAGAACTACCAAAAGTTGGGAGCACAGCATTTTTCAAAGTACAGAACTTTCTGAGGACCTTACATTCTACTGGAAGAAGAAAAGGGTGAAGAAAAATTATCAAGCCTCTTCTGTCTGTTCTGTTATCAGTTAAACACACACACATATGCACACACATACACACACACATACACACATATACACACATACAGACATACACACATGCACACACACATACACAAATGCACACACACATACACACACACATATACACACACACATACACACACACATACACACACACACATACACTGGGGGTAATTTGCTATAACCTTGAATGTCCTTGTTTTCTTAAGATAGTAGTATGAGCAAACAAAAGCAGAGATGTTGGAAAGTTGTGAGTTCTTAAGTACTATGTAATAAATAAAGGCCAAGTAAATGGTATGATAAGGAAGAAGGGGAGATGCTAGGCGGAATGGTCAAAGATGCTTTTGAGAAGGTGACATATAAACAAAGACCTGAACTGAAGCAAAGGAATATGTCATTCAGCTATCTGGAAGAAGACTATCCACAAACAGGAATGATGGAGGGGCCTTAAAGCTAGATTATGTTGGAGGAACAGCAGAGTCCAGCATGGATAAAAGGCAAGGCGAGAGTTAATTTTAGAAAAGACAAGCAAACAGCCAGGTAAGATCATGTAAAGTGTTATAAGCCAGTGAAAAAGACTTTGTTTTAATCTGTAGACTGCTTTTGGTAAGTCTTCCATTTTTTTTCTTTTTTTTTACACCTTTTAATTATATATTTAAATTAGAAACAAGCTTGCTTCCCATGTCAGTCCCAGCTCCCTCTCCCTCCCTTCCATGCCTACTCCCACCCCCAGTCTCTGCAGCCCCCCACCCAATCCCCACTCCATTGCCCAGGGAGGGTAAGGCCCTCCATGGGGGATCACCAGAGTCTGTCATTTCATTCAGGGGAGGACCCAGGCCCTCCCCAAAGTGTCCAAATTGAGAAAATATCCCTCATTGTGGGATGGGTCCCCAAAGTCCATTTGTCTGCCAGGGATAAATATTGATCTACTACCCAAAACCCCCATATTTTGCCTGAGTCTCCTCACTGACACCCACATTCAGGGGGTCTGGATCAGTCCCGTGCTGGCCTCTCAGCCATCAGGCTGGGGTCCAAGATCTTGTTCAGGTCAGCTGTTTCTCTGGGATTCACCAGCCCAGTTTTGACCTCTTTGTTCATCACTTCTCCCTCTCTGTCACTGGGTTCCAGAAGTTCAGTTCAGTGTTTAGCTGTGGGTATCTGCCTCTGCTTCCATCAGTCCCTGGATGGAGGTTCTAGGATGGTATATAAGATAGTCATCAAAATCATTATCAGGGAGGGGCATTTAAAGTAGTCTCTCCACTACTGCTTAGTTTGCCAGCTGATGTCATCCTTGTACATCTCTGAAGTTCTCATTAGTGCCAGATCTTCCCTCAAACCTAGAATGGCTCCCTCTGTTGTGGTATATCTCACCCTGCTCTCCTCTATTCTTCCCCCAACTCAACTTTCCTGCTCCCCCATGTCCTCCTCTCCCTTCCTCTTGTCTCCCTCTCTTTTTCCTGGCTCCCTTTCCCCTCCCCCACCCTGTGCTCCCAATCTGCTCAGAAGATCTTGCCTCATTCCACCTTCTCTGGGGTACTACATATATCTCTCTTAGGGTCCTTCCTGTTTCCCTGCCTCTCTGGCAGTGGGATTGTAGACAGGCACTCCCATGATTCATGTCTAAAATCCACTGTTGATCCTACCTATCCATAAGCATGGGAAATCTTTCCATTTTCTGATATCTTCTTCAATTTCTTTCTTTAAAGATGTAACTCTCCTTCCTGCAATTAGGTTACTTAGCACCAACCTACTAACACCTCTTATTTTCATTCCTGTTGCTCAGCCTGGTCTGAGACTACCAACACCCCCTTATTGTCCTGCATCCTCCTACCTCATTTCCTTTATTTAAGCCTGTACAGAACTCTCATTAAATGACAGCTTGATCGGAAAGTCTGTCTTGCTGTCCATCTCTCTTGTGTCTCTTGTCTCATTCATTCCAGGTTCCCGTGGACTCGAACCTGTTGTGCCCTGCTGGCCAGGGCAGTTGGGAATCTGAGAATGATAAATTACCCAGGCACAAGAGTGCTTTCAAAATGGACAACTCTGGACATAAGTGAAGATGATGACACTGGTGAGAATTCTCAACAGACAGAGAAATGAGCCAGTATTGGTGATGCCTATTGGCAAGCGCAGATGTCAAGGCAGAGAGACCACAAAAGCACAGGAGATGATGAGGAAACACTTTCCTTGTATCTTTGTTTGACTCAAAATGAGTATTTGGATAATTTGTGTGTTTTGGTAGGAGTTATGTCAGAATTTCTTTCTCAAAGGAAGTAATTCCACTTTCCATTTAGTATCATTGCAGTACACTGTAGGTCCTAAATGTTTTCAGCATTTTTTTTCTGACTAAATCCACCTCCTTGGTATAATTATGGGGCTCTTGTATTGTCCTATCCTATACAATGCAATGAGTACAGCTCTGAAATAGTTAAAGAAGCATTCAGGAGGGAATTCTGAGTTTATACACATGCTAAGATACATGTGAAAATTATAGTGTGCCAAGGAGAACCTTTTTTGTGTTGCACACCCATGTGGATAACTCTGGGCACAATATGGGGAATTGGGGGAGCATTCAATATTATTAAACTTAGACAATAGAATCTACAGGATAGCATGAGCATTACTACTTACTTATCAAAGCTTTGGACTAAAAACAGCATTGTTTCTACTGGGGCTGAGGTTGAATGACTGAAGAAAGAATTTTGCAATGACTAAGCGGGAAAAAGCACTTGGGGTGAAAGCCTGATTATGTGTGTTGAATTCCCAGAACCCACATGAAGGTGAAAGGAGAGAATCAGCTCCACAAAGTTGTCCTCTGACCTCTACAGGTGATGGCACATGCCCATTCTGACACACACACCATGAATAATAATAATCTTTTATGTTTTAAAATAAGAATACTAATAAATCCCTCACTCATGTTAGTAACACTGATAAAACAATGGCCTAACAATTACCATCAAAAAGAGTGAGAGAGAAGGTGAGGCAGTGGTAGATGAGGCAGCAGGACTGGTAAGAGCCAGAACTGCACTGTTGAGGTGCTCATGGAGATTTGGTGCTGCCTGCTATCCTAGCTGCTGGCTATGGCTTCAGGCTTCTCCATCATCATCCATCGCAGTGCAAACTGAAGAGTGTTTCTTAGTCTGGGTCACCTCTGGCACTGAGATGGGCCTCATCTTTGAGGTGGCAGAGGAAGACTCTCAACACCAACATGGAGATCATAGGACCATAT
Organism: Mesocricetus auratus; assembly: GCF_017639785.1. NCBI lineage: Eukaryota > Metazoa > Chordata > Mammalia > Rodentia > Cricetidae > Mesocricetus > Mesocricetus auratus. The sequence continues at coordinate 3,090,030 of NW_024429213.1, read as the reverse complement.
AATAAAGGAATCTATAAATGAGACCAGTCCAAAGAAACACATACATTTATAGCCCACATGGTTGGGCTATAAATCATGATGAAATCATCATGATTCTGAAGATAATGTTACTAATGATGTTGAGGAGGTTCCCAAAGGACAAGACATGGGGACAGGAGGTCATCAAATATACACTAGGGAAGTGATGGACTCGGGAGTGGAGGTTTTAGTAATGCAGGCTCAAAGCTGAAGCAGAACAAAGCTTGATAGTCTTCTCTGTGATTCTGAAGAAGGAAGGCCACCAAAACTAAACCTTTATTCTGGGAGCTGTGCCTTCGGTAATCTACAAACCAAAGAGACACCCACGTTTGTGAGCATCCTTGCTGCTCTGAGGGTAATGTATTGGGGTGGCATTGAGCTTGGATGCACATCTGAGAAGGATTTCAAGGTAAACAGAGCAGTGGGGAAGAAATTTACCCATATTTGGACATACCTTGATGTTTATAATTTGGAGTCAATCAGTTGAGTTGTGACTACAATACAATATCCATAATTACAGGCTTAGCCATGTTTATCTGCTTAAAATCTAGCAAAAAAAGAGTTTTGAAAAATTAGATTCACATTCATCAGTGTGCATCAACTCCTCTGTGACAACAGTCTGCCTCTTTCACTGGCATCTCTTGCTCTCCAACCAATTCCATGGAGTCTGCTGATAATAACCTGCTGAGATTTCCTCATGAGCCACACTGTTCCAGATGAGACATGGTGCACTCAAATTCAGTTCAGTCTGTATCCCCTCCAGAAAGCATCTGCTGGCACATCCAGTTGGGCTGGAGCCCTTGCCCTGCTGTTTCATAGTACTTTGTATTAGACAGAAAAATACTTGGGACCTCAGACTACTAGGGCCCTCCATTGGGAGATTAAACAATCATAACAGTATTCATTGAAAGCCTCACAGGCAAACAAAAGTTGCATATTAATAGAACTCATGGAAGAGGGTATGGAGGAAGGAGAAGCTATCTCATTCTTAAATTGTTTATGCATTCACTAAATGTCACCATATGCTTGGGGCACCAGGCATAGAATAGAAGATAAAATGGATCATGTCCCTCTCACATGGACTCCATATTTTGAGAGAGGAACACATTTAGAGCTCAGTAAATGCATACCACATCCTGTGAATAAGTTCAATAATGCATACAAAGTAGCATGAGGCTTTAATAGTCATAGCTTTATTAACTAGATTTATGAATATTCTAACTGTTGTATTCTTTGAAGGCTAACTGTGTTTCCCATTGAACTAGTTCAATGAATTAAAGTGTCTAAAAGGTGCTAGTGGTGACAAGGGGCATATTGGATTTCTGCTCCAAGAGTTATCCTCAGGCGCAGAACTTGAAATTTAATATTATCAGCTTCAATTGGATGAGATCACTTCCTTGTCTGTAGATGCTCGATATGTGGTGAATGATTTTTTTTGTTCATGTCATGCTAGGAAAATTCACACCATATAGGGGCAGGCTGTACAATTGTAGTTGGATCTAAGCTTCTCAATTAGTCAAAGCAAGGGGGAAAAACAAGACCAGCATAATACACAGTATCCACAAGATCGTTACAAGTAAGTTGCTCAGATTTCAATGTTTTTTCTTTATTTTCTTTTTCCTTCTTCTTTCTCTTCTACTTCCTCCTTCTTCTATTCATCTTCTACAATTATAAGGAAAACGTGTTCCATAGACCATTAACAGAGGACGCTGGACTCTCTGTTCCCCCAGTCTCATCCGTAGCACTGCAACAAATCAACAACTGGAACCTCCCATCTCCCCTACCCACATCTCTTGTGAATCCTAAAGAGCATCCCTTCTGTACTTGCTTGGTCTGTGTCAACGTTATGCATTTTAAAGTCATCAGAGAGGAAGGAGCCACTGTTAAGAAAAATGACTCCGTGAGATTCAACTGTGAGAAATTTTCTCAATTAGTGATCAATCGGGAAGGACCCAGCTCATTGAATCCCTAGTCTGTTGGCTGTGGGTTCTATAAGAAAACAGGCTGAGCAAGCCAGGGGAAGCAAGCACATAGGCAACAGCACCCCACCATGACCTCTGCATCATCTCCTGCCTCCAGAATCCTGTCCTGTTTGAGCTTCTGTCCTGCTTCATTTGATAAAGAACAACAATATGGAAATGTAAACCCTTTCCTCCCCAACTTGCTTTTTGGTGATGGTGGTTTGAATGTAACTGGGCCCCATAATCTCATATGGAGTGCCACTATTACGAGGTGTGACTTTGTTGAAGTGAGTATAGCCTTGCTGGAGGAAGTCAATCACTGCAGGGTGAACTTTGAGGTTTCCTACGTTCAGGAAACTGCCCAGTGTCTCAGACCAGTTCCAGGACTCTCAGCTCCAGTTCCAGTTCCAGCACCATGTCTACGTGTACTCCACCATGTCACACCATGGTGATAATGGAATGAACCTCTGAGCTGTAAGCAAGCCACCTCAAATGTTTATCATTTATCAGAATTGCTGTGGTTACAGTATCTCTTCACAGCAATAGAAACCCTAACAAAGACATTGGTCATGGTGTTGCATCCCAGCAATAGAAGCAATAATTAGGAAATCCTCCTAACCTCCCTTCCCCCTTATTCACCTCTGCATCCTAGCCTCCAAGAATAACAGGCATTCCCTTTGAACACAACAACTGAACAAGCCAGTAAAGCAGTCAGCATACAGCCATCACATTCTCTGAAAATCCAGAAATGAAACAGAAACCAAGGAACAAAATACTCACCCAACAAAGATAAACTCAGAAATCAGCACGCAGACCTACAATTATCCCAAACCCAAATGCCTAGATGTCAGTGTAAGAATATACTCAATAGCAGCTAGGGCAAAGTCTCCACTAGAGCCCACGTAAAAGACCTTAAAAACAACTATGTCAGGATTATAGAGGTCCTAAAAGAGAAATTAATAAATCCCTTAAGAAAGCAAAGAAATATAAACAAGCAGGTGAAGGAAATGAATATAACTGTTCAAGACCTGAAAATGGAAATAGAAGTAATAAAGAAAACACAAACTGAGGGAAATCTGGAAATGAAAAATTTAGGAATTTGAACAGGGATTACAGAGGCAAACTTCACCAACGAAATACAAGAAATGGAAGAGAGAATCTCAGGCCCTGAAGACACAATAGAAGAAATGGATACATTGGACAAAGAAAACATTAAATCTAAAAAATTTCTCACACTATGACAAAAAACAAACCTAAGAATACTAGGAATAGAGGAGGGAGAATAATCACAGCTCAAAGTCCAGAATACATTTTCAACAAAATCTTAGAAGAAAAACTTCCTATCTTAAAGAAAGAGGTGCCTATAAAGATACAAGAAGCATACAGAACACTAAATAGATTGGACCAGAAAAACAATTCCCCTCAGCACATAACACTCAAAACATTAAATGTAGAGAAAAAAAGAATATTAAAAGCTGCAAGAAGAAAAGATTAACATATAAATGCAGCTCTATTAGAATCATACTTGATTTCCAAAATGGAGACTCTAGAAGCTAAAAGATATGCTGCATACTCTAAGAGATCACATATGTGAACCCATACTATGACACCCAGCAAAATTTTAAATCACCACAGATGAAGAAAATAAGGTATTTCATGATAAAGTCAAACTTAAGCACTATCTATCTACAAATCCAGCCTTACAGAAGGTGCCAGAAGGAAAATTCCCATCTAAGGAGGTTAACTCCATCCATGAAAGCAAGGAAATAAATGATCTTATACCAGCAAAATCAAAAGAAGGGACGGACACACACACACACACACACACACACACACACACACACACTTACGTACAAACCTCCGCCACCAACAACAAAATAACAGGAATCAACAGTCATTGGTCAATAACAATAGTCTCAATTCCTCCCATAAAAGGACACAGACTAACAGAATGAATGTGAAAACAGGATCTATTCTTCTGCTGCATCCAAGAAATGCACCTCAACATCAAGAACAGACATCATCTCAGAATAAAGGGTTAGAAAAAGATATTTAAAGCAAAAGGACCTCAGAAACAATGTGGTGTAGCCATTTTAATATCTAATAAAATACACTTCAAACCAAAATTAATCAAAAGAGATAGGGAAGGACACTGTACACTCATCAAAGAGAAAATCCACTGAAATGATGTTTCAATTCTTAACATCTATGCCCCAAATGCAAGGACAACCAAGTTTGTAAAAGAAACTCCACGACAGCTTAAATCACATATTGCCCTTCATACACCGATTGTGGGAAATTTCAGTATCCCACTCTAACAAATGGATAGGTCACCCACACAACAAACAATACGGTAGCTAACTGACATAATAAACCAAATAGTCCTAACAGATATTTGTAGAATATTTCATCCAAACGCAAAAGAATATACCTTCTTCTCAGTACCTCATGGAACATTTTCCAAAACTGGCTGCATACTTGAAAGCAAAGCAAGTTTCATCAGGTACAAGAAAATTCAAATAACACCCTGAATCCTATCAGACTATCAGGAGTTAAAGCTGGATATCAACAATAGAAATAAGACAAAGTATAGAAACTGAACAACTCTCTACTGAATGAAAGATGGGTCAAGACAGAAATTAAGAAATGGAAGACTTTCTAGAAATCATTGAAAATGAATGCAGAATATACCCAAACAGGGAACACAATGAAAGTGGTTCTAAAAGGAAAGTTCATAGCACCAAGTACCTACATGAAAAAAAATTTTTTGGTTTTTCAAGACAAAGTTTTTCTGTATTGTTTTGGAGGCTGTCCCGAAACTTGCTCTGTAGAGCAGGCTGGCCTCGAACTCATAGAGATTGGCCTGCCTCTGCCTCCCAAGTGCTGGGTTTAAAGGCATGCACCACCAACGCCCAGCGAAAAAATTTGAGTTATCCCATACAATGAACTTAATAGCACAGCTGAAAGCTCTAGAACAAAAAGAAGTGAACACATCAAAGAAGAGTAGATGACAAGAAATAATCACATTGAAGGCTGGCATCAATAAAATAAAAACAAAGAAAAAGTGCTGAAAACCAATGAAACAAAGAGTTGGTTGTTTGATAAAAATGAACAAGACAGACAAAGCCTTAAGAAATGAAATGGGTAACATAACAACAGACACCAAGGGAATCCAGAGAATCTTAAGGAGGTACTTCAAAAACCTGTACTCTACCAAATTGGAAAATCTAAAATAAATAATTTTCTTGATAGATACCACTAACCAAAGTTAAATCAAGATCAGATAAACAATTTACATAGATCCATAACTCCTTTGGGAATAGAAACAGTCATTAAAATCTCCCAACCAAAAATAAAATAAAATAAATACAATAACAACAAAAAAAACAAGAGCCAGATGGTTTTACTTCAGAATTCTATCATACTTTCAAAGAATGATTTATTTTAATTTTCCTCATTTTTTCATAAAATAGAAGCTGAATGAATATTGCTAAATTCATTTTATAAGGCCACAGTTATCCTGATATGCAAAACACATAAAGACCCAACAAAGAGAATTACAGACCAGTTTCCCTCATGAACATAGATGCAACAATACTCTACAATATATTTCCAAACTGAATCTAAGAACTTATCAAAAAGATCATTCACAATACTCAAGTAGGCTTCATCTCAGCTATGCAAGGATGATTCAACATGCAAAATATGTCAGTGTAATCTACCATATAAACAAATATTTAGAAAAAGTATCCATATGATTATCTCATTAGAAGTAGAAAAGGTCTTTCACTAAATCCAACACTCCTTCACACTATTAGTCCTGGAGAGATTAGGGATATGAGGGACATATGTAGACTTAATAAATGCAATTTGGCCGGGCGTTGGCGGTGTACACCTTTAATCCCAGCACTCGGGAGGCAGAAGCAGGTGGATCTCTGTGAGTTCGAGGCCTGGTCTACAGAGTGAGTTCCAGGACAGTCTCCAAAACAATACAGAGAAACCCTGTCTCAAAAAACTAAAAAATAAATAAATAAAAATAAATCCAGTTTACCGCAAGCCTATAGCCAACATCAACTTAAATGGAAAGAAACACAAAGTAATTCCACTAAAATCAGAAACAAGACTAGGGTGTCCACTCTGTCTTTATCTATTCAATATAGTACTTGAAATTCTAGCTAGAGCAATACGTTGTGTGATATTTGTACATTGTGTGAAGATATATTCTTGCAATTGGTGTAATAAAAGATCAGTGGCCAATAGCTAGGCAAGAGGAGATATAGACAGGACTTCTGGGCAGAGAGAGGAAGTAGGAGGAGGCAACCAAGGTGCAAGAGAGACGCCAATGAGACATGGAGGGAGTTAGACACACAGAATGAAAGAAAGGTAAAAAGCCACATGGTAAAATGCAGATTAATAAAAGCAGGCTAATTTAAGTTACAGAAGATGGTGAAACAAGGCTAAACTATAGGCCAAGCTTTCATAATTAATGAGAAGTCTCCATGTCATTATTAGGGAGCTGACTGACAGAGCAGAAAAAGGCTCATAGCAGTAGGACTAGTGAAAAAGATTAAGGGAATATGAGTTAGAAAGGAAGAAGTCAAAGTATCATAATTTGCAGATGATATGATAGTATATATAAGCCCCTTCAAAATTCTACCAGGGAACTTCCATAGCTGAAAATACCTTTAACATAGTGACTAGATACAAGATCAACTCAAGATAATCAGTAGCTCTAGCATGTATAAATGAAAAATGGACTGAAGAAGAAATCAGAGAAACAGAAACCCTCATAATAGCCACAAATAATATAAAGTATCTTCGGGTAACTCTAACCAAGCAAGTAAAACCTTGCATGTCAAAATCTTCAAAGACTGAAGAAAGAAATTGAAGAAGCTATAAAAAGAAGTAAAGATCTCCCATGCTCATGGATCACTAGGATCAATGTAGTAAAATTGGTCATCCTACCAAAAACAATCAACAGATTCAACACAATCCCCATCAAAATTCTAGCAGACCTTGAAAGGACAAATACCCAATTCATATGGAAAAGCAGAAATTCCAGGATAGCTAAAAAATGTCCTGAACAGTAATAGAACTTCTGGAGGCATCACCATCCCTGTTTTTCTAGCTATACTACAGAGTTAGTAATTAAACTGCATGATATTGGAATAAAAACAGACATGCTGATCAACAGAATGGAACTGAAGACCCAGACATAAATCCAGACACATATGGACACCTGATTTTTTTTGTAAATACACACTGTAAAAAAAGATAGCATCTTCAAAAATTGTTGTTGGTCAAACTGGATGAATGTATGTAGAAGAGAGTAAAAAGATTCATAGTTATCATACTGCAGAAAAATTCAAATTCAAGTGGATCAAAAGCCTCAACATAAAACCAGTACATTGAACCTGATAGAAGATAAAGTGGGGAATAGCTTTGAACACATTGTTACAGGAGAAGAATTTCTGAACAAAACACCAATAGTGCAGGCACTAAGATCAAGAATCAATAAAGGGGACATCATAAAACTGAAAAGCTTTTGTAAGCACAGGACACCATGAATTATACCTGGTGGAAGTCTACAGAATGGGAGAAGATTTTTACTAATTCCACATTTGGATATATAGAGCTAATATCAAAAAACATGCAAAGAACTCAAGAAATTAGATATAAAAAATAAATAATACAATTTAGTAATGAGGTATAAATCTAAAAGGCAAATTATCAATACAGGAATCACAATGGCTGAAAATCATTTAAAGAAATATTCAACATTCTTAGCACCATGGAAATGCAAATCAAAGCTACTTTGAGATACCATCTTATACCTGTCAGAATGGCTAAGATCAATAACAAATTACAGACTGGACAGATAGCACAGAGCTTAAGAGCATTGACTGCTCTTCCAAAGGTTCTGAGTATAATTCACAGCAACCACATGGTGTCTCACAACCATGTGTAATGAAGTTTGGTGCCCTCTTCTGGCTTGCAGGCATACATGCAGGCAAAATACTGTATACATAGTAAATAAATAAATAAACATTATAAAATAACAAGTTACAAGTGACAACTCATACTGGGGAAGATGTGGAGCAAAGGGAACACTCCTTTATTCCTGGTCCTTCATTGCTGGTGGGAGTGCAAAGTTGTACAACACTTGCACATATACTCAAAGGATGCCCCATTCTACCACGAAGACATTTCCTCAACGATGTTCACAGCATTTTTATTCATAATAGTCAGAAACTGGAAACAACATAGATAACCCTCAACTGAAGAATGGATAAAGAAAATGTGGTACATTTACACAATGGAGTGTTAATCACTGTTTTAAAAAATTACATGACATTTGTAGGCAAATGGATAAACCTAGAAAAAAATCATGCTGAGTGAAGTAACCCTAACCCAGAAAGACAAACACGGTTTTATAAGTGGATATTGAACATTAAGTAAATGATAACCAAGCTTCAATCCATAGACCCAGAGAGGTTAGGTAAAGAGGAAGAGTCTAGTGGGGAAGCATAGATCTCCATTGGAATGGGTAATAGAATAGATTTTACAGGTGGACTGAATGGGGAGTCAGGAGTGGGAGTGAACAGATATGGGGGAGAGATTGGGTGGAAGTGGAAATTAGGATTGAGATAGGTGGTACTAGGGCCATTTTGGTGTCATGTGGAAACCCTGTGCAGTGGAAATTTCTTGGAATCTATGAAAGTTATCCTAATGAGGACTCATGGTAATGAGATTTGCAGAGTCTCAACTGGCCATCTCTTCTAGGCAGGCAAGACATCCAGTGGCAGGCCTGGGACGCATTCATTTGAGTTCTTGGTCCATAGAAATCCCCCAAACAACCTAGGCTGATGCTAAGACAGCAGTTGCTCTCATCAAAGTGACAGTGCCCCCCTCCCGCTGAGGACAACATCCATACAACTCACTGAACATGGAGAAATCCTGCTGGTACCTACATGGAACTTTCACCCCTAAGTTCTGTTCTCTTCTGTGTGAGGAGGTACTCTTCAGGCTGCCAAAAGGGAAACATGGACACCAAGCCAACCACAAAACCTTTGTCCTGCCTGGAAAATATGGTAGGCCAATGGTGACACAAAACTTGTGGGAATAGCCAATCAATGTCTGATTTGACTTAAGGTTTACTCCATGAGAAAGAACCCATACAATACACTGCTTTGGTGATCAAGAACCAGAGACTAAATAGTCCAGAGTTCTGGGGAAAAAACAAACATTACAGGTCTTAAAAAATCAACAAAATGATTGCTGATGATATTATGCAATACTCATAGATTGGTGGCTTATCCAGTCATCATCAGAGAGGCTTCCTCCAGAACCAGATGAGAATAAATGGAAACACCCAGTCAGACATCACACACACACACACACACACACACACACACACACACACACACACACACACACACACAGAGAGAGAGAGAGAGAGAGAGAGTGAGAGAGAGAGAGAGAGAGAGATTGATAGAGACAGACAGACAGAGTCTAAATTGGGTGTCTCCATCAAATCCCTCCCCTCAGAGCTCAGGGAATCGCAAAGAAGAGGAGGCAGAAAGGTTTTAAGAGCTAGAGGTGATGGAGGCAACCAGAACAATAAGGCCCTCTGCATCAACTAAGCAAAGCACATATGAACTCAGAGACTAGAGCAGCATGCCCAGGGATAACATGGGTAGGTACCAGGTATTCTACATGCATATTATAGCTATAAGCTTAATGTTTTTATGGGAACCCTAACTGTGAGAATGAGTGGGTCTCTGATTCTGTGCCTGCTCTTGGGACTCTTTCTCCTTTTTGGTTGCCATTTCCAACTTTGATATAATAGTTTTTACTTCATCTTTATTTTATCTGTCATGTTTGATTTTTATCTCTTAGAAACATGTTCCTATTTTACATACCAATTGCATCTCAACCCCCATCCACTCCTCAGGGAGTGTGGGGCCTCCCATGAGGGATAATCAATAAGATTGTTTTTAATTTAAATAAAAATTGATAAAAAAGAAACCTGTTTGTTTCTAACAGGAGACAGAAGAGTAAATCTGGAGGTAAGGGAAGTTCAGAAGGAACTCAGAGGACTAAAGGAGGGGAAACTATAATAAGGATATATTGTGTGAGAAAAGAATCTATTTTCAATAAAAGAAAAAAATGAATAAAGATATGGGACACTGAGAAGGCCCAGTAGGTAAAGACACTGAGATGATCCCTGGGATGTATGAGGAACTGAAAGGGGTAGAAGGAGGAGGAAATTATAATCAGATATATTGTATGAGAAGTGAATCTATTTTCAATTAAAAAGAGGTCTTTGGGAAATAGAATCTACGAAGTGAGTGCAGAAAGTGTTGTGCTATGGAGGTAGATAGGTTGGTTCTACAAGTAGCGATTTGGGGGCTCATAAAAGAATAAACGTTTCTCTTATTTGCATGGAGTTTGTTTTAGGATCATTTATTTAGTGGTAGAACTAGAGTTCACTATTATAATTGCTTGGGAGCTAAATTAGAACAGGAACTCAACACTGTCTAGAAAGAACATTGTGTAGCTGAGAAGTTGCGATGAAAGGATTTCAAAGAGTGTGAACTAAAGTTTTCAACAAAAATACCTATTAAAACTTGTTCACTGCTTAACTAATTAGAACTTAGTGACTGTATCCTGTTGGGGAAGTCCTCTGTATATGTCAATAAAGCACTGTTGGCCAATAGGGAAGCAAGATAGGTGGGACTAGGAGTCGAGGAGTATGTTGGGAAGGAGAAACACAGTGAGTCAACGATGTAGCACGCCACAGAAATAAGATGTCCGGAACTTTGCTCCGGTAAGAGAAATACTTAGATTAACAATTATGGGGTAAATACTTAAGTCAGAGTTAGCCAGTAAGAAACAAACAAGGCCAACAGCTTCATAATTAATATAGCCTCCTGTGTGTTTATTTGGTACTGATGCAGCTCTGGAATCAGGATGGTGGGAAGGCTTCCCTTTACAGTACCCAGTTGAGCAACCTTCACTTTTTTTCAGAAATCAGGTGAAATCTTTGGAATACATCAGCTCAGTAGACCTTGCATTAGCTCAGAAGAGCAAATGTGTGTGGAAAGTGTCCTGATTCATAAGTTTCTTTTGTTCTATGACTATAAAGTTCTCATTACCATCTCTAAGTTGAAACATGTTATCCAGGGCCACTGGAATTGGTGTTCCCTGGGGAGGATCATGATATCAGCAAATAGAGGAGTTCTGTGGGCCTCTCTTAGAGGCGTTCTGGATTCTTGTGCACCAAGCAAGAGCAGAGACATAGATAATAACAGAAGTAGAGATAGTTTATTAGATAAAATATACTTCTAAGGGATGAAGTGGGACCAGGGCAGAAGCCTAACAGCTGAAGGATCTGAGCAACAAACACCAACATCAGCCTCTTGTTCACTTAAGAAAATTCTTGTCAAAAAAAAAAAGAAAGCAAATACCTGTCAAATGCCCAAATTGGAATAACCAGTAGTCCAGCTCAAACTCCATTGCTCAAGTGTCTTTTCTGAAGACCATCATCACACTTCAGTGCGCAGTGGACTTGCTTATTCATGCTTTAACTGAGTATTACTCAAAGGTCGAGCTTTAATAAATTTAATATCTTTCCCCTAACCAGGGTTACTGGGGTTTTGTTTATTCCTTTGCTGTTGGTTTTAGACTAGGTCTCTTTATGTAGCACAGGATGGCGTACTTGTGATACCCCTGCCTCAGACTCCCCAGCTCTGAAATCACAGAAGTGTGTCATCATGCCTGGCAGAACTGAAGACATTCTTATTTTGTTTTATCAAGTTTGTGTGTGTGTGTGTGTGTGTGTGTGTGTGTGTGTGTGTGTGTGTGTGTGTGGTATGTGTGCATCTGTGTATGTGTATGCCATGTGTGTGTCTGTGTTTACTAGAATCAGAAAAGGGGACCAGAAGAGAAAGTTGGATCCCCAGGTACTGGAGTTCCTGGTGATTGCAAGTCACCTATATTGGGGATTTTAGGAACTGAACTTGTACCACCTTTCCTCACTGCTGAGCTCTCTCTCTCTCCAGTTTCTCAAAGGGATTTTAAACAAAATTTGTTTTCTGTTTTGATTTGTTTGTTTCTTTCTGCTTTGTATTTACTGTGAATGACAATGAAGCAGACAATGGCTGTGAGAACAGTGTTGTAACTACCTTGATTCATACTAGGCAAGTGGGTATCACTGCCCTCACAGCAGCACAGTGGAAACGCAGTGCTAGGTATGTGTGTGTGTGTTAGTAAACACTTAGAATATTCAGTCTCTGTATTAATATGCAAATAATACTGACCTTGTAAACCCTCTGTAAATGTCTTTGTAGAGATCTGCTTGCCTGAATGAAATGATAGATTGTATAACACACACACACACACACACACACACACACACACACACACACCTAATGTATACATTTCTCTGGAGCTTACAATAAATACCTGCATGTCAGGCTTCAATGAGAAGTTTTGTTTTTTTTCGTTGTTGTTGTGTTTTTGTCAGGAAATACAAGGAAACTGCAAAGTCTGCGCCATGCTCTGCAGTCCTGAGACTATATGGATGGAGTTAGGACATGGACTGTCTGTACTCTTGTACTGAAATGGGTGAGCATGGTAAGCTCAGCTCTGTGGAGCCTTAGCCCAGAGAAGCTCATAGATTGCTCAGCCTGAGAAACAGCTGAGGTTCAATAAGTTAAACCAATTGACCTTGATCCGAGTGCATCCAGTACTCTAAATTCAGTATTACATGGTAATGATTAGTTTTTTTCTTGATTGTCAGACTTTGTCTTAACAAGTTTTACTTGTAAAAATTACAACCAAACCTTTTGACAGTAGTTTGGTGGTCCATCTAGGTTCCCAAAATTCAAAACACTACTAAATCTAATCAAGGATCTTAATATAGATCACAAGACAACAATTGGTTTAAAAGTGAATGATGATTCCGTGCAAAGTTTTGTGACATCAGCTTTAGCAAAATGACTCAATGCCCTGCCCAGCAGGACACAACGGGTTCGAGCCCACGGGAACCTGGAATGAATGAGACAAGAGACATGAGAGAGATGGGCAGCAGGACAACATGGCTGATCAAGCTGCATCTAATGAGAATTTCGTACAGGCTTAAATAGGGGAAAATGAGGTAGAGGGATGAGGCAGAAGAATGTAGGACAGTGAGAGAGGGGTCGTTGCCTAGTAACCAGGCCACTGAAGGTAAGCAGGTAACAGGTGTTGGCAAGGTTAAAGGGTCTCAGATAGAAGGGGTTAAGTGATCTAATTGTGGATTGTTTCCTTCTTGACATTGGCTATTTCCTGTGAGCCCAAGTTCTATTCATTAGGAAGCTGGGGAGGGGATGGACTATTCTTAAAAAAGACTGACTATATTTACAAGAGGTTTTAAATAACAATGATCGCTCCCAGCATCTCAACACCACTAACACCTCTGATAATTACAGCATTGCCTTCACTAATTTTATAAAATTTGTTTTTGTGTTTCTGTTTGTCAATGCAGTAAGATGATCTAAATCAGATTTTTGTTTTTAATATTTATTTAGAGACAGGGTTTCTCTGTTGCCCTAATTGGTCTGTAACTCTCAATGTGTACCAAAGTGGTCTCAAACTCAGAGATACCCACTAGTTTCTGCCTCCTGACAGTGCTGAGATTAAAGACATGTGCCACCATACTCTACCTGACTAGAATTTTGTTACTGTTCGTGATGAACCAGCCTGCCTCTATTTTAGGCTTGAAAGCCATCTGTTTTATAGTAAAGAAAAACTAGGTGCATTGCTGCTTATTATTAAACCAGTTTCTCAAGGATTGGGCTATGCCCCACTTGTAACCTTAGCTACAAATGGTTCCAGGAAATGGCAATCATGCCTCTGTTTCAAATGGTTCTTATGGCCACCTTATTATGAATACCTTGCTCTGACTACCTTGCAAATGTGTCTTTGTTTTTGGAGGTTGTTATGACCATCTTGTTATGCTTACGTTCTGCTTTTGTAACTCCACTTATTTGCCTGCCAAATCCCCTATTTGGAACCCCCCTACTCCTGAGCTATAAAATCCCTTATCTTACCTATGTCCAATTCTGATCTCTTGAACCTCACTTTAAGGAGAGACAGCCTGTGTAAATGAATAAAAAAAGCTTGCTTTAATTGCTTGCTATAAGTAGTTTGCCCATGATTTGGGTCAGTGGTCTTTCTCTTCACATCTATGGGATTAACAGTTCTTGGGGGCTGGATCAGGTGTTTCCAGGTAATTTGCCTCTTGTCCAGAAAATTGACTCCACAGCTATAATACAGTTTATTGGTTCATTCGCCATTTGAAAGACATTTGAATTGTTTTCAGAGTCTGGCTATTATAACCAAGCTGTTATAAAGATTACACACAGGTTTTTGAGTGATAATAGCTTGTCATTTCTCCTGGAAGAATGCCTAAAAATATAATTGCTAGGTCATATGGTAATTGAAGGTTTGTGTTTTAGTAAACATTGCCTGCTTCTCATAATAAGTATACCATTTTTCATTTCTACCAGTTAACTATGAATGGTCCACTTTCTCTAACTTCTTGTCAGTGCTATGCAGTTAGAACTTTTGTTTTAGCAATTCTACTGGGTATGGATTGATCTCTCATTCTGGTTTAAATTTCTGTTTTCCTAATGACATATTGGATGCCATTATGTGCTTATCACCATCTGTATGTCTTAGCCATCAAAATGTTTTTCATGTGTAGCTGACACTCTAATTGGATGCTTTGCATTTGGGGTTTGGTTTTTTTATACATATATCCTAGAAATTAGTCCTTGCTTTTTAAAAAAAATATCATTAAGGCTTCACATTTTACTTCAAAGATTGGCATTCCTTGTGAGTTAATTTTTGTGTTAAGTTTGAGTTTCTTAATTTTTTTCTACTTCTGAACCCTTTGTGCCTGAGAAGTTTTTACATTGCTTGGAGTCTATAATTATATAATACAGGTATACAAATAAATATTTACTGGTAGCAAATCATAAGAGAATTTATTTTTAAATAATACTTTAATATATATCACATAAATCATTTTACAATTTACTAAAGATGAAAGTAATTTTGCATACAATGGAGATGGATGTGCTTATTTATTTTTACATAAAGAATTAAGTCTCAGATAAATATTTGATAGTGTAGGACATACAACATCTTCAATGTTTAACAGAGGTGATCAATATTTTATTTTATAATCATCAATGTTTACTGCCCTGCTTTGTATAAATATTTAATACAATATGCTGAGACATATTTAGGGCTATTTCAGATATTTGGAATTCCGTTCTAATTACAATTTAAAATTCATTCAATATTTTTATAAAACTCAAGTCAAAACCTCAAATAACAATTTTAAATATTCATGTTTGTGTTCATGTGTATGCACATGTATGTGTGCATACACATATACACATATGCAAATATATGTGAAGGTCAGGTGTCACCTTCAGGACCATCATCCACTTTCTTTGACACAGGGTCTCTCATTGGCCCCAAGACCACCAATTAGGTTAAATTGGCTGCCTAGAAAATCCCAGGGATTCTCTTGTCTCCACTTCTATAGCACTGGGTTAACATGTACCACCATATCTGGTATTTGTGTGTAGGTTCTGAGGGTTGAAGTCAAATTTTTTTGTTTGCAAGGAAAACACTTTACTGACGGAGCTCTCTTCCAGCCCTCAAAGAGCAATTTTAAAAATTGAATATTCTAACACAATGCAATCAAAAGATATATTAGCTTGAAATGTACATGCTGAGGATGGTATAGGAAATCATTAAAAGTCTTTGTTTTCTGCAAATAAGAGCAGAAAACTGTACATTGGACACACTGCAATCCACATGACATAATGCAGTCTTAACTCTAAGCTGAGACATTTGCTTGATGTTGCGTGTTGTGATGCCAGGCACATTCCAACCAGAAAAGCACTATTGTAAACACCTTAGATTCATTATGCACCTGAGTTTGAATTGAGTTTTGATCATTATGATCTAAGAAATCTATGCTGTTGCCATAATTTTCTCAACCACCACATTGAGTTATATATGCAACCCCATATAGGTCATGATCCACAGATTAAGAAGCTATGGTATAAAGCATAATAAGATAAATTGAAATTATCTTTGGCCTATGAAAGTCCAATTTCTCCAAAACCATTCGCTAAGCTGCTTTTGTAGTTTCATCAAAACTCAGATTGGCAAATTGGTGTGGGTCTGTTTTTGGATTCTGTGTCCTCTACTGAGCTCTGTGTCTGTGACTCTATCACATTACACTACCTGGACTATCCTAAGTATATAGTAGGTCTTAATGTTGGGTTTAGTATCTCAGCACACACACTTTATTTTTTGATTTTTTGGTTTAGCTCTACTGCTTCCCACTGAAATTTTGAACTAATTTTGTCTATGTCTACAAATTCTGTGCTGCAATTTTGACATCAATTATATTGAATCGAATCAATTTAGAGAGAATTGACTCCAGTACATTTTGTTTTCCTACATCCACGGACACAGTACATCTCTTCACTTAATTACTTCTTCGGTATCTTTTCATCTGTGGAACAGGGATCCTGCAGATGTTTTCTTAAGCTTATGCCTATCTCATTTTATTTGGTAAAGCTAAAAATGGTGTTGTTGTTTGACATCATTTTCCACATTTATGATTAATATCTATTGAAAAACAAAATTGATGTGTTTCTTTTTTAACTTACATCCTGTGACCTCAAATAAATCATATGTTAGTTTTAGGAGGTTTTTGTAGATATAAAATTTTCTCAGAACTTTCCAAGTAGAAAATAAAATAATCTGAAAATAGGGAAATACTTTCTTCCTATTAAATTGCTGTGCCTTTCCCCCTTGCCTTAATGTTGAGTATATTAGCTGCATGAATTTTGTAAATACTCATGCCTATCTTGGCTGAGGTTTTTCTTTTAATCGTTAATGGGTGTTGGTTCTTGTCAAATTGTTTTTATGATTTGATTAATGTAAAAATATAGTGTTCATCTTTAGACTGTTAACAGAATATAGTGATTGATTTTAAATATTGAATCACATTCATTTAAATTCTATTGATTTGGCCTTAAGGTCCCCAGTTTTATCTTTTTAATCTTTTGTTACCTCTGCTGTACCATTGATTCCATCCAGTTAACCCTTATTTCAGTTGTTGTGGGTTTTAGTTATGTAAGTTCCATTTGGTGCTTTCATATTGTCTCTTTCAAGAGAATTTATAATTGGTGATTGAAGCATTTTGACAATGATGCAGGATCATTCTTAGAGAATTCTAGTATCTGATTCACCTTGGTGTTGGGACCTGTTGCTTTTCTTTCTTTTTCTTCATTACTGTCATGCTGTTTCCAGTTCTTGGTGTGACAAGAGATATTATATCATTTAAAATATCTGTAATATTTAGATGTTTTAAGACTCTGGTACCTATTTACTCTTTAAAAAAAGATTTACTTTAACTGTCCATTACTCCTCAGTGATGGGTGGGAACTCACAAACCCCTCCCCCTCCATGCTGAAATGTTAACTGGCTTGGGTCTGTTAACCCAATCACAGCTAGATTGAGTTCATGAATGTAGCTGTCCTATAATGTCCAGAAGACAATGATTGGCTCTGGTCTTCCCCAACTTCTGGCTCTTACAGTCTTTCCACTCCCTATTCCACAATGGTACTTAAGCCTTTGAAGTTGGCTGAACATCCCATTGGCGTTATGCACTTTGATTACTTGTGAGTTTCTGCGTTACAGTTGATGGCTTCTGGGAGAGGGAGAGTCGGTTTTCTTTAAGGGTATGACTGATGGTAGATTGACCATGCTCCAGCATAGCCCCATACCCAGAAGTATACGTGCAACAGAAATTGTATTTGGTGGATTATATTTTTAGTTTTTTTTTTTTAAAAAGGCACCATGTTGGGGTGGGTGATTGGGAGGTAAGGGTAGATGTGAAAGGAGTTGGGGCAACTGGGGAATGAATTTATCAAAATGCATTGTATAAAGGTCTCAAATAATAAAAGTATTTTAAAAACCAGAATGAGTAAACAAGCCAAAAGCCAACAAAAACTTGTGTAAGTTTTTCATTATGTGTGTCTTTGTGAGTACGTGCATACAAGTGTGCACAGGTGCCCACAGAAGTCAGGGGAAGGTGGTGGATCCTTTGGTGCTGAAGTTATAGATATTTGTAAGCTACTCAGTGTGGGTGCTGGGACCCATGAAATTGAGCAATCAGCTCCCTGAGCCATTTCTGCAGTCCCGTGTTGACTCTTTGTAAGCAAGTTGTTCTGTTGACCTACAACAGGAGAGCCAGGAGCTGGTGTGTGTTGAGCCTAGGTTTGGGTCTCACTGACAACTTCTCAACAAGGTTAAGTGCTGACTCCCAGTGCCTTGTTGAAGTTGGGCAGAATGGAAGTTTGGCTTCCTTCTGGGATCTACAGCCATGAACTCAGTGAAAGCAGGACAATCACTAGTACCATCTTGTCTCTAAATTGGGGTAAGTGCCCAGCTTCTCCCTCAGATGCATTGTTACCAGGGGTAGAGTGTGGGGAAAGTAGTGCCAGCTAAAACTTCCCACTGCCTCACTTTGCCTTGCTGAGCAGCTGGGTGCAGGGAGGAGGCTCAGCTCACTACTGAGCTCTGTTGGTTCTATCCTAGCTGGGAAATCTGAATACTCCACGGTTATGGCAAGCAAAGGATGAAAGAGCAGCTGCCTGCTTGCTTCTACTTATGCTTCTTTGGCAGAGGAACTGAGTTGCTGCCACTTGCTCCTGGTGATTAAGAGATGGAAAATACCTCCCTACTCTCCTAGTCAACACCATGCAGCTGGGGAATTAGAGTGTGGTGTTGCTTCTGGTGAGACAGGGAGGGGAAAGGGATGGGATGTCAGCTTGCTGCACAGAGCTAATATTGACTGAAGCGGTTTTTCTTTTTCTTTTTTCTCAATATATGCTTTTATTTAAATTAGAAACATGAACACTTCACGTGTCAGTCCCAGATCCCTTTCCCACCCCTCCTCCCTTGTCCCTCCAGCAGCCCCCCAACCCCCCAATCCCCACATCATTCCTCAGGGAGGGTGAGGCCCTCCTTGGGGGGATGTCTAAAGTCTGTCATTTCATCCAGGGCAGGACCTAGGCCCTTCCCCATGTGTCCAGGCTGAGAGAGCATCCCTCTATTTGGAATGGGCTCCCAAAGCTCATTCATAAACCATGGTAAACACTGATCTACTACCCAAGGCCCCAGTGATTTCTGTGGCCTCCTCACTGAGACTACATTCATGGAGTCTGCATCAGTCCCCTGTTGGCCTCTCATCCATCAGTCTGGGATTCAAGAGCTCCCCCTTATCCGGTCTGCTGTCTTTGTGGGTTTCACCATCATGGTCTTGACCCCTTTGCTCATAACTCCTCCATCTCTGTCACTAGGTTCCAGGAGTTCAGTTCAGTGTTTATGAAGCATTTTTTTCTATTCAGAACTTTGGCCGATGGGCTGGAGAGATGGCTCAACCATTAAAGGCTAGGCTCACAACTCTGTCCCAGGAGAACAGGTTATTCTTGGAACGTTTTGTTTTGTCTGAGCATCTTGGCTATTCTGGCTTGGAGGCTTCTATAGCATCTTATGTAGAATTTTGGGTTCTCTAGACAACCTGCCACCATCTTCCCACCACCTTAGAGTCCTCCCATATTCTCATATTTATTCAATTATGCCCAGAATTTTGCTGGTTTGTTTTCAGTCTTGTTTAATTGTCAATACACTTGAGTTTTTAAAAAATTTCTTTTGAACTTACTCATAAAAACAAAATTATGCAAATCAATGGAGTATCATAATGTTTTGATATGTGTGAAAGCTGTATAATGGTTAATTCAGGTTTAGCATGTTTGTCTTCTAAAATGTTTACTGTTTTCCTTTCTTTGTTTCTCTTCTTTTGGGGTTTTTTTTGAGACAGGGTCTCATTATGTAGCTAAGACTGGCCTGGAACTTGCATGTAGTAGTTCCAATTCTCCCACCCCAGTCTCCTGAATGCTGCTAGGGTTGTCAATGTGTGTCACCACATCTCCATTATTGTTTCTTTATTATGAAAACTTCCAAAATCCATCTCAGATTTTTTTTGTTTTATTTTTTTGTTTTTACGAGACAGGGTTTCTCTGTATTGTTTTGGAGGCTGTCTGTCGGTCCAGCCCGGCCTTGAACTCACAGAGATCCGCCTGCCTCTGCCTCCTGAGTGCTGGGATTAAAGGCGTGCACCACCACCGCCCGGCCCATCTCAGATTTTTGAAATGCACAAAGCATGATTATTATCTGTGGTCATTCTACCATGCACCACTACACTAGGATTTATTATTCCTATCTAACACTGAAGCTATAGCTAAGTGTTCTTACTAACTGAACCAGCATTTGAAGGACCCTCCATGCTGTTTTCCACAACGGCTGTTGCAAATTTATTTTCCCACCAATGATGTATAAGATTTCTTTTTCCTCCATAGCCTCATCAGCACTTGGTATCTTCCGGTTATCTTTTATAATAGTTATTTTTATTGGGGTAAAGTGGTTATACCATTATGATTTGCATTCTCTGATGATTCATGATATTCAGTATTTTCTCATGCTCCTGTCAGTCATTTGCATATCTTCTTTTGAGAAAAAAATCTCAAATCTATTGCCCATTTTTAATTGGATTATTTGTTTCTGGAAGGCTTCTTATTTATTCATCTATTTTGTGGTTGGGTTTTTGGAATACTTTACACATTTTGGATATCATTGCAAATACATAGTTTAAAAATCTTTTTTTTCATTTTGTTCTTTGTCTCAGCACTCTTTTGATCATTTGATATGTAGAAATTTGATAGATTCCAATTTGTTTTTGCTTTCATTTCTTGTGCTTTTGGAATCTTATCAAAAGACATATTTGCCCATTCCAATATCCTGAAGCATTTCTGTTGTTTTTCTTTTACCAGAGTCATAGTTTTGGGATTTATATTTTACATCTGAAATCCATGTTGATTCCATTTTTGTAACTGATGAGATAAAGGCCATGGACTTCTTTACTTGGACATCAACTCTTCCCAGTAGTATATATTGGAAAGACTGCCTTTTCTCCACTGTGCTGTTGTCTGTAGGTGCCTGAGACTACAACTAGCATCTTTATTTAGTTGTGTTGCTCTTTGTGTCTACTTCTATGCCAATACCATGCTGTTTTGATCACTATAGCTTGCTGGTATCATTTGGAGTAAAGCAATGTAGTACCTCCAGTTTTGTTATTTTGCTTAACATTGCTTGACTCTTTGGATTCCATGTGCTTCAATATAAATTTTAGAAATGTTTTCAAGATCCTGTAAAGAATATCATTAATGTTTCAATAGTACATCACAAAAATTGAATCTCTAGACTGGTTTGAGTAGTATACACATTTTAACAATATTGATACTTCCAATCAATGAGTATAGGATATCTGTTGTTTGTTCTTTACTCTTTCCACTTTCTGTGTCCTCGTCAGTATTTTTCACCAATATTTTATTATTTTCTCCATGGAGATCTTTTACCATTTAACTAAATTTATTCCTTGGTATCTTATTTTTGTAGTTACTATAAGTGAATTATGTGATAATATTTTTCAGAGAATATTCATCAACAAAGACCTTTAAATATTTTAGTTGGGCATTAGAGACATACCTACAAGTGTATCAATTATAAATATACAGCTCAGTGCATTTTCACCAACAGAACACATTCATATAATTAGCATCCAGATTAAGAAGAATGTTCAAACAAGCCCAAAGGCCCCTATTCCCACCTGTTTGCAATCATGACCCATCTTACTGTTTACTATCCTATCTTCTAATGTTACAGATTAGTCTTACCTATTCTCTCCATAACCTAGAATTTCTTTTTATTTAGCTCTTTGTGAAAATTTCAGTATAGTATTATATCAATAGACTCTAGAAAACAGGACCAATAGAATCTCTCTCGTTTTCTCTCTCTCTCTCTCTCTCTCTCTCTCTCTCTCTCTCTCTCTCTCTCTCTCTCTCTCTCTCACACACACACACACACACACACACAAACAACCCAAGATATTTATTATAAATAACTGACTCATGTGATTATGGAGGCTGGCAAGTCCCCATATCTGCAGAGTAAGTTACCAGGCCAAAAGCCTTGGAGAGCCAGTGTAGTTGAAGTTCAGAGGGATGTCCTAATTCAAAAGCCATTCATGCATGGGGAAAAATCCCTTCCTGTTTAGAACAAAGCAGTAAGCAGTGTTTTTCTTCCTGAAGACTTTTCTCCTACAGAGATTGCTCCTACAGAGATTAACTAAACCCCTCTCAGACATCTAGTTGTGTGACATAAACTCTGCCTCCTTGTTTTTCTGTATGTAGTAACACCTGTTCCTTGTTCAACTGTATACAACAACTCAGCCTCTCTGTTCAATTCTATATAATAAACACATTGAGATTCCAGGGGACCTGAAGTTTCTCCATCTGGAGAACCCAGTGCCCACCCCCATCCCAGTCTTTCTCTCTGTGCATTCCTATCATTTCTTCATTCCCTCACTGCCCCAATCAAGGCAAGTTCCTGAGGCCATAGCAAGGACAAGGCACTCATAAACTTCTAGATTAACATTTTACCAATTATATGGCCTCCAAGTAACTCTGGGAAGCTGATATAAAACAAAGCTTTACAGTCACTTTTTAGTTAGAGCAATAATGAGTACACAGTTACATTCTTTTTTAATACAAACCCATTTTTTATATTTAGTTTAGAAACAAGATTGTTTCACATGTCAATCCCAGTTCCCTCTCCCTCCCCTCCTCTCCTGCCCTCCCCACCAGGCCCCCCAGTTCCCCATCCAATCTCCACTCTGATCCCCAGGGAGGGTGAGGCCCTCCAATCAAGGATCTCCAGAATCTGTCATTTCATCCAGGGCAGGTCCTAGGCCCTCCCCAAGAGCCCAGGCTGAGACAGCATCCCTCAATGTGGGATGGGCACCCAAAAAGTCTATTTGTACGCCAGGCATAAATACTACCCTAGGCTCCATAGATTCCCTAGGCCTCCTCACTGACACCCACAATCAGGGGGTCTGAGAGAGTCCCATGCTTTCCACACAGCCATTAATCTGGGAACCAAGAGCTCCCCCTTGTTCAGGTCAACTGTTATTGTGGGTTAAACCAACCCAGTCTTAACTCCTTTGCTCATCATTTCTCCCTTTCTGTCACTGGATTTCAGGAGTTCAGTTCAGTGCTTAGCTGTGGGTGTCTGCCTCTGTTTTCATCAGTCTCTGGATGAAGGTTCTGTTTCCCAGACTCTCTGGCAGTGGGATTGTATGCTGGCACTCCCCTGATTCATGTCCAAAATCCATACATGAGTGAGTACATATCATGTTTCTCTTTTTGTGACTGGGTTACCTCACTCAGGATTGTTTCTTCTATTGCCATCCATTTGCCTGAAAATTTCAAGATTCCATTGCTTTTTTTCCCACCGAATAGTACTCCATTGTGTAAATGTACCACATTTTCTCTATCCACTCTTCAGTTCAGAGGCATCTACGTTGCTTCCAGGTTCTGACTACTACAAATAATGCTGCTACGAACACAGTGGAACAGACGCCCTTGTTGTATGAATGCGCATCATTTGGGTATATGCCTAAGAGTGGAGTTGCTGGGTCTTGTGGTAGACTGATTCCCATTTTCCTGATTTCCAAAGTGGCTGTACGAGTTGGCACTCCCACCAGCAGTGGAGGAGTGTTCTCCTTTCTCCACATCCTCTCCAGCATAAACTGTCATTGGTGTTTTTGATTTTAGCCATTCTGTCAGGAGTAAGATGGTATCTCAGAGTTGTTTGATTTGCATTTCCTGGATGGCTAGGGATGTTGACCACTTTCTCAAGTGTCTCAGCCATTTTAGACTCCTCTACTGAGAATTCTCTATTTAGTTCTGTACCCCACTTTTTAATTGGATCCTTTGGTGTTTTGGAGACTTGCTTCTTAAGTTTTTTGTAAATTTTGGAGTTCAGGCCTCTGTCAGAACTGGGGTTAGTGAATATCTTTTCCAAATCTGTGGTTTGCCTTTTTGTCTTGCTGACTGTGTCCTTTGCCTTACAGAAGCTTCTCAGTTTCAGGAGGTTCCATTTATTAATTGTTGATCTTAGTGTCTGTGCTACTGGTGTTATGGTCAGGAAGCAGTCTCCTGTACCGATTAATTGAAGAGTATCTCCCGCTTTCTCTTCTAAGAGTTTCAGTGTGGCTGGATTTATGTTGAGGTCTTTGATCCATTTGGATTTAAGTTTTGTGCATGGTGATAGACATGGATCAATCCGCATTCTTCTACATGCCAGCCTCCAGTTATGCCAGCACCATTTGTTGAAGATGTTTTCTTTTCTACTGTATAGTTTTAGCTTCTTTGTCAAAGATCAGGTGTTCATATGTGTATGGGTTAATGTCAGGGTGTTCAATCCGATTCCATTGGTCTCTCTGTGTGTTTTTGTGCCAATACCAAGCTGTTTTCAGGAATATAGTTCTGCAATACAACTTGAAGTCAGGGATGGTGATGCCTCCGAATGTTGCCTTGTTGAACAGGGTTGCTTTGGCTATACTGGGTCTCTTGTTTTTCCATATAAAGTTGAGAATTGACTAGGTGGTTGAGTAGATATATGTCTGCGTTCTTGTTGAGTACATATCTAGGTGTGAAAGCACTCTGGTTTTGCATAGATATGTGTTTGACATTTCTAAGTATGCCTAAAGAATTTTCCAAATATAAAATTTTCACTGCTATGTATGTATGTTGCCTCACATTATTAGGGGGGGTTGGTGACAGGGTTTCTCTGTGTAGCCCTGGCTGTCCCAGAACTTGTTCTGTAGACCAGACTGGCTTCAAATTCACAGAGATCTCACTGCCTCAGTGCTGGGAGTAAAGGCATGTGCCACTACTACCTGCCATTACTTCACATTCTTATAATGCCAGAGCAACAGATATTTGGTTTCTTTGTTTTTTTGGACATAGGGACTTTCTATGTAGCTCAGGATAGCCTTTAACTCATGATCCTGCTGCTTCAGCCTCCTGGGTATTGAGATTACCTCCAGGTACTACCACCTTCCTTCAGCCTCCTGGGTATTGAGATTACCTCCAGGTACTACCACCTTCCCTAAGCAATGACAGCCGGTTTTGCTTTTCATTTTATCCATTCTGATTAATGTATAGAAACATAATAATATTGGCCTATGTTTTTCACCTGACTAAGGAAGTAGGAGGACCCTTTTTTGAGGTTCATTACCCTTTGGTTATCTTCTTATAGAAAATGTGCATCTTTTGCCCTACTTCAATTGGGTCAATTATCTTTTTCTTTAAAAAATATAGAAAGTATTTATACAACCAAAATAGAAGTGTTTTGTTGAATAAATACAGTCTAAATATTACCTCCCAGACTGTGGTTACCTCTGTCCACATGCATCCATGTATATGTTCACAGACAGACCAGTCAATATTTGGTGTCCTCCTCAATTACTCACCATTTTAGCTTTTGAGTCAGGATCTCATTGATCCTGGGACTTACTGATTTGGCTAGACTGCTCAACAAACGTCAAGGAGTGTCCTGTCTCCATTTCTCCAGGCAGATAACAAACACCATCTTCTCATTCTCCCTCCTCTGTGTGTGTGTGTGTGTGTGTGTGTGTGTGTGTGTGATGTGATAGGGGGTACACATGAGACAGCATGTTCGTGGAGTTCAGATGACACCTTTCTGGAGTAGTTTCTCTCCTTCTACCTTTATGTGGCCTCTGGGAATTGGACACAGTTTTCCAGGCTGGTGCTGCAAGTGCTTTTACCCATTGAGCTGTCTTCTGGCCATTTATGGTGGCCTCAGATGTAATAGTCTCAGTTTAGTTCCGATTTATCTTATCTATCTATCTATCTATCTATCATCTATCTGTCTTTCTGTCTATCTTTATGTTTTGCTTAAGATGTCTTAGGTACCTCTTTTAATGTCTTTCATGTTTTTTCTCAAACAAGTTACTCAAGAAGTGGCAAGGTGATGAGAGAAGATGTGGGACAATGGATCAAGTGGCATTCCCAGAGCCACAGGGATCTGTAGCACTCAGAGCAAAATAGTTTAGCGTTGACCCCATCATGATAATTTGTCTTCTGTTTCCAGGGCACATGTTCCTCATGAGTTCTGTGGACCTCAGCTACTCCCATCTCACCAGACATATCTCAGCCATCAATTTTCCCCTTCAGAGCTCTATGTTCTTTCACATAGCTCCAGATATATAGGCCAATCATGAAATGACATATATATTTTAAGTGTTCTGCACCATACCCTTGAGGTTAGGAAAACGATCTGATCCAGTCCTTGAGGCATTCAGGTAAACTACCCAATTGCATGAGTGACTTAAGTTACAATTCCAATCCAGTCCAGACCCCAATTGAGCTTGTTCTCAGATTGTATTTTTATTATTTAAATGAGAGCTATCCAAGCCTCGTAAGGTAAGGTTGTGGACATGAGGTTCTAGTAATGTCACTTGATATATTGATCTAGTTAGGGAAGCAGGATTGCAAACCAGTTTATTCAAAGCATTTCAGTAATTGTTGAGTATTAGGAACTTACAGCTAACATTTATCTTTAATGAAGAGCTATATGTATGATGCAGGGTAAAAGTTATACAAGAAATTCATACAAACAGGTAGAAGAAGGGGTTGTTAATTTCCTAGGGATCATTAATTCGCTTTTATTTCTAAAGGCTATTTTCAAATGCACACATTTAGAAATTAGAGTGTAATTTTTACTAGAAGAAGAAAGGGTTATAGGAAACAGTGACATGTCTATGGTTGCACATAAAAATTGACCTAAATCACAATGTAGCATCAACTGTGCCATGCCTTGCCCTTGATTCTATGCTCTTCAAAGGTATCTACATCCAAATACTTGAGCCTTACCTCCTCTGAGATCAACAACATTCCCAGGGACCTGAGCCCATTTAATTGGAAACCTAGGCAATTAGGGGTGTGAGATGTGGTGCTCTATGGCAAAAAGGAGCTAAAGATCTCTACAGTTGTGAGGTAGGAAGAAAGATTTCTGAGACAGATCATTACTTGTAGCAGGAAGTACCATAGGACTCTCAGCAATGTGGGTGACAGCTGACAAACACTGTAATGTCTCTAGTTAATAAGTTCCATGGTGATTTCTTTTTTTAATTCAGTTAGTTTTTATATTATTATTTGAACATTTCATATATGGATACAATGAGATGTGGTCATATCCATGACCCATTTTCTTCCCCCAACCCCCTCTGTGTTTCCCTAACACATCGTTTTCAAAACTTTATGTCCTCCCTTTCACAAAAAAAAATGACCTACTATGTCCAATTATTGCTTCTTGTATGTGCATGTGCATGGGGGCATCCAACAGAGTATGGGAAAACTACTCATGACCACACCTCCCCCAAAAGAATGGTCTTTCAGGGCTGACTCAACAATTAACATCACTTGTTGATCTTTCAAAAGACATAGGATCAATTACCACCACATGGTGGCTCATAGCCACCTGTAACTCCAGTGCCGGAGGATCTGACACACTCTTCTGGCTTACATAGGCACTAGGCATGCACTTGTTGCACATGTATACATGAAGTCATTTCCAAATATGTTTTAACATAAAAAAGGAACGATTTCCTCTTACCCACTATTATCTACTGCCAGTATCTCCTCAGTTAGGGTTGTGGCTTTGGGAGCTCCTTTCCCATTCATGCTGGAATTGAACTGGTTTCATCTTGTATAGGTCTTGTGCAGATAACAACTACTGTGAGTTCATAAGTGAAATAGCCATGCCATATCCAGAAAATACCTTTTTACAAAATCCCTCCACACCCTCTGCTTCTTACATTCTTTCTGCCTCCTCTTTTGTGGGGTTTCATGAGCTTTGCTCTGTGTGTGTGTGTGTGTGTGTGTGTGTGTGTGTGTGTGTAATAAAGGTGTCATATCTCAGCACTTTAACCAGTTTTATCACCACATTGGTTTCTGCCCAATTCAATAATAAGTTTCTCTGGCTAAAGTTGAAAACACCTCAGGTCTGTGTGTAAAAACATAAATATTTAGGAGGTTGTTTAACAACATAACCATTTGTAACAAATGACAATAGTAGTTTCTCCCTAGGACCTGTGACTTTCTAAGCCATAGGCTTTTAACAAGATTTACCTCCTGTGAAGGTCTCAAATCTAGTCAGAAAGTAGTTTCTTAACTGTAACAGTCATACTGCTATGGCACAATGGGAATACCTTGTCTGGTGGGTATATATTGTAGCATGAATGATTCAGCGCTCGGTAAGACCACTGATGTTTTTATTCCCCAGAAACCTGCATAATACATTCTGGCATTATATAAGCTAGCCAGCATGGAGAGTTTGTTGATCAGTTAAAAGTTTATTTCTTCATATCCTGTATCCACAATGAGTTTTATCCTCAGCAATGGTGTCTTAACATATTGTTATTGTGGGTAATCAAGAGCAATTACAACAATCTATGTTATTTTGGAGACTTCCAAGACCTCCCTGACCAATATCTTATTGTAAGATATTCATGCCTGGCTCTATGCTTTTCATTTAATAATCTACATCTTTTGAAAACATCATTGTCCACTCAACCAGGGTACCTAAGTCCTTGGTGATATTGAAAAAATTAACCAAACATCTTAATTATATTCTTGAAATTCCAAAAACACTAGGCAAAAATTCAGTTTTGGAAAAACATATTAGTCTTACCTGCATCCCCTTCTGGACATGCAGATATCAATCGCTTAAACTTCTAAACAACTGATTTCTATATTAAATAAATTAAATTCCTTCATTTTGTTCAAGTTATAAAACTTAATTACCCATTCTTGCTCCCAAAGTTTGTTACCATCAAAAAAGTAGTAAAGCTTTTCAGAAAGAACCAAATTGGCAAACAGTAAAAGTCTGTAGTAAGAGTGATAATTTCTCTCAGTATCAAGTACAGAATAAAATTGAAATAAAGTTGTTTGTGTTATCTTCAATCCAAGCACATAGCCTCAAAAGGATTATATATAGTAATATAGTATATTCTATTATAATAAGATGCACCACTGATTTCAAAAAGCACATCTATAAGAGATAAAAGATGATGGAACACGAAAATGCATGGCATTCACCTTAAGAGCAACACACTAATGTTGCAGATGACATTAACAAATGTAGGAAGGCCCAGGCAGGCAGAAGACACCCACAGGCCTGTCTGGGTCTTCACAGTGGTCAGGGATGACTGAAGGCATCCACAGGCCTGCCCAGTGCAGTAAGGCACCAGGCAGGTAGGTACCATTATGGCGAGTAAATACATGGTGGAGGCATGGAAGAGAAAGAGTGGCAGAACGATTCACGTGCTGTGGAGAGGGGAGGGACTGAAGAGCTGAAGGCTGAACAACAGGCTGATATGGAAGCCCTGCTTGCCACCCAGGGTCATGGTGACATCCAGGCCCAGGCTGATGCCAAGGGCCGTGTCTGGATAAATGTCCTACCCCGGCCGGGTTATGTTGACATCTGTGGCCCATGTTGTCATCAAAGGCTGCATGGATGCCCAGGGTCTGAGCCACCAGACTTTAGTTATTTTTATTTTCAGTAGTGGATATCAAGCCCAGGGCCTCACACATGCTAGGTGAGCATTTTATACTGAGCATTATATACCCTTAACTCAAGAATTTGTTTTTAGGGACTTGAAAGGTGGCTCAGAAGTTAAGGGCACTAGTTATTTTTCCAGAGATCCTGAGTTCAATTCCCAGCATCCACATGGTGGCTCACAACTATCTATAATAAAATCTGTTGCCATGTTCCCACTTCTGACATGCATGTAGAACATTGTATACATAATAAATAAATAAGTCTTCAAAAAAGAATTTGTTTTTAACAAGCCTTGAAGGAGATCTTGGGGAATACATGCAAAAGGTTCATAACTTAAAAAGTTAAGAATCACCTGTAAGTTATTTTTCCTTTTCTGTAGAAATCATTTAGCTGCCTTGAAGGAACCTGTTCCCCATACTGGATTACTCTGCCCAGCCCTTATGCAGCAGGAGGAGCTCGGTACTGCTTCAACTTGATGTGCCATGCTTTGTTGACACCCGTGGGAGGTCTGCCCTTTCCGAATGGAGACAGATGAGGAGTGGATGGGGAGGGGCCTAGGTAGGAGTCAGGAGGAGAGGAGGGAGAGGAAACTGGTTAGTATGTAAAATAAATGAAAAATGTTAAATAAAGTAAAATAAAAAGAAATGCTGTAATGCGCTACATATATATGTATATGTGTATTAATCTCTTATTTTTAATGGTTGCATAATATTCTGTTATATATGTATATGTACTATATGAATATATACTCTGATCAATTCTCTTCTGATGGATATTTAGGTTGTTACCAATCTTTTACTAATACAATAAAGCCATTATAAATATCTTTGAATACATGAAAATTTGCCCATGTTTTGGAAAGCTCTTAGAATTTAATCATTGGTGTTGTGGTTTGAATGAAAATGGCCCTGATAGGCTTATAGGAAGTGACACTATTAAGAGATGTGACTTTGTTGGGGCAGGTGTGGCCTTGTTGGAGGAAATGTGCCACTAGGGGTGGGATTTGAATCTCAAATGCTCAAGCCAGGTCTAATGACTCACTCTCTTGCTCTGCTGTCTGCAGATCTGGATGTAGAACTCTCAGCTCCCTCTCCAGCACCATGTCTGTTTGCATGAAACCATGTCCATGATGATAATGGACTAAACCTCTGAAACTCTAAGTCAGTTCCAATTGAATGTTTTCCTTGTCATAGTGTCTCTTCACAGCAATAGATACCCAAACTAAGAAGTTGGTACTAGGTACTGGGGTATTGCTATGATAAGCCTGACCACACTTTCATTTGGAAGTGTGTGAACTTTGGGAGTTTGGATTAGAAAATCAGTTGAACAATTTAAGTGGAACTTAATGGGCCATCTTTATAGAAACATGGAAGACAGTGGTGCTGAGTGAAGGTGATTTGAACTGGCATAAGATATTTCAGTAGGGAAGAATTTTAGTACAAGGCCTAGAGACTGTTCTTATGATATTTTGACACAAAATGGGCTGCTTTTTCCCTGTGTATCAAAAATCTGCCTCAGGCAAAATTTAAAGAATTTTGGATTAATTGTGTTAGCAGAGGAACACACACAATGGCTTCTCCAAGCCTCCATTCAGAGACATCCATGACACTCCCTGGTCTCATTGGTTTTACTTAGTCATAGAAGCAAATTCCATAACCCCTTTTTTTCTATCCTTCACTCTAAAGCCAGAACCACAAGGCCAAGGCTGCCAAGGTGAAGCCTGGATCTCCTTGGAGACTTCAAGATGTTGGAGATGCCAGAGCTGTGGGATACCTGCAAAGGAGGGCTGCTAACAGGGAATGGAACTATCCCAAGAGAAAGAAGTGTGTTGCAGTCAACAAAGCTGAAAGGAATTGGAGATCTGAAGAGCTCTTTGGCATCCAACACAGGGATGCAGAGTTTGGAGTTTGCCCAGCTTGTTTTCAGCCTTGTTTTGGTCCAGTGTGTTTTCACTATGTTCTCCTTTGGAGTGGTGATGTATTTCCTGCGCCATTATATATGTTGAAAGTATGTGATCTTTTTAATTTGATTTTACAAGGGATTACAGTTAAGAGATTGCATGAATCTCAGAAGAGACTTTGAACTTTTAAATAAGTTTGAGACTATAGGGACTTTTGAAGTTAAACTGAATATATTTCTGCATTATGTTATAGATATACACCCATGAGGACAAGGAGTGGAGTGTGGTGGTTTGCATAGGAATAGCTCCATAGACTCATGTATTTGAATGCTTGGCCCATAGGAAGTCGAACTGTTAGGATATGTGACCTTGTTTGAGTAGTTGTGGCCTTGCTGGAGGATGTGTGTTACTGGGGGTGGACTTTGAGGTCTCGTGTGCTGACATTGGGCCCAGTGTGACAGTT
Organism: Mesocricetus auratus; assembly: GCF_017639785.1. Classification (NCBI taxonomy): domain Eukaryota; kingdom Metazoa; phylum Chordata; class Mammalia; order Rodentia; family Cricetidae; genus Mesocricetus; species Mesocricetus auratus. The sequence goes on along the minus strand of NW_024429213.1, from coordinate 3,058,058 downwards.
CACTACCTGCTGACTACAGATCCAGACAGATGTAGAACTTTCAACTGCCTCTCCAGCACCATGTCTGCCTGCATGCCAGCTTGTCCCAACATGATGATAATGGACTAAACTCCTAGTCCCAATTAAATGCTATCCTTATTAAGAGTTGCCACGGTCTTGTTGTCTTTTCATAGAACAAAACCTAAACTAAGACATCCACCAACAGTACATGAGAGAGTAAGCCAGCATTTTCCCATCTACAACAGTGCTAACTGAGTTTCAGCAGAGTAGGGGGGTTGAAAACGGCAACTTGTTTAGTTTTATTTTCTGTTGCTCTTATAATAACCTAAAGTTTTGTTAATAGTCTGATCACAAGCCAGAACTCCATATAGAATTGATATTGAAAGCTTTTATAAAGGCTGAATTCTTTTTTTTATTTTTTTTAATTTTATTTTCCAGTTTAAATTTAGATAAGAAACGAGGTTGCTTCACAAGTCAGTTCCAGGTCCCTCTCTCATTCCCTCCCCTCCTCCCGTGCCCTCCCCCCAACCCCCCCCGTTATCCCCTCATTTCACCAGGGCGGGTGAGGCCCTCCATGGGGGTGTGCATAGTCTGTCATTTCATATAGGACAGGGCCTAGACCCTTCCCCAAGAGTTCAGGGTGAGAGTGCACCTCACATTGTTCTATGGGAGTCCAAAGTCCTTGTGTATACTTGGGATGGGTACTGATCTGCTGCCCAAGGCTCAATAGATTCCCTAGGCCTCTTCACTGACACCCAGATTCAGGGGGGTCTTGATCAGTCCCATGCTGGATTCCCAGGCATCAGCCTGGGATTCAAGAGTTAACCTTTGTCTGGTCAGCTGTTTCTGGAGGTTAAACCAGCCCAGTCTTAATCCCTTTGATCATCAGTCCTCCCTTTCTGTTACTGGCTTTCTTGAGTTCAGCTCAGTATTTAACCAAGGGAGTCTGCCTCTTCTTCGATCAGCCACTAAATAAAGTTTCTGTTTCCCAGACTCTCTGGCCATAGGATTGTAGGCTGGCACTCCCCAGATCTATGTCTAAAATCCATATATGAGAGAGTACATGCCATATTTCTCTTTTTGTGACTGGGTTACCTCACTCAGGATGGTTTCTTCTAGTGTCATCCATTTGCCTGGGAATCTCATGATTCCATTATTTTTTTCTGCTGAATAGTACTCCATTGTGTAGATGTACCATATATTCTCTATCCACTCTTCGGGTGAGGGACATCTAGGTTGCTTCCAAGTTCTGGCTATTACAAATAAAGCTGCTATGAACATAGTGGAACAGACATCTTTGTTGTATGAATATGCATCTTTTGGATATATGCCTAAGAGTGGAGTTGCTGGGTCTTGTGGTAGGTTTATTCCCATTTTTCTGAGGAATCTCCATACTATTTCCAAAGTGGCTGAACCAGTTGGCACTCCAACCAGCAATGGAGGAGTGTCCCCCTTTCACCACATCCTCTCCAGCATAAATTGTCATTGGTGTTTTTGATTTTAGCCATTCTGACAGGAGTGAGATAGTATCTCAGAGTTGTTTTGATTTGCATTTCCCGGATGCCCTAATTCGTTCAAGGGTACCACCCACTTTCTCTTCTAAGAGGTTCAGTGTGGCTGGATTTATGTTGAGGTCTTTGATCCATTTGGACTTAAGTTTTGTGCATGGCGATAAACATGAATCGATCCGCATTCTTCTACATGCCAGTCTCCAATTATGCCAGCACCATTTGTTGAAGATGCTTTCTTTATTCCATTGTATATTTTTAGCTTCTTTGTCAAAGATCAGATGTTCATACGTGTGTGGGTTAATACCCGGATTTTCAATTCAATTCCATTGGTCTACCTGTCTATTTTTGTGCCAATACCAAGCTGTTTTCAGGACTATAGCTCTATAATAGAGCTTGAGGTCAGGGATGGTGATGCCTCCGGACATTGCCTTGTTGAACAGGGTTGTTTTGGCTATCCTGGGTCTTTTGTTTTTCCATACAAAATTGATTATTGTTCTTTCAAGGTCTGTGAAGAATTGTGCTGGGATTTTAATGGGGATTGCATTGAATCTGTAGATTGCTTTTGGCAGGATTGCCATTTTTACTACATTGAACCTACCTATCCAAGAGCATGGGAGATCTTTCCATTTTCTGAGGGCTTCTTTAATTTCTTTCTTTAAAGATTCAAAGTTCTTACGATACAGGTCTTTCACTTGTTTGGTTAGCGTTACCCCAAGGTATTTTATGTTTTTTGTGGCAATTGTAAAGGGTGATGTTTCTCTGATTTCTCTTTCAGCCTTTTTATCATCTGTATATAGTAGGGCTACTGATTTTCTTGAGTTGATCTTGTAGCCTGCCACTTTGCTGAAGGTGTTAATCAGCTGTAAGTGTTCCCTGGTAGAGTTCTTTGGGTCACTGATATACACTATCATATCGTCTGCAAACAGTGAAAGTTTGACCTCTTCCTTCCCAATTTGTATCCCCTTGATCCCCCTTTGTTGTCATATGGCAATAGCTAGAACTTCAAGTACCATGTTGAAAAGGTATGGAGAAAGTGGACAGCCTTGTTTTGTTCCTGATTTTAGAGGAATTGCGTTGAGTTTCTGTCCATTTAGTTTGATGTTGGCTGTTGGTTTACTGTATATAGCTTTTATTATGTTTAAGTATGTCCCTGTTATCCCAGATCTTTCCAAGACCTTTATCATGAAGGGGTGTTGGATTTTGTCAAAGGCTTTTTCTGCATCCAGTGAGATGATCATGTGATTTTTGTTTTTCAGCTTGTTTATATGGTGGATTACGTTGATGGATTTTCGTATGTTGAACCAACCCTGCATCCCTGGGATGAAACCTACTTGATCGTGGTGAATGATTGTTTTGATGTGTTCTTGGATCCGATTTGCCAGTATTTTATTGAGTATTTTTGCATCAATGTTCATGAGGGATATTGGTCTGAAGTTCTCTTTCTTAGTTGTATCTTTGTGTGGCTTGGGGATCAAGGTTATTGAAGCCTCATAGAAAGAGTTTGGCAAAGACCCTTCTACTTCTATTGTGTGGAACACTTTGAGAAGAATTGGTATAAGCTGTTCTTTGAATTTCTGGTAGAATTCTGCACTGAGGCCATCTGGACCTGGGCTTTTTTTGGTTGGGAGACTTTTGATGACAGCTTCTATTTCCATAGGGGTTATAGGTCTATTTAAATTGCTTATCTGTTCTTGATTTAGTTTTGGCAATTGATAGCTGTCCAGGAAGTCATCCATTTCCTTTAAATTTTCGAATTTTGTGGAGTACAGGTTTTCAAAGTATGACCTAATGATTCTCTGGATTTCCTCAGAGTCTGTTGTTATGTCCCCCTTTTCATTTCTAATTTTGTTAATTTGCGTGTTCACTCTCTGCTGTTTGGTAAGTTTGGACAAAGGTTTGTCTATCTTGTTGATTTTCTCAAAGAACCAACTCTTCGTTGCATTGATTCTTTGTATTGTTTTCCTGGTTTCTACTTTATTGATTTCAGCCCTCAATTTGATTATTTCCTGGCGTCTACTCCTCCTGGGGGAGTGTGCTTCTTTGTGTTCTAGAGCTTTCAGCTGTGATGTTAATTCTCTGGTATAACTGTTCTCCTGTTTTTTCATGTGAGCACTTAGTGCTATGAACTTCCCCCGTAGCACTGCTTTCAAAATGTCCCATAGGTTTGGGTATGTTGTGTCTTCATTCTCATTGAATTTGAGGAAGTCTTTAATTTCTTTTTTTATTTCCTCTTTGACCCAGGGATGGTGCAGTTGAGCATTATTCAATTTCCATGAGTTTGTAGGTTTTCTGCAATTTGTGTTGTTGTTGAATTCTAATTTTAAAGCATGGTGGTCTGATAAGATGCATGGAGTTATTCCAATTTTTTTGTAGCTGCTGAGGTTTGATGTGTTGCCAAGTATGTGGTCGATTTTTGAGAAGGTTCCATGTGGTGGTGAGAAGAAGGTATATTCTTTTTTATGTGGATGAAATGTTCTATAGATATCTGTTAATCCCAGTTGGGTCATTACTTCTATTAGACCTTTTGCTTCTTTGTTGATTTTCTGTTTGGTATTCCTGTCTAGTGGTGAGAGTGATGTGTTGAAGTCTCCCACTATAACTGTATGGGGCTTTAGATGAGGTTTAAGTTCTAATAATGTTTCTTTAACGGATGTGGATGCCTTTATATTTGGGGCATAGATGTTCAGGATAGACACTTCATCTTGGTGGGTTTCACCTGTGATGAGTATGTAATGACCTCCTTCATCTCTTTTGATTGATTTTATTTTAAAGTCTAGTTTGTTAGATATTAGGATTGCTACCCCTGCTTGTTTCTTGGGTCCATTTGATTGAAAAATTTTTTCCCAACCTTTAACTCTCAGGTAATGTCTGTCTTTAAGGGTGAGGTGTGTTTCTTGTATGCAGCAGAAGGAAGGGTTCTGTCTTCGAATCCATTCTGCTAGTCTGTGTCTTTTTCTGGGTGAGTTAAGACCATCAATATTGAGGGATATTAATGACCATTGATTGCTCATCCTTCTTCGATTTGCGATGGTTGTTGTTGGTGGAATTATGGGTGGAATTTCACCCCTTGTTCTTTTGGCTGTTGGTAGAGAGGGATTCTCTAATGCTTATGTTTTTCTGGTTGTAGTTAGCTTCCTTGGGTTGGAGTTTTCCTTCCAAAATTTTCTGTAGGGCTGGATTAGTGGACACATATTGCTTGAATCTAGTTTTGTCATGGAATATCTTGTTTTCTCCGTCTATAGTGATTGAGAGCTTTGCCGGGTATAGTAGTCTGGGCTGGCATCCATGGTCTCTTAGTGTAGGTAGAATATCTATCCAGGACCTTCTGGCTTTCAGCGTTTCCATGGAGAAATCAGTTGTAATTCTGATAGGTCTGCCTTTATATGTTACTTGACCTTTTTCCTTAGCTGCTCTTAATATTCTTTCTTTATTCTGTATGTTTGGGGTCTTGATTATTATGTGGTGAGGGGATTTTTTTTGTGGTCCATTCTATTTGGTGTTCTGTAGGCTTCTTGAACCTTCATTGGCATGTCTTTCTTGAGGTTGGGAAAGTTTTCTTCTATGATTTTGTTGAATATGCCTTCTGCGCCGTTGAGGTGGATTTCTTCTCCTTCTTCTATACCTATTATTCTTAGGTTTGGTCTTTTCATGGTGTCCCATATTTCCTGGATGTTTTGTGTTAAGGATTTGTTGGATTTAAGGTTTTCTTTGGTTGATAAATCCATTTCTCCTAGCGTATCTTCAACACTTGAGATTCTCTCTTCCATCTCTTCTATTCTGTTGGTAATGCTTGTATTGGTAGTGCCTGACTGTTTGTCCAGCTTTTCTATTTTCTGCCTTTCTTCAGATTGTGTTTTTTTTAATGACTCTATTTCAGTTTTCAACCCTTGCAGTGTTTGCATTGCTTCTTGCAATTTTCTGTTTATCTGTTCGTCTGTTTGTTGCCTTTTATGAATTTTTTGGTTTGTTCTTTCTTCCATTTCTTGCATTTTTTGGTTTGCTTTTTGTTCCACTTCTCGCATTTTGTGCTTTGTTTCTTCTTCCATTTCCTGCCTTTTTTGGTTTGTTTCTTCTTCCATTTTTTTCATTTTTTGCTTTGTTTTTTCTACCATTTCTTGCATTTTTTGCTTTGTTTCTTCTTCCATTTCCTGCCTTTTTTGGTATGTTTCTTCTTCCATTTCCTGCCTTTTTTGGTTTGTTTCTTCTTCCATTTTTTTCATTTTTTGCTTTGTTTTTTCTACCATTTCTTGCATTTTTTGCTTTGTTTCTTCTTCCATTTCCTGCCTTTTTTGGTATGTTTCTTCTTCCAATTCTTGCATTTTTTGATTTGTTTTTTCTTCCATTTCTTTGAGGGATTTTCCAATATCCTCTTTTAGGGCCTCTATCATTTTCATGAAAGTGCTTTTAAGGTTGTTCTCTTCTGCTTCGTTCGCATTGGAATGTTGGGGTCTTGCTGGTGTGGAGTCTCTAGAATATCGCGGTGTCATATTTGTTTTTCTGTTGCTGAGTGTGTTTTTGTATTGTCTCTTTCCCATCTCTTCTTCTAGTGGGTGCAGAAAGAGCCCCTTACTGGTCTGGGAACCAGAGTTCCCTTTTGGTGGGTGCTAGCAAGTCCAATAATGTGGTGGTTCTTCTATTCCTTGTCCAAATGCTGGTCCCGTGGGTGGAGAAGAAAAATAGGAATCTGGGGCGCTTATCCTCTTACCTGGTCCCCTGGACCCTATGCTGGGTCCTGTTGTACTTGATCCAGAACAGCTACTCCCCTGGTCTCCCTGGGTCCTCTGGTTTCCTACTCTCATTGGTGGGAGAGAAGATCTGGAGTCTGGGGTGCTTGGCTCCCGCCGGGATTGGGAGCTCTGTGCAGGTCCCAGGCTCTCTGCAGGCACTGGAGCACAGGCCGGGAAGCCGGCCTGTTTACCTGATGCTGCCAGAGGAACCTCTGCTTCCCTGGACTCCCAGCCTCCTCTCCCTTCCTAGTCTCATTGGCGGGAGAGAAGATCTGGAGTCTGGGGTGCTTGGCTCCCGCCGGGATTGGGAGCTCTGTGCAGTTCCCAGGCGATCTGCAGGCACTGGAGCACAGGCCGGGAAGCAGGCCTGTTTACCTGATGCTGCCCGAGGAACCTAAAGGCTGAATTCTTAACAATGCCCCATTTAGGCATTTTCCTATTAGCAGAAGGCATTGAAGACATGGACACATGAATCACAGAGCTCAGATTATTTTTCAGCTATACTCCATTAATGCCCCATTGACAGCACCATCACAGATGCAAGACTGCATTATGACTGCTAAGGATGCATTTAAAGAAATAACTAATTTGATATATATCCCACTCAAGAGTGACCTAAATGAAATAAAAACGATGAAACAGATTGGACTGTATTTGTACTTAATCAGCTTCTTTTCTACTTCCCTGTAGGCTCAGAATGCAACAACCACCACTGAACAAACAGATGAAAAATGGTCATTTACAAATTTTCTTTCTGAATGATGTTTTAAAAATTATAGAATCTATTAGTAATATAGCACAAAAATTGGTACTAATTTATCTATGTAGATTCTTTGCATATAGCTTCTGGGTAATATTTTCACTCATGTAATAAGTCTGATGCTGCTGTAAATGAATTCAAGCTGAAGAAAAGCACTTGAAATAAAGCTTATACATGCATGACAACATTTGTTACATTTAAACAATATCTGGAGAGATAAAAAGAAGTATTTCTAATTATTATATCTAGCTTATTTTATGACATCAATTAGGAAGAAATAAGAAATAAGCAATCATCAACTGAAACAAATGTATTAATCCTAGACAGTCCTTTAAACTTCAAAGGGACAGAGGGCCTGCTGCAAAATTACTTAGTATTAATATCTATGTATTGATATTAATGATTGGGATACATTGTTTGCATTTAAAGTCGATCAGAAAATGAAAACTACAAAAAAAAAAAACCTTTTCCAGTATAGTTACTTCATGACATGTGTTTGCGTGTGCCTCTATCTGTCTCATTTTCTCTATCTCTCTCTCACACACACACAGTATCCACACATGGTCATAATTATGTTTTATTACAGTTTCAACACTAATGTTTCTGACAGTAATCATTTCAATTCAACAATTTATAAAAGCCATATAATAAGTATATATGATAAGTAATATAATAAAAATAAGTGTATTGCTAGTACAAGGGATTCTTATTCTAAGCTACACATAATATGACTGGTACTTAAAATTTGCTATGATTAATCCCGGCTTCTGTTAAATTAACCTAGATAGCATCTTAAATGTTGAGGTACTATCAGTACATTCACATTGGAAAGAATAATGAAATGACAGACTCTGGATATCCCCCATGGACATCCTCACCCTCCCTGGAGAATGGAGTAGGGATTGGGTGGGGGGCTGGGGGTACTGATTGGGAGTCAGGGGAGGAGGGGAAGGAGAGGGAGCTGGGATTGACATGTGAAGCAAGCTTGTTGCTAATTTAAATAAACAAGATTTTAAAATAAAAAACTTGAAATTATTGGTAGAAGTAATGTGTCCCCAAGGATAAAAATTATTCAGAATATCAATATATGGAATTAGTGGGATGAAAAATATAATCACATGGTGTTAGGTATCATTAAAAATTAGGTCATGTCGCTTTTAATTATTCTAAGGAGAGTTTGCAGATTTTTGTATTATGTAGAAGATTAGAGAAGCATCAGAAATTAAAAGAATAACATTTTAAGGCCATTAGGTCCATTTGTAAATCTATTTTCTATCAATTTTATAACTCTAACATTATTAAAATGAGAACATGGTGCATCTTGACAGCTTATTAGATTAATTTAGAATCTAAAGACCCTAATTTTCATGTTTGGCATGGAAAATAGAAATCCTATTTAATGAATATTTATTGCGACGCTACAGAATGCAGAAAATACCTGCTTGTTTCCTTTAAAAGGCTTATAATTTAACTTGGAAATTTCCCAAGGGGGAAAGAATCAGTTCATTGAAATAATGATTTAGAATAATCAAAGGGGAGCTAGCTAGCATTGTCACTGAGGCCAGCAGCCTGAAAATAGAATAGTGATTACTGGGGACTCAGAAAGCTGCCAAGAGACTGTGGGGAGGGTGAAGGAGTTGGGCACTGACTTGATCAATGCAAGCTATGTGCTTCTGCAGAAATATCACTGTGAAAAAATATATGGTTAATCTACTTTAATCAAAGAATTTTAAATAACTAATAAAATGCTCACTACAAATCAGAAGAAAAATAGGCTAAACAGTCTGAAAATTACTCTTCCTTAAGAATTTTCCATGCCTAGTGATAAACTTGCAAGGTAAAAATCTTTCACTGTTGTCCTCATGCTGGCCATGAGTCCAGTGTTTATACTTTCAGAAATTGTGTGAGATGATTGTGAAAGACAGATATTAAAGGTTATGTTGCATAAGCCTGTAATTAAACAAATCTTATTAGGAACAAAATTAGTGAATGACCAAACTCATCATCCTACTTATGTCACTTAATTTTCCTATGTGCTTGTGTCTCAACACTGGCATCTGTGTTTGCATGGTGGAAACCCTGTAATGATGAGCTACGGTATGCTTTTTTCCAACTCCATGTTCAGTAACACTACATCCTCAGCTTGAAATATGCTGTGGTGGGAGCATTTACACAGTGAGAATTGGCAAATGCTGTAGATTATAGACCTATTTTAAAAGAAATGGTTACTTTTAACTATTAATCAGTACAACATTCAGTGCTCTTACAGTGCGCCAGGATGGAACTTTCTGTACACAGAAGGTTTATAAATCGTTACAAAGGCTGGAGAGATGGCTCAGCAGTTAAGAGGACTGGCTGCTCTTCCAGGGGCCCTGAGTTCAAGTTCCAGCAACCATATGGTGGCTCACAACCATCTGTAGTAAGACCTGGTGCCCTCTCTGGCCTGTGGGCATGCATGCATGCAGAACCCTGTGTATATACATAATAATAATAAAAAGAACCGAAAAATTAAAAATCGATACAAATTATTCAATCAAACAGGTTACTGGGGTGTCTTTGCAAGAGGGAATTGAGGAAGGCTGTCATAGTCCAGATGAGTTAGGCTTCATGATCACTTAGTAACTCATTAGGAAATCCACTGGGATTTTCATCTTTTCTTTTTCTTCCTTCCTTCTTCCTTCCTTGCTTCCTTTCTTCCTTCCTTCCTTTCTTTCTCATGTATTTATTCTCTCTCTCTCTCTCTCTCTGTGTGTGTGTGTGTGTGTATATACACGCATGCATATGCTGTGGTGCACATGTGAAATTCACAAGACAAATTGCAGGAGGTGGTTCTTTCCTTTTACCATGTGAGTCCAGGCACTGAATTCAGGTCATCAGGCTTGATGACAAGCACTGTAGCCACTGAGCTATCTCACATTCCCACAATTTTTTTTTGTTTTCGTGTGTGTCTGTGTGTCTCTCTCTCGATCTGTGTGTGTATGTGTGTGTGTGTGTGTGTGTGTGTGTGTGTGTGTGTGTGTGTGTGTGCTTGTTCTCATGCACTGGAGATAAACACCAGCCTCATGCATGCTCATGCATGCATAAGCTCTATCACTGATGCACACTCCCAGTCTCGGAAATCATTTTCTTTTATATATGTATGGCAGCAGGCTGGTTTTGCATGTCTTTAATCCCAGCACTCAGGAGGCAGAGGGAGGTGGGTATCTGTGAGTTTGAGGTCAGCCTGGTCTACTAAATTAATTAATTAACTAATTATGTATGTATGTATGTATGTATGTATGTATGTATGTATGTATGTATGTCATGGTTTGCCCTCACCCCAACCCAGAAGTCTGTATCTCACTGAAATTTTTCTTTGTTTGTACTTCTAAAGCCACATAGTCTTCAGGCCATATGGCCTAAGTAGCAGGGTCACTGGCACTGCTGCAGAGCCCCATTATGACCAGCAGACATTAGTATCACCCAATCGGTGACTGATAGTGCTACTCCAATAGGTGAATATGATTCTAGGGCCCTCCAGAAACCAAAGAGACTGGCAAGAGGATGGATATTTTTGTGGTAAGGGTAGTAAGATGCAGAAAATATTTTTTTATTATTTTCCCCAGACTAATTGCTAAAGTCCTATTTTTTAATTGATTTTGTATCTGTTCCTTTGAATTGTTGTACGACTGACTAAATAAAGCACACTGTCTCATGAGTGCCCAGTTAGTGAGTAATTGTCTAACATGAGTTATATCCCAACACTTAAATGAAAACCAGTGTTCCAAAAAAATTCAACAGACTTTAAATGTGGCTTACCTTTTCTGGTATGTGTATTTGCACAAATCCTAGCATGTCCATGTGGTCCCTTCATGGCCAATGAGAGTGCTTACATCAGCTAACATCTTTCAAATGGCAGAGTTCAAACAGTTCTACTAATTTTTTTTATAAAATTCAGGCTACAGTAAAGGAATCTACTAAAATACCCCTGATTAAAAAAATAAAAAGAATACCCCTGACAATTGATTTATGCCTTAATGCTTATAATAGAAAAACCTGAAGTGATGGGAATGTTCTTCTGCATATGTTTCTCTTACTGGTTGATGAATAAAACACTGAGAATACTTCTGAAATATATACATTTTCTTCTTGTTTAAATTAGCTTTTGTGCTCAATAATGCTTTGGTGTTCAATAATGCTAACCTTTACTTCTTGGGACAGAAGATTTTTGTAGCTACTCTTTGCAAACACTCTTTTAGGCATACACGCTATGAATTTTAACAAATGCAGAGCAGTATGTAGCTGGCCCCATAGTCACAAGGCTTCTTAGTAGTCAAGCATTCTCCTTTCTCTAATCTTTGATAGTCAATTATCTGTTTTTCAGAACTATAGGTCTCTCTATTCCAGACTGTAATAGAGATGAAATTTCACATGGGAACCTTTGAATCTGACTTCCTTCATGTAAATGAATTCGACATTCACTCATTCGTACATGTATCTCTTAATTTAATGGCTTAGTATCATTTCATTTTATAGACATACCATAGTTTACCTACTGAAGGGTACATGGATTGTTTCTAGTTCAATGCTATGTGAACATAATGGTTCTAACCATTCAAATGCAAACTTTGTATAGGAATGTAAGTTTTTGTTTCTCTGTTGTAAATAGTAAACACAGAGGAGTGAGATTACTAAGTCATGCAGTAAATGGAAATTCATTAAAAAAACACAAAATATTTTCAAAAATGACTTTATCTTATTTCATTCCCATCAGCCATGGATATCAGTTGCTCCATATCTGCGTCAGTAATTCACATTGCTATAATTTTTATTTTAGCTATTTTAATAGATATGGAAGCAGCTCATTGGGGCTGAAACTTGCGTTCCCTCAGCTAATCATCATATTTTATAGTCTGCTTTTCATCCACACTATTTGGTGAGGCACTCCTTCATATGCTTTGCTCTGTCTCAAGAGAGCACATATTTTCTTGTTGATTTTGAAAGTTCATTAGAAAGTCTAGACATAATTATTTGGCCTATTATCTTATTTGTAAATTTTTTTCCAGTCTGTGATTTCTCTTCATTTTCTTAAGAAAAACATGGTTCATAAAGCTTTTCTTTTATGTGTCATGTATTTTTCCCATTGAGACAGGGTCTTGTGTCCCCTAGACTGACCTTGGACTTTCTATGTAGCTGAGGATCATCATGAACTTGTGATCTTCCTGGGTACTGGGGTTACAAGCATATACCACTGCACTCAGTTTTATGTGTTGCTAGGGATGAAGCAAAGGGCAAGCCCGGCAAGCCCTATACCAGCTGATCCTGGCCCAGGTCCACACTTTCGTTTTGCACCTAAAAACTTATTATTTAGCCCAGGATCTCCTAGATAGCCATAGAGATCTTCTATATTTCACCTTAAATTTCATATTGTTATGAAATCTATAATCCATTTAATTGTAAAGTTATAGTTCAAATAAAGATTTGCATATTAATGTAATACTCTGTGTGTGTGTGTGTGTGTGTGTGTGTGTAGTCAAATTAGGATAAGCAGTTTCATCAAACATTTATCATTTATTTGTAGTGGATGTGTTCAAAATTTGTCCAGATATTTTCAAAATAAATAGAAAATAATTAAAATGCTCTATAGCCACTTTTCTATATAATAAATAACCAGAACTGATTTATTTTTAGTAAATTTTTGTATAAAATGTAAGACATAGAATGGAATTCATTTTTATTCCTCTGATGCCCAGTTATGTTAGCACCATTTTTTTGGGGTATTCAATTTTTATTCCTTGAATTACTCTTGCGTCCACTGAACTCTGTCCTGTCTCATTGATTTATGTGTCTATGGTTTTGCCAATGCCATGATTATTACTGAACTCTTTTTTTTTGTTGTTTTTTTTTCGTTAGTTTTTTTTAATTTTAAATAGCTTGTTTTACATGTCAATCCCAGTTCCCTCTCCCTCCCCTCCTCCCGCACTCCCCTTCCACCCTCCCTCCCACCCTATTGCCACATACTTCCACATAGGGGATGTCTAGAGTCTATCATTTTACTCTTGGTAGGGTCAAGGCACTCCCCCTAAGAGTCCAGGCTGAGAGAGCATCTCTCTTTGTGCTATAGGCACATGAAGACAGATTGTATACCAGGAATAGACACTGATCCACAGCTCAGAGCCCCATAGGTTGTCCAGGCCTTCTCACTGACAATCACATTTGGGGGGGTCCAGATCAGTCCCATTCTGGCCTCCCCACTGTCGGTCTGGGGTCCAAGAGCACTCCCCTGTTCAGATCAGCTGTCTCTGCTGGTTTTGCCAGCCCATTCTTTGCCAATTTGCTCATCATTCCTCTCTCTCTGTCTGAACTCTTAAAGTAAGTTCTGAAACCAGTACCTGTGAATTCCTCAAATTCACTCTCTCTTCCAAAGTTTTTTTAATTCTAATTTTTTTATCTTTTGATAGAATCAGTATTAAATATCTATAAAAATTCTGACTGTGGCCGTATTAAATCTGTAATTCTTGAAAACCCAAATAAATAAATAAATGGGCATTCGGGGTGGTCTCTACACTATTGCTTAGCTTGCCAATTGGTGTCATCCCTTTAGATCACTAGAGGTCACAAAGGTGCCTGATCTGTCTTCTAACCTATGATTCCCTCTTCACCCTATCCTACCCTCCCCACTCAACCTTCCTGTTCCCCCATGACCTACTCTCTCTTCCTCTTCTCCCCCTCTCTATTTCCCAGGTCCCCCTCCCCCCCATCTCTTGCTGTGTTCCCCATCTGTTCAGAGGATCTTGTCTCAATCCTCTTCTCTTGGGTACCATGCATATCTCTTAGGTTCTTTCCTGTTTCCCAGATTCTCTGTCAGTGGAAGTGCAGACTGGCACTCTCCTGATCCATGTCTAAAATCCATATATGAGTGAGTGCATACCATGTTTGTCTTTTTGTGACTGGGTTACCTCACTCAGTCTATTAGCCTCCTCTATTGAGAATTCTCTATTTAGTTCTGTATACCACCTTTTAATTGTATCCTTTGGTGTTTAGGAGACTTGCTTCTTGGGGATGGTGGGGAGTGTGAGGGAGAGGGAACTGGGATTGATATGTGAAACAAGCTATTTAAAATTAAAATAATAAAATAAAAAATAAAAAGGAGTAGGAAAGGCATCAGCCCTTGCAGACCCCAACCTCCAGTGACCCCAGCTTCAGGTGAGCTTGGGTCTACCTGGGGCCACTCCCCATCCCCCGCACATCACCCATCTCCTCAATCTTCTGGGGGGCCACTCCTGGTATCCAGAAGACTCGCCCACAGAGAAAAGGCATTAGCCCTTCCATGTGCCAACCTCTGGCAACTCTAGCTTCAGCTCCTGGCATCTAGAGGACCTGCCAACACAGGAAAGACATAAGTCCTTCCCAGACCCCAACCTCTGGCTACCCCAGCTTTAGCTTCAGCATCCCCAGCTTCAGCTTCAGGAAAGAAGGAGACCAGTGGATACAGAAAGACCACACCTGCACCCACTGGAGGAAGAGAGGGGAAGAAGACAGAATAAGAGCCCACTCAGCAATAGAAAGACCAACATGACTCCACCAGAATCTAGAGAACCAATGCCAGCAAGACCTGAAAAGCACTACATAGATGAAGCAGAGGAGACAGACCTTAAAAATTATATTATGAAGATGATAGAAAGCCTCAAAGAGGAAACGAGGAAATCCCTTAAAGAAATAGAAGAAAAAACAAACAAAAAAATCCATGAAATGGGGGAAAAGGCAAATCAAAAAATTCAAGAAAGAAACAAATCTCTCAAATAATCTAAAGAGTACCAAGAAAAAACAGCCAAAGAAATGAAGGAAACAACTCAAACAGTTGAAGGATTGAAAGCTGAAATAAAAACGATAAAGAATACACAGAACGAGGGGACGCTGGAAATAGAAAAGCTCGGTAAACGATCAGGAACTACAAATGCAAATATCACCAATAGAATACAAGAGATAGAAGAGAGAATCTCAGGTGTTAAAGACTCATTAGAGGATATAGAGTCGTCAAACAAAGGAAATCTCAAAACCAACAAATCCTTAACACAAAATATCCAGGAAATATGGGACACCGTGAAGAAGCCAAACCTGAGAATAATAGGTATAGAAGAAGGCGAAGAAATACAACTCAAAGGTACAGAAAACATATTCAACAAAATCATAGAAGAAAACTTCCCTAACCTAAAGAAAGATATGCCTATGAAAATACAAGAATCTTACAGAACACCAAATAGGCTGGACCAGAAAAAGAAGTCACCTCGCCATATAATAATCAAAACATCAAACCTACAGAGTAAAGAAAAAATATTAAGAGCAGCTAAAGAAAAAGGCCAAGTAACATATAAAGGTAGACCTATCCGAATTACACCTGACTTCTCAATGGAAACGATGAAAGCCAGAAGATCACGGACAGATGTCCTACAAACGCTAAGGGAACAAGGATGCCAGCCCAGACTACTATATCCAGCAAAGCTCTCAATTACCATAGATGGATTAAACAAAATATTCCATGACAAAGCCAGATTTAAACAATACATATCCATGAATCCAGCTCTACAGAAAGTGCTAGAAGGAAAACCTAGATCCAAGGAAGATAACTACATTCACAAAGACACAGGCAAGATATACTCCCACTCTACAAAACACCAAAAGAAAAAGGGAGGAGAAACTAACTTCACTAACAATAAATCAAGCACAAACAAGAATCATCAATCAATGGTCATTAATATCCCTCAATGCCAACGGCCGCAACATGCCTATAAAAAGACACAGACTAGCAGAATGGATACGAAGACAGAACCCTTCCTTCTGCTGCATACAAGAAACACATCTCAACATCAAAGTTAGACGTTACCTCAGAGTAAAGGGTTGGGAAAAGATCTTCCAATCAAATGGTCCCAAGAAACAAGCGGGTGTAGCAATCCTAATATCTAAAAAACTAGACTTCAAATTAAAATCAATCAAACGAGATGAAGAAGGACACTTCATATTCATCAAAGGAAAAGTACATCAAGATGAAGTCTCAATTTTAAACATCTATGCCCCAAATACAAAGGCACTTACATTCGTGAAAGAAACACTACTAAAGCTCAAAATGCACATAAAATCTCACACACTAATAGTAGGAGACTTCAACACTCCGCTCTCACCGCTAGACAGGACCTCCAGACAGAAACATAACAAAGAAACTAAAGAACTAATAGAAGTTATGACCCAACTGGGTTTAACAGACATCTATAGAACATTCCACCCAAATACAAAGGGATATACCTTCTTCTCGGCACCACATGGAACCTTCTCTAAAATTGGCCACATAATAGGAAACATTGCAAATCTCCACAGATACGAAAAAATTGGAATAACCCCCTGTATCTTATCAGACCACCATGCATTACAATTAGAATTCAACAATAACACAAATCGCAGAAACCCTACAAACTCATGGAGATTGAACAATGCACAATTGCACCATCCCTGGGTAAAGGAAGAAATAAAAAAAGAAATTAAATAATTCCTCGATTTCAATGAGAATGAAGACACAACATACACAAACTTATGGAATAGTTTGAAAGCAGTGCTGAGAGGAAAGTTTATAGCACTAAGTGCCCACATGAAAAAACTGGAGAAGATTCATACTAGAGAATTAATAGCACAGCTGAATGTTCTAGAACAAAAAGAAGCAAACTCACCCAGGAGGAGCAGACACCAGGAAATGATCAAATTGAGGGAGGAAATCAATCAAGTAGAAACCAGGAAAACACTGAGAAGAATCAATGAAACAAAGAGTTGGTTCTTTGAGAAAATCAACAAAATAGACAAACCTCTGTCCAAACTAACCAAAAGACAGAGAGTGAGCATGCCGATTAACAAAATCAGGAATGAAAAAGGGGACATAACAACGGACTCTGAGGAAATCCAGAGAATCATCAGGGCATACTTTGAAAATCTGTACTCCACAAAATTTGAAAATATAAAGGAAATGGACACTTTCCTGGATAGATATCACTTGCCAAAACTAAATCAAGAGCAGATAAACAATCTAAACAGACCTATAACCCCTAATGAAATAGAAGCAGTCCTCAAGTGTCTCCCAAACAAAAAAAGCCCAGGCCCAGATGGCTTCAGTGCAGAATTCTACCAGAAATTCAAAGAAGAGCTAATTCCAATACTCCTCAAAGTATTCCACACAATAGAAGCAGGAGGCTCACTGCCAAACTCTTTTTATGAGGCTACAATTACCTTCATACCCAAGCCACACAAAGACACAACTAAGAAAGAGAACTATAGACCAATTTCCCTCATGAACATGGATGCAAAAATACTCAATAAAATACTTGCAAACCGGATTCAAGAATACATCAGAAAAATCATCCACCATGATCAAGTAGGCTTCATCCCAGGAATGCAGGGATGGTTCAACATTAGAAAATCTATCAATGTACTCCACCATATAAAAAAAAACTGCGAAAGAAAAACCACATGATCATCTCACTAGATGCTGAAAAGGCCTGTGACAAAATCCAGCACCCTCTTCATGATAAAGGTCCTAGAGAGACCAGGGATAACAGGAACATACCTGAATATAATAAAAGCAATATACAGTAAACCAACAGCTAACATCAAACTAAATGGAGAGAAACTCAAAGCAATTCCTCTAAAATCAGGAACAAGACAAGACTGTCCACTCTCTCCATATCTCTTCAATATTGTACTTGAAGTTCTACCTAGAGCAATAAGACAACAAAAGGAGATAAAGGGGATATAAATAGGAAAAGAAGAAGTCAAACTTTCACTATTTGCAGATGATATGATTGTTTACATAAGTGACCCAAAAAACTCCACAAGGGAACTCCTACAGCTGATAAACACCTTCAGCAATGTGGCAGGATACAAGGTAAACTCAAAAAAAAAAAATCAGTGGCCCTATTATATACAGATGATGAAGTGACTGAGAAAGAAATCAGAGAAACATCACCCTTTACAATAGCCATAAACAGCATCAAATATCTGGGGATAATGTTAACCAAGGAAGTGTAAGACCTGTATATCAAGAACTTTGTGTCTTTAAAGAAAGAAATCAAAGAGGATACCAGAAAATGGAAAGATCTCCCATGCTCATAGATTGGTAGGATCAACATAATAAAAATGGCAATCTTGTCAAAAGCAGTCTACAGATTCAATGCATCCCTATCAAAATTCCATCACAATTCTTCAAGGACCTGGAAAGAACATTAATCAACTTTATATGGAAAAACAAAAGGCCCAGGATAGCCAAAACATCCCTATACAATAAAGGAACTTCATGAGGCATCACCATACCTGACTTCAAGCTCTATTATAGAGCTATAGTCCTGAAAACAGCTTGGTATTGACACAAAAATAGGCAGGTAGACCAATGGAACAGAATTGACAACCCTAACTTTTTTTCATTTTTTTAAAATTTTATTTTCCCGTTTAAATTTAGATAAGAAACGAGGTTGCTTCACAAGTCAGTTCCAGGTCCCTCTCCCTTTCCCTCCCCTCCTCCTGTGCCCGCCCCCCAAACCCTCCCTGTTATCCCCTCATTCCCCCAGGGAAGGTGAGGCCCTCCATGGGGGTGTCCATAGTCTGTCATTTCATATAAGGCAGGGCCTAGACCCTTCCCCAAGTGTTCAGGGTGAGAGTGCACCTCACATTGTTCTATGGGAGTCCAAAGTCCGTGTGTATACTTGGGATGGGTACTGATCTGCTGCCCAAGGCTCAATAGATTCCCTAGGCCTCCTCACTGACACCCAGATTCAGGGGGTCTTGATCAATGGAAAAAAGAAAGCATCTTCAACAAATGGTGCTGCATAACTGGGTATTGGTATGCAGAAGACTGCAGATAGATCCATGTTTATTGCCTTGTACAAAACTTAAGTCCAAATGGATCAAAGATCTCAACATAAATCCAGCCACACTGAATCTTTTAGAAGAGAAAGTGGGAGATACTCTTCAATGAGTTGGTACAGGAGACCACTTCCTAAACATAACACCAGTGGTGCAAACACTGAGATTGACAATTAACAAATGGGACCTCCTGAAACTAAAAAGCTTCTGTAAGGCAAAGGACACAGTCAACAAGACAAAAAGGCAGTCCACAGAATGGAAAAAGATATTCACTAACCCCACATCTAACAGAGAGCTAATCTCCAAAATTTACAAAGAACTCAAGAAACTGCGAAAGAAAAACCACATGATCATCTCACTAGATGCTGAAAAATCCTTTGACAAAATCCATGATCCCTTCATGATAAAGGTCCTAGAGAGATCATGAATAACAGGACCATACCTGAACATAATAAAAGCAATATACAGTAAACCAACAGCTAGCATCAAACTAAATGGAGAGAAACTCAATGCAACTCCTCTAAAATCAGGAACAAGACAAGGCTCTCTCCATATCTCTTCAATATTGTACTTGAAGTTCTAGCTAGAACAATAAGACAACAAAAGGAGATAAAGGGGATACAAATAGGAAAAGAAGAAGTAAAACTTTCACTATTTGCAGATGATATGATAGTTTACATAAGTGACCCGAAAAACTCTGCAAGGGAACTCCTAGAGCTTATAAACACCTTCAGCAAAGTGGCAGATTTCAAGGTTAACTTGTATCTTCAACAAATGGTGCTGGCATAACTGGGTACTGGTATGCAGAAGACTGCAGATAGATCCATGTCTATCGCCTTGCACAAAACTTAAGTCCAAATGGATCAAAGACCTCAACATAAATCCAACCACACTGAAACTCTTAGAAGAGAAACTGGGAGATACTCTTCGATGAGTTGGTACAGGAGACAGCTTCCTGAACATAACTCCAGTAGCACAGACACTGAGATCAAAAATTAACAAATGGAACCTCCTGAAACTAAGAAGCTTCTGTAAGGCAAAGTACACAGTCAACAAGACAAAAAGGCAGTCCACAGAATGGGAAAAGATATTCACTAACCCCACATCTGACAGAGGGCTGATCTCTGTTACAATGAACTCAAGAAGCAAGTCTCCAAAACACCAAAGGATCCAATTAAAAGGTGGGGTACAGAACTAAATAGAGAATTCTCAATAGAGGAGGCTAAAATGGCTGAGAGACACTTGCGAAAATGGTAAGCATCCCTAGCCATCAGGGAAATGCAAATCAAACCAACTTTGAGATACCATCTTACTCCTGTCAGAATGGCTAAAATCGAAAACACCAACGACAATTTATGCTGGAGAGGAGGTGGTGAAAGGGGAACACTCCTCCACTGCTGCTGGGAGTGCCAACTCGTACACTCACTTTGAATATCGGTCTGGAGATTCCTCAGGAAAATGGGAATCATTCTACAACAAGACCCATCAATTCCACTCTTAGGCATATATCTAAAAGATGCGAATTCATACAATAAGGTCATCTGTTCGACTATGTGCATAGCACCATTATTTGTAATAGCAAGCCAGATGTCCCTCACCTGAAGAGTGGATAGAGAAAATGTGGTACATTTAAACAATGGAGTACTACTCAGTAGAAAAAAAATCAATGGAATCTTGAAATTCGCAGGTAAATGGATGGCACTAGAAGAAACCATTCTGAGTGTGGTAACCCAGTGACAAAAAGACAAACATGGTATGTACTCACTCATATATGGATTTTAGACATGGATCAGGATAGTGACAGTTTACACTTCCACTGACAGGGAGTCTGGGAAACAAGAAAAGACCTAAGAGAGATATGCATGGTACCCAAGAGAAGAGGAATGAGGCAAGATCTTCTGAACAGATTGGGAACATGGCAAGGGGTGGGGGTGAGTGGGAGCTGGGAAGAAGTGAGGGGGAGAAAAGGAAGAGAGAGTAGGTCATGGGGGAACAGGAAGGTTGAGTGGGGGGGGGATAGGATAGGGGGAAGAGGGAATCATAGGTTAGAAGACAGATCTGGCACCAGTGAGACCTCTGGTGATCTAAAGGGATGACACCAACTGGCAAGCTAAGCAGTAGTGGAGAGACCACTTTAAATGCCCATTCCTGATAATGAACTTGATGTTTATAGCCATCTTGGAACCTTCATCCAGTGACTGATGGAAGCAGAGGCAAACACCCACAGTTAAACACTGAACTGAACCCAAGGAACCCAGTGACAGAGAGAGAGGAGCAATGAGCAAATTGGCAAAGAATGGGCTGGCAAAACCAGCAGAGAGAACTGATCTGAATAGGGGAGATCTCTTGGACCCAGACCGACACCGGGGAGGCCAGCATGGGACTGACCCAGACCCCCTGAACGTGAGAGTCAGTTAGGTGGCCTGGGCAACCTATGGGGCTCTGGTCAGTGGATCAGTGTTTATCCCTGGCATACAAACGGACTTCGTGTGTCCCTAACACAAAGAGGGATGCTCTCTCAGCCTGGACTCTTAGGGGAGTGCCTGGACCCTGCCCTGAGAGAAATGACAGACTCTAGAGATCTCCCATGTGAAAGGAAGTGGGTATAGGTTGGGAGGCTGTGGGGGATGGTGGAGGGATTCGGGAGGAGGGGAGGGAGAGGGAACTGGGATTGACCTGTGAAGCAAGCTATTTAAAAGTAAAGTAATAAAAAAGGAAAAAAAGAAATCCAATATCACGGCATTTGCAAGTTTTATTCTTCTGAGGTCTTCTTATTTTCTAGATAGCCAGGAGAAATGTATGTTCTTGCTCTCTCTTCTCTCTCTCTCTCTCTCTCTCTCTCTCTCTCTCTCTCTCTCTCTCTCTCTCTCTCTCTCTCTCTCTCTCTCTCTCTCTCTCTCTCTTTCTCCCTCCCTCCCTCCCTCCCTCTCTCTCTCTCTCTCTCTCTCTCTCTCTCTCTCCCTCCCTCCCTCCCTCCCTCCCTCTCTCTCTCTCTCTCTCTCTCTGTGTCTGTTAACCACTTTTCATAAAGATGTGAATCTAATTCAGTATCAGTATCATCTATATGACTTCATTTTAACTGAATCATCTCAGCAAAGATGCTATGGGGTGTAGGCTTTAACATCTACATTTGTGGATTGGAACACAAGTTAGAACATAAAACACAGCAATATGCCCCAGCAATTTTAAATATTCTCTTTCTTAACAGGCTAACTGATATGTGATTCCAATTATAGGGCATTTTAGGGAAAACAAAACTATAAGAAGGAAACAGATTACTAAGAGACAGAAGCTAAGGATTCAGTGAAGTTTAGACTACAGATGAGAGCACAGGAGGATCTCTGGAAGAGGGGAGCTGACTGATTCATTCTGTATTTTGATGTTGTGGTATTTCTATGGCGCTATGCAGTTGTCAAAATTCATAGAACTGTTTGTCAAAGGGGTATAAAACAAAAATAAACAAAAGAGGACAATAAAAAAATAAAAAGAAGAAAAAGAAAAAGAAAAAAACACTCTCACCACTCTCAGGATCTTTAATTTGTGTAATGTATTTGTTTGGCTTTTGGCAGTTTTCTAAAGCACCAAAATACATTCAGAATTCTTTTAGATTTACCCATTTACTTTCTACTTCTTTGATTTTCTTTCCTTCTAACATTGCAAATTTTCCATTTGGGATCACTTTCCCTCTCCTTAAAGTGTATCTTTAATACTGTATATTGTTCTTAACAGAAAACTTTGTTTGTTGCTTAATATGAAAACTTAATCATTTTCCATCATCCTTCAAAGACATGTTTTCTTGAAGTATTCTATAATCCATAGTCAAGTTTTACCCAATACATTGACAAAACAAATTTCTTCTTTCTGCTCTCCATTGCTGCTGCTGAGGAATCAACTGATAGTCTAAACACCACCCCTTTGAAGTGCCATCTGTATTTTCCTGATTCTATATCATTTTTGATCAACTTTGCTGTTCTGTATTTTCAATACGATATGGGTATCTGGGAATTTCTTTTTACCTCACTTGAATAGGAAGTCTTCTAGAATTTTGGATCAATGTATTTCATCAGTTCTGAAAAATTCATTCCCACTGTATCTTCATTTTATCGCTTTTGTCTTTGGGAATTCGAAATAAACTACTGTATTTCTGTGTGACTCTTTTTTAAATTGACACAAATTTATTTGTATTATGTGATACTCTATAACACATGTATGATACTGTAATATTCAAATCTGGGTAAACATATCTAAATCTTCAATTATTACTAGTTTCTTTGCAATGAAATGACTACAAACCCTTTCTTTTTAGCATTTATGAAAGACACAATACATTCTAGTGCACAGTAGAACACCAGAACTTCTTTTTTCTACTACACACATTTCCCAAACTTCCTTCCTCTTAATCTCCTCTCTAATTTTCCTTCCCTCTAGTAAATACTGTGCTTTAGCTCTTCATCCTGCTGATTGCAGAAAGGTTCTGGATTTTTGTGATTTGTTTTTGCCTTTGTTCCTTGTATTTTGAGGGTCTTGCCCAAAAAAATTATTCACCCACTACAGTGAATTGAAAATTTGTCTATATGTTTTATTCTGGTAGTTTTATAACTTACAATTAAGCTTTCACTCCATGTTTAGTTTATTATAAATGATGATAGGAGTACAGTCTATTTCCTCTGTGTAGATAATTTTCTAAGCAATGTTTGTTGAAAACATTTTCTTTTCCTGGAAACATTTTTCGTAATTCAGTTGTTGATCAGTTGACTGTAGATTTGCTCCTGGACTTGTACTCCTAATTCCATTGGTCTCTGTGTCTGCTTTTATGCCAATACTTGTCTGCTTTGATTACTACATATTTCTAGTGTATTTATAAGTCACATAGTGTACATGATCCCTGCTTTGTTCTTCCTCAAGATAACTTTGGATTTTCAGGGTTTTTGTGTGTTTACATACAAAATTGTTTGAGGTTTTTTTTGTTTTGTTTTGTTAAGGAGTACATTGAATCTGTTGTGTGGACACATAAAGATTTCAAGCACTGCATTTGTATAATGTGAACATTTTGAGGACACAGATTCTTCCAGTCCAAGTGTGCATCTTCTTCAACTGATTTCATTAATGCCTTAAAATTGCTTGTGGGAACCAGACGTCTTTCCTCCCCTTTGGTTACATTTATCTGAGGTTATTTATTTCCTTACTCCTAGGCATTTTATGATTGGTTGTAACTCTTGTAAATAGAATTGTTTTCTTGATTTCTTTTTCAGATAAGTCTCTACTAACATACAGATTTGCTATTGGTTTCTACATGTTTATTTTTACATGCAACAACTATGTTGAATTCACTTTTTATTCCTGAGGGTTTTGGAGACAACTGCTTTATTTGAGACGAAACTGAAATATTCAGTTGGAACCTTTGTCTTTTGGCCTCAGCAATGAACAGACTTTCTTCCCCATCTGTAGCTAAGGGAACTATCAAGAACATTTTCTTTTTATCATCAATTTTTTTCTTTTCAAGTCTATTTTCATCATTTTATAATTTCCTTTTATTACAGAATATTTGTTAGCAATTCTCACATCAAATATTATTATTTTGTTCTTTCAACTTCTTGTTAAAATTTCTACTGTATTTCTCTTATTTGTATGGGTGTATCAATGTTTCTGTGACCTTCCTCCCTCCCGTCCTCCCTCCCTCCCTCCCTCCCTCCCTCCTTCCTTCCTTCCTTCCTTCCTTCCTTCCTTCCTTCCTTCCTTCCTTCCTTCCTTTGGGAGGTTGGATGAGTGTCATACAGCTTTACCTTTTTATTTTTTACTTTATTTTTCATTTATGCATCTCCAAGTGCCCATAGATACCAGGAAAGAGCATTAGATCCACTGGAACTGGAGTTATAGGTAGCTGTAGGTGCTAGAAACTGAATTTGGGTACTCTAAAAGAGCTGGACATGCTCTGAACCACTGTCTTATTTAGGGTTTATTGCTATGAAGAGACACTATGACCACAACAACTCTTTTATTTAAAGTACAATATTTATTATTAATTTATTTTTTACATTCCAATCCTAGTTCCCCCTCCCTCCTCTCCTCCCACCTCCCTAATCCCCCCATCTGCTCCTTGGAGAGAGTAAGGCCTTACCTAGGAAGTCCACTAAGTCTGCCCCATCATATCCTTGAAGAAGGATCGAGGCACCTCTCCATTTCCACACCCTTGTGTCTATGCTGAGCAAGGTATCTCTCCATATAGAATAGGTTCCACTAAGTCAGTTTTTGCATTAGTGTTAGATCTTGGACCTACTGCAGTGGCCTCATATATTGTCCCAGCCATACCATTATCAGCTATATTAAGGGAATCTACTTCAATATTATGCAGGTTCCCCATTTGTCAGACCTGAATCATGATCCCTTTCTAGCTCAGGTCAGCTGATTCTGTGGGTTTCCCTTTGTTCATATTATCATTCCTCCCTCACTTTGATTGTACTCCAGGAAGTTGGCCAATTGGTTAGATGTGGGTTTCTGTATATGCTTCCATCTATTTCTGAAAGAGGGTTCAAGATTCTCTGGGGTTGTGGACTGTTGGCTGGGCATCTTTGCTTGATGTCTGGTATCCATTATGAGTCAGTACATACTACATTTGTATTTCTGCTTTTTTGGATTTCATTCAAGATGTTTTTTTCTAGTTCTGTCCATTTTCCTGAGAATTGTAGAATGCCATTATTTCTTACCAAACAAAAACTAGATCTCTACCCCATTTTTAAACTGGATTATTTGATAGTTTGATGTCTAGTTTCTTGAGTTCTTTGTATATTTTGGAGATCAGCCATCTCTCAGATGTAGGGTTGCTGAAGATCTTTTCCCATTCTGTAGGGAGCCATTTTGTCTTGCTCACCATGTTCTTTGCTTTACAGAAGCTTCTCAGTTTCAGGATGTTCCATTTATTAATTGTTTCTCTCAGTGCCTATGCTACTGGTGTTTTATTTAGAAAGTGGTCTCCTTTGCCTGTTCGTTCAAATGTACTTCCCACTTTTTCTTCTATGAGGTTCAGTGTGGATGGATTTATATTGAGGTCTTTGATCCATTTGGACTTCAGTTTTGTGCATGACAATAGATATGGATCTATTTGCATTCTTCTACATATTGACAGACAGTTATAAAATTCGTTGAATATGTTTTCTTTTGTTCCATTTTATATTTTCAGCTTGTCAAAAATTAGGTGTTTATAGATGTGTGGGTTGATATTGGGGTCTTTGATTCAATTACATTGGTTCACCTGTCTTTCTGTAGCTCTATAGTAGAGCTTGAAGTCAGGGATGGTGATACCCCCAGATGATCCTTTATTATACAGGATTGTTTTGGCTATCCTGTTTTTTTTTTCATATAAAGTTGAATATTGTCCTTTCAAGGTCTGTGAAGAATTGTGCTGGGATTTTGATGGGGATTGCATTGAATCTGTAGATTGCTTTTTGGTAAGATTGCCATTTTTACTATGTTGATTCTACCTATCCAAGAGCATGGGAGATCTTTCTATTTTCTGATATCTTCTTTCATTTCTTTCATTAAAGACTTGAAGTTCTTGTCATACAGGTCTTTCACTTGTTTTGTTAGAGTTACCCCAAGGCATTTTATGCTATTTATGGCTATTGTAAAGAATGATGTTTCTATGATTTCCTTCTCAGCCCATTTGTCATCTGTATATAAGAGGGTTACTGATTCTTTTTAGTTAATCTTGTATCCTGCTACATTACTGAAGGTCTTTATCAGTTGTAGAAGTTCTCTGGCAGTATTTTTGGGATTACTTATGCAAATTGTTATATCATCAGCAAATAGGGAGAGTTTGGCTTCTTTTCCAATTTGTATCTTTTTGTTGTCTTAATGCTGTAGGTAGAACTTCACATACTACGTTGAGCAGATATGGAGACAGTGTACAGCCTTGTTCCTGATTTCAGTGGGATTGCTTTGAGTTTCTCTCTATTGAGTTTGATGTTGGCTGTTGGGTTACTGTATATTGCCTTTATTATGTTTAGGTATGTTCCTTGTATCCCTATTTTCTCCAAGACCTTTATCATGAAGGAGTGTTGAATTTTATCTAAGGATTTTTCAGCATCTAGAGAGATGATCATGTGCTTATTATCTTTCAGTTTGTTGATATGGTAGATTACATTAATGGATTTCCATGTATTGAACCATCCCTGCATCTCTGGGATGAATCCTACTTGGTCATGGTGGATGACTTTTCTGATGTGTTCTTCAATTTGGCTTGCCAGTATTTTATTGAGTATTTTTGCATCTATGTTCATGAAGCAAATTAGTCTGTAGTTCCTTTTTTTTGTTTTTTACGAGACAGGGTTTCTCTGTATTGTTTTGGAGGCTGTTGGTCCAGCCTGGCCTCGAACTCACAGAGATCCGCCTGCCTCTGCCTCCCGAGTGCTGGGATTAAAGGCGTGCGCCACCACCGCCCGGCCTGTAGTTCCTTTCTTAATTGTGTCTTTGTGTGGTTTGGGTATCAGGGTCATTGTAGCCTCATAAAAAGAGTTTGGCAATGTTTCTTCTGTTTCTATTGTGTGGAATAATTTGAGGACTATTGGTATTTGCTCTTCTTTGAACATCTGGTAGAATTCTGCACTGAATCCATCTGGGCCTGGGCTTTTTTTGGTTGTGAGACTATTAATAACTGTTTCTTTATTTCTTCCTTGACCCAATGGTTCAGTTGATCATTGTTCAATTTCCATGTATTTGTGGGCTTTCTGAAATTAATGTTGCTGTTGAGTTCTAACTTTAACCTGTGGTGTAGAGGAGTTGATCCCATTTTTTTTATATCTGTTGAGGTTTGCTTTGTTATCAAGTATGTGGTCTATTTTTGAGAAGGTTCCGTAAGGTGCTGAAAAGAAAATATATTCTTTTGTCTTTGGATGGAATGTTCTATAAATGTCTGTTAAGTCCATTTGAGTCATAACATCTGTTAGTTCCTTATTTCTCTGTTAAGCTTCTGTCTGGCAGATCTGTCCATTGGTGAGTACGGAGTGTTGAAGTTTCCCATTATTAGTGTGTGGGACTTGATTTGTGATTTAATATTTAGTAATGTTTCTTTTACAAATGTAGGAATCTTGTGTTTGGGGCATAGATATTCAGAATTGAGATTTACTCTTGATGATTTTTTCCTTTTTGATTGATTTTAGGTTGAACTCCATTTTGTTAGATATTAGGATACTTATACCAGCTTGTTTCTTAGGTCCATTCGATTGGAAATTTTTTCCCAACCCTTTACTCTGAGATAATGTATATCTGTGAAGCTAAAATGCATTTCTTGTATGCAGCAGAAGGATGGATTATGTTTTTGTATTCAATTTGTTAACATTTGTCTTTTTATAGGTGACTTGAGACCACTTATATTAATGGATATTAATGACCAGCGATTGCTGGTAGTGTCTGCATAACCTCTGACCAGGACCTTCTGGCTCTCATTGTTTCCACTGAGAAGTCAGGAGTAATTCTGATAGGTCTGCCTTTATATGTTACCTGGCCTTTCTCCTTTGTATTCTTTTTTATTCTGCATGTTTATTGTTTTGATTATTATGTAGCATGGGGACTTTTATATTTTGGTCCAGTATTTTTGGCATTCTGTAAGCCTCTTGTATTTTCATAGGCATGTCCTTCTTTAAGTTGGGAAAGTTTTCTTCTATGATTATGTTGAATATATTTTCTGTGCCATTGAGTTGGACTTCTCCTTCTATCCCTGTCATTCTTAGGTTCAGTCTTTTCATGGTGTCCGAATTTTCTTACATGTTTTGTCTTAAGGATTTGTTTGATTTAAAATTTTTATTTGACAGTTGAATCTATTTCCTCTATCGTATCTTCACTTCAATGCCTGAAATTCTCTCTTCCATCTCTTGTATTCTGTTGTTTATCCTTGCATTTATGGTTTCTGATAATTTACCCAGATTTTCCACTCACAACATTCCCTCAGCCTGTGGGGTTTTTTTTTGCCTCTATTTCAGATTACATGTCTTGAGTCATTTCCTTCACTTTTTAAAATTGCTTTTTCTTAGTTTTCTTTTAAGGGATTTGTTGATATCTTCCAGTTTTTTTTGTTTGTCTTTTCCTCCATTTCTTTAAGGGAATTTTTCATTTCTTCTTTAATGGCCTTGGACATTCCTCAAAATTATTTTTAGGTCGTTTTCTTCTACTTCATCTGTGTTGGGATGTTCAGGTCTTGCTATTGTAGCACCACTGGTTTCTAGTGGTGCCATAATGCTCTTTATATTGTTGAGTGTGCTCTTACATTGTTGTCTATGCACCTCTTCCTCATAATGGGTATAGGTGGAGCTTGTGCTTCAGGAGTTCTCTCTTTCTCCAATTGTTATAGTTGGGGGTTTTGGGTCAGTTGGCTGTTCCTTCAGGCACAAGTAGAACAGAGCTTCAGGTGGAAGTGGACCCAATGCTAGGGTAGTCACTCCTTGAGATACAGGTGGGGCTACAGCTCTGGTTGATGCTTCTTCCATTGGAGGTGTAGGTAGGGCTGAGGGTTCAGTGGATGATGTAGTAGAGGGATATCTCCCACTGAGTGAGAGAGAGAGAAAGAGAGAGGGGGGGCAGTGGATGCTGGCTGGGACACAGGTGCTCTTTCCCAGAGAAATTTTGCTAAAGTATCTGGAGGCTACTGTTGGTAAGCACTGCTGTCATTTCACCCAGAAATCACTCCTCACTCATGGACATGAGGCTGGGGCCTCTCTCTGACACTGCTCCCAGGTCTGAGGCTCCTGGCTCCCCTGACCCTGCTCTGGGCCTGAATATCCTGTCTCTGTCTGTCACTGGCTCCAAGCTAGGATTCAGGCCTCCTACTGATGCTGTTCCAAGCCTAAATCTCTGGCCTCATTCACCACAACAAAACTCTTATGTTGAGAACATTTAATTGGGGTGGCTTTCTTACAGTTTCAGGGGTTCAGTCCTTTATTATCAGGTCAGGGAGTGTGGCAGTGTGTAGACAGATGGGATGCTGGTAGCTGACAATCCTACATCTTGCAGGTAACAAGTTGACTGAGACACTGGGTGGCATCCTGAGCATAGGGAACCTCAAAGCCCAACCCACAGTGGCACACTTCCTCCCACAAGGCCATACCCACTCCAACAAGACCACACCTCCTAATAGTGGCACTCCCTATGAGCCTATGGTGGCCAACTACATTTACACTACCACAATCACCACGCTAGTTCCCCAGCTCAACTTTATCTTTTTTATCATCTTACTTGAAATGCCCTGCTAGCTTATTTATGTTTAAAATTTCACTGATTGTTTTTCTGAGCAATCTATTAAGTGTTGTTGGAGAGTTTTTTTCTGCTTTGCAATGATGGGAAGTATTCAAATAATTTTTAATACATGAATAAGAGGATTATAAGAAGTTTCAAAAAACTACAAGTCATATCTTTTATAACAACTTGGTTATCTCATCTATTAGTAAATTCAACTTCAAGCAATGTTTAAAGTGTTCCAGTCTTATCAGTCATGAGTCACCACCATTGAATATGGCACCTACCAGGGCTATTGAGAAGAAGGGAGATTGAGAAGAGAAAATAAAAGATGAGTAACAAATAGAAGAGGCCAAACAAAGATGTTTAGCAAGAAAAAATTGAGAAAATATAATTATTTTCTGCTTATTAAAAACGTAGAGGCTATTGTGAGTAGAGCATATCTATACATGATCTAAGACCTCCAATTTTCATGATGGGATAATCTACCATCACCATGAGCATCCCTCATTACTAATAAACTCTGACAGAGTTCTAAATGGCCACTCTCATAAAGTGTTTCATCACATAGATACTAAGAAAACTGGTAAGTGGTAGTGCCATGCGAAAGAAAAACACAACAATACCTTATCATATCATACTGGGAAATGTCAAATTAAATTCAACCAGTTTTATTTATTGTACAGTTCAAAATTCTATCTGGAGTGAATGATCTATAAAAGAGAAGTATTTATGGTTCATGATGTGGAATGTATATTCTGTGAAATATACTTGAGGAAAGTTGGCTTTAAAGTATAGAATGAGAACTTCAAAATGGAGGGGAAGAAAACATGTATATTATACACACACAACACACACACACATACAGAGAGAGAGAGAGAGAGAGAGAGTAAATCCCTAAGAATATTTATCTTATCCCCTGATATTGTGTGCAAACTATTTCTTATCCTTGGCTTAGTAAATCAGAATAATGAGAAGTTAAGTAACTTGTCCTAAGTTATTCATTTACAGGTGGCAGAACTAGGATTTTAATCTAGAGGCTCTTGATTCAAATCTTTGATAGTGTATCTTCTTTCATGTAAGAAGAAAATGGTATTTTTGGTGTTCCCACTGATTTTTCAAGCAGGAGCAAGCCTTTTACGAAAATGTGCATAAGATTGCAATGTAGCTCAATCATAGAACACTTGCTTAACAAGGTCCTGTGTTTCATCCCCAGCACTGAAAAGAACAAAAATCTGAATGGCAAGCTGGAGGCCCCTGATAAATATCCCTCCATGGGCTAAATGTTACAAAATATGTATGGCTGTTTATTCTGTACATGTACTGCAGTTGAATTGACTTAGCACACTGATATAATGTAGGAGAACTTAACCTTCTACATTTTGCCCACAAGGAATGAGAAAAATGTCTGTGGCATTCACTAAGTACACCAATCTACATGGCTTTTCTATCTTCAGAGGAAAGCAGAGTTCAGTTTCACCCACAGCATCTTCCTCTTGCCCATTCCTCATGTACTCATTTTCTCCACAAACTTTCCTGACTCCAATCCAAGTTTCTGTTTTCAAAGTGATTATCAAGAAAAAAAAGTTGCTGGTGGAATTATTATGTGATTCATGTTGGACATAAATTTGATAAAGAATTTCACAGGTACTAAGTCTCATTCCTTTCGAATGATACATTGTAAACATGCCCAGAAATGTTCCTGAATGTTCCAGGAGTGAGTATAAAAGGATTAGTTAGGGTGTGATGTCTCTATGTATCCAAGTTTAAAATGTTTCTATCTTTTCAAGTCTGATATCTTCCTAAGCACAATGGCACTACTTAGGTGCTGTGCATGGTGACACACTGACAGCAGAGTCATTCAAAGACCTTAATAGCTTACATTTAAGTAGATGAGAAAGCAAATTTTAAACCAAGAACAATAACAATAGTAAAATATTAAATATAATAGAGTGCTAATCAAAAGATTAAAAAATTTAAAGTGTCTATGAGGTTTTTTTTTTACGAGACAAGGGTTCTCTGTGTTGTTTTTGAGTATCTATGAGTTTTTGAGATTATAATTTAATTACATTTCTCCCTTTTCCTTTCCATCCTCCAAACCTTCCCTTAGATCCAAGCCGACTCTTCTCCAAATTCACGGCCTCTTTTTCACTAAGTGCTATTGCATGTATATATGTATTCACATATACATGTATATTATTAAATAGTAACTTGTTCAGTCTGTGTAATGCTACCTGTATGTATGTTTTAGAGGTGACCATTTGGCACTGGATAGCCAATTTGTGTGTTCTTCCTTGAGGAAGGTCACCTCTCCTGTTCCCAGCTTTCTTCAGTTTACTATAGTTCTTTATCTGTGAGTTTTTAATAATAGGGAGAAATGTGATAAAATTATCCAGAGAATAATCACTTGAAATGTACTGTGCACCCGGTTCTGTTTTAAGAATCTGACAAAGAACAAAAACCATGGGACACACACTGATGCATAATTAGGATCCGGGCATTTGCAAAGTGGAAGCAGGAGGATCAGAAATTCAAAGTCATCATTAGGATAGATAGCATGCTTGAGGCCAGCCTGGGCTATATAAAACTCTGTCATAAAAACAAAACGAATATGGATTAGAATAGCAAGTAAACTATCTGCTTTTGTGGTGAGTACATTCTGGTAAAGAGACAGATGTCAGCAGGAGGGAGAAACGTGACAAATAACTCTTCGACTGAGGTTCCCATGGAGAATGGAATGTCTCCTCAGTCCCAGTTTTGCTGACACCAAACACAACTGATTTTCTCTGTTTTCTCCAGCATGCTGATCAAATAGTGTCATGTTCTCAGTGTGCCAAGATGGAGAGCACATTCAGAAGTCCAATTTTAAAAAGCCAATGGAAATATAATAGTTATTAATATGGAGAAAAGATCAATCAGAGTTAAGAGAAGGTGAAACACATCAGCATGGTCTTCTGTGCCTGGTAAGGGAAACTCTGTGGTGATATACTATTTATGCTTTATTAAAGCCACTGGAGATCAAATTAGCAAAGCAGTCATACTAGCTAGTCATAGAAGCCAGACAGTCGTGGTACACACCTTTAATCCCATAACTCAGGATTAAGAGGAAGATGGATCTCTGTTAGTTCAAAGCCACACTGACTACATGAAATTGATGCAATCCTAAAAGAAACAACTCACACAAAGGCGATTTCAGCACCTAGGATCACAGGTCTTTAATCCCATCACTAGGGAGGTGGAGACAGGAGGATACTGCAGAGCAGAGAAAAGAATAAAAGGAGGAGGAGACAGGATCTGAGTGCCTTTAGGCTCTGAGGATTCCTGGGGACAGGATTGCCATTTCAGTTGGGTAGAGCTAAGGTCTTCTGGCTTGGCTGCTTTGCTTCTCTGACTTTCAGCTTGAAGCTTGAACCCCAATATCAGTCTCTGAGATTTTATTTTTCATGCTACAAAACTCTCTCCATGGAGATGCATTTTAAAGATCAGAATGAGGCCTTGATGATCCTCCATGGGAGGCCTCACCCTCCCTGTGGAGTGGATGGGGGTGGGATGGGGGGGTTTATGGGGGACATGGGAGGACATGGGCAGACAGGAGGGAGAGGGAACTGGGATGGATATGTAAAATAAGACTGTTTTTAATTTAAATAAAAAAGATCAGAATGAGGTAAGGAAGTAAGCCACACAGATACTAACGGTGTTGTTAAAATGTTTAGGTTTATCCAATAAGGAGACACAAACCGTGACTCAAAGATCCCACGTGGAGTTTATTGGTAGACAGGGAGGGAAAAGGGGGGTGAGAGACTTCCAGATAGGAAAACATGATAAGTGCAAAGACCTTGAGGAATGAATATGTTGGTACACTAGAATAGTGTGTGCTGAGTACCTAACATGCAGTAAACAAGGTAGTGCGCAATTATTTGTTTGAATATTAAATGCCTTTTATGGGCAAAGTCTTGATCTTGAGCTTGGTTCTATTAGTAGGTAGTGAAGCGTTTAAGTGGTGAATCTGAGTGAAGATCTTATGTCATGAAAGCATGCCCTTGAAAGAGATGATGAGATTCCAGCTGATCCCTCTCTCTTTGCCTCCCAGCAGCCACGGAGTGAGTAGCTTCCACTGCTACACACTCCATCTATGATGTATCATATGACAACAGTTGCAAACGCAAAGGAGCCAACTGACCATAGACTGAAACTCCCAAAACATTCAGCCAAGTAAACCTTTCCTTTCTTTTTTATCGTTGACTTTATTGTTATATAGCTCCAGCTGACCTCAAACTTGCAGTCTCCCTGCCTCAACCTCCTACGTGCTCCCACCATGCTCAGCACCTTTCCTCTTTTCGGGTTATCTCAGACTACAGGAAGGGAAAGATGGCTGACACAAGGTGAAGAAAAGCAAATGCAGATGTAGGCAGGGTACTATGGTGCATCTTTAGACAAAGGAATTGTAACTGAAATCAGTGCCAAATTCAGCAAGCTGGAGTTGAAAAGAGCTGAGTCTTTGGGTGGCCTGAGAACACTGCAGATTACGGTCGTGTCATGGTCACCTAGTATCTTTGTGTTATCCACCCTGCCCTGTACAGGAACCTGAATTTACAACCCATGATGTTGGTATGACATGCATGCACATAGACAGTGACTATTACTATGAATTTTTTCTTATATTGTTTTTTATTTGCTTATCAATATTTTACAAATAAGTTTTATGACAAAAACATTCAACTAGATTTTAAAGGAATTGAGTCAAAATTCATCCTAAGAGAAGAAGACAACTCAAGATTCCATACTACCTACCTCAGCCAACAGAATTCCAGGGAATAAAGGTGGTGGGTATTATAGCTGTTTTATACCATTCAACAACTTCATGCAAGCTTGAAGTTGAGCAGGGGCCAGCAGTGAGAGATAGTACCGTCTAGTGGAAGCTGGATGTCTTTAGCATTATCTCAGAATAGACTCCTTTGAGTCAAACAACTACCACACCTCAAAAAAACAACATATGTCACAGCAGGTAACAGGACCAGAGGTCAGGAGGTACAAACATTAGATGCTTTTTGAAGTTGTCAAAATGCAGCTTTATCCTTTTCCTTTTGGATCAATATTATTCTATGGCTTTTAGTGCACCTAGTATAAAATCTGAACCCTTTCATAGTTTACAAAGCCCTGTACAGTCTGGTCTCAATATGCCCATGGCTTTACCTTTTCCATTATCTTTCTTGCCTACCAGAGCTTTTCTGCCTAGATTGGATGTGTATTTCCTCTTTCGCTGGCTTCCTATTGTGTTCTGCTGAGGCAGTCCCTGAGGTAGAGTTTAGACCTGGGGTGTTTGTGGAGAAAGCATCACTTGTGGGGATGGGGTGGGACTGAGAGCAGTTCAGGCAGATGAAGGCAGAAGGCAAAGTCTAAGCTGAACAAAGTCTGCTGGAAACTTTCTGGACACTATCAAGTTTGAGTTGCCCTTCAGAATGGTTCTAAATAGAGACAAGAAGGACAGACCTTCATTCTCCAACCTCAATTTGTCCTTGGAGTGGGACCCATCCTTGGCAAGGATGTAGCCATTCTTGAGGTAGTTCTCTGCAAGTTGTATAAGACCCTTTCTCAAAAAAAGAAAGAAAAGTGCAAAGTACAATGGGAAGATAAATTACTCAGTCTTCCCTATTGTATTACACTAACAAAATGGACAAAGACAAAGGGAGAGTAAATACAGTCTTTGTCAATGTAGTTTGCAAAGAAATGAAAGTAGATGTCCTTTCTTTGTTTCTCCCTTTTTCCTCTCTCTCTCCCTCTCTCTCCCTTCCTTCCTTCCTTCCTCCTCCCTCCCTCTTTCTTTTTTCTGTTTTCCTTTGAGACATGTATTCACTGTCTATTTCTGGCTGGCCTGGAACTTGAAATACATACCAGGCTAGCCTGGAACTCATAGAAACCTACCTGCCTTTGCCTCCCAGGTACTGGGATTAAAGGAGTTTTGAAAACACTGGTGAGGCCAGGTGAGATGGTTCAGCAGGTAAAGGTTCTTGCTGCCAAGCCTGATGACCTGATTTCAATCTCCAGGAAATACATGATGGAACGAGAGAGTCGTCTCCCACAAATTTTCTTCTGACTTACACAATGTGTGCTATCTACCGTCACACACATGAAAATAAATACACGTGATAAACATTAAAATCTATTTGATATTAAAACATTACAGGTACAGATGGGAAGATAGAGGTCTATACAACAGCAACAAAATTTCATAACTCAACATTTACTGAGTAGCATTTCTTGAGAAGCAGGCACATATGAGGGAGAAAAGGAAAGATATACCACAGGTACTTATTATATTTGCTTCAGAACAGCTCTTAAAATGGGGTCTAGACTGAAACCCCTATGGATGATTGGCATGACTTCAGGTCCCTAAGCAGTAAAGTCACCCCATAAGTTAGCTTCTCCAGCTGCCACCACCTTGCCTTGGTATGGTTCATTAGCAAAGGTCATTTTCTCACCAGTTCCCTAAAGTGTTTGTTATTGACCACTATGCAAATGTGATCCAACAATATAAAGGAAGATAAATAATATTTATTAATCTCTGACAGTTGAAGAGTCAACCACTTTGAAAGAATTTTTTATTTAAATTAGAAACAAACTTGCTTCATATGTCAATCCCAGCTCCCTCTCCCTCCACTCCTCCCCCAGCCCCACTACCAGGCCCTCCAGTCCCCCACACAATCCCCACTCTGATCTTCAGAGAGGGTGAGGATCTCCAGAGTCTGTCATTTCATTCAGGGCAGGGCCTAGGCCCTCCCCCAAGAGTCTGGTCTGAGAGAGCTTCCCTTATTGTGGGATGGGCACCCAAAGTCCATTTGAATGCCAGGGATAAATACTGATCTACTGCTCAAGGCCCCATAGATTGCCTAGGCCTCCTCACTGACACCCACATTCAGGGGTTCTGGATCAGTCCCATGCTGGCCTCTCAGCCATCAGTCTGAGCTACCCCTTGTTCGGGTCAGCTGTTTCTGGGGGTTAAACCAGCCCAGTCAACCATTTAATATACATTTTGTCCAAGAGAAAATTGAGAGCCAGGAAGAGTTTAAAACTCATGTCTCCATGTCAACACATGACAGGTAGCAGAGGCTAGCTTTTCAGTCCCTGGCCTTTGACTTTGCAGCTCCACACTATCAAGTGTATATAAGTCTCCATTTCTTCTCATGTACTCCGTTAACTGATGGTGTTCCTGATACACAGGATGCCCTGAGTTTTTGATTTGGGGTTTCTGATTAACTTGCTTACATGGGAAGATACAGCTCTCTGTGGCCTGTGGGGGTGTAACTCCCAGCATTCGAATATTTTTGTTTTCTCATGTTCTCCTCACATCTGGCTGTCTATTACTGCATTGACATCTCCCTTTGTGTGGTCTCCTTTTTAAATTCCTCAGCTCAGTGCTGGTCCCTGACCTTGCTACATTAGGACCTACACCTTTCTATCCTAAGCTTCTACGCTTGCTTCTTCCAGGTATGATTCCTGCCAGTTCCACAAAACAGGCCCTTAGCTGACCTTCAGACACTTAAACAGAATAAAACATCCATATGTACATGAATATTCAACACTTGTTCATTATTTTATTTGTTCTCAAACATTGTCACTGAATATTTCTTGCATGTATTTGCTGGAGACAGAGCAAGCCACTGACTAACAGGTGGAGTTTCCAGCCCCAGGAACATAGAATTTTGATATCAGGTGAACACAGAGGCAACCCGTAGGATAACCTAAGAGGCAAGGAAGAGGAACAAGGGATTCAAGATAAAACATACATCCTAAAACTTCCACAGATGTGATGGCATTCATTTGCAATGTGCTGGCCAATGTTACTTATCCACCCAGATGGATAAAGTGACAAATTACTATAAACTGAGTGACTCAAAATAGCAATATATTGGCTCACTGAAGGTTAGAACTCTGAAGTCAAGGTATCAATAGGTTGGTTCATCTTGAGGGCTGTAGGGGGAGCATCTGGTCCATGCTTCTCTCCACTTTTGGGTAGGTTGCCAGACATCTTTGGTACTCCCTGGCTTGTGCTCCATCTTTACATGTTGTTCTTCCTGCATGTCATCACATCATCTTTCATCTGTGCATGCCTGTCTGTGTCTATATTTTCCCTTTTTATAAGGACACCACCCATATTGGGTTGGAATCCACCGTAATGATTTCCTTTGAACTTGATTGCTCTGTGAAGTGCCTATTTCTAATAAAGTTATATTTGGATGCATTGAAGGATAGGATTTTTAGCATGCCTATTTTGGTGGTCACAATATATATATCCTTTAAGGATGGTGGTTTTGCTCCAGCTGTAGGTACCCAGCATTTCTAGTGGCTGCCACTATATAGCCCAGATTTTTCTTGAACTTGCCATCCTCTTACTATGCCTCTTGGCAATTGGGATTGGCATGTGTCATCATGTTCAGCTCATGCTCAAGTAATTTTTAAAAACAAATCTAATTCTCATATTTCTTAATGTTGGGAAGTCCGGGAGTGTGGTACCATCATCTGACAAGACCCTTAGGCTGTGTCATAACAGGGCAGAGGGCATGATAGTATGTGAGAGACAGAGGACTAGAACAAGTTAATCTATGAGAGAGAGGGTGTGGTAAGGGGAGAAGAAAAAGAGACGGGGAAAGGAGGAGGAAGATCGGAGGCAAAAAGGAGAGAGATCACTTTTATAAATCTATGGCTATGATAACTAACATCCATAATCTATCTATGAGGGTGGGGGTCCTTGTTACCTAGCCACTTTCTGAAGGCCCCACCTCCCTGGGTCATCACACTATCTGTTAAATTTTATTGTGAATTTTGGAGGGGTCATTCAAAACACAGTACTCAAGAGACAGCGTGTAAGCTTGAATTTAATATTAAAGAGAGTCTGAAAACATCAGCTAACAGTGATTCCTGAATGAGATGGGAAGTAGTCATGGTAAATCCAGCAATTACCACAGCTGGTGGCTTAGAGAGAAGCATCCCAGGCTTCAGGGAAAGTTCCTGGAGTTGAAGAGAAAGAAATGTATTCCAGGGAGGCCCTGGGGCCCAATACTTCACAGGACAGAATACCAGGTGGTAAGGACACACAGAGAGCTACATATTTGCAAGGAAAGTTTTGCATAACTTGGTTGAGAACTGGTCAGAACATGAAAGGATTGGCAGAAACAAATTCACAAAGAACCAAGAATAGCTGGTCTTATCAGACAGAATGGAAAATCTTACACATAGCGTGGTAGCGTTAAATAATGAGCTTCCACTGACATCCATGCCTGAGAATGTGTCGTGTTCCTTTGCAGATTTTTTACAGTAAGAGTCTTGAGAGGAAAGAGTATATCCTGAATTATCTAGGTGGTTCCAGAGTAATCACTGAGGTCCTTATGCAAAAGGGGCAGGAGGTGACAATCAGGCGAATTGACATGTAAATAGAGGCCAGTGAGGAGAGGCACAGTTAGACTCAATTTGGACATCTGGCCTCTGGAATGGAACAACTGTGTTGTTTCAAGCCACTAACTTTGTGGAAACAGTCTAGCAGCCACAAATCAAGAAAAAAGGAACCTCATATATAAGAGCACTATTTGTAGGCAGTGAGCAGGCACAAACAACCCTATGAGATTTCCAAAATCCCAAATAGTGCTAGGTGAACTTGGACAAGGTGATAAGAGAGATCAATCTTAAAAAGTAAGATATCTGGAGACAGTGAGATGGATCAGTAGGTAAAAGCGCTTGCTGTCTAAGCTTGAGGACCTTAATTGGATCCCTGGAATCCGTAGTGGAAGGAAAGAACCAACTCAAGATGTTCTTCAGCCACCACATGCGCTCCATGCCAACACCACTTGCACACATACCACATATACATTAATTAGTAATAATTACAAAATTAAATTTAAACAAAATGAATTACATGTATGCCTGTGTTCTAATAATGATCAATGAAAACTGAAACTAATCTAGTACTCACTGAATACTGTAAACAAGAAACATTTTGAGAAAAAGTGAAGAAGTCCTAAGTAAACAGAAAGCTAGTCTGTGTTCTGCCTATGAATCTACTCAATAAAAGAGCAAACTTTGGGGCATGGGGGCTAAAACATTTGCACAAATTTTCACTACTTACGATGATTGAATGACAAGTCACATAAAAAGAGGCTCAGCATCACTAAGCATTGCAGCAATGCAAATTGAAACTGTAGTAGTATAATACTTTACGCCTGTTAGGTGGCTAAAATTGAAATGGGCTAACCATATCAAACATTGACAAGGTTGTAAAATCTTACAACACTTTGCAAAGAAGTTTGAGATTTTCTTCAAATATTAACTACTCATTCATCAGCCATTCTACTCCAAGTTCTTATCCAAGATCTATAAAAGCCTATGTCTGTGAAGATATGTGTACATGAATACTTAGCTTTATGTACAACAATATGAATTGGAAGCAGTCCAAAGTCCATCAATAGATGAATGGATGAATACATTTTGCTATCTCTAAATCTATAAAATCCTGCTTGGCACTGGGATAATGTGAAATATTGATGCGTACAATATGGATAAATTTTGAATAATATTCCTGAATGAAAGAAGCCAAGCAAGAAAGTGTACATACCATGTGATTACATTTACATAAAATTCTAGATAATGCAAAGTAGTCTATAGTAACAGGAAGCAAAACAACAGTTGTTGGGACTGGTAGTTGGGATAGTGGAATGACATAATTGTTGATCACAAAGGACAACAAGAAAAAGTGCTTATAGGAATAGATTCACTTTAAATAGGTGACATTCATCATGTAATTACATCTCAATAAAGTTGTTCAAAACTGTAATACTCCCCACCAGACATGGTAGCATACACCTATTCTCCCAGCACTTAGCAGGTGAAACCAACCTAAATAGTATAAATTACTTAGTATTAAATAATTAAAAGTTTAAAGACCGCCAGAACTATACTCAGTATGCTCCAGGTTAGCATGTGCCATATAATGAGAACAAGTCTCAGAAACAAAAGAAAACCCCATAACACGCCAATAAAACATACCAAGAATTCCCATGTATAAAATTCTAAAAATTAAATCTTTTGATTTTTTTGTGTTTTGTTTTTTTTGAAGCAGGATTTCTTTATATAGCCCTGACTGTCCTGGAGCTCACTATGTAGACAAGACTGGCCTTCATCTCAAAGAGATTCTCCTGCTTCTGCCTCTACTTCCCAAGTATGGGATTTACTGGTGTTTGCTACCATACATGACAACAAAACTTAAATAGTTTGAAATAAATCCTACACGAAACTTGTAAATTCTCTAAGAAGAGAATCTTTAAACATTCTTGAAAGAACCAAAACAGTCTCGAACAGATGGTATGATATTCATTTGATTTTGAATATGAGCATTAAGAAATATCCCCCCAGAATGGTAAAATAAACATCAAGAGAAAACTAGACCAGAGAAAAACTAGACCACCACTTTGGGGATCTAATAATTAAAGCAATTCAGCAGTTGTATACAAGTAGACAAATGATAGATAGACTTTTTGCACATAAACATACCCAATTGTATGGGAAATTTTTGTACCTGATACAGGCCTAGACCACTAAGTCTTAGAGGAAAAAACTGACATTTTAACAAATGGTACTGAGCCAACTTGGAAAAGGAGAAAAGTAAATCTGTCCTTTATATGACAAACACCATCTACAGAAATAAACTACAATGGAACAGGACTCTAAATATAAAAATGTCAGCGAGGCATGGGTGGTGCCCATATTTCACGCCAGCACTCAGGAGGCAGAGGCAGGCAAATCTCTGAGTTCGAGTGAATTCTTGAACATCCTGACATTATGGAAAGACCTGTCTCAAAGGAAAAAAAAGCTGGGTGATGGTGACATACACTTTAATCCCAGTACTCAGGAGGCAGAGACCAGTGGATCTAAAAACCGAGTTCCAGGACAATCTGTTATACAGAGAAACTCTGTCTTGAAAAGCAACACACACACACACACACACACACACACACACACACACGGTGGGAGGGGGAAGAGAGAAGGACAGGCATGTTTTACACACACAAGGTGGGGAGGAGAATAGGCATGATTACCTTCAATATAAGGAGTGGTTTTCTAGCTATTCCTCAATATGAAGACTTGTTAAAAGATTAACCTAAGAGAGTAGATAAAATGAAAGTGATTTTACATGACCAAGAGTTCATAAACAGGATGGAGGAGATGGCTCAGTGGATAGAGTGTTTACTGCATAAGCATAAAGACTAGTCCCCACGTAAATACTGGGCAGGCTGGTCCAACTGTAATACTAGCAAGCATAGGCAAGTCATCCCCAGAGCAAGCTAAGTAGCTATACTAGACAAAGCAAAGCAGAAAGCAATGAAACCCTTGAGGGAGAATACCCAGTGTTAACTTCTGGCCTCCACATGTACCCACACAAGCGTGCACCCAAACACATTTGAACACACATGCATTGACACTGCAAAACCAAAAGACAATTTTCAAAATGAGACTTATACACTCAACACAAAATTACTAAAAGTTGAGAGACAATGTTAAAATGCACAATGCATTATCACCATACATAATTACTACATCTCAATCAATATTGAACTTTGGATAGACAGGAGAGATGGCTCAGATGTTACAAGCACTCGATTTATTAGAGAACCTGAGTTGATTTCTTATTACCCTTGTCAATCACCTTTAACTCCAGTTCCAGAGAATTTGACATCTCCTTCTGGCTTCTATGGGCACTCGCACAGACATGTGCAGAGCCCTCTACATGTACACACAATAAAATAAAGTCTTTAAAATTAAATAAAATTTGTAAAAATAAATATCAAACTTTTTTTAAAAATAAAAAAAGAACTTTGAGGAACAAAAGTACAACCAACAGAAAATGTGTTAAAGACATGAACAATTGGCTGTATGACTCAAATACAGACAGATATTCAAACTCATTTACAATTAAAAAGAAAAAAGAAATGTGGATTACGTCTACTCCACCAATATATAAATATGTACACCTGAATGTAAGCACAATTCAAAATGGAATATGGTCATAAATTAAACCAAACTGTATTGTAAATGAATAACGTAACCACACCAAATGAGATAAGGGAGGCAAGTCTGAATCTAAGTGTCATTATAATAGATGGTTTTGACTAGATATAAAAACTAAAGACATAAAGGAATCACACAAATGCTACATTCTAGTTAGTAAACCTGGTTTGTACAGACATATGAGTTGGTAATTCAGAAATTATTTTGTCTGAAAGGTCGAATTGAATAAATCCAGGAACAACATATTTTTGTAGTTCTTAAAGTTTTGTTTTTATTTTTATGTACAGAGACTACTATGACCTCTTTCACTGGGTCATGACTAATCCATCAAAGGTCACAGTTCAACTTAATGAAACCTATATCTTTCAAACACTAATTAAAACTCTGAATGTACACATTCAACCCAACTTTCTGGATCAGACCATGGCAGTTTGAGCAGATGCAGAAAGAGCAAGAACCCCGGCTGGATTTCTGTGGATCACTCCAGTAGAGGTTCTGGTGACCCATCTTGCATTAAGATAGCCAACAAGGAAGAAAAAAACAATACATTTTAGATGATGAGAGCTACATTTGTCAGTCTCAGAGTTAACATAAGAAAAATATTAGAATAAGCCTTGTGGTGTTTGATTGGAATTGGAGGTGTCAGGAGGAACTTGCTCCCTTTGACATATGCATCCAGCTACAGAAGATTATAGATGTAAAGTCAGATGATGCACGTCTTTAATCCCAGGTTTCAGGAGGCAGAGGCAGTGCATCTCTGTGAGTTCAAGGCCAACCTGGTCTACAAAGTCAGGTCAGGACAGCCAAGGCTACACAGAGAGACCCTGTCTTGGAATGAAAAGAAGAAAGAAGCAGAGAGCAAAATATAGATGTTTGTGTATCTGGGTTAATACACACAAGCATTATCTAGGTCTGTC
Organism: Mesocricetus auratus; assembly: GCF_017639785.1. Taxonomy (NCBI): domain Eukaryota; kingdom Metazoa; phylum Chordata; class Mammalia; order Rodentia; family Cricetidae; genus Mesocricetus; species Mesocricetus auratus. The sequence goes on along the minus strand of NW_024429213.1, from coordinate 3,013,990 downwards.
TACTGACTGTAGATATAATTAGCAAATAAAATGCAGTTCTCCTTTGAAAAAGAGCAGGGCTCCTCTGAGAAATAAAGAAGCATGAAAATTATATATCTATATTTTTGAGGATATGTCAAAAAGACACAGGCACCAAGCAGAATCCCAGTGATCACAAAGTGAGCAATTTGAAAAATAACAATAATGGACAGTAAGCCATAGAATAAATAAAGTCCATAAATCTACACTGACAAATAACTGCATATGTAAGTAAGCAAAGGAAGGCTTACAGCTCTCGTACTCCCACAGAGGAATTCCAAATTTAAAAGAAGATGTAAATTTACAGACATGTTACTTTCAGATTTAATTAGAGAAGGGTATCTTTACAGTGAATAGTGACAATAAATTCAGATACTCATGGCTTCACAGGGCCTTCACAATGAGTGCCAGATGAGTAGTCAACCTTAAAACACAATCTTTTTACTATGTCCTCCAATATTTGGGAATATTGTGAAAGAGAAAGGTGGAGGGCATGTATGAGTCAAAAGATAGGGAGAATGGCTGTTAAATATAATTTCCTGGGCAAGACAAAACCATTGTAATCACAAACTCATAGTAGCTGTAGTTTCCTGCACTGTAACAAGAATGGACCCATCAGCAGTCAAAGAAGGATAGAGGAAAAGCTCAGGGGCCACACTCCTCAGTGTTGTGCTATTTGCTGCTGAGAGGTACAGGGAAGTGGGCAACCATTACCTTTAGTTGTGCATTTGCTGATGATCTCACCTGGTTCCAATGGATAATTCCAATCCAGTGGTCACACAGATTGTTCAGGTTAAAGTAAATAGGTCACAGAATAAAACCAAAAGTCATCAATATAAGAGACAGTTAGCTGTGACTGGAATGAGAGAACATGAGAGTGGATATGTGGAAGAGAGTAATCAGAATATAATGTATGCATATATGAAATTGTGTATAGTGATGTATCAATTAACAAAGTTAATTAGCAAAATTGAAAGAGTGAGAGAATGCCACAGTAATAATTGTCACACACAAGGCCTATCTGCACTAAAATCAGTAGGTGAAATTTTGAGGAAAGATGGGGAAACAGCATAGTTACAAAATATCTCTTTACAATTTGTATCAATGTCAAAGGGAAAGGCATTACCTGCAGGAGTACTTGACAGCCACTACCTTAACCAAATAATCGGACAGTCTGTGCCCCTGTGGTGATGTGCTAGGAAAGCACAGCAAATATATGTATTATACTTGCAAAACTTGCACAACCTCAGGCTAATTGAGGGGAAAAATCAGTCCACATTAAAAGCACTGTTACAGAGTGAGTGAGACCTCTCAAAAGTTTTACAGGTTACTACCCAACCATGATGGCTCATGCCTTTAAGCCCAGCACAGATTAGGCAGAGTTCTATGAGTTCAAGGTCAGCCTGGTTGGACAGCCAGGGCTACTAAATGATACCCTACCTTAAAGACAGGCAGACAGACAGACAGACAGACAGACAGAGAAGAGAAATAAAATAAAATCTTTAGAAATGTCAAGGCAAGACTGAAGAACTGTCACCGATTAAAGGATAGAAAAAGAGATATAACAATATATGACATGAGATCCTGGTTATTATGGGATTCTGAAGTAGCAAAAGGCTGTTTACCTGGAAGAAATAGTAAAATCTAAAATCTGTAGCTTGGTTCTTCATGTGATAGCACTGGTAAGCTCTTGGTTTGGATAATTGAATTATTCTGACACAAGATACTAACATAGGAAGAAGTTGAGGTAAACACCTATATAAATAATCTGTACCACTTTTGTATCTTCCTTGTAAATTTACAATTTTTTTCAAAATCTACAATTATTTAAAAACATGATGTTTGGAGAGGAGCATGTGTTATTGTGCAGACAGAAAAAAAAAGAAAAACATAACATAGCTGAGATGTGTGACAGTGACCAAATATAACACATATATCAGTACCAGCCAACATCCACAATAGTGAAGGTGTCACACAAGAAACACAAAACCTTGGTCATGGTGTCTCATCACAGCACTAGAACATTGACTAAGACAGAAGTTGGTAACAGGGAGCAGGGTATTGCTGTGACAGGTGTCATCAGGATGCTTGTTGGTGAAATGTGGATTAGAAAAGCAGTTGAACGATTCAAGTGGTCCCTAACAAGCTATCTTTGTAGGAGCATGGAAGACAGTATTGAAAGAAATTTGAACTGTGGGGGCCCAGCTCAAGAGGTTTCAGAAGGGAAGAATATTAATAAGCAGCCTAAAGACCATTCTTGTCAACTTTGGCAGAGAATGTGACTACATTTTGCCCTTGTCTGAAAATCTCTCTGAGGTTAAATTGAAGCATTTTGGATTGATGGCATTGGCAGAGGAAATTTCATGACAGCCTTAGTGTCATGTGATTATTAGTAGCCACTCTCATGAAGATCTATAAAGAAAAGGAGCAAGTTGAGCAAGGAAAAATACAAAATGTACAGTTTGAGGAGAAAGGGGGCACCAGGAAGTGGAATGGAACTGTTCAGTGCTCAAGGAGATAGAAAATTTAAAGAAAAGCCTGATGCTAAATGGAATAAAGGGAGAGAATCTACCCAACCAAATTTCCAACTTGTGAAAGTAATTAAAGTTTAAGCAGTGAAGGAAACCATGGTAAACAGAAAGCTGGCATATATGTAATTGAAAACGGGACCAGGTTCCAATCCCAGCAAGCAGAACTGGGAAGCTTTGGCCATCTGATTCTGACTTTAGAGTCAAGGATACAAGAAAGAGGGTGCAGAATGTCCCTCCACAACTAAAAAAAGCTGCTGAGGACAGGCGTGTGTCGGGGTGTCCCTACATGGAAGCAAAGAGAGGTCATTACATAAACCAGAAGCCTGGATTATGTTGGAGACCCAAAGATGTTGGAGATGACAGATTTGTGGGAAATCTGGAGACTGGATGTGGAACCAGTCCAAAAGAAAGAAGTGTGTTGCATTCAACAAAGCTGAAAGGAGTTAGAGATCTGAAGAGTGCTTTGACACCAGACATGGAGATGCAGAGTTTGGACTTTGTCCAGCTGGTTTTCTGGACTTGCTTTGGTACAGTATTACCTCATTATGCTCCCCTCTCTCCCTTTTGGAATGGCAACGTATATCCTGTGCCATTGTATGTTGAAAGTATGTGATCTGCTTTGTTTTTAGATTTTAGAGGGGTTACAGTTAAGAGATTGCCATAAGTCTCAGAAGAGACTTTGAACTTTGAAATTTTGTAAACATTCGAGACTGTGATAGACTGTGGGAACTTTTAGAGTTGGACTGAATACATTTTTGCATTATGATATGGCTACAAGTCTATGGGGGTCAGGGAGTGGAATGTGGTGGGTGAATGGCTCCCACAGACTTGTAGATCTGAATGCTTGGTCACCAGGGAGTGGCACTGTTGAAAGGATTAGGAGGTGTGGCCTTGTTGGAAGAAGGGTGTTATTGGAGGTGAGCTTTGTAGTTTCAAAATCCCATGCCAAGCCAGAGTCTCTCTTTTGCCAGTGGATCATTAGGTAACTTTCACATACTTCTGTGGCACCATGTCTGTTGGTGTGCCACCATCTTTCCCACCATGACCATAATATACAAATGCTATGAAACTGTAAGCAAGCCACCAATTAAATGCTTTATTTTATAAGAGTTTCCTTGGTCATGGTGTCTCTTCACAGCAATTGAATACTGACCAAGACATGGGATGTTCAGCTTCCTTAAGTTACAGAGGCAACTCTGAAAGATTAATCTGCCTGAGATTTGTGCAGTCAACTTCAACAAACCCATACCGGCTCAATGAAACCAGAGCTGGGGCTACATAGATGGCTAAGAGGTTAAGAGCACTTATTTTTCTTGCAGAAGACCATGGTTCAGTTTCTAACACTTACGTCAGTTGGCTCACAACCATTCATAACTCCAGTTTCAGGGCATCCAATGCCTTCTAGCATCCATGGGCATCTGTATACACTTGATGCTCATAAACTCACATAGGCACACACACATACATACATAAATAAACATAATTTTTAAAAAAAAAAGCAGAGCTGGCAAGACCCAGACAACAACAGAGCCTGATGAGAGATAGCAAAAGCACAGGTGAAAGCACGCCTTTATTGAGAAGGAAATTACCATTCTCTTAAAGGCCAAAGGGCTTTACAGTTCTTGAAAGTCTTTCATCTCTGTTATAAGGTTTGCCACCCATGCTAGGAAGTACTGATCAGCAACCAAGAATCCAGTACCTAGTGCCTGAAGTCCCATGCGTCTGCTCACTCACTATATTTGCTAAAATCTTGCCAACTCCCTTTTGATTTCTGAGTAATGACTTCTGGCTTAAAAGCCACTTCAAAAGATGAACTATTTGGGTCTTTGTTCCTCCTTTTAATTTTTCTTTCTGACAAAATTTCCTTTTATTATCTTGTTGATAATCTAGCTAATCCAGATGGTGAAATGTTCACCTGGGCCCCAATACAATAATTGCAATAATTTTTAGCCCTTGAACTCTTTCATCATGAGCAGTAATATTTAATGGTGGAGTTTGATCATGTCATTTTTTGCTGCTAAATTGCCTCCATGTTAGATGAATGGTATTAAGAGTTAGACTAGGCAAAGCAACAAGAAAAAAGTCATTTCTGACTATTAGAGAAATTATAATTATTTTCATTTCACATAGGACAGAACAAATTATAATAATGGTATTTAAGAGTGAGTATAATTTTCTGGATTAAAAGGAATGGCTCTGTGAATACGGTGGAGAAAGATGAAATGGGAAAAGTTCATTCGTAATGGAACAGTTTTAATGTAGAATAATCATGCTTTTATTACAAGGTAGTCACTGACCTATGTGCTAAGGCACATCCTGTTCGCTTGAGTTATACTAGATTCTGAAGGAACCCTGTGTTCTAGTGAATTATTCAGAAGGGCTCATCCCGGGAAGCAATAATGGAGAAAAGACAATGTAGTCAAGAAGGCAGGGTAGTGTGGAGGCAAGGCTCAAACAGATAACAGAGTACCTTTAGAAGAGAATAGACAGACAGGAGGGCATAAGCAACTTGCTAAGCCTAAGCATCGGCTTATGGGAAAGTATGCAAAGGGAAAAAGAATAAACAGTTGAGAAGTCATATGCAAATAAAAGGGTAAATACCGATGAGAGGGCAAAGGCAGGTGGAAATGCAATATGTAGGTGGGCGGGCTTATGCAGGTGGGAAGGCAGAAGCAGGTGGGAGGGCTTATGCAGGTGGGTGGACTTTTCTAGTTAGGAAGGCAAAGGCAAGTGGGAGGGTCTATGTAGGTAAGAAAGGCATATGGAGAGGGAGGGTTTTTTTCCCGGGAAGTTGTGGGGGATTTGTGTAAGTAGGAAGACACATGCAGGTGGGAGGGAATTTAAAGCCTTAGTAGATATAGATAATGTGTTATTGACCTGGCCATAGCTTCTGAACAACATCCAACTGGTGCACAGTGAAGTGGGTAGTGTTCAAAGATACAGCCTAGAGAAACTCATCCATCCATCACCCCCACAGAACCTTGTTTTCTATCGCATTCAGAGGAGCTGCTGGTGAAGATGGTGCCTCAATGGGTTTACCAGATAATTGAAGCTGAATCTTCAGTCTGGCTCCTGGCCTAAAAGAAGGTAGAAACAATCAGTGGTATTAAAAGATGAAGCATGGTTGTTATCTGAGACTGTCAGGCAGCAGAAACAATGATGTAAACCACAGAATGATGTAAGTAGTCTAGGTATTTGAGAGGTAGGGTTTGTTTTTGAGATGCAGATTCTAATGTGAAGATCTGCATGCAGCAACAGATGAAATGACAGAAAAGTGGGAGAAAGGACAAGGATTTGAGCTCATGAAGAGCTAAGAGGATTGATTTTAAGAAACCTTGGAATCAATTTAATTGATGTATTATTCTGACTATTTTCAGAGCCTTCCACATTCAAAATGTTCTCTGCCCATCAGTGATCAAAGCACATCACAAAGACATCAGGATGGAAGAACGACTTGGCAAAAATAGAAGACAGCTGCCCTAGCCACACTCCATGTTAACTATTACTATTGGATGCACTAGCACAAGAGGATAATGTTAAGGAGATGTTTTCACTACTAGCAAGCACACTGTTATTGCCCAACTGTCCCCTGTGTACTAGTCAGTGAAGCTAATGTTTTCATCTCCCCAGGCTGCTTTTCTGTCTTTGTCCATTGGTACAGAATTCAGGCTGGGGAAGAAGGGTGTTATGAATTTCAGTGTATAACAGTTGTGGTTTCCTTCTGTTATGTTATTTAATATACTATGTAAAAGGAAAGAAAGAAAGGAACAGAGGGAGGGAGTGGTCCAAAGTTATGACTTTAGATATACTCTAGTAACTACAAAGTTTTCACAATCTCATTCTTGCAAGAAAGCATTGACTTATGAAAAAACTCCAACAAAGCCAATTCCCATGGGCACGGGGAATGGTGGGTTTTGTGGTTTGAAATAAAATGACCCCAAAGGGAGTGGCACTATTAGGAGGTGTGGCTTGGTTGGAGTAGGTATGACCTTATTGAAAGAAGTGTGTCAATGTTGTGGTGGGATTTGAGAGCTTTTATGCTCAAGCTACTCCCAATGAGACTCTACTTCCCATTGCAGCTCCTTCTGTGTCTACCTGCATGCTGCCATGTTCCCTGCCATGATGATAATGGATTGAACCTCTGAAATTTTAAGCCACCACCTCAATTAAATGCTTTCCTTTAGAAGAGTTGTCAAGATCACAGTGTCTCTTCACAACAATAGAAACCTAAGACAGTGGGCAGCAGAATTATTTCTTATAATGGAGGAAAGTTGTGTGAGGGAGTGATGGGAAGACAGAATGAGATAGAATGCATTCTATTTAAAAATGTTTGAGTCAATGTCATTAACTAGGGAATAAATGTTGACTTGGTCTTAAATGGTTATTATCCTGTGGCATAATATTCTTGTGGATAATCACATTCTATCTAGTGTTTCAATGTCACTATTTAATCAGTCTGAGTATGTAAGGTAAAAATGACTATTAGTAATTACATCGGAACAAAAGTATAAATCAGTAGAAAACTATAACACGTGGTATCCTAGATACTTGGTTTTTTCTTTTAATGTATGTCTTTTCTGCTAGGCATCCTTTGAGACAACAATCAGAAATAGCCTTTCAAAGAATGTCTGTTGTGGAGTCCTATATAAAGAGAAACATTTATTGAATTTTCCTAACTAACATGGTGTCCTACTTGGATAGGAAAGTGGAACTTCATTCATTTGCTACCAACTCTGTAGGGAACAAAACTTCCAGAACAAATTTTAAAAAGGGAAACGTCTATCAAGTGACTAGAATTTACTACTAGATATTCTGATGGTGCCATTCCAAATTGCTAGTGGGGGTGGTCATTTCTTCTCCCCCTACCCCAGTTCCCTGGAGTGAGGCAATTGTCATAGCAACTGTTACATTGGCTAGCTGTAGTTGTTGATACTATGACACTGTCTGAGTTCCTTTTTCTGAACTCAAGAACTCATTCCTGCAGCTACAGAGAGTGCCAAAGCCTAGCCCTCAGCAAGGTTTCAAAGATTGCCTTGGGTAAAAAAAAGTAAATCCCCTCCTGAAAGACCAAACCAGATTAGCCATCGGAAGTCTGAACAATTCAAGGGGTACAAAGACTTGGTTCCTTGTCATCCCAATACCAGAAGTCACTTACAGATCAATAGAGGACTCTGAAACAGATGTTTAAGTTCTCCCTCTCCAGATGTTGCTGTCCCCTTGTCTCCATAGGTATTGAGCCTAAAAGAACTTTCACTAAACAGCTATATGCTGTCTTCCACCCTAGGGTCTGATCCCTGATGACTCTCAAGTGTGGCAATAATTAGTTGGAATATTAGTGTGTTAGAAAAAAGTTCAGTGTCGCAAAGAAAGAGAGCACCACTCCAGCTGAAGTGCCTGAACAAAACAAACTTCACTCTTGATCCCAAGAGTGTGTTCAGAAGATCACACATGGACCAGAAGTACATGTGGGCTTCATTCTGACTCAGGTGGAGACTGTGTCTTTTTCCCCATTGGCTGAGGTCTGACCTCACGAGCTTATTCAATTGGGTAGTCTGGAAAAAAGGTTGGGTGGTTAGCCGGGCAGTGGTGGCACATGCCTTTAATCCCAGAGGCAGAGGCATGTGGATCACTGTGAGTTCAAGGCCAGTGTATTCTACAGAGTTAGTTCCAGGACAGCCAGGACTGTTATACAGAGAAACCCTGTCTTAAAAAAACAAACAAAAAAGTTGGCATGCAGGAAATGAAGGAGGAAGAGGGAAAGAGTCACTATTGAAGGCCATCAAATTCCTGAAGTGGGAGGTCTTTGTGTAAACAAAGATTTTACTGGATATGGGGATGATTAAAACATTTCATTTGCATAAAATTCTTACAGAGGGTGTTGAATTCTTTATCCTAAGCACAAGTTTTGTGGTATTTGATAGAAAATACTCATTTAATATATCTTACAGTCTATCCTTTGACCCATTCTGGCCTTAAATCCCCGGTAAAATATTCAAATGTTTTTATGGCTCTTAGGTGTACTTTCTATGAATGTTCTACATGGAGAGGCTGAAACCTCTGCTCTTAAAGCTGCCACTTTGTTTGAGAAGAGATGCTTAAGAAGAGAGAACAGAGATGTATGTGAACCTTCAACAAGCAAAGAGAACCTTGTAAGTATCAAGCTGAACTGCAGCAAGAAGGGTTTGCAACTTGGGAACCACTTCACTTATTAGAACTGTAGCAGATGACTGAGGGCCTCCTGCTCTCTCTTCCTAAGACTGTCCTATTTCAGACAGGCCCCTGGTGCCCTGCACAGAGCCAGAAATAGAAGAGGTATGTAGTATATGCTTGGTGAGTGAATGGATGGGTGCCAGTGTACAAATACAAAGATGGGGTAATTCACAGTCTCCCAGAGTAGTACTTCAGCTCTCTAGGACTGCAAATGACCAACTCAAGGGGAAGAAAGTGGAGGAATAAGAAGGGTCATGGTAATGAGAGAGACACAGAAACTCCATAAAGAGGAAACCAAGCCTGAAAAAAGATCAAGACAGTTCCCTAAGAAAGATTCCTTCTCTTCCCCTTAGTCACTTTTCACAGCTCTCATCTCTGCTCAGCAAATTACAGGCCATGTTTATTGCCTGTAGGTTCTTTGGATAGCAAGCTTTATCTGTAGAAGTTGGATTAAATATTGCCAACACCCTGGTGTTGAGCACCAGGCTGGAGAAGATGAGCAGGAAGTGGCACATGAATAACAACCTTACTAGAGCACAATCTCATCTTACAGCTCCATAAAACAGAGACATCGGCAGACGCAACACAAGACTGCTTACTTCACAGTGCAGTTGTGTGTTCACAGCATAGTTGCCTGCAGCCAACACTAAGTGCACCAGGCTGAAAAACCCTGGTGAACATCTATCACGGGAAAGTTCAAATAACCCTCGGATACTTCCAGCCACACCAATTCCTCATCCCCTGACTCCATAAACTATGATTTTATAAAAAGACTTCCAAAAGTGATTAAAGAATCAAATAAGAAAATATTTTAAATGATTGTATAAAAGGATGGTACTTTCTTTTGAAGAGAAAAGACATTTAGAAGAAAGGCCTTAGGTTATATTGAACTCCCAAATGCCGGATTGGGCTTTTAAATAACAACGGCTGAGGGGAAGGAAGCCTCTCCCTCACTGTACCTTACTCACCAGTGTTAATTATTACACCAGGCTGAATAAACAAATTCTAAATGCTCAACATTATTATTAGTAGAAGCAGCCCTATTTAAAAGCTCTGACTTTTCTCCCAATTATGCCTGATTGCAGGAGGAAGAAAGCATTCTCCAATGTATGTCTTATAAAAGTCACCATAAATACAAACCACATTTTATCCCATGCATGCAGATATGGAAAAAACTGTATAAAGTGTGAGGCTGAAACCAAATAATATGTATCCACTTCCTTTTACATTTATTTATATCTTTTTTGTGTGCATGACTTTTGCCTGCATGTATGTTTTATGCACCACATGTGTACCCAATGTCTACAGAAGTCAGAAGAAAATATCAGGTCCCCTAGAACGGGAGCAGAAGGCAGTTGTGAGCTACCTGATGAGGGTGCTAAGAAGTGAACCCAGGTCCTCTACAAGAGCAATAAGGGCCCTGAACCATGTCAGTGTCCAGGTGGGCACTGCCTTACTGAAAGTGTTCAGCACTGTGTATGAGCTTACTGCAGTTTGGCTCCTGGTAAAACTGTGTAGGACTGAAGTTAGTCACAGAACATATAAGTAGCAATCAACTCCAACTTTTCATGGATGCCTTAATTATGCAGGGTTCACATCGTTAGTTTATTTCTAGGGGTACAGGTATGTTTTCAGGAATGGATTTTGAAAGATGCTTAAAAACTACCATCTTTAAACGAAAACTGTGGACCAAATAACTTATCAGTGAACAGATTGACAGTTCAAATTTAGTAAAACATGTATTAAACTCTAATGTTCACAGTTACATCTAAGATAGCTTAATTCAACAGTGCTCTGAGTTCACACTATGCCCACACCTTTGTGGAACAACTACTTGCATATAAGCTACTTGCATTCCTCTACCTGGGAGAGCAAGGAAACCATGTACAAAGTCAATAACGAAAGAGATAAAGTGAACTTTCAGAACCTGTTTCTCCATTCCTTATCTTGTACTCAGAGATGAAAGGGGAGAAAGAATGGACATATATCAAAGGAAACTATAAAAGTTTATCTACAGAAGGTGCAAGTTTTATATGGGGCATGGAATCACTCACTTCCATTCAGGAGGCATTTATATTTGCTTTGGGACCAAAATAAGACTATACAATTAGAAGCATTGTGGAGGGGAAAAATGCCAAAGTTAACACTTATCTGCAACCTGGGCAGGTGAAAAACTGGACTAGAGGTATAAGCTTCAGGTGCAGGGGCTGTGGTACTTGTTGGGTCTGGTCACCCCACAGTCATTTATTCTCTTCTTTTTGAACAGTTGCGGATCTTTGGAATAGTCCCCACCTGCTGCATAAAGAAACTCCATTAATGAGGAGTGAGAGCTGCACTTACCTGTGGACATAAGGATAAGTATTTAGAATATAGTTAGAAATTAGACTGGTTTAGGAAAATGGCAATAGTATGCTCTCCTGTAAGATCAACAACCTCACAAGCCACAGGTAGTTGTGGGGGAGCACAGATCATGTCCTACCAGAAGAGGGAGTGGTCCAAGCTGACGATTGGCGCCATTCCAAGATGGCACTGGGAGGAAGTTTAATGAGAAAAACAATTGACTGCCCAAACTCACACCAGATGAGGTCATCGTTCATCACACATGCCCAAGAGGGGATAGGACACTAGATACATAATAGGAATAGCTTTTAAATTACTGGATAATACTTTTCCTGCCCTGTGGTTTTTTACTTTAAGAGGTCTTTGCTGTTAAACAATAAATGAGATCCTGCTTGACTCAACTCCCTGTTTCATCTGATTGTTTCCAGGTTTCAGGGTCGATGTGGGATGGGCAAACAGCACACTCTACCCTCTCCGACTTTGGCCGAGGGAGCCCCTAGAGACCCCAACAGGTAGTTGACTAGGTTTACATTACCAGACATGAATTCCCTCAGTTACTGAGCAGGCCTTAGTAAGACAGCTGCTGGTTACCTCCAAAATATTAGTGCCACTATTGCCATGTTGGGGAATCAAGGAATATCATGAAAGAGATGGTAGTAAGATTGTGAAAGACAGAGGACCAAGATACTTGCTGCTAAATAGTGTCTTCTAGACATGACAGGGATGCAGCACCTATGAAATGTCAACAATATCTTTGCCTAAAGAAGACCTGCTTCATGACCACACTTGTCAACATGCCAACATGAGATAGGAGAAATTTTACAAGGCCCCCTAAATGAAGAATAAGATGAAGAATAAGAGGCAATCAATGGCTTCTGAGAGAGAGAGAGAGAGAGAGAGAGAGAGAGAGAGAGAGAGAGAGAGAGAGAGAGAGAATTAGTCTTCTTCAGGGACAAGACTCCTAATACATTATATAATCCCAAGTGGTAAGCCTTAAACACGTGCACATAAAATCAGCATTAAATGAACTCACTAGATTGTGTGTGTGTGTGTGTGTTTTCACATCTCTATTTGTATCTGTGTGTAATAGCAGTAATTATAGAAGAGGACATAAACTTGAGAGGGAGCATGGGGAGAACACAGGAGTAGTTGTAGGAGAGCAAGAACATGTGAAAATTATGTAAATGCAACATTCATGTATAAAATTCTCAAAAAATTAAAAAATATAATTTAAAAAAGCAACAGGAATTAAAGTAAGCATTCAAATGAAAAATTCACCAGTAAGCTATTGCAAAAATACTACTACATGTGATATGAATCAGAAAATATATTCTTTGACAAACTAAACAGAGGGAAGTAAGTCAGAAAATTCAACTCTATTTAGAATGCATTTTCTTTCTGTAATAGTTTGAATATAATTGACCCCAGTATCCCACAGGAAGTGACACTTTCAGGAGGTGTGGCTTTGTTGTAGTGGGTATGAACTTTTTGGAGGAAGTGTGTCACTTTGGGGACAAGCTTTAAAGTGTCTTATGTTCAGGATACTGTCCAGTGTTTCAGTTGACTTCTGGTTGCCTGCAAGATGTAGGACTCTGGTACCTGTTCAGTACCATGTCTGCATGCATGCCACCATGCTCCCTACCATGATGACAATGAAATGAACCTCTGAAACTATAAGTGGACCACCCTAATTAAACTTTTTATAAAAGTTGCTGTGGTCATGGCGTCTCTTCATAGCAATGAAAACCCTAATATAGAAGTTGGTACCAGGGTCTAGGGTATTGCTGTGACAGGCCTTGCCATGTTTTTGTTTGGAAGAATTTAGACTTTGGTACTTGGGATATAAAAGCAGGGAAATGCTTTAAGCACTGTTTAATGTACCATACTAGTAGGAACACAGAAAGCAGTGGTATTGTACTAGCAGGAACATGGAAAACAGTGGTATTGAATGTGATTTGATGAACTATGAGGGTTTGCTCAAGAGGTTACAGAAGAGAAGAATTTTAGTATGACACATACAGATCATTCTTGTGATATTTTGGTGAAGAAAGTGGCTGCCTTTTGCCCTTATTGGAAGAGTCTGCCTGAGACTAAAGTGAAGAGTTTTGAATTAATTCCATTTGCAAAGGAAATCTCAAAACAGCCTAGTGTAGACTCTGTCATGTAGTTATTAGTGTTAACTCTAATGAAGACTTGTAATGAAACAGAGCAAGCTGATCAGGGTAAATTTAAGAATGTAAATTTTGAGGAGAAAAAGAGCACCAGGAAATGGAAGGGAGCTAAACCCTGTGTTCAAGGAGATAGATGGATTAAGAAATGGAATAAAAGGAATAGTGACCTCAGAGCAAGATCCCACCCAGCTAAATTTCCAACTTTTGAAAAGAAACTAAAGAAAAGTATAGAGCTGGGTGTGGTGGTACAGACCTTTAATCCCAGCACTCAGAAGGAAGAGGCTAGAGAATCTCTGGGTTTGTGGCCAGCCTGGTCTACAGAGCAAGTTTCAGGACATCCAGGCTTAGGCAATGAAGGGCAGGAAACTGATGAAGATGTAATTGAATGAGGGGACCATGCTCCAGCCCCAGCAAGCAGTAGAACTTGGCAGTTTGGGCCACATGGCTCTGGTTTTAGAGTTAAGGATAGAAGAAATGAGTTATGAAAAGTCCCTCAGGCCATGCATGTGTCAGGGGTGTTCCTGAATGGAGGCCTATTAAAGAGGCCATTGCATGAAACTGTGAAGATGAAGCTTGGATTGCCTTGGAGAACCCAAGATGTTACAGATGCTGGAGCTGTTGGAAACCTGTCAAGTAGAATTGCTAACAGAGAGTGGAACCAGCCCAAGAGAAAGAAGTGTTGCAATCAACAAAGTTGAAAGTAGTTGGAGATTTGAAGATCTCTTTGACATCAGATACGGAGACGCAGAGTTTATAGTTTGCCCGGCTGGTTTTTGGTATTGTTTTTAGTACAGTATTTCCTCACTATGCTCCTTCCCTATGTTTTGGAATAGTGATGTATATCCTGTGCATTAATATGTTGGAAGTATGTGATCTGTTTTTTTCTTTTGTAATTACGGTTTTTACAGTTGATTACAGTTAAGAGATTGCCTGAGTCTCAGAAGAGACTTGAAACTTTGGACTTTTAAACATTTTTGAGACTGTAATTGACTATAGGAACTTTTGAAGTTAGACTGAGTACATTTTTGTGTTACGATATTATCACCAGCTTAAGAGTGTAGGGAGTAGAATGTGTTAGTTTAAATGCAATTGGTCACCATAAGCTCATAGGTAGTGGCACTATTAGGAAATGTGGCTTTGTTGGAGTTAGTTTGACCTTATTAGAAGTGTGTCACTGTGGGGGTGGGCTTTGAAGTTTCCTATGCTCAGGGTACTACGCAGTGTTTCCGTTGACTTCCTGTTGCCTGGAATATGTAGGACTCTCAGCTACCTCTTCAGTACCATGTCTGCTCATATATTGCCATGCTTCCCACCATAATGCTAAGGAACTAAACCTCTGAAACTGTAAATAAGTCACCTCAGTTGAAATTTTCTTGATATGAGTTGCCATGTTCACTTTACATCAATAACAACCTTATATGCTTTCTTTTTTCTTCCTAGCAAGCTAGAAGTGTGTTGTTCTCAGCAATAACCCCACCCCACAAAAACTTTTCCCATACAGCTTTGATGACAGAGAGTTTTCAAGGTGGGTGGGGTGGCCACAACTTTAATCCAAGTACAGTGGAGGGAGAAGGGGGTGGATATCTGTGAATTTGAGGTCACCCTAGTCTACATAGTGACTTCTAGGACAGTCAGAGTGATATCCTGTCTCAAAAAGAGAGTTTTTAATAGAAAAATCAGTAGCATTATAGTAGAGAATTTAACTGAATACAAAGCTGTGTGTACTTTTTAAAAGTCTCAATCAGATTTATAAAATCATCTATAGCATAGAAATATTATACTAATATACTAAGTGAATGACTCAATGTATAAATTTCTGCTTGCATTATTGAAATAAAATTCTCTAATGTCTTCTTGAATCTTGTATTCTAATTTTATCTTGGTAAGGAGCTGGTGATGGAATAAAATCTGTGATGTTGCCCACTGCAAGAAGTGAAGTATGGGAAACTTCACGTTCTATCTCCTCTACTTCTTAAGTAAAAGTCTTCTTGAAGTACAACTTATATATCATAAATTTAAGTCAATTTTATTGTACAAATTAATGATAGTATCTTTACAGAGTGGACCAACTATCATCACAATCCAAAATTTTCTTATAATATAATTTTATTTAAATTTGAAACAAACTTGCTTCACATGTCAATTCCAGCTCCCTTTCCCTCCCTTCCTCGGTTGCCCCTCCACTAGTGCTCCAGCCTGCCACCCAAACCCTACACTGTTCCCTAGGGAGGGTGAGACTCTCTATGGGGGATCTCCAGAGTCTGTCATTTCATCCAGGGCAGGGCCTAAGCTCTCCCCCATGTGTCCAGGCTGAGAACATCCCTCCATGTGGAATGGATTCCCAAAGTTAATTCCTATGCCACTGTAAATATTGATCTACTACTCAAGGCCCCAGATACTGCCAAGGCCTCCTCACTGACATCACATTCAGGAGGTCTAGATCAGTCCCCTGCTGGTCTCTCAGCCATCAGTCTGGGGTCCATGAGCTCCCCCTTGTCAGGTGAGCTGTCTCTGTGGCTTTCACCAGCACGGTCTTGACCCCTTTGCCCATTACTCCTCCCTCTCTGTCACTGAGTTCCAGGAGACCAACACAGAAAAAGTTCAGGGTCAGATGGCCTCAGTGCAGAATTCTACCAGAAATTCAAAGAACAGATTATATCAATTCTCCTCAAAGTATTCCACTCAATAGAAGCAGAAGGGTCTTTGCCAAACTCTTTTTATGAGGCTTCAATAAGCTTGACACACAAGCCACAAAAAGACACAACTAGGAGTCCAGGGAAGCTGCGGTTCTTCCAGCAGCATCAGGTAAACAGGCCGGCTTCCCGGCCTGTGCTCCAGTGCCTGCAGATCGCCTGGGACCTGCACAGAGCTCCCAATCCCGGTGGGAGCCAAGCACCCCAGACTCCAGATCTTTGCTCACACCAACGAGACCAGGAAAGGAGAGGAGGCTGGGAGTCCAGGGAAGCTGCGGTTCTTCCAGCAGCATCAGGTAAACAGGCCGGCTTCCCGGCCTGTGCTCCAGTGCCTGCAGATCGCCTGGGACCTGCACAGAGCTCCCAATCCCGGTGGGAGCCAAGCACCCCAGACTCCGGATCTTTGCTCACTCCAACGAGACCAGGAAGGGAGAGGAGGCTGGGAGTCCAGGGAAGTGGCGGTTCTTCCAGCAGCATCAGGTAAACAGGCCGGCTTCCCGGCCTGTGCCCCAGTGCTCCCAATCCCGGCGGGAGCCAAGCACCCAGACCCCAGGTCTTCTCTCCCACCAACGAGACCAGGAAACCAGAGGACCCAGGGAGACCAGGGGAGTAGCTGTTCTGGATCAAGTACAACAGGACCCAGCATAGGGTCCAGGGGACCAGGTAAGAGGATAAGCGCCCCAGATTCCTGTTCTTCTTCTCCACCCACGGGACCAGCATTCGGACAAGGAATAGAAGAATCACCAGATTATTGGACTTGCTAGCACCCACCAAAAGGGAACTCTGGTACCCAAACCAGTAAGGGGCTCTTTCTGCACCCACTAGAAGAAGAGATGGGAAAGAGACAATACAAAAACACAGTCAGCAACAGAAAAACAAATATGACACCGCCAGATTCTAGAGACTCCACACCAGCAAGACCCCAACATTCCAATGCGGACGAAGCAGAAGAGAACGACCTTAAAAGCACTTTCATGAAAATGATAGAGGCCCTAAAAGAGGATATTGGAAAATCCCTCAAAGAAATGGAAGAAAAAACAAACCAAAAAATGCAAGAAATGGAAGAAAAAACAAACCAAAAAATGCAAGAATTGGAAGAAAAAACAAACCAAAAAAGGCAGTAAATGGAAGAAGAAATGAAGCAAAAAAAATGCAAGAATGGAAGAAAAAACAAAGCAAAAAATGCAAGAATTGGAAGAAGAATCATACCAAAAAAGGCAGGAAATGGAAGAAGAAACAAAGCAAAAAATGCAAGAAATGGTAGAAAAAACAAAGCAAAAAATGAAAAAAATGGAAGAAGAAACAAACCAAAAAAGGCAGGAAATGGAAGAAGAAACAAAGCACAAAATGCGAGAAATGGAACAAAAAACAAACCAAAAAATGCAAGAAATGGAAGAAAGAACAAACCAAAAAATTCATAAAAGGCAACAAACGGACGAACAGATAAACAGAAAATTGCAAGAAGCAATGCAAACACTGCAAGGGTTGAAAACTGAAATAGAGTCATTAAAAAAAACACAATCTGAAGAAAGGCAGAAAATAGAAAAGCTGGACAAACAGTCAGGCACTACCAATACAAGCATTACCAACAGAATAGAAGAGATGGAAGAGAGAATCTCAAGTGTTGAAGATACGCTAGGAGAAATGGATTTATCAACCAAAGAAAACCTTAAATCCAACAAATCCTTAACACAAAACATCCAGGAAATATGGGACACCATGAAAAGACCAAACCTAAGAATAATAGGTATAGAAGAAGGAGAAGAAATCCAGCTCAAAGGGGCAGAAGGCATATTCAACAAAATCATAGAAGAAAACTTTCCCAACCTTAAGAAAGACATGCCAATGAAGGTACAAGAAGCCTACAGAACACCAAATAGAGTGGACCACAAAAAAATTCCCCTCGCCACATAATAATCAAGACGCCAAACATACAGAATAAAGAAAGAATATTAAGAGCAGCTAAGGAAAAAGGTCAAGTAACATATAAAGGCAGACCTATCAGAATTACACCTGATTTCTCCATGGAAACGCTGAAAGCCAGAAGGTCCTGGATAGATATTCTACCTACACTAAGAGACAACGGATGCCAGCCCAGACTACTGTACCCGGCAAAGCTCTCAATCACTATAGACGGAGAAAACAAGATATTCCATGACAAAACTAGATTCAACCAATATGTGTCCACTAACCCAGCCCTACAGAAAATTTTGGAAGGAAAACTCCAACCCAAGGAAGCTAACTACAACCAGAAAAACATAAGCATTAGAGAATTCCTCTAAAATCAGAAACAAAACAAGGCTGTCCACTCTCTCCATACCTTTTCAACATGGTACTTGAAGTTCTAGCTATTGCCATACGACAACAAAGGGGGATCAAGGGGATACAAATTGGGAAGGAAGAGGTCAAACTTTCACTGTTTGCAGACGATATGATAGTTTACATCAATGACCCAAAGAACTCTACCAGGGAACTCTTACAGCTGATTAACACCTTCAGCAAAGTGGCAGGCTACAAGATCAACTCAAGAAAATCAGTAGCCCTACTATATACAGATGATAAAAGGGCTGAAAGAGAAATCAGAGAAACATCACCCTTTACAATTGCCACAAACAACATAAAATACCTTGGGGTAACGCTAATCAAACAAGTGAAAGACCTGTATCGTAAGAACTTTGAATCTTTAAAGAAAGAAATTAAAGAAGCCCTCAGAAAATGGAAAGATCTCCCATGCTCTTGGATAGGTAGGATCAATGTAGTAAAAATGGCAATCCTGCCAAAAGCAATCTACAGATTCAATGCAATCCCCATTAAAATCCCAACACAGTT
Organism: Mesocricetus auratus; assembly: GCF_017639785.1. NCBI lineage: Eukaryota > Metazoa > Chordata > Mammalia > Rodentia > Cricetidae > Mesocricetus > Mesocricetus auratus. The sequence continues at coordinate 2,995,198 of NW_024429213.1, read as the reverse complement.
CTTCACAGACCTTGAAAGAACAATAATCAATTTTGTATGGAAAAACAAAAGACCCAGGATAGCCAAAACAACCCTGTTCAACAAGGCAACGTCCGGAGGCATCACCATCCCTGATCTCAAGCTCTATTATAGAGCTATAGTCCTGAAAACAGCTTGGTATTGGCACAAAAATAGGCAGGTAGACCAATGGAATCGAATTGAAAACCCGGGTATTAACCCACACACGTACGAACATCTGATCTTTGACAAAGAAGCTAAAAATATACAATGGAATAAAGAAAGCATCTTCAACAAATGGTGCTGGCATAATTGGAGACTGGCATGTAGAAGAATGCAGATCGATCCATGTCTATCGCCATGCACAAAACTTCAGTCCAAATGGATCAAAGACCTCAACATAAATCCAGCCACACTGAACCTCTTAGAAGAGAAAGTGGGTGGTACCCTTGAACGAATTGGTACAGGAGACAGCTTCCTGAACATAACACCAGTAGCACAGGCAGTAAGATCAACAATCAATAAATGGGACCTACTGAAACTGAGAAGCTTCTGTAAGGCAAAGGACACAGTCAGCAAGACAAAAAGGCAGCCCACAGAATGGGAAAAAATATTCACTAATCCCACATCTGACAGAGGGTTGATCTCCAAAATTTACAAAGAACTCAAGAAGCAAGTCTCCAAAACACCAAAGGACCCTATTAAAAAGTGGGCTGCAGAACTAAATAGAGAGTTTTCAATAGAGGAGTCTAAAATGGCTGAGAGGCACTTGAGAAAGTGCTCAACATCCTTAGCCATCTGGGAAATGCAAATCAAAACAACTCTCAGATACCATCTCACCCCTGTCAGAATGGCTAAAATCAAAAACACCAATGACAATTTATGCTGGAGAGGATGTGGTGAAAGGGGGACACTCCTCCATTGCTGGTGGGAGTGCCAACTGGTCCAGCCACTTTGGAAATCAGTGTGGAGATTCCTCAGAAAAATGGGAATAAACCTACCACAAGACCCAGCAACTCCACTCTTAGGCATATATCCAAAAGATGCCCATTCATACAACAAAGATGTCTGTTCCACTATGTTCATAGCAGCTTTATTTGTAATTGCCAGAACGTGGAAGCAACCTAGATGTCCCTCACCTGAAGAGTGGATAGAGAAAATGTGGTACATCTACACAATGGAGTACTATTCAGCAGAAAAAAATAATGGAATAATGAGATTCGCAGGCAAATGGATGACACTAGAAGAAACCATCCTGAGTGAGGTAACCCAGTCATAAAAAGAGAAACATGGCATGCACTCTCTCATATATGGATTTTAGACATAGATCTGGGGAGTGCCAGCCTACAATCCTATGGCCAGAGAGTCTGGGAAACAGAAACTTTATTTAGTGGCTGAGCGAAGAAGAGGCAGACTCCCTTGGTTAAGTACTGAGCTGAACTCAAGAAAGCCAGTAACAGAGAGGGAGGACTGATGACCAAAGGGATTAAGACTGGGCTGGTTTAACCCCCAGAAACAGCTGACCAGACAAAGGTTAACTCTTGAATCCCAGGCATTAGCCTGGGAAGCCAGCATGGGACTGATCAAGACCCCCTGAATCTGGGTTTCAGTGAAGAGGCCTAGGTATTCTATTGAGCCTTGGGCAGCAGATCAGCACCCATCCCAAGTATACACACGGACTTTGGACTCCAATAGAACAATGTGAGGTGCACTCTCACACTGAACTCTTGGGAAAGGGTCTAGGCCCTGCCCTATATGAAATGACACACTATGGACACCCCCATGGAGGGCCTCACCCTCCCTGGAGAAATGAGGGGATAACGGGGGGGTGGAGGGCACGGGAGGAAGGGAGCGAATGGGAGAGGGACCTGGAACTGACTTGTGAAACAACCTTGATTCTTATCTAAATTTAAACTGGAAAATAAAATAAAAAATAAAAAAAACTTATGCTACTGCTATTTAAAAAAAAAAGACACAACTAAGAAAGAGAACTTCAGACCAATATCCCTCATGAACATTGATGCAAAAATACTCAATAAAATACTGGCAAATGGGATCCAAGAACACATCAAAACAATCATTCACCACGATCAAGTAGGTTTCATCCCAGGAATGCAGGGATGGTTCAACATATGAAAATCCATCAATGTAAATCCACCATATAAACAAGCTTAAAAACAAAAATCACATGATCATCTCACTAGATGCTGAAAAAGCCTTTGACAAAATCCAACACCCCTTCATGATAAAGGTCTTGGAGAGATCTGGGATAACAGGAACATACCTAAACATAATAAAAGCTATATATACAGAAAACCAAAGCCAGCATCAAGCTAAATGGACAGAAACTCAACGTGATTCTGCTAAAATCAGGATCAAGACAAGGCTGTCCACTCTCTCCATATCTCTTCAATATTGTAATTGAAGTTCTAGCTAGAGCAATAAGACAACAAAAGGAGATCAAGGGGATACAAATTGGAAAGGGAGAAGTTAAACTTTCACTATTTGCAGACAATATGATAGTTTACATAAATGACCCAAAGAAATCTACCAGGGAACCCCTACAGCTGATAAATACCTTCAGCAAAGTGGAAGGATACAAGATCAACTAAAAAAATCAGTAGCCCTAATATATACAGATGATAAATGGGTTGAGAAAGAAATCAGAGAAACTTCACCCTTTAAAGTAGCCACAAACAACATAAAATATTTTGGGATAATGCTAACCAAACAAGTAAAAGACCTATATCACAAGAACTTTGACTCTTTAAAGAAATAAATTAAAGAAGACACCAGAAAATGTAAGGATTTCTCATGCTCTTAGATAGGTAGGATCAATGTAGTAAAAATGGCAATCTTGCCAAAAGCAATCTACAGACTCAATGCAATCCCCATCAAAATCCAGAACATTTCTTTACAGACCTTGAATGAACACTTTTCAACTTTATATGGAAAAACAAAAGACCCAGGATAGCTAAAACAACGCTGTTCAACAAGGCAACATCTGGAGGCATCACCACCCCTGACTTCAAGCTCTATTATAGAGCTATAGTCCTGAACACAGCTTGGTATTGACACAAAAATAGACAAGAAGACCAATGGAATTGAATTGAACACCCCAATATTAATCCATACAAGTACAAACACCTAATCTTTGCCAAAGAAACTAAAATTATACAATAGAAAAAAGAAAACATCTTCAACAAATGGTGCTTGCCTGTAGAAGACTGCAGATAGATCCATGTCTATTGCCATGCACAAAACTTAAGTCCAAATGGATCAAAGACCTCAACATAAATCCAGCCACACTGAACCTCTTAGAAGAGAAAGTGAGAGGTACCTTTGAACGAACTGGTACAGGAGACAGCTTCCTGAACATAACACCAGTAGCACAGACACTGAGGTTGACAATTAATAAATGGAACTGCCTGAAACTGAGAAGCTTCTGTAAGGCAAAGGACACAGTCAACAAGACAAAAAGGCAGCCCACAGAGTGGGAAAAGATACTCACTAACCTGACATCTGACAGAGGGCTGATCTCCAAAATTTGCAAAGAATTCAAGAAGCAAGTCTCCAAAACACCAAAGGATCCAATCAAAAAGTGGGGTACAGAGCTAAATAGAGAATTTTCAATAGAGGAGTCTAAAATGGGTGAGAGACACTTGAGAAAGTGCTCAACATCCTTAGCCATCAGGGAAATGCAAATAAAAAAACTCTGATATATCATCTTATTCCTGCCAGAATAGCTAAAATCATTAACACCAAGGAGAGTTTATGCTGGAGAGAATGTGGAGAAAGGGACACTCCTCCACTGCTGGCGGAGAGCCACTTTGGAAATAAGTATGGAGATTCCTCAGGAAAATGGGAATCAGTTTACCACAAGACCCAGAAATTCCAATGTTAGGCATATACCCAAAAGATGCACATTCATACAACAAGACGTCTGTTCCACTATTTTCATAGCAGCATTATTTGTAATAGCCAGAATCTGGAAGCAACCTAGATGCCCCTCAACTGAAGAGTGGATAGAGAAAATGTGGTACATTTACACAATGGAGTACTATTCAACAGAAAAAAAAAACAATGGAATCTTGAAATATGCAGTCAAATGGATGGCACTTGAGGAAACCATCCTGAGTGAGGTAACCCAGTCATAAAAAAGATAAACATGGTATGTACTCACTTATATATGGATTTTAGAAATGGATCAGAGAGTGCCAGCCTATGATACCCACAGCTAAACACAATCCAAAATTCTAATGTCATCAATCACCCTATGATCTGTTTGTAGTCCCTCCCCATTCCTATAACCAGCCGTACACATTCAAAAATCTATATTTGTATTTATTAGATTTGTTTTTGAATATTTTATAAAACTACACAGTATATGGTCTTTTGTGACTATTCTGTGAGATGTAGAAAATGATCTTTAGGTTTCAAAGAGTGAGTTTTATGAGGCAAGCAAAAAGAAAAAATAGCATGTAGCAGGTAGAAGCAGCCAAACATCATTAAATCAAGTGCTTACAATATCCAGCAGTGATAACTAGAGTAGACTGATTAAAAGAGATCAAACAAATGCAAGATCATCAAAGGAGGACTTACAATACCCTTCAGAAATCACCTACGGAAGAAGCATCCATGCTGTAGTTCCCAATTAAGAGGCTCTCCTGGATAAGCTTCCAGCTTCCTGTTCCCACTGCAAGTATTTTTGTACCATGGGATAAGCAATAGTATCCTGTGTTGGAAATAGTTTACTTCCCGTCTTCTCTCAAGAACACAATGTTTTAGTGCTCTCAGCTGCTTGCTCTTTACCTTTCTTCTTGTCACATGACCAAGAGGCCAGCCTATTCCCAGAAAAGGCGTCCTGGAAGACATTTAGAGACAAATATAATTGTGTCTGAAATGCTGATGACCAGGATGCAGGTAGAGGTGTTTAACCCACCTGGCTTCCAGATACAGCTTGTCAGTAAGCTTAAATAGTACATGACAGTTTATCAATATATTTTATGAGTTCCATTCCTACTTCAACAAATACAAAGATATTGATAGACATTTACTTTGATGATGTGAATGATGTTGTCATAGACATCTGTGTGGAAGTATTTCTGCAGACATGTGTCTATTTCTTTTGTATAGGTTTGTAAAAGAGAAACTATTGTATAATATGCTAAATTTGTGCTTAACTTATTAAGAAGCTGTCAAGCTGTTTTCTCAACTAGCTATACCATTTTACAGTCCCATCAGAAATATATGAGCATTCCAGTTTCTCCATATCCTTTCTATCACTTACTATCTGTCTTTCTAATTATAGCAGTTCTAATGGCTCTTAAATAGTATTTCATTGTTACTTTATTTTTAATATATTTTCTTTTTTTAATTATTATTTTCTTTGATAAAATAACATGTCACTCTCACACTATGGACACCCCCATGGAGGGCCTCACCCTCCCTGGAGAAATGAGAGGATAACGGGGGGGGGGAGGGGAGGGCACGGGAGGAAGGGAGGGAATGGGAGAGGGACCTGGAACTGACTTGTGAAGCAACCTTGATTCTTATCTAAATTTAAACTGGAAAATAAAATTAAAAAAAAATGTCAAAAAAAAATAACATGTCACTCTCAATTCCCTTTTCCTTGTTATTTTGATCTGAGTAGTCTGATGACAATTGTGACTGAACTACTGAACTATTTTTTGGGACAAAAGACAAGAGAATTGGACAGCAAGACAACATGGCTGATCAAGTTGCGAGATTTTATTTTCCTTAGGCATGTTATGTAGTGGTTTATGGTGGGAAAACTAGGAAGGGTGGAGTAATCAAAGGGGAGGGGTCGTTGCCTAGTAACCAGGCCACTAAAGCTGAGCAGATAACAGGTGTTGGCAGGGTGAAAGGGTCGCAGAGGGAGGGGTTAAGTGATCTAATTGTGAAATGTTTCCTTTTTTGCCATCAGCTATTCCTGTGAGGCCAAGTTCTATTCATTGGGAAGCTAGGGAAGAGATGGACTATTCTTTAAAAAGGCTGGCAATATTTACAAGAGGTTCTGAATAACAATGATCACTCCCGACATCTGGTGAAATGTCTGTTCAGCCCTTTCACTCATAACATAATTTCCCTTCCCCTTTCTTCCTCCAAACCTCAAAATTTAAAAAAAAATACTTTTTGACACAGGATTTCTCTGTGTAACATGGCTGTCCTGGAATTCATTTTGTAGATCAGGCTGGCCTCAAACTCACAAAGATCTGCCTGGCTCTGCCTCTGCCTCCTGAGTGTTTGGATTAAAGGCATGCACCATCACCACTCTTGGCCCAAGATTTTACATTTTTATGACATGGAATTCATCATATTTTCTTTGAATCTCCTCTTTTTAGCCTGACTCAAGATTAACTTTCTCTTCTCTGTTTTTAGTCCTAATTTTTTGTCTTAACCCATTTCTCTCAATCTATGTATTTCCACGAGGCTGTGGCTTACCCATAATCTGGCTTGTTACTCCTTTGGCAGCATGGCATCTCTTTCTCACCTCTGCCTTCCTCTCTCCAGCTTTCTCCTGGTCTGGTTGCCTTGTCTATGCTTCCTGCCTGTCTGTTGCCCAAAAAGTGTTTTATTTATCAACCAACAAGAGAAACATATATACAGAAGGGCATTCCCCATTCCCCCAAAACACCAAGCTACACAACCATAGCATATATGCAGAGGCCCTAGTGCAGACTCAGGCAGAATTTGTGACTGCCTCTCTAGTCTCTGTGTGAGCACGCATGAATCCTCCTTAGTTGATTTTGCAGGCCATGCTCTCCCAATGTCCTCAGCCCCTCTGGCTTCCACAATTCCTCCCCTCCTGCTTCCATGAGATTCCCTGAGTTCTGAAGGGAGGGACCTAATGGAGACCTCCTGCCTGATGTTTGACTGTGGGTTTCTGCATCTTCTCCAATCAGCTGCAGGGGGAAACCTCTCTGATAGGATTGGATAAGGCAACAATTTATAAGTATAGTAAAATACCATTAGGAATTATTTCTCTGTTTTTGTTTTGTTTTATTTTTAGAGACAAGGTTTCTCCTATGTACCACTGGCTGTCCTGGAACTAGCTCTACAGACCAGGCTACCCTCAAACTAATAGAGATCCACTGCCTCTGCCTCCAGAGTGCTGGGATTAAAGGCTTGTACCAACACTACCCTGTTCTTTTTTGCCATTGTGTTTGGTTCTAGGTTTCTGGGCTATCTAGCCTACAATTCCTGGTCATTCAGACAGTGTCAAGTATTGGATTCCTCTTATGGCATGGGTATCAAATTAGGCCAGTTATTGGTTGGATGCTCCCACAAGTTGTATGTCACAATTGCACCAAATCATTGTCTTTTCAGGCAAGATGGATTGTAGGTCAAAGGTTTTGTGGCTAGGGTGGTATCATAGTCCCACTACTGGAAGCCTTGCCTCATTATAGAAGATGGCTGGTTCAAGCTCCACATTCTTCATTAGAACGAGTCCTCACTAAGATTCCTCATAGATTCCAGGAAGTTTCTACTGTTCTAGGTTTCCACAAATCCCTGTAAATGCCCTCCAATTCCAGTCATCTCTCTCTCTCTCTTTGTACTCTCTCCCAACATCCCTCCCCGAAACCTGATACCTCCTATTCCCATTCCCATCCACACTGTAACACAAAAGACACAAAGACTGATAATAGGGTTCAAGCTTCAAGCTGGATATGAAAAGCAAAGCAGCCGGCCACTAGCTTCTTACCTGTACCCCAGATGAAAGGGCTGATCCTTTCTCCACAAGCTTACCTCGCCTCAGCGTGGCTGGAGCATGAATATCTGATTCTGAATCCTTGCTCCTATTTTATGTACCTCTCATGAGTCCTGGGATTAAAGGTGTGAGCTATAATTCTCTTTTAGACTGATTCAATCTTTGTGTAGATCTGGGCAGCCTTGGACTCTCAGAGATCTGTCTACCTCCTAGTCCTGAGTCCTAGGATTAAAGGTGTGTACCACCACCGCCTAGCTTCTGGCTGCTGAGATTAAAGGTGTGTGACTGGCTTCTATGACTTGTGGATGACTTTGCTTTCTGAATTCCCAGGCAAGCTTTAATAAATCATAAATAATATATCACTGCACCACACCAAGTCTACCCATAAAATTTATTCTAATTTTCCTTCCCTAGGAGTTCCTGGTAGAGCCTTCCTAGTTACTTAGCCTCTCTGGGTCTGTGGATTATTAGTATGATTATCATTTACTTAAAAGCTAATATCAACTTATAATTGAGATCATACCATGTTTGTGATTCTGGATCTGGGTTACCTCACTCAAGATGGTTTTTTCCTAGTTCAATACCTTTGCCTGCAAATTTCATGATTTCTCTTGTTTAACTGCTGAATAATAATCTATTGGATAAATGAGCCACATTTTCTTTATCCATTCTTCATTTGAGGAACATCTAGGTTGTATCCAATTTCTGGCAATTATGAATAAAAATGCTATGAACATAGTCGAGCAATTATCCTTGTGGTATATTTCCAAGAGTGGTATACCTTAATTCTCAGTTTTCTGAGGAAGCACCATATTAATTTCCATAGTGGCTGTAGATAAATGCTCCACATCCCCTCCAGCATGATCTGTCACTTGTGTTATTGATCTTAACTATTCTGACAGTTATAAAATTGAGTATCAAAGTAGTCTTGATTTTCATTTCCCTCATGGCTAAGGATGATGAAGATTTCTTTAAGTGTTTCTCAGCCATTTGAGATTTCTCTATTGAGAATTCTTTTCTGTAGCATGATTTTACTTTTGGACCACCAACCAGCTCCCAAATCAAGACACAGAGGTTTCTTATTAGCTATAAATGTACAGCCTACCTAGATTAGGCTCATTTCTGGATAACTCTCTTTAACTTAAATCAACCTGTTTCTCTTTATCTACTTTTTGCCTTGGGGCATTTTACATTTCTTTCTGTGTATCTTACTTTCCTACTTCCTCCAGTGTCTAGCTGGGTGGTGGCTGCCTGGCTTCTGGTCCCAGTCATGCTCCTCTTTATCCCTAGTTCTTTTCTCCTTTTTCTCCTCAAGCAAGGATCTCTCTTCCTACTTATTCACTCTGCCCACCAGCCCCACCTATCCCTATCATGCCTAGATATTTGCTGTTCAGCTTTTTATTAGACCCGTCAGGTGCCTTAGGCAGGCAAGGTGAAGCAAATACAACACGTCTTTACATAATTAAACAAATTCAGCATAAATAAGTGTAACATACCTTTACACAGTTAAATATTCCACAACATTCCTTTTAGATCTGTACCCCATTTTTAATAAGTTTGTTTGGTTTGTTGATGTCTAATTTCTTGAGTTCTTTATATTTTTGTGAGATGTGAAGTTGGTGAAAAATCTTTTCCCATTCTGTAGACTGCTGTTTTGTCCTGTTAACGATGTCCTTTATCTTACAGAAGCTTTTCAGTTTCATGCAGTTCCTTTTATTGTCTGTCTTAGGGCCTGTACCATCAGTGTTCTATTCAGGAAGTAGTCTGCTGTGTCAATGCATTCAAGGCTATTGCCCACTTCCTCTTCTATCAGGTTCAGTGTATCTGGTTTTATGGTGAGATCTTTGATCCACTTAGATTGAGTTTTGTGCAGGGTGATAGATATGAATCTATTTGCAGTCTTTTACATGCTTACATCCAGTTATACCAGCACTATTTGTTGAAGATGCTTCTTTTTATCCATTGTGTATTTCTGACTTCTTTATCAAAACCCAGGTGTTCATAAGTGTGTTGATTTATGTCTGGGTCTTCAATTCAACTCTATCAATCAACCTGCTTGTTTTTGTGCTAATATCATGCAGTTTTATTAGTATAACATGAGCAGGATGGTGATGCCTCTGGAAGTTCTATTATTGCTCAAAAATTTTTTAGCTATTCTAGGAATTTTGTTTTTCCATATAAAGTTCAGCATTGTTCTTTCAAGGACTGTAAAGAACTGTGTTGGAATTTAGGTGGGGGTGCATTGAATCTATAGATTGCTTTTGGTAGGTTGGCAATTTTCACTATGTTGATCCTATTGACCCATGGGTATGGGAGATATTTCCATCTTCTGATATCTTCTTCAATTTCTCTTTTCAAATCTTTAAAGTTTTTATCTTGCAAGTCTTTTACTTGTTTGGTTAGAGTTACCCCAAGATATTTTATATTATTTGTGGCTATTGTGAAGGGTGTTATTTGCCTGACTTCTTTCATGGGCCATTTGTCATTAATATGTAGGTGGGCTACTGTTTTGTTGTTAATCTTGTATCCAGCTACTTTGCTAAAGGTGTTTGTCAGCTGTACAAGTTTCCTAGGAGAATTTTTGGGGTTTCATGTGTAGGCTATTATATCATCTGCAAGCAATGATACCTTGACTTCTTCCTTTCCAATTAGCAGCCCCTTTATCTCTTTCAGTTGCCTTATTGCTCTAGCTGTAATTTCAAGTACTATATTGAATAGATATTGAGAGATTAGTCAGCCTTGTTTCATTCCTGATTTTAGCAGAGTTGCTTTATGGTTCTCTCCATTTATTTTAATGTTGGCTATAGGCTTTCTGTAAATTGTTTTTTACTATTTTGATGCATGTTTCTTGTATCCCTATACTTTCCAAGACTTTTATTATGAAATGGTATTAGGTTTTTTTCAGTATTTAGTGAGATGAGCATTTGGGTTTTTTTGTTTGTTTTAGAATGTTGATATGATGAACTGACTGAATATGTGGAACCATCCCTGCATCTCTGGGATGAAGCCTACTTGGTCTTTTTGGTGTGCCCTTGGATTCAGTTTGTGAATATTTTATTGAGTATTTTTGCATTTTGTTCATTAGGGAAATTGGTCTGTAATTCTTGTTTGTTAAATCTTTGTGTCATTTGTGTATCAAGATGACTGCAGCCTCGTAAAATGAATTGGGTAATGTTCCTTCTGTTTCTAATTTGTAAAATCATTTGAGGAGTATTGATATCAGTTCTTTGTTGGAAGTCTGCTAAAAATTATATACTAAAACCAATTGGCCCTGTTCCTTTTGTTGTTGGGAGACTTTTAATAGCTACTTCTTTTTGCTTGGGGCTTATAGATCTATCTGTAGATCTAGTCTTCATTTAACTTTGGTTAGTGGTATCTATTGATAAAATTGTCCATTTTATTTAGGTTTTTCAATTTTGTAGAGTACAGGTTTTTAAAGTATGACCTACTGATTCCTTGGGTTTCCTTTGTATCTGTTGCTATGTTCCCTTCTTGTTTCTGATTTTGTTAATTTGGATACTCTCTCTGTGTCTTTTAGTCAACTTGGATATGATTTGTCTATGTTGCTGATTTTCTCAAAGAATAAACTTTTTGTTTCATTGATTCTTTGTATTGTTCTCTTTTTTCTATTGATTTCAACCCTCAGTTTATTTCCTGCTGTGCTTTCTTCTTTTTGCTCTAGAGCTTTTGGTATGCTGTTAAGTTTCTGGCATAAGATATCTTCAGTTTTTCATGTAGGCACTTAGTGCTGTGAACATTTCCTCTTACCTCTGCTTTCATTGTGTCCCATAAGTTTTACTACATTATGTATTCATTTTCATTAAGTTCTAGAAAATCTTTAATTTCTTTATTTCTGTTTTGACACAGTACATTTTCATTCAGTATAGAGTTATTCAATTTCCATGATTTTATAGGCTTTCTGTTGTTGAAATCTAGCTATAATCTGTGGTGTTTGATAGGATGCAGGGAGTTATTTTGATTTTCTTTTATCTGTTAAGATTTAATTTGGGGAAAGTTCTTTGAGGTACTGAGAAGGAGGTACATATTTTCTTTGTGAGTGAAATGTTCTATAGATATCTATTTGGTTCATAGGGTTTAAAATGTCTGTTTGTTACAGTATTTATCACTTTAGTTTTTGGCTGCATGACCTGTTTGTTGGTCAGAGTAGGCTATTGAATCTCCCACTATCAATGTGTGAGGGTCAATGTGTGATTTAAGCTTTAGTCATCTTTCTTTTACAAACATGGATGCACTTGTGTGGGGGGAATAGATATTAAGAATTCAAACATTATCTTGGTGGATTGTTCCTTTGATGAGTATGGAATCTCATTCCTGTATCATTTTTATTAATTTTGGCTTGAAGTATATTTTGTTAGACATTAGAATGGCTATGCCACCTTGCTTCTTAACTCTGCTTGGGAAATCATTTTCCATCCCTACTCTGGTTTGATGTTCATCTTTAATGTTGAAGTGTGTTTCCTGTATACAGCAGAAGGATGGATCCTGTTTATACATCCATTCTGTTAGTCCTTTTCTTTTATTGGGGAATTGAGTCCATTGATATTGAGAGATATGAATGAGCAATGACTGTTTATTCCTATTACTTTGTTATTGTTGTTGGTGGTGGTATGTGTGAGTGTTTCTCCTTTTTTAGTTTGTTTGTGTGAGGTTATTTATTTGCCACATTTTCATGGGCATAGTTACACTCCCTGGGTTGGAGTTTTTCTTCTAGTCCCATCAATAGGGCTGATTTTGTAGACTGGTATTGTTTAAATTTGATTTATTGTGGAATATCTTGATTTCTCCATCTATGGTGATTAGAAGTTTTGCTGGGCATAGTAGTCTGGGCTGGCATCTGTGGTCTTCAGAGTCTACAAGACGTCTGTCCAGGACCTTCTGGCTTTTAAAGCCTCCACTGGGAAGTCAGATGCAATTCTAATAGGTTTACATTTACATGGAACTTTCTCTTTTTCCTGTCAGCTTTTAATATTTTTTCTTTGTTTTCTGTGTTTAGAGTTTTGAGTATGTGGTAATGAATTTTGTTATCCATCTAATATATGTGATTTTCTGTGTGCTTCCTATTCCTTTGTATGGCCTTCTTAGGTTGGGAAATTTTTCTTCTATAATTTTGTTGAATATATATTAAAGGGCTGGAGAGCTGGCTCAGCAGTTAAAGGCTAGACTCACAACCAAAAAAAATATAAGAATATATATTGATTCGAGGCCAGCCTGGTCTACTGAGCGAGTTCCAGGACTGCCTCCAAAACAATATAGAGAAACCCTGTCTTGAAAAACAGCAACAACAACAACAACAAAAACAAAACAAAACAAAACAAAAAAAAAGAATATATATTGAAAATAAATTTTCTGGGCCTTTGAGCAAGGATTCTTCTTCTATTCTTATTATTCTTTTATTTCTCTTCTCTTTTTTATTTAAATTAGAAATGATCTTGTTTTACATATCACTCCCAGTTCCCTCTCTCTTGCCTCCTCCCCTAACCCCAACATCACCCTATCCCATTCCCTTTCTGCTGCCCAGGGAGGGTGAGGCCTTCCATGGGGGTTTTTAAAGTCTGCCACATCATTTGGTACAAGGCTAAGACCTGTGTGTCTAGGCTGAGAGAGTATCCCTCTATGTGGAATGAGCTCCCAAAGTCCAATTGTACACTAGAGATAGATACTGATCCACTACCAGAGATCCCATAGACTGCCCAGGCCTCCTAACTGACACCTACATTCAGGGGATCTTAGTTGGCCCCATACTGGTCTCCCAGCTATCAGTCTGGGATCTCTGAGCTCCCCCTAGTTAAGGTCAGCTGTTTCTGTGGGTTCCTCCAACCTGGTCTTAACCCCTTTGTTCATCACTCCCCCCTCTCTGTAAATAGATTCCAGGAGTTGGGCTCAGTATTTAGCTGAAGGTGTCTGCTTATACTTCCATGAGCTACTGGTTAAAGGTTCTTGGATGGCAAATAAGGTAGTCATCAATCTCATTATCGGGGAAGGGCATTTAAGACAGCCTTTCCTCTATGGCTTAGATTGTTAGATGGGGTCATCCTGGTAGACCTCTGGATATTTCCCTAGTGCCAGATTTCTCTTTAAACCTATAATGGCTCCCTTTATTACAGTATCTTTTTTTCTTGCTCTCCTCTATTCTTCCCCTGACTCAGTCTTCCTGCTCCCTCATGTCCTCCTCTAGCCTCCTCTTCTCCTCTTCTCGTTCTCCTAAATCCCTCTTCCCCATGCTCCCAATTTGCTCAGATCTTCTCCTTTTCCCCTTCTCCATGCATGTCTCTCTTAGGGTCCTCCTTGTTTACTACCGTTTTGGTGGTACAAATTGTAGCTGGTAACCTTTTGCTCTATGTATAATATTCATACATGAGAGAGTACATACCATGGTTGTTATTTTGTGAATGGGTTACCTTACTCAGGATAGTTTCTTTTAGTTCCATCCATATGAGATTCCATTGGGTTTTTTTCCTGATGATTAGTACTCCATTGTGTAAATGTACCATATTTTCTTTATCCATTCTTCAGTTAAGGGGCATCTAGGTTGCTTGCAGGTTCTGGCTAATACAAATAATTCTGCTATGAGCATAGTGGAACAGATGTCCTTGTTGTATGAATGTGCAACTTTGGGATATATGCCTAAGAGTAGAATTGCTGGATCTTGTGGTAGACTGATTCCCACTTTCCTGAAGTATCTCCATACTGATTTCTAAAGTGGGTGTATGAGTTTCCACTCCCACAAGCAGTGGAGGAGTGTTCCCCTTTCTCTGAATCCTCTCCAGCATAAATTGTCATTGGTGTTTTTGATTTTAGCCATTCTGACATTACTAAGGTGGAATCTCGGTATTGCTTTGATTTGCATTTCCCTGATGGCTAGGCATGTTAAGCACTTTCTCAAGTGTCTCTCAGCCATTATAGACTCCTCTATTGAGAGTTCTCTGTTTAGTTCTGTAGCCCACTTTTTAATTGGATCATTTGGTGTTTTGGAGACTTGCTTCTTGAGTTCTTTGTAAATTTTAGAAACCATGCCTCTTTCAGATGTGGGGTTAGTGTATATCTTTTCCCATTCTGTGCACTGCATTTTTGTCTTGTTGACTGTGTCCTTTGCCTCACAGAAGCTTCTCAGTTTCTGGAGTTCCCATTTATTAATTGTTGATCTCATTGTCTGTGCTGCTTGTATTATGTTCAGGTAGTGTTCTCCTGTACCAATTCATTCTAGGGTATCTGCCACTTTCTCTTCTAAGAGGATCAGTGTGCCTGGATTTATGTTGAGGTCTTTGATCCATTTGGACTTAAGTTTTGTACATAGTGATAGATAAGGATCTAACTTCAGTCTTCTACATGTCAGCATCCAGTTATGCCAGCACCATTTGTTGAAGATGCTATCTTTTATCCATTGTATAATTTTAGCTTTTTGTCAAAAATAAGGTGTTCATAGGTGTGTGGATCTATATTAGGGTTTTCAGTTGGATTCCATTGTTCTACCTGTCTATTTTTGTGTCAATACCAAGCTGTTTTCAGGACTATAGCTATAATAGAGCTTGAAGACAGGGATGGTGATGCCTCCTGAAGTTCCTTTATTGTACAGGGTTGTTTTGCCTATCCTAGGTCTTTTGTTTTTCCATATGAAGTTTATTGTTTTTCTTTCCAGTTCTGTAAAGAATTGTGCTGGGATTTTGATGGGGATTGCATTGAATATGTGGATTGATTTTGGCAACATTGACATTTTATTGAATATTTTTGCTTCAATGTTCATAAGTGATATTGGTCTGTAGTTCTCTTTATTAGTTGTATCTTTGTGTGCCTTGGGTACCAAAGTAATTGTAACCTCGTAAAAAGAGTTTGGCAATGAACCTTCTGCTTCTATTGTAGGGAACACTTTGACAAGTATTGGAATTAGGTCTGTAGTTCTCTTTCTTAGTTGTATCTTTGTGTGTTTTTTTCCTATTGAAGTTTGCTCTATTGCTGAGTATGTGGTCGATTTTAAAGAAGGTTCCATCTGGTACTAAGAAGAAGGTATAATCTTTTGCAGTTGAATAGAATGTTCTATAGATGTCTATTAAACCCAGTTGGGTCATAACTTCTGTTAGTTCATTTGCTTCTTTGTTAAGTTTCTGTCTGGTGGTCCTGTTTAGTGATGAGAGTGGGCTGTTGAAGTCTCCCACTATAAGTGTGTAAGGTTTTATGTGTGATTTGAGACATAGTAATGATTCTTTTATGAATGTGGATGCCTTTGTATTTGGGGCATAGATGTTCAGAATTGAGACTTCATTTACATGCATTTATCCTGTGATGAATATGAAATGACCTTCCTCATCTCTTTTGATGGATTTTAAAGTCTGTTTTGTTAGATGTTAGGGTTGCTACACCAGCTTGTTTCTTGGGTCCATTTGGTTGGAAAATCTTTTCTCAATCTTTAACTCTGTCTTTGAAGTTGAGGTGTGTTTCTTGTATGCAGCAGAAGGATGGATCCTGTCTTCGTATCCTTTCTTTTAGACTGTGTGTTTTTATAGGTGAGCTAAGACTATTAATATTAAGGGATAATAATGACCATTTATTTTTAATTCTTGTTTGTTTTGGGTTTGGTGTTGGTGGAGGTATTGTATGTGGATTCCTCCACCCCCACTTTTTTCTTCTGGCTGTTGATATAGTTGGATTATATATTGCCTATGTTTTTGTGGGTGTAGTTAACTTCCTTGGGTTGGAGTTTTCCTTACAAATCTTTCTATAGGGCTGGATTAGTGGATAAGTATTGTTTAAATCTGTTTTTTCAGGGAATATTTTGTTTTCTCCATCTATAGTGATTGAAAGCTTTGCTGGGTATAGTAGTCTGGGCTGGCATCCGTGGTCTCTTAGTGTTGGTAGAATAGCTGCCTAGGACCTTCTGGCTTTCAGAGTTCCCATGGAGAAGTCAAGTGTCATCCTGTAGGTTTGCCTTTATATGTTACTTAGCACTTTTCCTTTGCTGTTCTTAATATTCTTTCTTTATTCTGTATGTTTGGTGTTTTATTATTATTATGTGTCTAGGGAGCTTTTTTTGGTCCACTCTGGTGTTCTGTAAGCTTCTTGTACTTCCATTGGCATGTCTTTCTTTAGGTTGGGAAAGTTTTCCTCTATGATTTTGTTGAATATGTTTTCTTCACCTTTGAAGTAGGTTTCTTCACCTTCTTCTATACCTATTATTCTTAGGTTTGGCCTTTTCATCTGTGGTTCCTGATCACTTACCCATCTTTTCTATTTCCAGCATTCCCTCACACTGCGTGTGTGGGGGCGGTGTGTTTGTGTGTGTGTGTGTGTGTGTGTGTGTGTGTGTTATTGACTCTGTTTCAGCTTTCAAGGCTTGCACTGTCTGAATTGTTTCCTTCACTTGTTTGGTTATTTTTTTCTTGACTTTACTTGTGTTCTTTAAGAGATTTGTTAATTTCTTGCCATTTTTGGTTTGTCTTTTCCTCCATTTCTTGAATTTTTTGTTAGTTTTTTCTTCCATTTCTTTAAAGGATTTTCTCATTACCTCTTTGAGGGTCTCTATCATCATCTCTGCTGGGATGTTCAGGTCTTGCTGGTATACTGTCCCTAGACTCTTGTGGTGTCATATTGGTTTTTCTTTTGTTGAATGTGTTCTTATACTGTTGTCTTCTCATCCCTTCTTCCAGTGGGTGCCAGTCAGGTCTCTCTCTCTCTCCTGGTGGGTATGGGTCCAAGGTTGTCTTCTGGTGGATGCACACAGGTCCAATACTTTGATGGTTCTCCTCTTCCAGTGGGTGGAGGCAGGACTAGCACCATGAAGTGAGCAGACTCTGGATGGCCTGGTCCACTGGGACAGGTTCTCCTGTGGGCAGTCCCCAGGTCTCAGGAGGCTCCAAGCAATGCACTACAGGACAGGACAGAAACAGCTCATTCTTATTATTCTTATGTTTGGTCTTTTTATAGTGTCCCAGATTTCCCAGATGTTTTGTGTCGGGAATTTTTTAGATTTAGCATTTTCTTTGACCAATGTATCTATTTCTTCTATCATAGCTACAAACCTGAGATTCTGTCTTCTACCTCTTCTATTCTGTTGGTGAAGCTTGTCTCTGTATCTCCTGTCCTAGGTCTTCATTCCCAGAATTCCCTAAATTTGTGTTTTCTTTGGTGCTTTTGTTTCCATTTTCAAGTCTTGGATGATTTTATTTATTTCCTTCAATTGTTTTTCTTGACTTTCATTAAGGGATTTATTAATTTCCTCCATTTTTTTATCTGTTCCTTGATTTCTTTAAGGAATTTATTCATATCCTCTTTAAGGACCTCTATCCTCTTTATAAAGTTGGCTTTTAAGGTCTTTTGTGCTTCAATTATGTTAAAATATTCAGGACTTGCTGTAGTAGGATAACTGGGTTCTGGTGGTGACATATTGCCCTGGCTGTTGTTGATTGTATTCTTACCCTGGAGTCTAGTCATTTGGGTTTGAGTGATTTAAGGTCTAGGTACCAATTCTAAGTTTGTCTTTGTTGAATGGGTGTTTTATTTCTTGGTTTCTGTTTCCTGTCTGGTCTTCTGGCTCATGTGGCCTGTAGTTGAGCAAGGAAGGCATTTGTACCTGAATTGGAGGCTGGAATTGTGGTGGCTTGTGTGACCTTTTGTCATGCATGTGGCCCCAGCATGCATGGGACAAAGGAATAAGGAGGGGAGTATGGGGTGGGGTTGCACCAGAAGAGTTGAGGGGATCTTCAGGTGGGGCCTATCTGGAGTCTGGAGTTTTGGTGGCTGGAGATTTATCCTAACTCTAACACATAGATCTATGATCCAATTTGAGGTTTTTTGTTTTGTATAGTTTCTGTTTTTTGGTTTGTTTGTTTGATTGATTGTTTGTTTTTGCTGGCTTGGGGTCAAATTTGTTTTTTTTTTTACATTTTTTTCTTCTGCATGTACCATTGCTCTAGCACCACAAATAAAAAACAGACTATTTTGTTTTGTTTTCTTTTTTCCAGTTTTGGTTTTTGGTTTTTTGAGACAGAGTCCCTCTGTGTAACAGTCCTAGCTGTTATGGAACTGGAACTCAGTGTGTAGACTAGGCTGGCCTCAAACTCATAGAGAGCTACCTGCCTCTGCCTCTGCCTCCTGAGTGCTGGGATCAAAGGTGTGTGTCACCAATGCCCAGTGAAAAGATTGTTCTTATCCCCACTGAAATATACTGATACTTTTACTGAAAATCACTTAACCATAAATATAAAAGCCTATTACATCTGAACAGCAATTATGTTCTGCTTATCTATCTGCCCACCCTTTTCCCAGCACTACCCTATGCTGATTATTATGGCTTTGTGATGGTTTTGAAATTCTCTATCTTTGTCACTCTTTTCTTGACTGCTTCTTTGTTCTGCAGTCTCTTCATTTTTACACAAATGTTTAGATTGATTTGTCACTTTCTAGGAAAGACTGTGCTAGACATTTAATACTGATAGAATCTACAGATCAATATAGAGAATGCTTATGTGTTAGCTTTCCTGTTGCTATGACAATAATGGCTTAAAGAAGGAAAAATTTCTTTGGGGTCACTATTGCAGAGCTGTCAGTCCATCATAGTGAGGCAGGCAGAGTAGAAAATCCATTCCTATCAGAGTGGGAAAAGGCTGAGACCTATAGGAAGAAATTGAGAACAAGATACCTGCAGTGACCTGTTTCTAGTGACCTACTTCTTCCACCTAGGACCCACCCCCTTCAGTTTCTACCACCTATCCAAATAATTCGACCAGCAGAGAACCACACATTTAACTCATGAGCGTATGTGGGGGGGGGGGAATACTACATTAATAATTCCTACCAGTCAATGAATAAGGAATACATTTAGATTTCTCATCATGTTTTGTAAAGTTTAGTAAAAATCTTCCTCTACTTTCACAAGTTTCTTTCTAACTCAGCCTGCAAGCACTTTTACCCACTGACTCATCTTACTGCCCTCATGTTTTTTTTTTCTTGTGTATGCTATGACTAATGAAAAATTCTCTTTGTTTTGGACTGTCCGTTATTAACATATATAAATATACTTCTGCACATTTTTGGTGTGTATGTGTGTAAAATATGTGTGATCTATGTGTGCACTTGTGTGTGCACCTGTGGAGACCAGAGGTGGATGTCTTATGTTATCTATTACTTCACATTTTATTTTTTGAAACACCTGGTGTTCACCAGTTGACTGGGTCAAAAGTAAATCTTCCTGATATTTCTGTCTCCACCTCTTAAGTACTAGGGCTACAGGTGCGTGTTGGATGCCCAACTTTTTATATGTGTGCTGGGATCTGAACTGAGGTCCTCATGTTTATACAGCAAGGCACTTTATCCACTAAATCATCATCTCAACCAATTTCTGTGCACTTTTAAAAATTATCTTAAGCCCCCTGGATTCTTTTATTAGTTCTACTAGGTCTTTGGTACATTGAAGTTTCTCGGGGTTTTCTATATGCATGCTTGTTATGTGATCTGTGAATGTCTTTTACTTCTTCTGCTTGATTTCAATAATTAGAACTCCAGTACAATATGGAACACAACTGGAATAATGAGACATAACTGTCCTGTTTCTGTCTTCAGGGACAAACATGCTGACTTTCACCATTAAGCAAATTGTTTCCATATTTTCCATGGATGCCTTTTATCAAGTCACAGGATTTTCCTCCTGCAATTTTATGGTATATTAAGAATAAGCAACAGCACCAACAACAGTGAATATACACATGCACACACACACACACACACACACACACACACACTCACACACTGACCTCTGCCCCAGTTTCTGACATTGCCTTTCTAAACTCTTTATAATTTACTGAGTGATTGGAATGTCTGACACATAGCTCCTAAATCTCTTGGAATCTCCAGGGTGATAACCTCTTTTGTTCTGTTGAGGCAATGCCTGGGATCTATCCTGGATAGACTCAGGATAGGGGTTGGTTGCCAGGGGAACCAACCACGTGTATGATTAAAGACTTGGAACACTTTTAGTCTCCTCCCCTCCCCCTGACCCCTAAGGACGTTAGAGGAGATGAAAGTTGAGTTAATCACCAAGTGACCAAGGATGTAAGCAATTGTAATTACATAATGCAGCTTCAAAAAATCCCAGAAGGATAGCATTCAGAGAACCTTTTTCAGAATGACTGGGTCCATTGCATGTACCTAAGATGGCATGATGCTTGTGTGTCCCTTCTCACATGTGTTTCACTTAGCATCACTTCCATCTGGCTGTTAATCAGTATCTCTTGGAATATCCTTTATAATACATGAGGAAATATGACTTTAAACGTGAGTTTAAAATGTTTCCCCAATGTCTGTGAACCACTTTAGCAAATTAATGGAACGTGAAGAGGAAATTGTGCGAATCTCAGTTTCTATCCAATTGATTAGAAACACAAGTCACAAACTAAGATTTTTGATTGGCATCCAATGTGTGTGTGGGGGGGGGTAGTCTTATGTTACTGAGTTCTCAGTTTATAGACTGATGCTATGAATTACAGGGCTCTTAGCTGTCACTGCCTACTGGGGTATGTGAGGATACCCACTCCCAGACACATGGCTGGTGTCAGAACTTTAGGTATTATGTGAAAATAAGAGAAACACTATTTTCTTTTGCTTACTGTTGATCTACTACTACTAGTTTGTTGAACTGTGTTTTTTTTAAATCAGGCATAAGTGATGTTGCCAAGTGCTTTTCTGTGACTACTGATATACTCATGTGTGTTTTGTCCTTTATTTTACTCACATGATACACTACTTAATTTGATAATAGTTAACCAAACTTATACTCCTGAAATAAATCCCATTTTTCTTTTTCTTGGTGTGTGTGTGTGTGTGTGTGTGTGTGTGTGTTGATGAGTAATTCTTTCAAAGATGCTTATGTTTCTATAAAGCACACGGTTTGTGTCTATAAAGCATATTGCTATAGTTTTCTTTCCTTGTAATACATTGTTTGATTTTTGCTGTTAAGGTATGTTAACTACTTTTCTCATTGATATGATGAAACACCTGATAAGAATCAGCTTGTAGAAGGGAGAATTTATTTTGGTTCATGGTTTGAGGATTGGTAAAGAAGGCATGGCAGTGGGAGCAGGAAGTGACTGACCACATTGCATCTGCAGTCAAGAAGCAGAAAAGGCCCTGAGGTGGCTCAGTGGACAAAGGTACTTGCCTTCATGGCTTATGACCTGAGTTTGATTGCTGGAATACATATAGTGGAAAGACAGAGTCAATTGAAACAAGTTGTCATCACACACACACACACACACACACACACACTTTATTTGAATTTTTAAAAGAAGAAGAGAAAGATGAGTGCTGATGTTCAGCTTGCTTCTTCTTTTGTCCCTTTTTATTTAGTATGAGATCTCAGCTAAATAGTGGCACCCACATTTAAGGTAGGTTTCTGTTTTTCAGGTAAACCTTTTGGAAACACTCTCAGAGATACATCATTAATGTGATGATGGAGATTCCTGTTCCTCCTGGTTCCACAACCATTTAGTACCAATAAACACACCAAGGTTTATATTAATTATAAACTGTTTGACCAATGACTCAGGCTTCTTATTGGCTAGCTCACTCTTAAATACTAACACGTTCTATTAATCTATGTATCTCCACATAGTCTTGGCTTACTGGAGAAGTCTCCATGTTCTAACTTCCCAGTAGCTACATTGCATCTCTCTGGCAGCTCCTCTTTGCCTCCCTCTTCCCAGAATTATCCTATTCTTTTAACCCCGCCTATACTTCTTGCCTAGCTATTGGCCAACCAGCATTTATTCATCAACCAATAAGAGAAACATATTCACAGCATACAGGACATCCCCCATCATTAATGCCCTCAGTGTGTCAGTCAAGCTGATATTCCTTAACCATCATATAGGCAAATACTGGTCCTGTTAAAGGAATTGATAGTTTCTTCTCTTGTGTTTTATGAGAAAAGCTGTGAAGGACTAATATTATTTTTTGCTTTACATGTCTACTAGAATTTCTTGGTGAGATCCTCTTGGCATAGTTTCATTCTGAGGGAAGATTCTCATGTACCAGTTCAGCTACAGGTCTGATTTTTAATGTATTTCCTGTCTTTTATTCGGTAACTCACACATTTATGTCCCTCTAGGACTGTGTTCATTCCATCTAAACTATCTGTTGCTTGGCATAAGTTTCCTTGCATATTTTGTGTATAATTCCTGTAATTCTGCAGTTCAGTAGTGCTTCCTCTTCTTTCATGCTTGAGTTCCCTATTGTGTCAACTCTGTTGATCTTTTCAAAGAACCAACTTTTGGCTCCACTGTTTTTCTCTGTATTTTGGCTGGTTTTTATCCCATTGATTTCTGCCCTAATATTTGTTATTTTATTTTTCTGCCTGCTGCGTTTTTTGTTTACTTTGCTTTGATTTTCTATTTTAACTGCTATCCTCTACCCTACCATCTGCTGTGTGTGTGTTTGTGTGTAAGGATGAAACCCAGAGCCTCACATATGCTATACAAAAGCTATATCATTAAGCTATACCTCCAGCCCTACTTTTCTATTTTTTTAAGGTGGAGCCTAGTTTATTTATCCACAGTTTTTGTTCTGTTACAGTGCAGGTGCTTCAGCTTTAAGTCCTTCTCTCAGCAGTGCTATAGCTATATCACATACATTTTAAGTTTCTAGTCTGCTAAAATGTAATTTCCCATCTCTCAAAGGATTTCTTCCTTGACTGGCCTGGATAGATTGTGTGGATATCAGAACATTTGTGTATTTCTTACATTGTTCTCACTCGTTGCTTTATAATTTGATTCCAGTTTGAATGTAGCTCTACATATGTTTTTGGCTGCATATCATTCTGCTACTTTTCCCAGCCAGTGTTGTGACCTCAGGGTAGCTGTGATGTTGTTCTTTCTTGATTGTTTGCCACTGAAACTGGTATTGTTTTTGATAATTATCCAGGCATGAAATTTTCTGAATTCTGCCCCAAGTAAAGTCATTATTTTCTAACAGGACTCCAAGTAACCATTTCTCACAGCTCACTCCACCAGAGAAGGAATATGAAGCTAAAGTGAAGGAATTGGAAAAGTTCCAGAATGCTTGACTGTTTTTATACATGTCTCTTAAATTTCCATGAATAAACATTTGAATGTGTTTTATGCTGTTACTGAATTTGTAGGGGTTTTAAATGATAATTTGATAAATTTGTCCTTCTTTATCACTACCTTTAGAAAGAGAATTTGGCAAGCTCCTATTCCTTCTATAAACCTTGCCAAATTTCAAATTTTTAAGTCAATGAGACGGTGTAAAAGCTTTAGGGCTTGAGAGAAAACTTTGTTGCTTTGGCAGCTGGCATTTAAGTATTATTAAACTCTTTAGTATTTTTAGAGTTAGTAAATTGACCATGGAATTCATTTACAAAAATAATAATTATTGCCAATTTAAGAAATAATAATTATTGCCAGGTACTAATTTAAGCACACATTTAACACCTTATTTCATTCAATAGTAAATGCTATTTTGCAATATATTAAAATTTCATTTTATATATAAGGAGACTTAAACTCTCAGGTTCTGTGCCTCAAATCTCACAATGAACAGTTCCTGGACCTGGGATATGAGTGCAGAAATATCTGACTCAAAATCCTTCATTTCTATACACTATTGCACAACAGTATACATTATTCAAATTATGTTTCTACCAAAGACATAGCTTCAATTTACCATGGATAACTAATAATAAACCTAGCATTTATCTACTTCATAAAACATTATAGGATGAAAAAGAATCCCACATAACATAACTTCATTTCTAGTGTCTACAATTTTTCCTATTCCATTTGTTAATCAGCTTACAAATTATTTGTGCCCCATCTCATTCTGAAGATCTGAAGTGACTAAGAAAGTTTTTTGGATGACTTTAAGCATTTTGTTCTTTATACATAATAAAGAGGAGATAAGGTCACTCCTCCTAAATGAAAAATACATGAATAACATATTTCAGAGTTTATGAGCTTCAAAATTTATAACCTCCTCTTTAAGATCTTCTATTTTAATAATGAAGATGAAGGCTAGAACAGCTGCTGGTTCATACAATGTCTTCTTCAGGCATTAAAGTAGTTAGTCACCTCATTTGAATATCATTATCCAAAAAAAACTCTCCCTAATGAAAAGAGTGGAATTGTTTGAAAGTAAAAGTAATACTTTTTATTTTGTATTCATCCTTCTCAGCTCAGTCATACAATCAGTATCTAATTATGTTTGATGCATGCATAAATGATTGTTGCTAAGATATTTTTTCAATAGAAGATGTGACTAAAATGAAAATGGCCTAAGAGAAGTAACTTTGACGTTTTAAACTTAGAATAGGAGTTAAATTTCCTTTGTCAGTTCACTTGGCAGAGGGTGGGAAGATCACAAATGTGGGCTTTGGAGCTTTTAAAGTAAAAGGTTTTACAAAATCCCAAGTCATAATCATAGTCATCTCATGCCTCTCTGACGAAAGTAGTCGATGAAGATTGAAGGGAAAATACAATTGTGGATTGTGAAGGAAAAGGTAGTCCTTCATAGCTAAAAGCAAACAATAGTGGAACACGTATTTTCCAATTTGCTGCAAGATTGATTTTTGCTTCTGTGGAAGCTACTGCTTTAAACTGACTCATAAAGTGCTTCTACAGGCAAACACTTTCAGACAGTAAAATACAAGCACAGGGCTTTGTATACTCAGAGGTCTCAGACAGTCCTGTCTATGGAAACCATTAGAAGCAGCCAGCATACCTTCTGGACCTGTTTCTTTCTTAACACTATTTTAAGCATTGCTCAGCATTTCTTTTAATTCCCAACTTTCTTGTTCCAGTCATTCTGTTTACAAATGTTTCGTGAGGGCTTACTTTGTACCCCTCATGGTCTTTGGCTCTAAGAACATGGAGGTAACATCAGAAGTCAGTGCAGTATTGGTCTCAGGGAAGGGGATCATGAAGCAACATTTGTCAATTGAGAAATTCTATGCATTGATTGAGACTCAGTACCTAGACAATAGGTTATACTGCTTATAAACCATCAAGCCACCTTGGGGATCTCATCTAGTAGAATTTACCACTTGTCTTAATGCTTAATTCTCTAGTTTTGTCAGGAGATCAGGCGAGACAGAGAAAAACATGCAACTGCAGCCCTATATTCCTCTCTCCACCCAGCCATATCCCTTCCTGTCTCCACCTCCCTAGTGCTGGGATTAAAGGTGAGGGATCCCAAGTGCTGGGATCACCTTTGTATGAGCTCTGTTTCTCTTTTAGACAGATTCAATTTCCTGTAGCCCAGGGTGGCCTTAAACTCACAGAGATCCATCTGCCTCTGTCTCCCAAATGCAGGGATTAAAGGTGTAGCCCCAACTGCTGGGCCTCTATGGTTAACTAGTGGTTTAGCATAAATAAAATATCACCACAGGTTGGTGTCCCAACTGCTCCACTAGAAGTCTTGCCTAGTTACAGGAGATAGAAGGTTCAGGCTCTGTATCTCCTGTTGCTAGGAGTCATAGCTGGGAATGCCTTCGTAGCTTCTTGGAAGTTTCTACTGCAGTAGGTTTCTAGCTCATCCCAGAAGTGCCCCCAAAATCTGGTTGAGATCAGACTCTTATTAATGACTTAATTACTCATATCTAGTAGGAGGCACATCTTAGAGTAGATATGCATGCTTATTTAATAAAAAAGATGAAAGCAATTTAAATAAGCTTACTTCATTTTTGATGGGATAATTATTTTCCAAAGGTTAAAAAGAGCACCTTGGGTGAGAGTTAAATAAGAATCATCTCTCTCTTTGGTTAGGGGCACTAAGACAATTAGAGCATAAGTCTTCCTTCTTAAAAATATTTTAAAGTGTGATAATTATCCTCACATGTTTGATGTCAATAGTATAGACATCTATCATTATACTCAATTAAAAATGATCTTTGTGGTGTGCTGCCTCTGAAAAAGACAAGAAAATTTTATTTGTTTGTCAGAAACATTTTTACTATATCACTTGGGCTATAGTTTTCTACACAATCTGATATTTTCTGCTTTAAAGAATATGGTAGACTTATGAGAAAGAAGGGCACGGAAGGAGGAGAGAAAGAAAGGGAGGGGAGTGGTCGAAGGAAAGAGAGAGTCCATTTATAAAAGCAGTGTTTATAAAAGCAGACTGTGATAGATAGAGTTTAAGATACTCTTCAATAACCTCAATATTCTGGCATTTATGCTGTTGTATAACCCCTTCCCCTGAGCATGGGTGGTGCTCACTTCTACACAAATAAGATATAGAAAAGCTGATAGGAAAGGGTATCACTTCTGTAATAAATTACAAAAGATTATAACTTCTGCCTTTCTAACTGACTGTCTGCCTTGCTTGCTTTAGTAAAACCAAACTGTTACATGATAAACTACCCATGGAAAGAACAAGGTGGGTACCAACTAAGAACTGATTCTGAATGCCTGCTAGCAAAGACGTGAAAAACTGAGTCCATTGGCCCTTGAAGAAATGAAGCCTACCAACAGCCACATGAGCTTAGATCTGCTCCACTCAGATATCCAGATGAGACCTTAAAATTAGCTGATGACATGACATAATGGCAGTCTCATGATGGACCCCTTAAGCAGATCCAGCTAAGCCAGGCTTAGATTTCTGGCCCCAGAAAGCAACAGCTAAGTTGGTGTTAAGTAGTTATGCAGCAATAGATAAAACATGCACACATGTGCACATACGTACACTAGAGAAAGATACTCAGTTTTGTATTTGCCTTTTGTAAAATAACCTTTGCAGCACTCTATTGAGTCTGTCAGTTAAGTTCTAGTACTGAATCCCAAGAACAGGAAATGCTAGCCAAAGCCATGGGTAAATTTCCAGGATAATAATAGCTGTTAACAGAGCTGGTAGAATCTTTCACAAAGGAATTACAAATGTGAAGCCACTGAAGGAAAAAACAGGGGAGACAATATGAAAACACTTGAGGCTGAAGAGATGACGCAACAGTTAAGAGTGCTTATTGCTCTTGCAGAGAACCTGAGTTTGGTTTTCAGCACCCACATGAGGTGCCTGTAAGTTTCATCTCCAAGGGATCCAGTATCCTCTTCTAGACTCCATGGGTATTTGCACTCATGTGCACCTACACACAGAGAGACACACATAATTAAAAAGGAAAAGAAAACATCTCTTTATTAACTGTAAAATGGCTCTTGTGAAGATTCTCTTTTTGGTCAAGATGAAGCAACAGGTCGTGGATCTTCCTTGCACATGGCAACAAAGAAAACATAGACAAGCCATAGAAAATAACAGTGTGCAGGCCATTGTATATTAGAATATGAGCAACACTGGATTCCTGTAAGAGGGAAAACGAATGAGATATTTCCCCCAGCTTACAGCCATGAAGAGTCTGCAGAAGGGTATGTATAGGCAGCTCCTGGTGACTTCCAAAACTGGAGAGACAAATCCAGGCACCTGGTAAGAGCATGGCACCTGGCGGTGTCATGACAAAGCTCCAGAGAGGAGAGAACCATGGCAGAGAGAACATCCAGGACCTGTAGAGGGACTTCTGGAAGGAATAACAGGTAATGACAGGGTCAACATGTGAGAAAACCACCTGAAGTCATTGAAAGGGCCAGCCGAGAGGATTAAGGGCAGCAGTACTAGGCCCTCTAAAGGGAGTGTTATGAACAATAATTGACAACTTACATAAATCAGACACTTTCTTGAAATATAGAAACACTAAAGCTCATTGAAGAAACAGATAACTACAGTAGCCCTACATTTATTATTAAGCTAAATTTGTCACAAAGTCTTGCACACAGAAAACAAGGAAGTGAGGAAGGAAATACTGTTAGTACTTCAGAGGAAAACAATACAAACCCATCACAGTCTTCCTCAGACTTGACGGAAAAACACTGTCTAACTCATTGTTCAGGTCCCATGTTATGCAAATAAAAACCTAGATGAAAATGTTACCCTGAGACAAGCGCGATGGCTCAGCTGGTAAAGGCACCTCCCGGCAAACCCCACAGCCGAAATTTGATTCCCACGTCCTACATGGTAGAAAGCAAGAACCAATTCCTATAAGGTTCCCTCAGGAGTGCTGTGGTGTGCTCCCTCTCTCTTACTGTAAGTAGAAATATATTTAATGCTGTTGCATCTTAAATATGTCCCCTAAAAATTCCTACACTGGAAGTCCTCACTCCAAATATCACCGAATTTCCGAATTTAAGCATGTTTGTTTGTTTGTTTGTTTGTTTGTTTTCTGCACTGAAAGATAGATCTTGAAAAGAGATCACCAAATAAAATCCAAGTTATGAGGAAGGGCCCTGGTCCAATATAATCAGTGTCATTGAAAGAAGGATAAATTAGGAAAGACAGTGTGAAGTCAAAGGGAAAGGATGGCTGTGCCAAAAAAGGCCAGTAGAGAGGCCTGTCTGGAATAGATCCTTCTCTTATAACCCAGAAGGAACCAACTCTGCCAATGCCTTGATGGCACACCTCAAAATCCCAGAACTGAAGAATAACATGCTTTTCTTCCTTGTGACTTATCACCTAATGTGTGGTGTTCTGTTTTGGCAGCCCTAACCAACTAAAATAGATAGTATTAGAAAACTCCTTAATTAACAGAGAAACTAAAATTCTATATATCCCAAATTTAGGTCTGACTAAATCCAGTGACACTCCATCATTTTGGGCCTAGTCAAAAATTTCTCTCCCTGTGTGGTTGTTTGCTATACACTCCACTTCCCCTTCATCTCACATACTCCAGACCCCACATATCCCATTGTTGCTGGCCACAGTGAGTTCTAACATTCAACACCAGGGTCATGCACATAGTTCCTCCTGCTTTACACATAATTCTTTAAACAATCCATAGTTTCTATGGAAAAGCCCAGGGAAAGGCACCAATGCATATTACTGAGGACTCAAACTGCCACCTACACTCATTAGTACCTTCTTGCCCCTGAACTCTTGTCAGCCTACATAGGCATTGCTCGTCACAATGTTTCTTTCTATGTCTTCCCTGCACCCCAGCTGCTCTATGCCTGCCCGACACCTCAATATAACTTTTCTTCCATTCAGAGATCTTCTAGAAAGTGGCTGTCTCAGTACAAATGACCTAGACTTGAACCAAAAAGACACACTGGAGACCTCCATGATCAACTCCCCTGAAATGCTCTTAGGAGAGATCTTGAATTTACAGTTCTTCCTTCAAAGACAGACTCTCAAACCAAACTAGAGGGAAGCATAATCAATATCATGAGCAGCTGAGCTTTGTGTCAAGATTATAAATATCCACTGTTTGGGAATGAGGACACTGAGGCACTGCAGTAGCCACTTCCTCTGGACCACCCACAGCACCTGTGTTCACCAAAGATCTGAGATCCATAGCTAAATTAGAAAGTGAAGGATAGCCACACAAGCACAAAAGGGATTCGGGATCATAGAGGCTCTGCCCTGTTGTGGCCTCCTGCCTACCTACCTATGTTACTATACTGAATCATGATAAAAACTGAGAGGAGCTTTTAATCAAACCTGATTTACGGATGGGAAGCAAAAAGCAAAAAATTAGGCATTGGTAGTGAGTCACTGAGGAGCTAGAAATGAATTTCAAAGATGATAACAATACAAACAAGCCCAGACAGACATGGATTTCAACAACAGAAGAGATGAGACCCAGAGAGAGCAAAAAATGCAGGGCTTGCATTCAGAATCCCAGACACAACAGAAAAAAAATGGCTTAGCTTTTGTTGACTCTTGTTTCAATTCCAGACCCTTAGAGTTATTCTCTGTTGTTTTGTCCTTGTGCTGGCATTCAGGGGATTGAACTCAGGCACTTGTGAAGAACATACTCTACTCTTCTGTAGCTGAGGCCCCTTCCTCCTCTAATTTTTTTTAGGAATAGAGGTATTTCTGGACATGCTCTAATACATTCATGGAGATCAGCCAGTGACTGACTAAGCTTTATTGGTTACTCTTATTCCTATATTATGTACCATAACTATATTATGTACCAGAACATAGATATCCTGAGTTAGTATTCACACTATCTGTGTTATACCAGGAAATTATTTGGATACAGGAATTCCAGTATTTTGATTTTACTTAATGTTTGCTCACCCACAAGAAGATATGTAAATTCCTTAAACAGAAAAATCACAAAAGTGCTTCATCATTTCTTCAACTGAACAATAAAAATATTTTCTCCAAAATATTGAAGTCTCTGATTGGCAATGAGAATTTGTAACATTCAAAGGTATTGCATTTATAAAGTTCTCCTTAGCTGAGAAGGATGTTGAGGCAAAAAATTTTTTTCTTGATACAGTTTTGTTATCATTGTAAACAAAATGGGCAGACCTTGTTGGTACGTGCTTGTAACTCCAACATTCAGGGAGCTGAAGCAGCATAGTGATAGTGAGTTCACAACCAGCCTGAGCTACATCATCAGGTCCTACTGAGGAGGTGAGAAAGAACAAGAATGATAAGGATCCACCTTATAAAGCTGTAAACAGAGACAGTACTTTTTATGAGTCTACTAATTACAAAAATAATATCTGAGATCCATGCTCCCAATTTAGATTTGAGGCAGTATTTGATGATGTGTCAGTCCTGAGTTCCTTGAACCATCATGTTTAGGGCACAGAGCCCAGAAAATACACAAATCAACTGTGTTCTGGCACCAGGTACTGTGCTCAGGGATGTAAACATAAGATTCCATTTAACCCACTCAAATCCCACAAGACATATTTCATTACATCCATTTCAAAGTGGAGGATGAGCCCAGGGAGATGGTTCTACAGGTGAAACCACTTGCACACAAGCCTAATGACCTGAGGTCTATCCCTAATACTCATGGTGAAGGGAAAGAAATTACACCTGCAAGCTGTTCTCTGACTTTCATTGGCCCACTGGAGACTTGCATGCCCACAAGTAAAGGAAATCAAGTAATTTTCCATCATCCTATGTGACAACAGATGGTATCCATTTGCCTCTACCGATCCTCTATCACCATTTCTGTGCCTTGCCTGACCATATCATGTGTTCCCTTGCCAATTTGGATTCAGCCAATGGGGCATCCCGGTAGAAAATGAGCACGTAGAAACAAAACAAGTTTGAGTATCTATCTCTTGGGTTCCTGCTTGCAGATTCTTTCAGACTGCATGCCTTCCCTCAAAAGATAGTTCTGGTTTCTGTCACATGTGCCTCTCTGATTCTTTTTGTTTTCCTGAGACAATGAGTTCAGGCTGTCCTTGAACTCACCATTCGCCTGTCTCAACCTTCTAAGGGTTGGCATTACATGACTGAATTCCTTTCTGGGTTCTTTTAACCACTCCCTCTCTCCTCTTACTCTTTCAGGCCCAGAAATAATAGCAGGCACACCATTAATTTTCTTCCCTGATGCCCTCCTCACACTTGTAAGTTATTCATTTAGGAACCCTTCCTTGAAGTAGAGCAATTTGAGTGTGCCATCTGTTTTTCCTTCTGGGACCCTGACTGATACCAGCTATTAAGTGATAAAGATGGGACTGTAGCCCAGAACAAGACCAGCTTCCAAGCCTATTCTTAACTTGTAAACTCTTGACTTCCTGCCTGAGCAGATCCAAAGAAAATACCACACCTTGAAGGCTGAGAAGGCTAAAACAGAAAACAAAGTCCAAATGTGCTACACATACTTACCCTCCTGAAATGGACAGAGGAAGCCTGTACTTAGGTCAGAGTATTACACTGATCTTAAGACTATCAGTAGAGTTGCTTCCCGGTGCTTGGAATAAGGCTCACAATGTGTTCAAATACTCAATAACCTCCAAAGCAGCATTTTAATGAATTACAGCAAATGCAAATTGTTCAGGAGCATATGGATTTAATATAGTCTCAAGTACATGTGTTTAAACAATAGGGGTAAAATGTACCCTCTGAAATATATGCTGAATTTTGTTCAGAACATTTAAAACAAAATTTCAAAGAGTAGACAAATCCAGACCTCTAGTTTGCCCACTTTGTCTCCCTGGAGTAGTACAGGCAGAAAGTTATCTTTATTTCAAAAACTGAATTCTCGAAAGGACCTAAGAATTAGAGGCTAGTATGCAGGATCTTCACCTGACCATTTACTGTGTGATCTTGGCAAAGTCACTTATGCCTGTATGTTGGGTGGTTTTTATTATTATGTTGAGCAGATGTAAAACCATCTGAGACTCACCTTTTGTGGTGTCTGTAAAGGCATTTCCAGGGAAGTTTATCTGAAAAAGGAAGACCGACATGTAAATATGGGCTAGTGCCCAGACTGAAGAAAAGGGGCAATGGAGAAGAAAAGCATGTCTGTTTCCTGAATGCAGTAATATGACCAAATGCCTCAGGTTCTCACCACCATGCCTTCCCTGCCATGATGGACTGTATCCCATCAAGCCATGAGCTATAACAAACCCTCTTCCCTTAAGATGCTATGAGAACTGTAACTAACACAGAGTTTTTCAGTTGTTAAAACCCACCCATATCTTGTACATTGCACCTGTATTTTGTGGTGTAAAGGTGAAGTGATTTGTGTTATATGATCCAGTGGCTAGGAAACTGCTTCGCAAGGCAATTCTTTGATGTTATTCACACAGAGCATACTTAGAAAGAGTTGCTCTGCACATAAATATGGATTCTAATTGCTTCCTTTTTCTTCCTGATACTTTTTTGTCATCACACATCAAGTTCAGAGTTCATTGGACAGTTTCCTGTGTGGCTGAACCGCAATTTGTTGTTGATCATGTTTTTGTTTTTGTTTCTTGCTTTTTATATGTGTATTCCACAGACTCCTAGATTGCTTAGGAGCAAAACTGAATTTTTATTCAATTAATACAATTATAATTTAGCAAAATAGATGTTATCAATAACTTGATAATCAGTTTTGGCCCAGGCCAGGAATTAAGTATACATGTACCTGCCCCAAACTGTGAGAACCTGTTCAAGAGCTTTTACATGGTGCAATGTTGATTTATGCTTGCTGTTCAGTAGCAGAATCCTTTGACTAAAGTAACCGCAGGTGTAGAAGGCAGCCATACAGGAATTCCAGAAGCTCACCTCTCTGGAATTCTGTGTTCTTCCCCTCCCTAAACTGAAGGGCTGAAGTTTTTTCATTGGTTATTTTTCTTGGTTGTATCTTTGCCCATTCTGCGACTTTTTAAACGCTTCATTTTAACTTTAAATGTATAGAAATGATATGATATTATGTAGATATATTACAAAAAGAGTAGAAAGAACTCCTGTGTGTTCTTCACCCAGCTTCTACTAATGTTCACATATTATATAAATATGGAGCAGTTGTCAAAATCAAGAAGTTCATGTTGTCACAATGACATTAAATTTAATATATTTTTCTTTTTATATAATATTTTTATTTAAGTTTTTACACATGTTTCTCCCATTTCCCTCTCCCTCCCTTCCTCCCCCAGTCCCCAATGTCCCCAACTCCCCACCCCACTCCATCTCCCCTCTGCTCCCCAGGGAGGGTAAGGCCTTCCTTGAAGGATTTTCGGAGTCTGTCGTATCATCCGGAGCAGGGCCTAGGTCCTCCCCTATGTGTCCAGGCTGAGAAAGCATCCCTCCATATGGAATGGGCTCCCAGAGTCCATTTGTATGCCAGGAATAAATACTGAACTACTATCCAACGTCCCATAGATTGCCGAGGCCTCCTCTTTGACACCCAGGTTCGGGGACAGGGTGTGTTTGGATCAGTCCCATGCTGGCCTCTGAGTCATCAGTCTGGGATCCATGAGCATCCCCTTGTTCAGGTCAGCTGTCATTGTGAGTTTCGCCAGGCGGGTCTTGTTTCTTTGCTCATCACTCCTCTTTGCAACTGGGTTCCAGAAATTCGATTCGGTTCACAGATGTGGGTGTCTGCCTCTGCTTCTGTCAGCCACTGGATGAGGGTTCTAGGATGGCATGTAAGGTAGTCATCAATCTCATTATCAGTGGGGGGCATTTAAAGTAGCCTTAATGCCCGTTGGTGTCATTCTTGTAGATCTGTGAAGATCTCACTTGTGCCAGATCTCTCCTCCAACTTATAATGGCTCCCTCTATTATGGCATTTCTCATCTTTCTCTTCTCTATTCTCATCCTGACTCAAACTTCCTGCCCCCTCCCCGTGTCCTCCTCTCCCCTCCTCTTCTCCCACTCTCTTTCTCCCACCTCCCTCTGCCTTCCCCTTCCCCCTGCTGCCAATCCAATTAGGAGATCTAGTCCCATTCCAGGTTTTCATGCAATACTTTTCTTTTTAAAATTTTTATTTAATTTTTTATTAATTTTACATACCAACCACAGTTCCCCCTCCATCTCCTTCTCCCACTCACCCCCATCTCTCTCCAACCCAACCCCATCCACTGCTCAGAAAGGGTAAGGCCTGGCACATTCAGTTAAGGAAGGACCTCCTCCCCTACTTTTATTGTTATTACACAAGTTTTTCTAACATATGTTTATGTTCCAAAATCCAAGTGGGTGTCACAAATTTCATTGACCTACTCCCGTGTCCTTAGCCTCTTCTAGTCTGTGACATATTCATAGTACTTCTTTGCCTTTTGTGAGCTTTATATTAATAACAACTGATATTTTGCATAATATCTTCTAGTTGAAGTTTCTCTGATGTTACCTTGTGACTATTTTGGAAAATATTCATTTTGGCAAGAATGTCCCAGAAGTGGTGAAGTGCCCTTTTCAGTACCTCACAGCAGGGGACACATGATATCAGTATGCTTTATTAGTGACAATACAAGTCTTGATCATTTGATTCAGGTGGTGTCTATTGAGTTTTTCTTTCTTTACTTACTTTTCAATTACTGTTTTTTCCTTTGTTGTTATAAAATAACTTGACAAAATACATCTAGGATATAAAAACGTCTTGTTTCTTCTCTGGTAGTCACAAACAAATAAGCAGCATTGGTGTCTTATCTTGCTTTCATCAAATATTACTGTTCTAATGGTGATTTTCTAACCCTCACTTCTACATTTATTAACTGGAAATTTTTCTCTAAGGAAGAACTTTCTCTCCTCTCCTATTTATTTATTTACTACTTTTATATCAGTCTAGACTCTTACATACTTCACCCTGGAGTTTATGATTAACTATTACTGTTATTCATTTTATTGTTCAAATTGCTTCCACTGTGGTCCTTGAGAGCTCTTTTGGGTTGTTTCCTATGCTGTTTCCAGAGGTCCTACACTTAAAGAAATAATTTGTATTTTGCTGTGTCACATGATGCCTAAACAGATCTGGTGCTTTTCTTTGGCCTGCTCTAGAATCTATCAATTATTCAAAGATTTCAGGTTGTGTTTGTTGGAGAAGAATGTTTTGCAAACCAGGATCTAGAGGCTGGGATACATAACCAATTCTAGGTCCTCTCATTGGGCTGAACAGGTAGTGTGTATGTGTGTGTGTTAATTTTTTTGCTATTCTGACAAAATTCTTGACACAATCTAGTAAGAGAAAGGGTTAGGATTAGGGTTAGGGTTAGGGTTAGGGTTAGGGTTAGGGTTAGGGTTAGGGTTAGGAAGAGCATAAAATCCAGCATGGTGAGGAGAAATGGCAGAATTCAGTGATGGAATGCATGTCTGTGCCTCCTCACATATCAACAGATCGGGAAGTTGATACTCAACTGTACTTCTACTCTTTTCCTGTTATTCAGTCCAGGATCCCAACCTATAGGATAATTCTCTATTCCCTTCTTTGTGAACTTCCCTCCTCAGCAAATCCTCTCTGGAATGCCATCACACACATCCTTAGAGGTGTCTTTCAGGTGATTCTCAATCAGTTCAAAGTGGTGATAAATATTAAACATTACACAACACATACACACCGATGTCTATTTCTTTACTATTCCTATCCTACACACACACACACACACACACACACACACACACACACACACACACTCTAGACCCACAATGTTCTCAGGACTATCACAGATAGCAAAACTTTATGCTCACAAGACTAATACAAAATGATATAGCATTTGCATAGGAACTATATACATCTTCCCATTTGCTTAAAACCATCTTTAGATGCCATAAGACTTGACACAATATAAATGCTATGTAGATAGTTATTTTATCACATTATTTTGGGAATAATGACATAGTCTGTACAAGTGATCAGATAAATCCTTTCTCAAATGTTTTCAATCCACAAATGCAAAACCCATGGATCCATAAGCATTGGGCCAACGGTATTTAAAAGCCATTAGCTCACAGCGCTAGCTATGGATCTAATTCAGCACCATAGCACTCATTCTAGCCTTCCCTTTTTCTTTTCTATTTCTTGCTTTTTCCTCAACAGTGAAACCTTCATTTCCCTATCTATAAAACATATACTTACTGGTTGTTTCTAAAATTCATGTCAAATAGTTTCAATATTGTCAACTGATTTAATGTGAAAAGTAGATTTGCTAACTAGAATATAATGTGAACTACCTCCCTCTTTTTGCCCCTGTCCTCACAGTGTCTAGACAAAATGCTGTTTTCCAAAGTTCCTTTGGTTAATTCTCTTCTTCCCTATGCCTTTCAGCATCGTTATGCTGTTCATTTTCACCCCATCTACATTCATCTGTTTCTATTTGTATCCTAGTTCAAGTTCTTACCACATTCTTGTTGATTTTTTTTAATTATATGTGACAGACTCACTCTGGTTATCATTGAAGTCTACAGGTTTTGAAAAGTTTATAGAGTCGTGTGATACATAATAGAGAATAATTTCACAACAGAAAACAATTTTCCCTCACGCCACTGCTTTTTAATATATACAACCTCCTCATCAGTCAAACCTGACAACCACTAATTTTCTTTCCTTCACCAGAGTGTCATGTAAATATAAGTGATGTAAATATGCCTTTTTGCATTTAGCAAAACACATTTAAGGTTCAGCTGCACCAGGGTATGAGTCAGTGGTTTCTTCTTTCTTCTTAGTAAGGAGTGCACTGTATTGATGGTTTCTTGATCCATCTGCCAGCTGACAGATGCTAGGAATTTTGTAGCTTGTGGTGATTAGGAATACACCTGCTATTCATGAATAAATTGCAGTACTAAACGTATCTTTTCAGTTCATAAGGACAAATAATCAAAACCGAGATTGCTATACATCAACTGGTTGTTCAATGTAATAACAAACTACCAAACCATTTTTGAATGGTAACCCTATCTTGCATTACCACAGGCAGTATGTATGAATTTCAATTACTCCAAATGTTCACTAGCAATTGGAATTGGCCATATTAGGTGAGGGTGTCAGGATGATAGGTGATAAGAGTATCCCATTATTGTCTGACTTTATATACAAAACATATAAGACTCAATAAATTAAAAGTATTCACATCATGCAAACCATGTTCTCTGAAGTTAGAATTCAGCTGAAAATGATATCTGAAGAATTCTTTTTTTTGCTTCATGAATAATTTATTCCATTTGAAGTTTTGTTTTTTGTTTTTTTTTAAAAGTATAAACTTTTTCATTTCCTCAATCACAATTTGTACAACTCAGTGTTATGGCATTCGGCAGCAATAGTGTTTGTTCCTTATTCTTTTTCAAAATTTTCTTGTCACGTTAAAAAGAAAAGCAATTGGACCATATTAAATGTCACTGCTAAACAACAACTTAAAAATGCCCCTTCATAAAGTGACCAAGCTATTCTGAGAGGGTTGATGCTGACATGTCCAGTAATGATGTTACAATTGGTAGTTTAAACTCAGTAACTTTAAGGTCCACAAATCCAGTTTACTTTAAAAACTAAAGCTATTTTAAAACTTCAAGAATATTTCAACCTGAGGAGTATTTTAGGTCCCAAATCCAGTTTTTAAATTTATACTCCACAAAAGAGAGAAAAAGAGAGAGAATGAGTGAATACATATATAAAAATTTAAACCACAGTTCTGGGCCCATTAATACACTAAGAGATTCCAAAAGGTAAGATTTTTCCCACTGATTTGGGGAGAATGGGACAAAATAAAAATGTTTGTTAAACACATTTTTTCTTAATTTTAATTAAACTAAAATATTAAGAGGAAACCCAGACCAAAATGTCAGTCAAGCAACATTGAATGTCTCAATAGACTAATATGCAATTGTACACTTTCTCCCAGTGAGTTCCCAAACCTTGACTTCCTCATTTCAATGCTAATGCCTGATTTGTGTGCAGTTATCCATTATAAAGCAGGTGAAAGTTCAGTATTTTAGCATTTTTAAAGATTAGTTATATAATGTCTGCTTCCAGCCAGTCTGAAACATCTAGCCATACCTTTCTTATGCAAGCCATTCA
The DNA here is from genome assembly GCF_017639785.1 of Mesocricetus auratus. NCBI lineage: Eukaryota > Metazoa > Chordata > Mammalia > Rodentia > Cricetidae > Mesocricetus > Mesocricetus auratus. Next base: position 2,956,226 of record NW_024429213.1, on the reverse strand, counting down.
GTTATCAGAACTGTGAATTAACACTGTATGAATACATTTCTGTACACCTTATTGTTTGGCCAGAAGGCCACCAAGTGTACTTATATGTAATCCTTAAATTTTAAAATAGCTTGTAATTTTTAAATATTTCTAAACTTTTCTTAAACCACTAAAATTAAGCTCTTACTACTTAGACTATCCTCAGCTGTGTTCGTCCTCAATTGTCAGTATGGCACAGATTACTGTATTCCAATATTCTCTTTCGTCTTCATATTTACCTTCTGAGGTATTTTTTTAACTTAATGTGTTACTACAAAGATTTGCAGATCTTTAATCAAGCACTATGTTATTACTGTAATATCAAAATATTTTGTTGCATTATTTCGAATGTTCCGATTGAATAAGTTAAAAGAAAGTCTTCAAATGCTATTGCATCGTAGAATCTGCTCCTACCCTCTGAAGAATTCTTAAATATATGGAAATTAAACAACATACTCCTAAATAATCAATAGAAAAAATAAATCACAGGGGAAATGAGAAAGTTATTCAATTTAAAAAAATTCATATGACTTCTTGATAAGATCTTTAAAAAGATAGAAGAGGGGATACTTCTCAGCTCACTATATGAAGCCAATAGTATACTGATAGTAAACCTAGACAAATATGTCGTAAAAAACAAGACCAATACTTGTTAGACATATAGACACCAAATTTATTGCAAAAATTCAACTAATTTAACACAAAATTAGTTAATATAATATAGCATATCAACAGAGAAACAGGCAAGGTCCATATAATCATTTCATTAGATGTAGAAAATACAGTTTATAAAATCCAAAGACCTTTGGTCATAAAACCAAACAAGTTAAGAATAAAGTGAAACTCCCAAAAGGTGATAAAATAAATCTAAGGTGAGGAAAAACAACAAACAAACAAAAACCAACAACGGGCGGGGGAGATTATTCAGTAGTTAGTATGCTTGTCATGCCAGCATGAGAACTAAAGTTCAGATCCCAAGAACACATGAAAATGACTGCTGGGCATGGTAGCCTGCTATAATGTCAGCTTTGGAAGACAAAGACTGGTGATCTCCAAAGCAAGTTGGATAACAAGACTAGCCACATTGGCAAGCTCTGACTTCATCTGAGAGGCCCTGCCTCAAAGAATAAAGTATAAAAACAGTCCAAGATGATTCCTGACATCAGTCTTTGACCTTCACTAAACCAACATGTGCTCATGTGCGTGCAAAACCTGAATACACAGGTATACACATACAGGAAAATGTAAAAAGAAAACATAGCATCATACTTAATTGTCAATGACTGAATGCTTTCCCCATAAGATCAGTAGCATGGCAACAATGTCCACTCTTAATATTTTTTGTCACCATTGTAATGGAGGCAGGAAAGGAAGTAAAAGGTATCCTGATAGGAAAACTAGAAGTAAGGTATTTCGATTCTCAGATAACATGACCAAAATAACAGAAAATCCAAAGCAATCCACTTTTTCATACACAGAGCCCAGTGTACATATGCAAGTAGAAGGTGACTACATGGGCGTAGGTAAGGGGAGTAGTGAGGCAGGGAAATAAAAGAGACAGATATCACGTGTTCTCATATGCTTAACCTGTATATGACCTGAAAGTGAAGGGGGTGGTGGATGTTCTGGGAGGAAGTGAATGGAGGACAAAGAAGGACTATGGGGGCAACTTTGAGAAAAGTACAATCATACATATGAAAAGCCATAAAGAAACCTACACATTATTTTGTATACCTACTATAAGGTCCTTTCAAAACAGCGAAAAACTGTAAGGACCTATAAGTCCAATAAATTTTCAAGATAGATCAATATATAAAAATCAATACTGGGTTACACAGTGAAACCTTGACTCCAAATATAATAATATTAATAACAATTTATATTAATAATAATACAATGATAGTAATAATAGAAAAAGAAAAGGCAAAAAGAAAAGAAATAATTAAATTGGGTCACTATTTCATACTATTTATTTTGCTCAGTTAAAATCAATCAAAGATCTGAGTTTGAAATCTAAACACACAACCCTTAGAAGAAAATATAAGTCCACATTCTCCCTGGCTTGGAGTAGGCAAAAGATTCTTAGGAAAGCACCAGGAGCCAAAACTAAAAAAATTTGTTAAATTGAACTTAACTTTCACTTATTTATTTATTTATTTTAAATTAAATTTAATTTATGTATGTTTGTGTATGAGAGAGGGGGGGGTGTTGTGCGATGTATGCACAGGTCAGAGGATGTCAGAGGTTCCACTCTACCATTCTCTGCTGTATTCCCTTGAGACAGGGTCTCTCATTGAACTTGGAGCTACACTGGCAGCCAGCAAGTCCCAGTAATCCTGTCTCTGTCCCACCAGCACTGAGTCATGGTCAGATGCATGACTACTACCCCACTTTTTATGTGGGTACAGGGGACTTGATCTCAAATTCTCATATTTGTTATAGCAAGTGTTCTTACTTGCTGAGCTGTCTCCCCAGTACTAGTGAGACCGATTTAGAGAAAATGCAATGAACCAATTATCTAATAGACACTAGTATCTAGAATGTACAAAGAAGTCTTGCATTCACTAAGAAAAACCAGTCTCAGTTTGCTCCATTTGAAATGTTCTTGCCTCTTTGTGCCAATTCAAATTTTCTTAAGCCGGTATGTGGTTATCTTCCTGTAGCAGCTCCTATAACTTTTCTTGTAGTATGGCTTTCATTTTTCTTTATTTTTCTGAGAAGGTGCTTATTTCTCCTTCACTTTTTAGAAAGGTATTATTTCTAGCTTCAAGAATACTGGGTTAAAAGGTCTGTTTGCCTTGAAGCACTTTAACAGTGTCACTCATTGTCTCCTGGTTTACAAGGTTTCTCACAAGTGTGCTGTAGTTCTTGCCCTTTTTTCTATTTGTAGTGTGTCATTTTTCCTTTGGAAACTGCAGGATTTTCTCTGTGTATTTTGTTTACAGCAAGTTCAACACTGTTTCCTCCCAAAATCCAGCTGGAAATTCTTTTCATAAATTAGCTAGCTGTCCCTAAAATTCATATGAGAACTCATGAAACCCAACATAGCTGAAACTATGTTGCCTAGAGTTTATGTCTGGGTAGGTATTTGAGGAGGGTGGTCATTACTGTGTTTGCATTTTACTTTTGTATTTATTGTTCTTAACATTCTTGGCTATCGTTTAATGCATCATTATCTCCTCAAAGCTGTAAGTCACTGTTTCCTCACTTATTTCTCCACTCCGTTTTCTATTTTCCCCTTGATATTCTAGTTGTGTGCTTGGGAATGACTTTTTTTTTTTGGTTTTACGAGACAGGGTTTCTCTGTATTGTTTTGGAGGCTGTCGGTCCAGCTCAGCCTTGAACTTACAGAGATACGCCTGTCTCTGCCTCCTGAGTGCTGGGATTAAAGGCGTGTGCCACCACCGCCTGGCTGGGAATGACTTTTTAAAAAATTACCACCTATTACACAGAGCAATGAGTTTTATTGTGACAGTTTGAGAGATGAATATGACATTTTGATAACGTCCCCCACTCTCTTGTCTGCTGTCTCCCCCAGGCTCCATCCCCTTCCTCTTCTCTAATAGTCCCTCTTCTGCTTTCCTGCCAAGTTTTATAAATAAGAGAAAAATGTGATATCTGCCATCTTTCTGAGTAATTTATTGTTTAATAGGGTGTTCTTTACTTCCATCCATTTTTCTATACATGAAATTATTTTGTTATTCTTTGTAGCTGAATAACACTCCTCCTTGCATATATACAACATTTTCTTTATTCATTCCTTTGCTTATGGGCACGTAGGCTGATCCCATACCTTGGTTACTGTGACCATGATGAACATGATTACGCAAGAATATCTATAGCAAAATGACTGATTTTTTTGAGTATATATCTTTGGAGAGGTAGCCAAGAGGGGTATGGGTGGATTATATGATAGTTCAACTTTTAGTATTTTAAAGAAACTTGGTACTAGCTGTCCTATTTTTTTCTCTTGGATAAAATGTGTTCTTTTTTTTTACTTTTTTATTCATTTAAATTATAAACAAGCTTGCTTCACATGTCAATCCCAGCTCCTTCTCCCCCCTCCTCCCCTGCCCCACCAACCCCCAACCCAACTCCCACTCGACTCGACTCACCAGGGAGGGTGAGGCCCGTCATGGGGGATCTCCAAAGTCTGTCATATCATCTGAGGCAGGGCCTAGGCCCTCCACCATGTGTCCAGGCTGAGAGAGCATCCCTCCATGTGGAATGGGCTCCCAAAGTCCATTTGGATGCCAGGGATAAATACTGATCTAGTACCCGAGGCCCCAAAGATTGCCGATGCCTCCTCACTGACACCCATGTTCAGGTGGTCTGAATGAGTTCCATGCTGGCCTCTGAGCTATCAGTATGGGGTCCATGAGCTCTCCCTTGTTCAGGTCAGCTGTTTCTGTGGGATTTACCTGCCCAGTCATGACCCCTTTGCTTATCACTCCTCCCTCTGTACAACTGGGTTCCAGGAGTTCAGTTCAGTGTTTAGCTGTTGTTGTCTGCCTCTGCTTCCATCAGCCACTGGATGAAGACTCTAGGATGGCATACAAGGTAGGTAGTCATCAATCTCATTATCAGAGAAGGGCATTTAAGGTAGTCTCCCCTCTATTGCTTAGATTGCCAGTTTGTGTCATCCTTGTAGATCTCTGGAAATCTCATTAGTGCCAGATCTCTCCTCAAACCTATAGTGAATCACTCTATTATGGTATCTCTCATCCTGCTCCCCTATGTCCTCCTCTCTCCTTCTCTTCTCCCCCCCCCCACTTTATCCCAGCTCCCGGTCCCACCCCTCCCATTCTCCCAGTCCACTCAGGAAATCCTGTCCCATTCTCCTTCTCTGGGGTACCATGCATATCTCTCTTGGGGTCCTCCCTGTTTCCCAGACTCTCTGGTAGTGGGATTGTAGACTGGCATCCCCCTGCTTCATGTCTAAAATCCAAATATGAATGAGTACATACCATGTTTTTCTTTTTGTGACTGGGTTACCTCACTCAGGATGGTTTCTTCTATTGCCATCTATTTGCCTGCAAATTTCAAGAATCCGTTTTTTCCTGCTGAGTAGTACTCCATTGTGTAAATGTACCACATTTTTTCTATCCACCAGTTGAGGGGCATCTATGTTGCTTCCAGGCTCTGGCTACTACAAATAATGCTGCTATGAACATAGTGGAAGAGACGTCCTTGTTGTATGAATGTGCATCTTTTGGGTATATGCCTAGGAGTGGAATTGCTAGATCTTGTGGTAGACTGATTCCCATTTTCCTGAAGAATCTTATCCACTGAGCTATATGAGAATTCTATTGTAAATGGCATTCTAAACACTTTCTACATTACTATATTGAAGTTAGGAGTGCCTCATGAAGATGGTCCGAAGTAATCCTTATCAATCTTCATAGAAAGGAATGCATTCTACTAAAGGTTACACATGGTTGCTGCTCTGTGCAAATGATATACAAACAATTTTTTTACATTGGCCTAATATGGAACAATCGAACAGAAATGTGTGTGGTGTTAAACACAGGAAAATACTTATAGACTTTCTCATCTAACCTTTAAATAAGTAAAATCTTCCCTGTGTCCCTGAGCCCTTCTGTGAGTTATAGATCAATCGTGAAAAAGTGAGAATTGTTTTTAATTATACATTCACTGTGTTTGTACATTTAATCTATTACATCCTAAGTAGCTTTATTTCTTCCTCTAATTCCAAGGCAAGGAGAAAAGTAACTCTTTAAATAATTCATAACAATAAATAAAAAGTTACGATGCTTGGGTGGCTGTTACATGGTGCTCTTTCCTCCAGTTGTTACAAGATGCATGCCATCTTGGACGTTGACTCATAACCATGGCCACTAGAGCACAAAAAGACAGTGGTAGCCAGATCTATGGTAATGGTAATAGTTAATGGAGTTGTTGATAATCCCTAGACATAACCAGGAAATCCATGCTTGGTATTTCAGCTATCACTCCCTGCCCTTGGCTGCAGGTGATCTTAGGAGATGCTAGAGTATATATACAAATAAAAAGTGGATTAAGAGCAGGACTCTGTGATACAGTTTCCAAGAGGTTATCATCCACGATGTGGTGGGACTTTATGGTGAAGCAGTGTTTGGGTGTCACCATGTTCCTATAAATAATCCCTCACCAGTACTCTGTAGGTCTCATAAACACAATGGTCTAGTCAAGTTGAATTTTGGTGAAATCGTAATTCGGTCTCTAGTTGGTGCTCATCTGATTGGACATTCATTTGGGTCTCCTCAGGAAAAGTGAGCACAACTGTAGCTTTAATGGATGTGCTCCCTAAAAGCTACAGGATTGTGACACAGTAAGGACAGGTGAAGATAATGAAATCTCCAGTCTGGATGGAAATCTGTTGGACAGGGTCAATGACCTGGTTAAGGGACTACCCTTAGGAAGGTGGGACCATCCTAAGCTATGCTAAAAAGATAAAAGAGATAAACAGTCCTTTAATGAGATAATGTTCTTTTCCTTCCCAGAATTCCCACCTCCTAGAGCAGTCCCATCAGCTGAACTGTGTCACGGTTTGCCTGGATCTAACCACATTTCTAACTCAAAAAACTGTGAGTATCCCTTTACGGATGCTGTCAGAACCTAAATATGCTTTTTCTGGTACTTTGAACTGCCTTATTTCTTTCTCCAATCACATGTGCTGTGTTTTGTTTTGGTTTTTGGTTTTTCAAACAGGGTTACTCTGTGTAGCTCTGGCTATCCTGAAACTCACTCTATAAACCAGGCTGGCCTCCCAAATTCTGGGATTAAAGATATGTACCAACACACCCAACTTGTATGAAATGTTCAATAAATTAATAAAAATACTATTTTTAAGAGTAATGTAAGTTCTTATAACTTTTTTGTCCTTTGTCCCAATGTACTTCTTAAGGTTTGTGGTTTTAAAACCATCCTAGTGTCATAGGAGTACTTACCAAGCTTCCAGAGATATCTGGAATATTTTTATCATTTTTATTTTACTTTTAAATAGCTTGTTTTACATGTCAATCCCAGTTCCTTCTCCCTCCCCTCCTCCCGCACTCCCCTTCCTCCCCACCCTCCCACCCTATTGCCAAATCCTTCCACATAGGGGATATCAGAGTCTGTCATTTTACTCTGGGTAGGGTCCAGGCACTCCCCTAAGAGTCCAGGCTGAGAGAGCATCCCTCTTTGTGCTATAGGCACACGAAGACTGTTTGTATACCAGGGATAGACACTGATCCACAGCTCAGGGCCCCATAGGTTACCCAGGCCTTCTCGCTGACACTCACATTTGGGGGGTCCAGATCAGTCCCATGCTGGCCTCCCCACTGTCGGTCTGGGGTCCAAGAGCTCTCCCCTGTTCAGATCAGCTGTCTCTGCTGGTTTTGCCAGCCCATTCTTTGCCAATTTGCTCATCACTCCTCTCTCTCTGTCACTGGGTTCCTTGGGTTCAGTTCAGTGATTAATTGTGTGTTTTCCTCTGCTTCCATCAGTCACAGGATGAAGGCTCCCGGATGGTTATAGACATCAAGTTCATTATCAGGAATGGGCATTCGAGGTGGTCTCTCCACTACTGCTTAGCTTGCCAATTGGTGTTATCCCTTTAGATCACTCGAGGTCGCTCTGGTGCCTGATCTGTATTCGATCCTATGATTCCCTCTTCCCCCTACTCTGCCCCCACCCCCTCAACTTCCTGTTCCCCCATGACCAACTCTCTTCCTCTTCACCCCCTCTCTTCTTCCCAGGTCCCACTCCCCCCCCGCACCCCTCGCTGTGTTCCCCATCCATTCAGGGGATCTTGTCTCCATCCTCTTCTCTCATATATGCATATCTTTTAGGTTCTTTCCTGTTTCCCAGACTCTCTATCAGTGGAAGTGCAAACTGACACTATCCTGATCCATGTCTAAAATCCATATATGAGTGAGTAGATACCATGTTTATCTTTTTGCGACTGGGTTACCTCACTCAGGATGGTTTCTTCCAGTGCTATCCATTTCCCTGCAAATTTCAAGATTCCATTGTTTTTTTTTTCTGTTGAATAGTACTCCATTGTGTAAATGTACCACATTTTCTCTATCCACTCTTCAGTCGAGGGGCATCTAGGTTGCTTCCAGGTTCTGGCTATTACAAATAATGCTGCTATGAACATAGTGGAGCAGATGCCCTTGTTGTATGAACTTGCCTCATTTGGATATATGCCTAAGAGTGGAATTGCTGGGTCTAGTGGTATATTAATTCCCATTTTCCTGAGGAATCTCCATACTGATTTCCAAAGAGGCTGTATGAGTCGGCACTCCCACCAGCAGTGGAGGAGTGTTCCCCTCTCTCCACATCCTCTCCAGCATAAATTGTCTTTGGTGTTTTTGATTTTAGCCATTCTGACAGGAGTAAGATGGTATCTCAGAGTTGTTTTGATTTGCATTTCCCTGATGGCTAAGGATGTTGAGCAATTTCTTAAGTGTCTCTTGGTCATTTTAGCCTCCTCTACTGAGAATTCTCTATTTAGCTCTGTACCCCACCTTTTAATTGGATCCTTTGGTGTTTGGGAGACTTGTTTCTTGAGTTCTTTGCAAATTTTGGAGATTAGCTCTCTGTCAGATGTAGGGTTAGTGAATATCTTTTCCCATTCTGTGGCCTGCCTTTTTGTCTTTTTGACTGTGTCCTTTGTCTTACAGAAGCTTTTTAGTTTCAGAAGGTCCCATTTGTTAATTGTCGATCTCAGTGCCTGTGCCACTGGTGTTATGTTTAGGAAGTGGTCTCCTGTACCAACTCGTTGAAGAGTATCTCCCACTTTCTCTTCTAAAAGTTTCAGTGTGGTTGGATTTATGTTGAGATCTTTGATCCATTTGGACTTAAGTTTTGTACAAGGCAATAAACATGGATCTATCTGCAGTCTTCTGCATACCAGTACCCAGTTATGCCAGCACCATTTGTTGAAGATGCTTTCTTTTTTCCATTGTACAGTTTTAGCTTCTTTGTCAAAAATCAAGTGTTCATAGGTGTGTGGGTTAAAATTAGAGCTTTCAATTCGGTTCTATTGGTCTACCTGCCTATTTTTGTGCCAATACCAAGCTGTTTTCAGGACTATAGCTCTATAATAGAGCTTGAAGTCAGGTATGGTGATGCCTCCTGAAGTTCCTTTATTGTATAGGGTTGTTTTGGCTATCCTGGGCCTTTTGTTTTTCCATATAAAGTTGATTAATGTTCTTTCCAGGTCCTTGAAGAATTGTGATGGAATTTTGATAGGGATTGCATTGAATCTGTAGACTGCTTTTGGCAAGATTGCCATTTTTATTATGTTGATCCTACCAATCCAAGAGCATGGGAGATCTTTCCATTTTCTGGTATCTTCTTTGATTTCTTTCTTTAAAGACACAAAGTTCTTGATATACTGATCTTTAATTTCCTTGGTTAACATTATCCCCAGATATTTGATGCTGTTTTTGGCTAGTGTAAAGGGTGATGTTTCTCTGATTTCTTTCTCAGTCACTTCATCATCTGTATATAATAGGGCCACTGATTTTTTTGAGTTTACCTTGTATCCTGCCACATTGCTGAAGGTGTTTATCAGCTCTAGGAGTAACCTTGCGGAGTTTTTTGGGTCGCTTATGTAAACTATCATATCATCTGCAAATAGTGAAAGTTTGACTTTTTCTTTTCCTATTTGTATCACCTTTATCTCCTTTTGTTGTCTTATTGCTAACTGGACAAAAGAATGATATTATGGTGTTTAACATCTCAAGCACGACACAATTAACTTTACATAGTTCATAGGTCCAATTTTGGCCCGTGCTCTATCTCTTGATGAGGTCATATCTTTGGGTCACTGGCATTCACTTATTCCTACTGTCTCAGTAATTTTCCATGGAACTCTATGCCAAAATAAATAATTAACAGTTCTCTTTGCTAAGTCTAGGCAACTTAGTAAGTATGTGTGTCCTAGGAACATAATAGTCACTTGAAAAAAGTAATATGCATAAATTAAAATAAAATAATATCTTTATTTCATTCTTAGATAGTCACAATTACTTGCTAATTGCTTTATGCCTCCATCAGGTACTGCCCCATAACTAAAACTAGAGAACTGGATTGAATACCACCACCATTGTTTTTTGTTTCATACTGGTTTATGCCATTTTTTCTTTTTGCTCTTTATCACAGCTAGTCTCCAAAATTCCATCTCTAAGAAGCAAAAGGAAGCATTCAAAGATGGAGGAAAGCCAAGAACTGCCTTGGCAAAACAGGCGAAGAGGTCATGAGAAGAGGTCAAATTTGGGTAAAGTTAGATCAAATTACTCAGAGGTTTTGACCACATGGTAAGTCTACTACAAGCAAATTCAATGCAGGGCTGCATATAAGAGACTAAGATCTCAAAAGAGAGACCCAGACACTAGGCACTAGAGATAATCAACAAGGATATTTTTACCATTAGGTAAAGACTGTACAGACATTAAGAATACCTGGGACTCAATATCAGTTTTGAAGACTAGGAGAGCCAGGTATGACAGGGGTACACATTCCATGAAGTAGAAGAAACATGTGCAAAGGAGAAGAGGCAGGAAGCATTATGTGGTTGTGAAAGATTAGAAAGTATGAGCCAGCTGCTGTAAAGCATCTGGACAAAAGAAGAGACAAGGTCTGGGGTGTTGCTATTTAGGAATAAGCTCTGGGTGAGGAAGCAGATGAGATCTGAGACAACTTCAGGCCAGTGAGACGGCTCAGTGGGTAAAGTGCTTGCTGTAGAGGTCTGACAACAGGAGGTTATTCCCTAGAACTCATGGAGACAACTGACTGCACAAAGGTGTCCTCTGACGCCCACTTGTCTGTCATGGCACTTACATACCTCCAGTATTCACGTCGTACACATACAATTAGCACTACATTTTTAAAAGGAACTTCATAATTTCTCTGTGACTAATGTTTCAAGAAGCTGTGGCACAACCTCATCTTTTCTCTGGTTGGTTTTAAAGTCAAGTGGTTCATCTGGTTCTCTCTTGGACACAGAACAGTACCAGCAATTTCAGTTACTACTCCTCCCTCCTATTCTACTCCCTGCCAGTCTTGTTTCTTCTGTACTGGTGAAGCCACCCATAAACAGGAATAGATGAATAGAACAGTATGGGCGTGCTCCAAAGATAGATCTGGAGGCATTTCAGAATCTTTAAGAACAAGTACATCTATAAAACTATTATGCAAAGAAGAGGAAAAAACCAAAAACCACCCAGAGACACTCACCAAGTTTTCTAGACTCCCTTTCATGATTCTGAACTGATGACCACCACACATTCAACCTGAGAAAGTCAGCAGCTTCCTACATGCTATGGGTGATTCAAGTAGCAAGGAACGCTAGCATCACCCTTCATGACAGATAAGATCAAAGGTCTCAGCTACTGAACAGAGAATTTCTGTCTTTCTTCTTCTCTCAGTGCTGCTCTCAGCAGAATCTAGAAGAAAGCGATGTTGCTGAGGAGGGTTAGTCCATTCAGACAGCTATAATAAAACACCACAGGCACCTTAGCTCTTAAACTGCACACATTTGTGGCACACAGTCTGGAGACCAGGAAATGCAAAGTCAAGACATGAGCAGATTTCATATCTACTGAAATGAATCATTCATAGGTGGTGCCTTTACATTGCACAATCACATAGTAGAAGGAGACAAAGGAGCTTTCTGAAGTATCTTTGAGAAGGACATTGTATTAGTCAGGGGTCTCTAGAGGAACACAACTGATATAATGAACATATATAAATAAATAAAATAAATGTATGCATAAAATATATTCAATAAAAGAATACATTAAACAAGCTAATACAACACAGTTGAAATATTCCAGCAACAGCTATCTCACACATGAGAGACTGAGAAATTAGTAGTTGCTCCATCTTCAAAGCTGGGTGCCTCAGCATTCCCCAAATGGACTCAAAAATTAGAAGGTTTCCTGGAGAATTTCTGCTCCTTAGTCAATAAAATGCTGGTTCACATATCAATCCAGAAAAGGAACCTTACTGCTATACCTCTATCCTAATTTCAGACATCCAGCATCCAGAACTATGATAATATTGTATTGTTTTTAAGCACCCATTTTATAGTAACTTGCAGAACCCAAAAAGTGTAAGACAGATATCAAAGTATGTAAACAGGAAAGGGTTCAGACTGAGTTTCACAAGCCAGCTCAGATAAATTTGTGCACCTTACGTGTTTTGGGACACAAAGTGTTTAAAACAGTAGTGTCTCAGTTCAGGTTACATGTTTCTTTCAAATGGTGCAGATCACAGAGCACCTCAGAATGAGATAACTCCTCTTAGCTGAAGCAGAATTGAGAAGACAGGAGTACACGACATTGATCTTCTCCTGGGTTTTAACTTTCTTTGCCTTGAACTGCCCTGAAACTTGGAAAGGTTGAGATAATTTCATTTTTAGGCCACTTTCTAGAGATTATTGCTGAAATCTCATTTTGTGATCAGAGAAAAAGTAGTCTCAAAAACTATCACTATAAGCCTTCACATTTGTCTGTAAGCCATCTAATGTCATTTAAGGATCAGGGAGCAGGAAATGGGGTGCAGCAATGGGGAAGGAGAAGAAAAAATGACCTAAGGAAAAAAAAACAAGGTGTGATGCCTGTGCCTGGTTGCCAATTGACTATGTCTGGAATTAACTAAAACCTAACAATGGGGGAAGGGGTGCACCTGTAAGGGATTTGTTTAATTTGCAGTGGGAAGATAACGTCTAACCCAGATCTTTGAGACTGGAAGAAACACCTTTAATCCAGATCTTTGAAGTGAGAAAACCCCCACACGTACCTCAGCCTTTATAAGATCTTGGAAGAAGCATGATTTGGCTTTCTGCCAGCTTGCTGTTGCCTCACTAGCAAATTCATTCCTTCAAAAGCATCAGAGCTTACATCTTTGGGATTCCAGCATAGACTGAAGACCATATGAAACATGCAGCCTTGTGGACTGAACAATTAATTTCTGAATAGTTGAACTATCAGTTCATAGACAGCCATTGTTGGATTAACTAGACCACAGCCTGTGAGTCATTCATAAATCATATATACATACATACACATATACATACACACACACCCATATATATATATATATATATATATATATATATATATGAGAGACAGAAACAGAGAGACAGAGACAGGGATTCATTCTATAAGTTCTTTAATCTGTAAAACCCCGACTAATACAGAAGGCAACCTATCTGATTTGCAAATTTCCTAGCTAAGTTTTTAAGCCTTAACAAAACCAAAGACATACACCTTTTTTGTCTTCTTGGTCTAAGCAACACCAACTCTACTTTGGCTCAAGGAATATCCAATTTTGAGATATTCCCCAATGCAAACATTATTCACAGAATAAAGTCTTTGACCTATTAGTCCTTTTAAGTATCTTTAATAATTTCATTTGGATGGGATGGAGACACGTCTCAGATTTTTTTGAAGTTTCAGAGGACAGAATATGCTGAAAAACCCTTGTTTCTCCCTTCTTGGACTAGAGGCAATTCTTCCTCCTGATCTGTTCTGCTGTGCTTCCTTGAGGCTTAGTTTTCAGGCTTTGATTATTCAAAACTGTTAACAAACCTATTACTTAATAGGTCACTGCATCTATATTCTTATTTCCTTTTGGGATTCTCTGGGCAAGCAGAAGATCCACTAGTAGCCTTAAGGTAATGTGAATAGGCTATGTCTAAAACATAGACAGACATATCTGTGCTTTTTACAATGTCTGGTTTTCTTTCACAATGCCAAAATTTACTTATAATAAATTCACAATCTATATAATTTTAATTCAACAAGTACTGCTGGTTTTACTTGGCTATTGTAATTGTGACTTTACTTGGTTTTGTAAAAAGAAATGTCCTAACATAAAATATACAGGAAATATGAGACAGCATGAAAAGGCCAAACATAAGAATAACAGGTATAGAAGAAGGCGAAGAGATACAGCTCAAGGGTACAGAAAATATATTCAACAAAATCATAGACAAAAACTTCCCCAACCTAAAGAAAGAAATGCTTATGAAAGTACAAGAAGCTTACAGAACAAACAAGAAATATTAAGAGCAGCAAAGGAAAAATGCCAAGTAACATATAAAGGTAGACCTATCAGAATTATACCCCACTTCCCTATGGAAACTCTGAAAGCCAGAAAATCCTGGATAGATGTCCGACAAATGCTAAGGGAACATGGATGCCAGCCCAGACTACTGTACCCAACAAAGCTTTCAATCACTATAGATGGCAAAAACAAGATATTCCATGACAAAACCAGATTTAAACAATACATATCCACAAATCCAGCCCTACAGAAAGTACTGGAAGGAAAACTCCAACCCAAGGAAGATAGCTACACTCACAAAAAACGTGGGCAATAGACAATCCCACAATACCATACACCAAAAAAGGCGAAGGAGGATCTACATACAACACCAAAAACAACAACAATAAACCTAAAATGAACAAGAATTAACAATCAATGGACATTAATATCCCTCAAAGTCAATTCAATGGTCTTCACATGCCTATAAAAAGAAACAGGCCAACAGATTTGATAGGAAGACAGAATCCATCCTTCTGATGCATAAAAGTAACACATCTCATCATCAAAGACAGATGTTATCTCAGAGTAAAGGTTTGGAAAAGACTTTCCAACTAAATGTACCCAAGAAACAAGCTGGTGTAGCAATCCTAATATGTAACAAATTAGATTTCAAACTAAAATCAACCAAAAAAGATGAAGAAGGTCAATTCATATTCGTCACAGGAAAAGTCCATTAAGATGAAATTTCAGTTCTGAACATCTACACCCCAAATACAAAGGAATAAGCATTTGTAAAAGAAACATTACTAAAGCTCAAATCACACATAAAACCTCACACACTTATAGTGGGAGACTTCAACACCCCACTATCACCACTAGACAGAACCACAAGACAGAAACTTAACAAAGGAACTAATAGAAGTTATGACCCAATTGGGATAAACAGACATCTATAGAACATTCCACCCAAACACAAAAGGGTATACCTTCTTCTCAGCGCCACATGGTAACTTCTCTAAAACAGACCACATACTCGGCAACATAGCAAACCTCAACAGGTAAGGATCAAATTGAGGGCTGAAATCAATAAAGTAGAAACAAAGAAAACAATAGAAAGAATCAATGTATCAAAAAGTTGGTTCTTTGAGAAAATTAATAAGATAGACAAACCTTTATCCAAACTAACCAAAAGGCAGAAAGAGAGCATGCAAATTAACAAAATCAGAAATGAAAAGGGAGATATAACAGCAGACACGCAGACACTGAGGAAATCCAGAGAATCATCAGGTCATACTTTGAAAACCTGCACTCCACAAAATTGGAAAATTTAAAGGAGATGGACAATTTCCTGAAAAGATATCACTTACCAAAATTAAATCAAGAACAGACAAGCAATTTAAATAGACCTATGAAGCCTAATGAAATAGAAGCTGTCATCAAAATTCTCCCAACCAAAAAACTACTGGTCCAGACAGATTCAGAGCAGAATTCTACCAGAAATTCAAAGAAGAGATGATACCAGTACTCATCAAAGTGTTCAACACAATAGAAGCAGAAGGGTCACTGCCAACTCTTTGTACGAGGCTATAATTACCGTGGTACCCAAGGCACACAAAGACACAACTAAGAAAGAGAACTACAGACCAATATCCCTCATGAACATTGATGCAAAAATTCTCAAATACTGGCAAATCAAATCCAAAAATACATCAGAGAAATCACCATATTCAAGTAGGCTTCATCTGAGGGATGCAGGGATGGCTCTACATACTTATATCCATCAATGTAATCCACCATATGAACAAAATGCAAAAGAAATACAACATTGTCATCTCATTAGAGGCTGAAAAAGTCTTTGACAAAGTTCAAAACCCTTTCATGATAAAGGTCCTAGAGAGATCAGGGTTAACAGGGACATACATGAACATAATAAAAGCAATGTACAGTAAACAAACAACCAACATCAAACTAGATGGAGAGAAACTCCTCTAATATCAGGAACAAGACAAGGCTGTCCACTCTTTCAATATCTCTTCAATATTGTACTTGAAGTTCTAGCTAGAGCAATAAGACAACAAAAGGAGATCGAGGGTATACAAATTGCAAAGGAAGAAATCAAACTTTCACCCTTGCAAAGGATATGATAGTTTACATAAGTGACCTGAAAAACTCTACCAGGGACCTCCTACATCTGATAAACACCTTCAGAAAAGTGACAGGATAAAAGATTAACTCAAAAAATCTGTAGCCCTATTATATACAGATGACAAATGGGCTGAGAAAGATATCAGAGAAACATCACCCTTTACAATTGCCACAAACAACATAAAATAACTTGGGGTAACACTAACCAAATAAGTAAATGATCTGTATAGTCAGAAATTTGAGTCTTTAAAGAAAGAAATTATAAAAGATACCAGAAAATGGAACGATCTCCCATGCTCTTGGATAGGTAGGATCAACATAGTAAAAATATCAATCTTGCCAAAAGCAATCTACAAATTCAATGCAATCACCATTAAAATCCCAGCACAATTCTTCACAGACCTTGAAAGAACAGTAATCAGCTTTATATAAAAAGACCCAGAATAGCCAAAACAACCCTGTACAATAAAGGAACTTCAGGCATCACCATTCCTGACTTCAAGTTATATTACAGAGCTTTAGTCCTGAAAAGAGCTTGATATTGGCACAAAAATAGACAGGTAGACCAATGTAATCAAATTGAACACCCTAATATTTACCCACACATCTATAAACACCTGATTTTTGACAAAGAAGCTAAAATTATACAATGGGAAAAAGAAAGCATCTTCAACAAATGGTACTGGCAGAACTGGATGCTGGGATGCAGAAGACTGCAGATAGATCCATATGTATTGCCATGCACAAAACTTAAGTCCAAATGGATCAAAGGCCTCAACATAAATCCACACTGAACCTCTTAGAAGAGAAGGTATGTGGTACCCTCAAACGAATTGGTACAGGAAATTATTTCCTGAACATAACACTAGTAGCACAGACATTGAGATCGACAATTAAAAAATGGGACCTCATGAAACTGAGAAGCTTCTGTAAGGCAAAGGACACAGTCAACAAGACAAAAAGGCAATCCAAAGAATGGGAAAAGATATTCACCAACCCCACATCTGACAGAGGGCTGATCTCCAAAATTTACAAAGAACTCAAAAAGTTAGTCTCCAAAATACCAAATAATCCAATTAAAAACTGGGGTATAGAACTAACATAGAATTCTCAATAGAGGTATCTAAAATAGCTGAGAGACACCTTAAGAGAGTACTCAACATCCTTAGCCATCAGGAAAATGCAAATCAAAACAACTCTGAAATACCATCGTACTCCTGTGAAAATGGCTAAAATCAAAAAGACCAATGACAGTTTATGCTGGAGAGGATGTGGAGAAAGGAGAACACTCCTCCACTGTTGGTAGGAGTGCTAACTCATACAGCCACTTTGGAAATCAGTATGGAGATTCCTCATGAAAATGGGAATCAGTCTATCACAAGATCCTGCAATTCTACTCTTAGGCATATACCCAAAAATGCACATTCATACAACAAAGAAATCTGTTCAACTATGTTCATAGCAGAACCTGGAAGCCACCCAGATTCCCCTCAACTGAAGAGTGGATAGAGAAAATGTGGTACATTTACACAATGGAATACTACTCAGTGGAAAAAAAAAACCAATGGAATCTTGAAATTTGCAGGCAAATGGATGACACTAGAAGAAACCATCCTGAGTGAGGTAACCCAGTCACAAAAAGACAAACATGGTATGTACTCACTCATATATGGAACTTTAGACACAGAGCAAAGGATTACCAGCTCACAATCCACACCACAAGGTAAAGTATGAAACAAGGAGGACCCTAAGAGTGACATACATAGTACCCCAGAGAAGAGTAAAGGGACAAGATCTCCTGAGAAAATTGGGAGCATGTGGGGAATGGAGAGGGAGCTTGGAGAAAGAGAAGGGGAGAAGAAGAGGACATGAGGGAGCAGGAAGGTTGAGTCCAGCAAAGAATAGTGGAGAGCAAGATAAGAGATCTCATAATAGAGGGAATCATTATAGGTTTAAAGAGAAATCTGGCACTATGGACAGTTCCAGGATCTATAAGGATAACCCCAACTAACAATCTAAGCAATAGTTGAGTGGCTACCTTAAATATCCTTTCCCGATAATGAGATTGATGACTACATTATATGTGATCCTAGTGCCTTCTTGCAGTAACTGATGGAAGCAGAAGAAAGTCACCCACAGCTAAACACTGTGCTGAACTCTTGGAATTCAGTTTCATAGAGGGAGGAGTGATAAGCAAAGGGGTAAAGACCAGGCTGGTGAAACCCACAGAAAGAGCTGAACTTAACAAGGGGGAGCTCATGGACTCCATACTGATACCTGGGAAACCACCATAGAACTGATCCAGACCCCCTGAACATGGGTGTCAGTGAGGAGGTCTCGGCAATCTATGGGGCCTCTGCTAGTGGATCAGTATTTATCCCTAGCAAAAGAATGTACTTTTTGAGCCCATTCCACATGGAGGGATACTCTATTAGCCTAAACACCAGGGGGAGGGCCTAGGCCCTGACCCAAATGATATGACAGACTTTTAAGATCCCTCTTGGAAGGCCTCACCCTCCCTGGGGAGCAGAAGGAGATTGGAATGGGGGTTTAGTGGGAGGCAGGGGAGGAGAGGAAGAAAAGAGAACTGGGATGGGCATGTAAAACAAGCTTGTTTCTAATTTAAATTAAAAAAGAAAATTATTATTAATTGCCATAGCTTTTGGCTATCACATATCCTCTATTTATGATCTTAATTTCTAACATTAACATCAAGTTATTCATTAAAATTACACATGAAATATAAATACAGAATGGCTAAAATGAGTTAGGTTAGCTATTGTGTTCAAGGGGGCCTCACTGAAGATGAAAGGCAGAACTGATAGGAATGCACAAGGTTGCTACATTTAGTTAGATATTAACCTAAAGAACAAGCCACAGAATTTACCCAGTAATTGGTCAATGTGCTGAGCTGATTCAAGAGACAGAATTTTTTAACATATGGAGTTGTTCCCAGGCTTACTAAAATCAAATGAATATCAATTTGAGTGGGTTGGATCAAACAGGGGGATCACATTGAGGTGAAGTCCTGGAGATAGAATTAGCAGAACACAGCCTGATGATGCTATATGGCACATGTACATGGAATTCTAATGAGCTGATTGTCAGTACATACCACCATGCTCCATCCAGGTGGTAGGTTGCTTCATTCATTGATCTAGCCAATTTCTGTAAATTTCCAGGTTTGGATTCTTTGATACCATTTTAATATTCCCTCCTGTCATGTGTTCCTGATTTACATTGATATGCTTATAGGTGGTAATGTTCATCTGTGTAAATAAGCTATTTATCAGTCTGTGCTTCATGACTCATGTTGGACAGATGGTAGCTGTTTACTTGCACAAACAAGATATAAAGCAAAAAGCTGTTGTATAAAAGGGAGTTAAAGTATAACCTGTAAACCAATGTTCTGCATAATATAAAGTAAATGAGAACATTGCACAGTTTGATATCCACAGGTTAAATGGCTTTACCATTTTTCTATCTAGGACTGCTTTTACTCTGGTAAACACAATTTACCCAGCTTCATTCTTAAATGATGCTCTCCTGATAAGCATAGGCTCTGTCACTGTGATTCTAACTGTTAAATCCCTCTGTAAGTGGTGGGACTTTAAGAAGAGCGATAATGATTATGAACTCCAACGGTTTGGGGTGGGAGAATTTGGGGACAAATTAGTCAAAGCTTTAATATTTGCATTTTGCTTTAAAACAAAAGAAAATAAAATATCTAAGTTGTCTGCCTTTCTTAGCCATTTTTGAAAAACTCAGTGAGAAAAGGAGACTTGAATCCATGCAAGTATTTTAAACTTCAGCCTTCTCCCTCCACAAAGACCTTTTCTCACACGCTGATTCTGCCCCAATTCTCTCCAGGCTCTCTGATTTTCTGATCTCCCTCTTCTGTTTCATCACTCCTCATCTTTTCCTCAGAGGCACCTTGAAGGGGGAAGTCCTGTTTATATGTCAATAAAGCACTGGTGGCCAATAGGGAACCAAGATAGGTGGGACTAGGAATCCAGGAGGACTCTGGGTAGGAGAAACACAGAGAGTCAAGATGTAACGCCATGGGATAGGAAGCCCGGAAAGTTCTCCGGTAAGAGAAATACTTAGATTAGCAATTATGGGGTAATTACTTAAGTCAGAGCTAGCCAGTAAGAAACAAGCAAGGCCAACAGCTTCATAATTAATGTAGCCTCCTGTGTGTTATTTGGGACTCATGGGGCCCTGGAACCAGGCTGGCAGGAAGGCTTCCCTTTACAGCATCTCAATATTAGAACCTGATCTTCTCTTGCTTCTTCCCAAGAAGCTCCTGATCAAAACTCAAAACCTCAATCACAAGTCTACAGATTCCCCAACTACTCAGAAATGGGGGAATGTATTGAACTATTTAGGATGACTAGGGGGTTTAGGTTTTTGAATTTCTTTATTTAAACTATTTAGAACATTTTAAAGTAAGATCAGGGAGCTCCTGGACTTGATCTGAAAAGACCAAATAGCCAATAAAATAAGTATATAGCTAATCCCCATAACAATACCTCTTTCAGATAGTACCAAAGCCCCAGAAATGATAGGTTTTTTTGCTTGTTTTTGTTTTATGGCTTATTTTTATTATATGCATGTGAGTGTTTGCCTGCACATACATATATACACTACATACATACATAGTACTCATAAAGGCCAGACAGAGGGACTAGAGTAACACATGATTGCGAGTCGCCATGCGATTGCTAGGGATGGAACTCAGGTCCTCCACAGGACAAGTAGTCTTAACTACTGAGCAGTCTCTTTAGCTTCATAATAGGAAGTTTAAAAAATTAATTCATAGAGTGTTTCTTTATCATATTGACCTGGAAACAATCTAGTCCTTTTAATAAGGGAATAAGGAATCTTCCTTTCTAACATTAGGACCACCACCAACCTATGAGCTGTACCCAGCCTTCTGCATACTGTTTAGAAGAATAAAACAGGTTGTCAGACCAAATGTATCCACTTAGTCATTTAGCACAGCATTTTGAGGACAGCATGATCCACAAAGAGAAAATCTCACACTACAGACTTATAATATTGCTGTTTAAAGATCATGGAGGAGAGCTGGAGAAATGGCTCACTAGGTAAAAATGCTCACTGCCAAGCCTGACAACCTGAGATATATCTCTGGAAACCACGTAATTGAAGAAGAGAACTTTTCCAAGTTGTTCTCTGACCGCCACATGTGCTCAATGGCAGACATATGTGCATAATAGAGGGTCTTCCCTTGGGCCCCTTAACTCCCAACATGGCAGACTCTGGAGACCCTCCATGGAGGGCCTCACCCTCCCTTGGGATTGGAGTGGAGATTGGATGGGGGGCTGGGCTTGACATGTGAAACAAGATTGTTTCTAACTTAAATAAAAAAAGGAAGAAAGGAAAAAAACAGTACTAGTTTGAATTCTATGTGCCAGTCAGTTTTCCCTGAAGAAGTAATCCTGTGGGTTTCTGAAAGATTTTATGCAATGTCCAGGTTTTCCAAGATGTTATTTGTCACTTGCACTACCAACAGCATCTCCAAAAATACCCAAATACTTTTCTTGAGAAATTTTTTGGGAATCTAGAGATGATTTTCCATCCTCTATATACAGCAGACATTGCCTGTTCACTTAGAAGCTATGTTCTTGTTGTCATCCATGACAGCACCTTTCAAAGGTGCTGATTATATTTTTATAGAATCAACACACATGTGAAGGCAAGTAAGACTTTTGCTTAGTGAATAATATCTCCATGACTTTAGAGCTCATAAGACATTTGTGAGTGGTTGGGAATGGACTCCTTTCCACAGATATCACAATATAGGTACAGTCCTTAGGCTGGTTCTCCCCTAAAGGCCAATTGTTTTCCTTCTTATAGGAATACAAAGTAAGTTCTATCACGTCAAACTAAGACTAGGATCATTGTCTTATCTGCATAGGTGACCTGAGCTGTGATTAAAGACAAAAAGAAAAGGACTCCACAAACTGTTCCTTTGCTCTGCTTAAGGGCTCCTGTCAACTGAGATTTTGAGTCTTACATATCTCATAATTTTGTTTTATATAAAAACAGAGTTGGTCAAGTTATTTTTATGAGACAGGAGAAGGAACCATAAAATAATGAAACATACCATGTATACAGGGTTCTCTAGAGTAACAGAATCAATCTCTTTCTGTATATAGAAAGAGGATTTATTAGACTCTTACAGGTTGTGATACATGATGGCTGCCTATGAACAGAAGGTCCAAGAATCCATTAGTTGTTCAATCCATGAGGCTGGATGTCTCATCTGGTCTTCAATATACACTAGAATCCCGAAGAAGTAGGCTCTAAAGCCAGTGAAGGAATGGACTTGCTTGCTATCGAGGTGAGAGCAAGCAGGCAAAAAGAAAAAGCTTCCTTCTTCCATGTCCTTATATAGGCTTCCAGCAGAGGACATGGCCCCAGAATAAAGGTGAGACTTTCCACCTGAAAGATATATATTAGAGGTCTGTCTTCCAACCTCAAGATTATGAATTAGAGGTGTGTCCTCCTACCTCAAAGATACATATTAGAAGTAGATCTTCCCACTTCAAATTAAGCAAAAATCCTTCACAGGTGTGCCCTCCACTTTAGGGTTGTAGTTAATTTGAGACATAGTCAAGTTGACAACCAAGAATAGCCATGACAATTTCACACCTTTTCAACTTGACACACAATCATATCTCCTTATGTCATGATTAATTTCCAAATGGAAACAATAACCAGGTCATAATAACACCTAAATGTGACATGAGTAATCCTGCAAACAATTGCAAATGCATTATATACTTAACCAGGTCATAATTTCAACTAATATGATATAACTATCCCTTGTACAACTGTGAACACATTATAAATTTTTTATTTTAATTTTAAATAGCTTGTTTTACATGTCAATCCCAGTTCCCTCTCCCTCCCCTCCACCCACACTCCCCTTCCCCCCCTCCCTCCCACCCTATTGCCAAATCCTTCCCCATAGGGGATATCTAGAGTCTGTCATTTTACTCTTGGTAGGGTCCAGACACTCCCCTAAGAGTCCAGGCTGAGAGAGCATCTCTCTTTGTGCTATAGGCACACGAAGACAGTTTGTATACCAGGGATAGACACTGATCCACAGCTCAGGGAACACATTATAAATTTAGGATAGGTGACAATGTCTCTTGAGGGACATTCTTTTAGTATCTCAAGCTTAAATATGGTAACCATCTATATTCTCTTAATTGAAGCAAAGAGGCCTAACCTAACATCAGTGCACCCATGCCAGGCTGCAGACTAACAATAATAGGACCAAGTCCTACCCTCATAATGACCTAGAAAAGCCACAAACTTGGCCCTGCAGGGAACCAATCAGAATTGAGACAAACAAGTACTAGATGCTTCAGAACATTAAGTATCGCTTACCTAACTTGTATATAGGTTGCCAATTTCCTTTGCAACAACAGTACCAATCACTGACAAAACTTTTGTTACCTCACTCCTGCCTAATCAGGAGTTCATCCCCCATCTGAATCCAGAATTCCCTTCCCCCATCCTTTACTCCATAAAAAAACCTGCCATAGCTGAGCTCAACGCTCTCCCTGATTCAACTGCTGTGTCAGAATGGACAGAGAGTCCAAGTTTGAGCTTGAAATAAAGGCTCTTTGCTTTTGCATGTGAACTCAGACTCCTGGTGGTCTCTTGGGGGCTCATGATGTGGGTATAATAGATGTTGCATCACATCACATGATAAAGAATAAAGAAAACACAAAGATCTGTGAAAATACATTCTTAAAC
Source organism: Mesocricetus auratus (assembly GCF_017639785.1). Lineage (NCBI taxonomy): Eukaryota > Metazoa > Chordata > Mammalia > Rodentia > Cricetidae > Mesocricetus > Mesocricetus auratus. The sequence continues at coordinate 2,932,220 of NW_024429213.1, read as the reverse complement.
TTTAGGACAAAAACACTCTTGACAATTATAATCCTCATCTCTGCATCTGATCACATGGCCTTAGCCGATATTTATAACTACCTTCCTCTACCACCCATTTTGTTTCCTTCATCCTAGGCAAGCACCTCAGCATGGACTGCAATGTAGAAGTGTAATCCAAATAATACCTTTTCCCTTTTCATCACAGCAATAAAAACCCCAAACTAGGACACCTTCCATGCCTTCTTGTGATCATTAGTGCACAACCTCATTTTAGAAGTTGAGAGAATAGTTGTCTTTGTAAGCCTTAAGAAATAATCTGTTAGTTGCCTAATGTCAGTCAAGGCACAAAGGAACTCCTGGGAGATAGAAGAGTGGGAGACAGAGGATAAGTACAAGAACTATAAAAAGAGAGGAAAGTCTACGTTGTGCTGGAGAGTTGAGTCAGTGGTTAAGAACCCTGGCTGCTCTCCCAGACGATGCAAATTCATAGCAGTTCACAACCATCTTTAACTTCAGTTTCAGGGAGTCCAACACCCTTTTACCCTCTGTGTATCTGAACTCATGTGTGCACTGAGATACACACAAACATACTCCTAAAATAAAACAATACATTTTAAAGTCCAATAAAAAATAAACCAATGCAAGAAAACCGTGACTCTCTCTCTCTCTCTCTCTCTCTCTCTCTCTCTCTCTCTCTCTCTCTCTCTCTCTCTTCTAACAAAAAATCATGTGTGTTTTATATACAATAGCCTTCCCAAATAAAGCCTGGAAACAAAATGTTGTGGGCCTTTCCCCAAAACTCCTCTGGCTGCTAAGTAGTAGGTAAAGCAAGCTTCCGAGGGCAGGTATTCTGTTAATGAAATGCCAGCCAGTCAGGGAAAGGGAGGCAGAAAACTGTTATTACAATTTTCTGGAACAATGCATTCCTGAGCTCTGCTGAGACACACCCCTGCCCACTGACCACTCCTAAACAAGGAATGCATGCACACAAATATGCCAGCAGCCAATTTCAGAGCTGAGGAGTACCCGACTCTTGCTCTGAAATATGCTGGTGAATTGATTCGATCTCTTCCATAAGCTTCAAAGATGAGCTACTCACAGGCTGGTATGTCCTGCCCAGCAGGATGGGAACTCACTTGCAAGCATTAAGCAGGTGCTCTGGGTCGGCTGAATATGAACGTGTACAACACCAAGCTATGAGCAAATAGCTGATGAACTTAGTTTAATTAATTAGTTAGCAATGTGTTCTTCCAGAAACAGCTAAATCAAACATTTTACTATCTGAATATCTAGTCATTAAGTTCAGAGGCTTGATGTTCTAAGTGTGAATTCAAGAGGTCAAAGGTCAGTAGGAAACATGGATCCTTGAAGGTCCAACATCCTGACTGATAAATGACCTCAGTCAAAATCCCATGTCTTCTTATAGAAACCACTGAGGTAACCCAAACCACATACCTTGTTCTCTTTATTCTTGTTCTGATTTCAATGCTAGAAAAAAACCTCTTTCTTTTCATATTTATTTTTGAAATATGTTAGGTCAAAGAGAGTTTTGGTTCACAGAGAAATAAAAGAACAAAAGAAGAGTTCACTAGAACAGATGTATGGAGTGACTTCCCTGGTCCAGCTCACCCAGCCAGGTTTTGAAGCTATCATGACCATCTTCCATGAGGTGTACCAGAGGCCGCATCTGTCAAGAATCCTGTCTTCTGCCAGTAGCGGTGTTTATAAAAGAAGTTTTGGCAGAGAACTTCTGTTGACGGGCCTATGGAGGAAAGGCTGCAGGTGGGGAGCAGACGCTAGCCGGAGAGTACGATCTGTGCTTAAGGCAGAAGTCCAGATTCAGCCTGATTCTACTCCAAAGCTGTGCATCACAGACTGATTAATCATTGGTCAAAGTCTGTAGTAGGGATGGTGGGTCATGAAGATTGTGGACAGTTTTCTCAGGAGAACTGGGCGGCTAGAGAAGGAGCTTTTAAGTTTTCAGCCAGTGATTCCAGCAGCTGGCAAAGGTAGGTGAAAGGAATCCAAATAGGGCATCCACAGCAACCAACATCTACCTCATCACCTCTGATCTTTTCTTCTGAAAATCATGCATGGACAAACTTTTCTATGTGAATAGCCGGATAGTAAATAGTTTCCATTTTTCCAGGCCAAATGATCTCCATTATAGCCATTCAATATTTGTTATAGCACAAAAGCAGCCATGGAGAATTTATCAGGAGTTCAAAAGGCTGTGTCCCAATAAAATTGTATTCATAAGAGCAGGCAGAGTGTACCTATCCTCTTTAAATAGTGGGCCAAGGATATGCACATCTAAGGAGTCCTGTCAAGATGTATTCCACCCACCATTGACCTATCATTATCTGTGCTTCAGTCTCATCCTGTAAAATGTTCTGAGAAGCTGTTTAAAACTGTAAGAAATCTCTTTCCCCTCTGACTGTGTCCTCTCTTTCTCCTAGCATAAGATTTCTGAGAAAATTCCCATTTCTTTGGACTCTACTGTTTCAGTAGACTGATAGTCAGATTGAGAGACATAAGTGTCTCTTTAGAATATCTTCATTTGTGTCAGACCAATTACATGGCCATATTGGTGAACTTCCATTTACTTTTTTTTCAAGACAGGGTTTCTTTGTGCAGCCCTGGCTGTCCTGGGACTTGTTCTGTAGAGCAGGCTGGACTTTAACTCAGAGATCTCTAAGCCTCTGCCTCCTGAATGCTGAAATTAAAGGCATGCACTGCCATACCCACCTGGCTATTAATTTAGCTAGATTTTACTATTAATTTAGCTGTTCTTATTGGCTTATCAAAGAAAGGAAACAGAATGTTATTACTTGTGGTACAGATGATGACTCCCAGTTCAGTATTATCTTCATCATCTTCCCCACAATCATCAGAGAAATAATGTCTGACACAGCAAACACGAAAATGAGACCAACACCTTGATTCTAAGGGATCATTGTGAACTAGAATCTCCTGAAATTATGAATTATGTCAAACTCAGTAACCTTGAGGTACTAACCTATGGAAAATCAGTTTCTTCTTCTTCTTCTTCTTCTTCTTCTTCTTCTTCTTCTTCTTCTTCTTCTTCTTCTTCTTCTTCTTCTTCTTCTTCTTCTTCTTCTTCTTCTTCTTCTTCTCATGCTGCTGGGCAGGACATACCAGCCTGTGAGTAGCTCATCTTTGAAGCTTATGGAAGAAATCGAATCAGTTCACCAGCATATTTCAGAGCAAGAAACTTCTTCCCACAAGGACACACCTATTCCAACAAGGCCATACCTCCTAATAGTGCCCCTTCTAATAAGCCTTTGAAATCATTTTCATTCAGACCACCACACCAAGCTATAGAAATAGGTTAAATAATTATTCCTTTAGTAAGAGACAGTAATTTTCTCCCTCAAATTTCTGTACCCATTAAAGTTCCTACAAATCAGCAGCAATGAATTTCAGTTGGCTCTCTACCTTTCTGAGTTCAGAAAAGTAAACCTTTTTCTTTTTCTGTTTTTCTGGCTCTTTATTTTAGATGCTGGCTAGGACCTACATCTGTTCTTTCTGATACATTGGACTTCCGTTTTCTTTCTCTAAAAACACCCTTCCCACTATGTGGCTGCCTGATTGTATGGTGGACCTCCCCACCTGTAATTCAACCAATATGATTTTTTTCTTTCTTTTCTCCATCCTCCTCTTCCAGACAGCTGCTGAGATTTACAGCTTTTGCCCTGAAGGTTTTTCTTTTAAGCTCCAATAATATTGTCATTGAGTTGGCAAGGTGGTACATGTCTTTAATCCAGCACTTGACAGTCAGCAGCAGATAGAACTTTGTGAGGTCAAGGCTCACCTGCTCAAATAGCAAAATCAAAGGCACCGAGGGATACAGTGAGACCCTATCTCAAAAACAAAAGTTGTTATCAAGCTTCCATTTGAGTCCATTCTTCCTTCAGTTATTATATTAATGAGACTAGGAACCCCAAGAGGGGAATACAATTTCCCTGGTATTGTCTGGTGACCTCAAAGAGACTCTCCAAAACTCTAGTAAAAACGCTGTGTGTGTGTGTGTGTGTGTGTGTGTGTCTGTCTGTCTGTATGTCTGTCTGTCTGTCTGATTAGTTGGGTCTAAGAATTAAATTGACACAAAACAGATCAAGGGCAGAAAAGCATATGATTTATTTTGCATGAACATGGTGATCTTCACAAGGTGCTAAAGACACAAATAAATGGTCGAGACAGAATGCTTTTTCTATCTTTTACACAAAGAAAAATGAATTTGTTAAGAGAATAAATATGACCTAGGGCAGCAAATTCTAAGAATGGTCTATAGAGCAGACATATAAAACTGTTAGATGATAATATTTTATTTTATACAAACTTATTACAGTGTCAATTCATAGTCACTACTGATAAAAGTTATCTACTACACTTAGTACACAAAGGGCTTCTTTTTCACAGAGATTTGATGGTTTGTTATGGGTTAAAAGTGGGGATTAATTCAAACCACACTTTCTGCATCTGTGATTTCTTCAAGCACCTTCAGAGAGAAAAAAAGTCAATGTGAGAAAGGCATATTTGTACTTAGCATGTGCTCAGCTCTTACATGCTATATACCAGATACTGCTTTAGGTACTGTCGATTAGAATGAACATGTCAAATTGTCTTTGCCTTCAGTTAACTTATGTAAGCTAACTTTGCAAAACCCAGAAGTGCCAGAAACAAGGCAATATTCTTTGTTGTTTGGAGACCTCCTCGGCCTCCTCGGCCAATAACTCAATGGCAACTATCTCATGCCTTGTGAGGCAATTTTCATTTAATAACAAGTGTCTTCTAGGAGCAATATTGTACACACACACACACACACAAGTAATCTCATTCAAACTGTTTTTAAGTGGTATTTCGAAATTAGTTTACTAACTAATAAGACATTTCATAGATCTTTTGTAAATAGTGCAGAACTATTCTACTTTTTGCTTACACAATTCACTATATCCTCAAATAATATAAAATGTCTTGGAGTGTCTCTAACCAAGCAAGTGAAAGACTAGTTTGATAAAAAATTCAGGTCATTGAAGAAAGAAAGAAAGAAAGAAAGAAAGAAAGAAAGAAAGAAAGAAAGAAAGAAGGAAATATAAGACTATGGAAGGGCCTCCCATGCAGGAGGAACATAGTAAAAATGGCCATCCTATCAAAATTAACCTACACATTTGATGAAATCCCTATCAAAATTCCAACACAATTCTTCAGAAAATATTGGAAAAGCAGTTTTCAGCTTCATGTGGAAACACAGATGCAAACATACACACACCAAAAGAAAAAAACAACAAAAACAGGATAACTGAAGCAATCCTGAATAATAAAAGAATTGCTGTGATATCACAGTCCCTGATTTGTATTACAAAACTACAATAATAAAAACAGCATGGTATTGACATAAAAACAGACACATTTGGTCATTAGAATCAAATTAAAGACCTAGACATAAAGCCACACACTTACAGACATATGATTTTTGACTAAGAAGGAAGAAATACACACTGGTAAAAAAGACATCATCCCCAACAAATGGTGCTCATCAAACCAGATAATTTCAAGTAGAAGAATGCATACAGACCCATGTAAAGAGAAACCTTTTTCCTGAAAGAAGCCTTCCCGCCAGCCTGGTTCTAGAGCCGCATCAGTCCCAAATAAACACACAGGAGGCTATATTAATTATGAAGCTGTTGGCCTTGCTTGTTTCTTACTGGCTAGCTCTGACTTAAGTAATTACCCATAATTGTTAATCTAAGTATGTCTCTTACCGAAGAGGTTTCTGGGCTTCCTACTCCATGGCGTTACATCTTGACTCTCTATTTTCCTTCCCAGAGTCCTCCTGGACTCCTAGTCCCACCTATCTAGATTCCTATTGGCCCAACAGTGCTTTATTGACATAATCACAGGACTTCCCACATCATCTCCTCTTTTCTGTCTAAACAAAAAGAAAGGTCTTAACTTTAACATAGTCAAATTATATATAAAAGAACAGTTATCAAGTAAGAATATAGTTACAATATTTTATCTATCAACATTTAGCAAGATTTAAAGAAAATATCATCTATCTCATTCTTGTGAGTCCAAAGTCCTATATGTAGCTTATCTTTTATCATAACTAAGGAAAACTATAATTATAACTATCTGTCTTCAACTCCATCGAAGACCACAGAAGGATAATATATAAACACTAGGATTGACAGAGACATCTTGCTACCTGGACAGTCACCCAAAGTTCCTCTGTAACGTTGGGGCATCCATCTTCAGCCCATAGGCCACAATGTATCCAGAAGATTTCTCAGCAAAGCAGGAAATTTCAAACTGTCCATCTGCGTTGGCAGTCTGTCAGTCATTTTTCTTTGTCCTGCAGAAAGTCTCGTAGACTCTTCCATGAAGGAACCCTGTAAGACTGAGTTCAGCAGTCACTTTCCTGTGGGTCCTGCATGTCCAGTTTATACAGCAACAGTCAAACAGTCTAGGCAAGAGCAGTTTCTTGCCCAAATGGACAATCTTGCCACGTTGAAAGCAAACTCCATAACGAGTTTCTTTGATGCCCATCTTCCTCTCAGAAATAATTGGTGCTGCCAGGAGCAGACATTTCTCATTGTCAAGAAAAACCCTAAATCATTTTAAATGCCATTTTTAAGGTCATTGAGAGGTTTGAAGACTATCTATCTTAAATATATTTCTGTATATCTAGAAAACCTAACTTACCTAACTATAAATTCTGCCTATTATTAAAACATAATGCGTAATTGAATAGAGACTATAGATGTTCCTGAATGGAACACCAATAGTATAGGCACTAAGATCAACAACTGACAAATAGGATCTCGTGAAACTGCATACATAATTTTGGCTTCCAGTTTAGTGTTTTTATGGGATTCCTGAATGAGCAAATAAGTGCCATCTCTGACTCTTGTTGGTTTGTCATGTCCAAATCCCAAGTGAGAGTTTTTGTTTTATCTTATTATATACTTGATTTGGTTATATTTTAAAATTAATTAAGTATTAAACCCTAGGGTAAAAGTTAACAACTGAACTGTCACTTATACCTACTAAGAGAGGGAAAATCAGTTTTTTCCCCAATAGAATGATACTGGATATATCATGCACTCAAGGACAGGCCTCATGTTCAGGAATAGTTGAACAAAACATAATCAACTCCACAGATTTGTGTATGTGTGCTTTTATTACAGTTATAGCTTGATGTTTTGTTTTGTTTTGGTGTGGAGAGTTTCTTTGTTTTGGATTTTTGTTTGTTTTTGGAGAAAGAAAGAAATTTAAGTTGGGTGGGTAGGGAGGGGAAATCTGGATGGACTTGAAGGGAAATAATATGAAATTTAAAAAATAATGTAAGTAAATTAAATAAAAGAGCCATATGAAATGCCATATGAAATGCCATCTTTAATACAATATAAGTGTTCCACTATTTGTTATACCGCAAATTTACATCTGTAAATAAATATGCATAACTTTTATTTTAAAAACACCAAAATGTAAATTAAAGACTAGTCAAGGGCATAGACAAGCAATTCAAAGAGATGCATTTAACTGATGACCAGCTTCAGTAGAAACTTAAAATGTTAATTGAAATTATACAATAAAATTCTTTGGAAGTTGTGGGGAGCCGCCCCCACATTCTCCGTTACAAGATGGCGCCGACATCCGTTGTCGGTTGGAGTAAACAACCTTGGTGCGCACGCATGTGCCTGCTACTTTTCCATCCCTTACTCTCTGCCTCTCCCGTGGCGTCATATGGGCTGACGAGCAGGAGCCAGTCAGGAGATGACACGTCCGAGGCGGGGACTGCTGAGCTATATAAGGGTTGGGCTTTTTGCTCCCCGGGTCTCCGCTTTGTAAGCTTATGCTCTCCCTCTCAAGAAGCATTAAAGCTGTTCTGCAGAAGGATCCTAAGTGTGCCGCGTCGTTCTTGCTGGCGAGACGGTAGCGCGGGACAGGAAGTAAACACAGCATCATAAAAGTAATGCAAAATCTGTAAAAATAAGTGTTAGTGAACATTCTTATTCACTGCTGAAGAGAATGTAAATCTGTATAATCTTTCTATCCTTAAAACTTCAATGCTCAGGCTGGCAAGGCATATCAATGAATAAACTCACCTGCTGCCAAGCCTGATGACCTGAGTTTAATCCCCAGCACCTGCACAATGTAAGGAAAAACCTGACTCTTATTTATCCCTGGCATACAAATAGACTTTGACTGCCCATTCCATGATGAGGGATGTTTTCTCAGCCTGAACTCTTGGGGGATGACCTAGGCCCTGCCATGAATGAAACGACAGACTCTGGAGATCCTCCATGGAGGGCCTCACCTTCCCTGGGGATTGGAGTGGAGATTGGGTGGGGGACTGGGGGGGGCCTGGTGGGAGGGATGGGGAAGGAGGGGAGGGAGAGGGAGCTGGGATTGACATGTGAAGCAAACTTGTTTCTAACTTAAATAAAAGAAAGAAAGGAAAAAAAAAAAGTTCTCTGACCACAACACCTATACCGTGGCATGTGCACACACAAATAAATGTTAAACAATTTAAATTCCAATGCTCATTAATATAATAAATCATCCTTCAGGAATATTTCCTAAAGAAACAGAGTCAGCCAAGAATTTGTAAATAGGATGCCCATGACTATAATAATTAACCATGATACAATTTTTTATTGCCCCTTCCTTTCAAGTTACATTGCTGCTTTCTTGTCCCTGGGATGCAGGGCATCCCTTCTTCACTGTCTCTGCACTCTTTTTTTTAAATCTTCTTTTTACTTAAATTAGAAACAGCTTGCTTCACATGTCAATCCCAGTTCCCTCTCTCCCTTCCTCCCCTGCCCCCGTCAATCCCACCAACTCCCCACCCCATTCCCCACTCTGAACTCCAGGGAGGGTGAGGCCCTTCATGGGGGAACTCCAAACTCTGTCATATCATCCTGGGTAGGGCCTAGGCCTGCCCCCATGTGTCCAGGCTAAGAGAGCCTCCCTTCATGTGGAATGGGCTCCCAAAGTCTATTCGGATGCCAGGGATAAATACTGATCTGGTACCCGAGGCCCCATAGATTGCCAAGGTCTCCTCACTGATACCCACGGTCAGGGGGTCTGGATCAGTTCTATGCTGGTTTCCAGCCATCAGTCAGGGGTTCATGAGCTCCCCCTTGTTCAGCTCGGCTGTTTCTGTGGGTTTCACCAACTCAGCCCTGACCACTTTGCTCAATATTCCTCCCTCTCTGCAACTGGGTTCTAGGAGTTTTAGTTCCATGTTTAGCTGTGGGTGTTTGCTTCTGTTTCCATCAGTTACTGAATGCTCTAGGAAGGCATATAAGATAGTTAGCAATCTCATTACCAGAGAAGGGCATTTGAGGCAGACTCTTGAATATTGCTTAGATTATTAGTTGGTGTCAAACTTGTAGATCTCTGCACATTTCACTAGTGCCAGATTTCTCTTTAAACCTATAATAGCTCCCTCTATTATAGTATTTCTTTTCTTGCTCTACACTATTCTTCCCCTGACTCAAGATTCCTGCTACCTCATGTCCTCTCCTCTCCTCTTCTCCCCTTCTCTTTCTCCTAACTCCCTTTACCCTCCCCCCATGCTCTCAATTTGTCCCTTTCACCTTCTCTGGGAGACCACATATGTCTGTCTGTCTTAGGGTCCTCCTTGTTTCCTAGTTTCTCTGGTGGAGTGGATTTTAGGCTGGTAATCCTTTGCTCTATGTCTAAAATCCACATATGAGTGAGAACATACCATTTTTGTCATTTTGTGTCTGGGTTACCTCACTCAGGATTGTTTCTTCTAGTTCCCTCCATTTGCCTGTGGATTTCAAGATTCCAGTTTTTTTTCCGCTGAATAGTACTCCATTGTGCAAATGTACCACATTTTCTCTACCACTCTTCAGTTGAGGGGCATCTAGCATGCTTCCAGGTTCTGGCTATTACAAATAATGCTGCTATGAACATAGTGGAACAGATGTCCTTGTTGTATGACTATGCATCCTTTGGGTATATGCCTAAGAGTGGAATTGCTGGATCTTGTGATAGACTGATTCCCATTTTCATGAGCAATCTCCATACTGATTTCCAAAGTGGCTGTATGAGTTGGCACTCCCACCAGCAGTGGACGAGTGTTCCCTTTCTTCACATCCTCTCCAGCATAAACTGTCATTGATGTTTTTGATTTCAACCATTTTGGCAGGAGTAAGATGGTATCACAGAGTTGTTTTGATTTGCATTTCCCGGATTGCTAAAGATGTTGAACACTTTCTTATGTGTCTTTCAGACATTTTAGATTCCTCTTGAGAATTCTCTATATAGTTCTGTAGCCCACTTTTTTTTTCAAGAAAATATTTTATTACATTTTTTTAGAAAAGAGCTTGCTTCACATGTCAATCCCAGCTCTGTCTCTCTCCCCCTCCTCCCGCACCCCCCACAATACCCCCAGCCTCCCACCCATTCCCACCTCCCTCCATACAGGGGAAACCAGAGTCTGTCACCTGGCTCAGGGCAGGGTCCAGGCACTCCCCCCAAGAGTCCAGGCTGAGAGAGCATCCCTCCTTGTGCCATGGAAACATGAAGCCCATCTGTATGCCAGGGATAAACACTGATCTACTGCTCAGGGCCCCATAAGTTGCCGAGGCCTCCTCACTGACTCTCACACTCAGGGGGTCCAGATCAGTCCCATGCTGGCCTCCCAGCTGTCAGTCTGCCATCCAAGAACTCTCCCTTGTCCAGGACAGCAGTCATTGCTAGCTTCGTCAGCCCATTTTTGCCCGTTTGCTCATCACTCCACTCCCTCTGTCACTGGGTTCCAGGGGTTCAGTTCCATGTTTAACTGTGGGTGTCTGCATCTGCTTCCATCAGTCACTGGATGGAGGTTCTGGGATGGCTTACAAGGTAATCATCAAGTTCATTATCAGGAATGGGCATTTAAGGTGGTCTCTCCACTATTGCTTAGCTTGCCAGGTGGTGTCATCCCTTTAGATCACTAGAGGTCTCACTGGTGCCAGATCTCTCTTCAAACCAATGACTCCTTCTATTATGGTATTTCTCATCCTGTTCTCCCCCTATTCTATCCCCCACTCAATCTTCCTGTTCCCCCATGACACACTCTCCTCCTCTTCTCCCCCTCTCTTCTTCGCAGCTCCCACTCCCTCCAACCCACCACCCACCGTGTTCCCAAACTGTTTAGGAGATCTTTCCTCATTCCTTTACTCTGGGGTACCATGCATATCTCTCTTAGGTTCTTTCCCAGACTCTCTGTCAGTGGAAGTGCAGACTAACACTATCCTGATCCATGTTCAAAATCCATATATGAGTGAGTACATACAATGTTTGTCTTCTTGTGACTGGGTTACCTCACTCAGGATGGTTTCTTCTAGTGCCATCCATTTACCTGTGAATTTCAAGATTCCATAGTTTTTTTCTGCTGAGCAATACTCCATTGTGTAAATGTACCACCTTTTCTCTATCCACTCTTCAGTTGAGGGGCATCTAGTTGGCTTCCAGGTTCTGGCTATTACAAATAATGCTGCTATGAGCATAGTGGAGCCGATGCCCTTGTTGTATGAATTTGCATCTTTTGGATATATGCCTAAGAGTGGAATTGCTGGGTCTCGTGGTAGATTGATTCCCATTTTCCTGAAGAACTTAAAAACTGATTTCTGAAGTGGGTGTATGAATTGGCACTCAAACCAGCAGTGGAGGAGTGTTCCCCTCTCTCCACATCCTCTCCAGCATAAATTGCCATTGGTGTTTTTTATTTTATCCATTCTGACAGGAGTAAAATGGTATCTCAGAGTTGTTTTGATTTGCATATCCCTGATGGCTAAGGATGTTGAGCATTTTCTCAAGTGTCTCTCAGCCATTTTAGACTCCACTATTGAGAATTCTCTATTTAGTTCTTCACCCCAATTTTTAATTGCATCCTTTGGTGTTTTGGAGACTTGCTTCTTGAGTTTTTTGTATATTTTGGAGAAAAGCCCTTTGTCAGATATGGGGTTGTGATTATCTTTTCCCATTCTGTGGACTGCCTTTTTGTCTTGTTGACTGTGCCCTTTGCCTTACAGAAGCTTCTCAGTTTCAGGAGGTCCCATTTATTAATTTTCGATCTCACTGTCTGTGCTAGTGGTGTTATGTTCAGGAAGCAGTCTCCTGTACCGATTAATTGAAGAGTATCTCCCACTTTCTCTTCTAAGAGTTTCAGTGTGGCTGGATTTATGTTGAGGTCTTTGATCCATTTGGACTTAAGTTTTGTGCAAGGGAAAAGACATGGATCTATCTGCAGTCTTCTGCATGCCAATATCCAGTTATGCCAGCATCATTTGATTAAGATGCTTTCTCTTTTCCTTTGTATAATTTGAGCTTCTTTGTCAAAAATCAAGGGGTCCTAGGGGTTTTAAATTTGATTCCAATAGTCTACCTGTCTATTTTTGTGCCAATACCAAGCTGTTTTCAGGATTATGGCTCTGTAATAGAGCTTGAAGTCAGGTATGGTGTTGCCTCCTGAAGTTCCTTTATTGTATAGGGTTGTTTTGGCTACCCTGAGTCTTTTGTTTTTTCATATAAATTTGATTATTTTTCTTTCAAGTTTTATGAAGAATAGTGCCAGTATTTTGATAGGGATTGCATTGAATCTATAGATAGCTTTTGGCAAGATTGCCAATTTTATTTTGTTGATCCTACCAATCCAAGAGCATGGGAGATCTTTCCATTTTCTGGTATCCTCTTTGATTTCTTTCTTTAGAGACTCAAAGTTCTTGATATACAGGTCTTTCACTTCTTTGGTTAACGTTATCTCCAGACATTTAATGCTGTTTATGGCTATTTGTAAAGGGCGATGTTTCTCTGACTTCTTTCTCAGCCACTTTATCATGTGTATATAATAGGGCTACTGATTTTTTTAGTTAACCTGTATCCTGCCACTTTAATCAGATCCAAGAGCACATCAGAAAAATCATCCATCATGATCAAAAGGCTTTATCCCAGGGATGCAGGGATGGTTCAACATACGAAAATATATCAATGTAATCCACCATATAAACAAACTGCAAAGGAAAATCCACATGATCATCTCACTAGATGCTGAAAAACTTTTGACAAAAATCTAACACCCCTTCGTGATAAATATCCTAGAGAGATCAGGGAAAACAGGAACATACCTGAACATAATAACAGCAATATACAGTAAACCAACAGCTAACATCAGACTAAGTGGAGAGAAACTCAACACAATTCCTCTAAAATCAGGAACAAGACAAGGCTGTCCACTTTCTCCATATCTCTTCAATATTGTACTTGAAGTTCTAGCTAGACCAATAAGACAATAAAAGGAGATCAAGGGGATACAAATAGGAAAAGAAGAAGTCAAACTTTCACTATTTGCAGATGATAGGATAGTTTACACAAGTGACCCTAAAAACTCCACAAGGGAACTCCTAGAGCTGTAGCCCACTTTTTAATTGGATCCTTTGGTGTTTTGGAGACTTGCTTCTTGAGTTCTTTATATATTTTGGAAATCAGCTCTCTCTCAGATGTGGGGTTGGTGAATATCTTTTTCCATTCTGTGGGCTGCCTTTTTGTCTTGTTGACTATGTCCTTTTCCTTAAAGAAGCTTCTCAGTTTCAGGAGGTCCCATTTATTAATTTTCGATCTCAGTGTCTGTGCTACTGGTGTTATGTTCAGGAAGCAGTCTCCTGTACCAATTTGTTCCAGGGTGGCACCTACCTTCTCTTCTAAGTGGTTCAGTGTGGCTGGATGTATGCTGAAGTTTTTGGTGCATTTGGACTTAAGTACATAGTGATAGATATGGATCTAGCTTCAGTCTTCTACATGCCATCATCCAGTTATGCCAGCACCATTTGTTGAAGATGCTTTCTTTTTTCCATTGTATAATTTTAGCTTCTTTGTCAAAAATCAGTTGTTTGTAGGTATGGGTTAGTATCAGGGTGTTAAATTTGATTCCATTGGTCTACCTGTCTATTTTTATGCCAATACCAAGCTATTTTCATTACTATAGCTCTACAGTAGAGCTTGAAGTCAGGGATGGGGATGCCTTCTGAAATTCCTTTATTGTGCAGGGTATCCTGGATCTTTTCTTTTTCTGTATAAAACTTGAGTATTGTCCCTTCAAGGTCTGTGAAGAATTGTGCTGGGATTTTGATGGGGATGGCACTGAATTTGTAGATTGCTTTTGGCAAGATTGACATTTTTATGATGTTGATCCTACCTATCCAAGAGTATGAAAGATCTTTCCATTTTCTGATATCTTCTTTACTTTCTTTCTTTAAAGACTCAAAGTTCTTGCGATATAGGTCTTTCACTTGTTTGGTTAGTGTTACTGCAAGATATTTTTTGTTGTTTGTGACAATTGTAAATGGTGATATTCCTCTGATTTCTTTCTCAGCCCTTTTATCATCTGTATATAGTAGGGCTACTGATTTTTTGTATTGATCTTTTATCCTACCACTTTCTGAAGGTGTTTATCAGCTGTAGGAGTTCCCTGGTAGAATTATTCTGGTCACTTATGCAAATTATCATATCATCTTCATCTGAAAATAGTGAAAGCTTTACTTCTTCCTTTCCAGTTTTTATCCTCTTGATCTCCATTTGTTGTCTTATTGCTCTAGCTAGAAGTTCAAGTAAAATATTAAAGATATGGAGAGAATGGACAATCTTGTATTGTTCCTGATTTTTGAGGAATCGCCTTGAGTTTCTCTCCATTTTCTTTGATGTCAGCGATCGGTTTGCTGTATGTTGCCTTTATTATGTTTAGGTATGTTCCTGTTATCCCTGATCTCCACAAGACCTTTATCATGAAGGGGTGTTTAATTTTGTCAAAGAATTTTCAGCATCTAGTGAGATGACCATATGATTTTTGTTTCTCAGCTTGTTTATATGGTGGATTACATTGATGGATTTTCATATGTTGAAGCATCCCTGCATCCCTGGGATGAAGCCTACTTGATCATGGTGGATGATTTTTCTGATGTGTTCTTGGATCTGATTTGCCAATATTTTATTGAGTATTTTTGCATCAATGTTCATGAGGGAGGTTGGTCTATAGTTCTTTATCTTAGTTGTGTGTTTTATGTGGCTTATTTACCAAGGTAATTGTAGGCTCGTAAAAGAGTTTGGCAATGATCTCTCTGCTTCTATTGTATGGAACAATTTGAAGAGTATTGGTATTAGCTCTTCCTTGAATTTCTAGTAGAATTCTGGGCTGAAACCATCTGGTCCTGGACTTTTTTTTTGTTGGTAGACTTTTGATGGCTGCTTCTATTTACTTAGGGTTTATAGGTCTGTTTAAATTGTTTGTCTGATCTTGATTTAATTTTGGTAAGTGATATCTATCCAGAAAATTATCCATTTGTTTTAAATTTTCCAATTTTGTGCAGTACAGGTCTTCAAAGTATGAACTGATGATTCTCTGGATTTCCCAGTGTCTATTGTTATGTCCCCCTTTTCATTTCTGGTTTTGTTAAATTGCATATTCTCTCTCTGCCTTTTGGTTGGGTTGGATAAAGGTTTGTCTATCTTGTTGATTTTCTCAAAGAACCAACTCTTTGTTTTATTTATTCTTTGCATTGTTTACTTTGTTTCTACTGTATTGATTTCAGGCCTCAATTTGACAATTTACTGGTGTCTACTCCTCATGGGTGAGTTTGCTTCTTTTTGTTCTAGAGCTTTCATGTGTTTTGTGAACCCTCTAGCATGGCTATTCTCCAGTTTCTTCATGTGGGCACTTAGTGCTATGATCTTTCCTCTTAGAACTGCTTTCAGAGTGTCACACAGTTTGGGTATGTTGTGCCTTCATTTTCACTGAATTTTAGGATGTCTTTGATTTCTTTCTTTATTTCTTTCTTCACCCAGGAGTGATGCAGTTGAGCGTTGTTCAATTTCTATTAGTTTGTGGGGTTTCTGGAATTTGTGTTTTTGTTGAATTCTAATTTTAAGCAATGGTGGTCTGCTAAGATACAGGGGGCTATTGCAATTTTTGTTTGTGTTGAGGTTTGCTTTATTGAAGTAATCTAATTGTTCAACAACAGAAATTAGTTAAATTATGCAGCATGTTTACAAGAGACTATTACAGTTATTAAAACAATGCCCTGATGATATGTTTTAAAATCAGTTTTCCACTGGAAAAATTCTTTTGCTGAAGATTCAATATACATTGATTATCAATAATTGTAACAGAACTAATTTTATAGACAAAAGTGAACAAACCGATGTGAGATTACAGCACAATATTGTAAATGCCTGCAGTGTTTAGACACATGTGAAGTGTAAAGGAGCATAGACAATGCATAGGAATCTCAACCCAAAAGCATCAGAAGATTTTCCCAATATGTTTAAGGAAAACATCCCATTCTCCATATAGATTTGAATGGAAAATGCTGGAATGATGGAAAATCAATTTGACAGATCAAGTGCATACTTTGGGATGTTAGATTTTATATTCCTCTTTGTTCTAAAACATTTCAAATAATTTGGTTGAAGACACAGAAAACACAGGTCACACTTTTCCAGATGACCCAAGGTCATCTTAACTTAACACTTAACAAAGATGAGGAAATAGAAAGTGAAGATATCACTTTCAAGACTGAAATTATGAACCTCAATTACTGGATGAAAGTTAGCCAGAATGCAAAGCCCTGCCTTTAACTTAAAAACTAGGTTAGCCTACAGTAGGTAGTAGACTACTTTTTAGAGGATCAATGAAGGGAGTTCTTTTACTATAAAATTATAAGAGGAAAAGTTACAGCTTTGAGTACTTACATTAAAAAAAAAAGACAAATGTATTCTAAATAACCTAAACTGTATGAATACTACAAATCATATGAATAATTCTAACTGAAAATCAGGTAACAAATAATAAAAATTAACTAAAGAAGACTAAAGAATAATACCTACAATCAGTCAAACAAAGAATTGGTCATCTCTGGGCAGTGGTGGCGCACGCCTTTAATCCCAGCACTCGGGAGGCAGAGGCAGGCGGATCTCTGAGTTCGAGGCCGGGCTGGACCGATAGCTTCCAAAACAATACAGAGAAACCCTGAAAAAAAAATTGGTCATCCCCAACATAAAGAAGATTGATTAGCCCTGGGCAAACTAACCAAAAGAAAGAGAAAATCCATACTACTTTAATGAGTGATGAAAAAAGTAAAGGTACTGCAAGAGTCCAGTGATGTTTAAAGAATAATTATGGAATACTTTGAAAACTTGTACTCGAAAACAGTGGAAAATCTGGAATCAATGAACAAATTTTTAAATACATATGCCCTATCAAAATTAATCAGTATGTAACTTTTCTAGGTCTGTGGACTGTAGTATGGTCACTTTACAGCTAATATCTACTTATAAGTGAATACATACCATGTTTGTCTTTCTGGGTTACCTCACTCAGGATGATATTTTCTAGGTCTATCCATTTGCCTACAAATCCCATGGTGTCATTATTTTTATTAGCTGAATAATACTCTGTTGTGTATATGTACCACAAGTTGTTTCTCCATTCTTCAGTTGAGGGACATGTAGTTGTTTCCAGTTTCTGGCTATTATGATTAAAGCTGCTATGAACATAGTTGAGCAAGTGTCCTTGTGGTATATGGAGCATCCTTTAGGCATATGCCCAAGAGTAATATAGATGGATCATGAGGTAGATTGAATCCCAATTTGTGAAGAACTGCCCTGGTTTTGAAATCCCATCAGCAATGGAGGAGTGTTTCCTTTGCGCCACACCCTCACCAGCACAAGCTGCGTGTCACTTGTGTTTTTGATTGCAGCTGTTCTGACAGGTGATGGAGTAACAGAGTCATTTTGATTCGAATTTCCTTGATAGCTATAAGGATGCTCAACATTTAAGTGTTTCTCACCCATTTGAGATTACTCTAATGAGAATTCTCTGTTTAGGTCTATACCCCTGGGGGCAGGTGGGGATGTGAACAAAAGTGATCAGGTAGGGGAGAGGAAGATGGAGGGAGAGAGTACAAGGACAGACTGGAGTAGGTAGGGATTTAGAGGATGATATGAAAGTCTAGTGCAGTGGGGACCCTAGCAAAGACTCCAAGTAATGGAGGATATTGGTCCTGCACCTGCTGTCTACTGTAACCAGGCTAGTCCCAGCCACAAAAAAACCAACAACCCACAACCTGTTCCGTCTGCAAGTTGCACTGAGGCAGTATGTGGGAGTGGCCATCCAGTGACTGGTCCAACTTGAAGTCCATGCTACAACAGGGAGCCCATGTCCGATCCTGCCTACGTGACCAGGATCAGAAAGCTGTATGGCTCAAAGACCTAGAGAAGAACCAAACACGAATGACAAAAAAGTCAATGAAATGATTCCTAATTGTATTCTGCTATACTCATAGGATCGGTGCCTAGCCCAATCATCATCAAAGAGGCTTCACGCAGCAACTGATGAAAACAGATGCTGAGACCCACAGCCATGCATACATTAGGGAGAGCTGGGGAAACCCACAGAAGAGTGGAAGAAGGATTGTAGGAGCCAGGATTGTAGGAGCCATAGCGGTAGAGGACATGAGGAAAACATGCTGCACAGAATCAACTAAGCAGGGTTCATAGTGGTTCACAGAGACTGAAGTAGCAACCACAGAGTTTGCGTGGGTCTGTGCTAGGCGCTCTGCATACATGCTGTGGTTGTTTAGCTTTGTATTCTTGAACTCCTAACAATGGGAGTTTTTGACTCTTTTGCTGCTTGTGGAACCTTTTGCCTCCTACTGGGTTGCTTCGTCCAGCCCTGATATGAGAATTTGTGCTTAGTCTTATTTCATCTTGTTATTCCATGTTCAGTTGATATCCCTGGGAGGCCTTCTCTTTTCTGAAGGGAAACTGAGGCACAGTGGATATGGGAGAGAGGGGAGGGGGAGCTTGGAAGAGAGGATGAAACAGTCTGTGGTCAGGATGTATTATATGAGAGAACAAATTTAAAAAAATAAAGAAACCTTTCCTTCCATAATATTAATCAGTATAGCATATATGACTTAAACAGAATCATGACAATCAGTGAGATGAAACAATAACAAAAGTCTCAATCATGATATCCTCCTTTGGCCTCTGCACAGGCACACATAACATACACACACACTATATACATATATAAACACACACACACACACACACTCACACACACACACACACAATTTCCTTCTCATCAGTGAAAAACCTAGGTCCAAACAGATTCACTGCTGGATTGAACAAAGCCTTTGAAGAGTTACAGTCACTGTTTTTCAAAAAAAAAAAAAAAAAAGAATCACTGTTTCTCAAACTGTTTCATGAACTAGAATGGGAAGAAGCATTACTAAGCTCATTCTACAAAGCCAGAGTTACCTTCATAAAAAGAAACTGGATAACGATACAACCAAAACTGAAAACTATAACCCAATTTTCCTTATGAAGAGAGATGTAAAAGTTCTCATTGCAATTCTGGAAAATGGAATTCAAGATTACATCAAGAAAATTATATACATTAACCAAAATTATTTTTACTCCAGAGAAGCAAGTTTGGTTCAACACACAAAAATCAATTGAGTTTAATGGCATATAGAGTTAAGAACCCCAAAATACACAGTTGTCTCAACTGATGCAGAAAAGACCATCCACAAGTTCAATATCTCTTCATAATAAAAGCACTAAAGAAACTAAGGATGGAAGGAATGTATCTCAGCATAATATAGGTTATTTATGGCAAACCTATAGCCAACATTTTATCAAAAGGGAGAAACCAAAAGCATTTTTTCTAAAATCTGAAATGAGACAAAGGTGCTCCTTCTCTCTGCTTTTATTCAATTTAGTACCTGAAGTCTCAGGTGGTATAATGAGTCAAGAAAAAGAAATAAAATGGATGCAAAGCAAAAGGAAGAAATCAAATATCACTATTTTTAGATATTATGCTCTATATTTTCAATACTGTAAAAACATTACAAGAAAACTTTCAATGAAGTAAGAGGCTACAAAATCAACATACAAAAATCAATAACATTTCTAAATGAGAGGGTGGTAAATCCTACTTACAAGAAGTTCAAGCATAAATAAAGTAACAAGGAATAAGCCTAACCAACAGGATGTAAGACTTCTACAATGAGAAACATAAGATCCTGAAAAAAGAAACTAAAAAATACTTGAGATGAGGTAAAGTTCTCCCATGTTTATGAATAGACAGGATTAACACTGTAAAAGTGGGTGTATTGCTGAAAGGGATTTGCAGATTCAATGGGGTCTTCATTAAAGTCTCAATGACATTCTTCAGCGAATTAGGAAAAACCAATCCTAAAATTTATGTGGAAGCACAAGAGATTCCAAATAACCAAGGCAATCCTTAGCAGAAAATGCAAAGCTGGAGATATCACAGTAGAAAATTATGTTATATAGTCATAGTAACAAATTGTGTTACATAATCATAGTAATAAAACCAGTATAGATCTGGCACAAACAGACATGTAGACCAACAGAATGAAAAACATGCCTCAGAAATAAGCCCACACAGATAAACCCATATAATTTTTGACAAATTTATTTTTTGTTCTTTTTTATTTTTATTATTTATTTTTAAATTTAAATTAGAAACAAGGTTGCTTCACAAGTCAGTTCCAGGTCCCTCTCCGTTTCCCTCCCTTCCTCCCGTACCCTCCAACCAACCCTCCCCAATATCCCATTATTTACCCAGGGAGGGTGAGGCCCTCCAAGAGGGTGTCCATAGTCTGTCATTTCATCCAGGGCAGGGCCTAGACCCTCCCCCAAGAGTTCTGGGTGAGAGTGCATCTCACATTGTTGGATGAGAGTCCAAAGTCCATTTGTATACCCAGGATAAATACTGATCTATTGCCCAAGGCTCAATAGATTACCTAGGCCTCCTCACTGACACCCCCATTCAGGGGGTCTTGATCAGTCCCATGCTGGATTCCCAGGCATCAGTCTGAGATTCAAGAGCTAACCCTTGTCAGGTCAGCTCTTTCTGGGGGTTAAACCAGCCCAGTCTTAAGCCCTTTGGTCATCAGTCCTCCCTCTTTGTTACTGGCTTTCTTGAGTTCAGCTCAGTGCTTAGCAATGGGAGTCTGCCTCTTCTTCCATCAGCCACTGAATGAAGGTTCTGTTTCCAAGACTCTCTGGCCATGGGATTGTAGGCTGGCACTCCCAGGATCTATGTCTAAAATCCATATATGAAAGAGTACATGCCATGTTTCTTTTTGTGACGGGGTTACTTCATTCAGGATGGTTTCTTCTAGTGTCATCCATTTGCCTGCAAATCTCAGGATTCCATTTTTTCTCTGCTGAATAGTACTCCATTGTGTAAATGTACCACATTTTCTCTATCTACTCTTCAGTTGAGGGGCATCTAGGTTGCTTCCAAGTTCTGGCTATTACAAATAATGCTTCTATGAACATAGTGGAACAGACATCCTTGTTGTATGAATGGGCATCTTTTGGATATATGCCTAAGAGTGGAGTTGCTGGGTCTTGTGGTAGGTTTATTCCCATTTTTCTGAGGAATCTCCATACTGATTTCTAAAGTGGCTGAACCAGTTGGCACTCCCACCAGCAATGAAGGAGTGTTCCCCTTTTACCAAATCCTCTCCAGCATAAATTATCTTTGGTGTTTTTGATTTTAGCCATTCTGACAGAAGTGAGATGGTATCTCAGAGTTGTTTTGATTTGCATTTCCCAGATGGCTAAGGATGTTGAGTACTTTCTGAAGTGCATCTCAGCCATTTTAGACTCCTCTATTGAAAATTCTCTATTTAGCTCTGCAGCCCACTTTTTAATTGGATACTTTGGTGTTTTGGAGACTCGCTTCTTGAGTTCTTTGTAAATTTTGGAGATCAGCCCTCTGTCAGATATGGGGTTAGTGAATATTTTTTCCCATTCTGTGGACTGCCTTTTTGTCTTGCTGACTGTGTCCTTTGCCTTATAGAAGATTCTCAGTTTCATTAGGTCCCATTTATTAATTGTTGATCTCACTGTCTGTGCTACTGGTGTTATGTTCAGGAAGCTGTCTCCTGTACCAATTCGTTCAAGGGTACCACCCACTTTCTCTTCTAAGAGGTTCAGTGTGGCTGGATTTATGTTGAGGTCTTGGATCCATTAGGACTTAAGTTTTGTGCATGGCGATAAACATGGATCAATCCACATTCTTCTACATGCCAGCCTCCAGTTATACCAGCACCATTTGTTGAAGATGCTTTCTTTATTCCATTGTATATTTTTAGCTTCTTTGTCAAAGATCAGATGTTCATACATGTGTGGGTTAATACCAGGGTTTTCAATTTGATTCCATTGGTCTACCTGTCTATTTTGTGCCAATACCAAGCTGTTTTCAGGACTATAGGTCTATAATAGAGCTTGAAGTCAGGGATGGTGATGCCTCCGGACGTTGCCTTGTTGAACAGGGTTGTTTTGGCTATCCTGGGTCTTTTGTTTTTCCATACAAAATTGATTATTATTCCTTCAAGGTCTGTGAAGAATTGTGCTGGGATTTTAATGGGGATTGCATTGAATCTGTAGATTGCTTTTGGCAGGATTGCCATTTTTACTACATTGATCCTACCTATCCAAGAGCATGGGAGATCTATCCATTTTCTGAGGGCTTCTTTAATTTCTTTCTTTAAAGATTCAAAGTTCTTACGATACAGGTCTTTCACTTGTTTGGTTAGTGTTACCCCAAGGTATTTAATGTTGTTTGTGGCAATTGTAAAGGGTGATGTTTCTCTGGTTTCTTTCTCAGCCTTTTTATCATCTGTATATAGTAGGGTTACTGATTTTCTTAAGTTGATCTTGTAGCCGGCCACTTTGCTGAAGGTGTTAAACAGATGTAAGAGTTCCCTGGGTCATTTATGTAAACTATCATATCATCTGCAAATAGTGAAAGTTTGACCTCTTCCTTCCCAATTTGTATGCCCTTGATCCCCTTTTGTTGTCATATGGCTCTGGCTAGAACTTCAAGTACAATGTTGAAAAGGTATGGAGAGAGTGGACAGCCTTGTCTTGTTCCTGATTTTAGAGGAATTGCGTTGAGTTTCTGTCCATTTAGTTTGATGTTGGCTGTTGGTTTGCTGTATATAGCTTTTATTATGTTTAGGTATGTTCCTGTTATCCCAGATGTCTCCAAGACCTTTATCATGAATGGGTGTTGGATTTTGTCAAAGGCTTTTTCAGCATCTAGTGAGATGATCATGTGATTTTTGTTTTTCAGCTTGTTTATATGGTGGATTACATTGATGAATTTTTGTATGTTGAACCATTCCTGCATCCCTGGGATGAAACATCCTTGATCATGGTGAATGATTGTTTTGATGTGTTCTTGGATCCGATTTGCCAGTATTTTATTGAGTATTTTTGCATCAATGTTCATGAGGGATATTGGTGTGAAGTTCTGTTTCTTAGTTGTGGGGACAACACACCTTGGCCAGAGACCCACTTCCCCATCAGCCTGGGACCAGGCAGCTGTAAGACAATGTTTACTAAAAACATGTTCACTAAAAATAATACAATGGCTGGGAAAATAAGTTCCTGAAAAGGGCTTGCCCACAGGAACGCCCTGACCTCGACCTTTTACAAAGACTAA
Source organism: Mesocricetus auratus (assembly GCF_017639785.1). Classification (NCBI taxonomy): domain Eukaryota; kingdom Metazoa; phylum Chordata; class Mammalia; order Rodentia; family Cricetidae; genus Mesocricetus; species Mesocricetus auratus. Next base: position 2,908,648 of record NW_024429213.1, on the reverse strand, counting down.
CCACCTCTTCTGACCCACCCAAGTCAGTCTCTGGTGTGAGAGCAGAATGAGTCAGGGGTAAAAGAGGGAGAAGAAGCTTTTCTGGAGGGAAGACTTTCTTGGGAAGTCTTCTTGAGCCTTTCTTAGGGCATGCTTAAAGTTTTCATTACATCGTTGACTGATCTCTGTGTCATCAATCCCGACACCCTCTGCACATTCTCGGATACAGGCTGCGCAGCAGGCACAGCACTTAGTTGTGTCTTTGTGTGGCTTGGGGATCAAGGTTATTGAATCCTCGTAGAAAGAGTTTGGCAAAGACCCTTCTGCTTCTATTGCATGGAATACTTTGAGAAGAATTGGTATAAGCTGTTCTTTGAATTTCTGGTAGAATTCTGCACTGAGGCCATCTGGACCTGGACTTTTTTTGGTTGGGAGACTTTTGATGACTGCTTCTATTTCCATAGGGGTTATAGGTCTATTTAAATTGCTTATCTGTTCTTGATTTAGTTTTGGCAAGTGATAGCTATCCAGGAAGTCATCCATTTCCTTTAAATTTTCAAATTTTGTGGAGTACAGGTTTTCAAAGTATGACCTGATGATTCTCTGAATTTCCTCAGAGTCCGTTGTTATGTCCCCCTTTTCATTTCTGATTTTGTTAATTTTCATTTTCACTCTCTGCTGTTTGGTAAGTTTGGACAAAGGTTTGTCTATCTTGTTGATTTTCTCAAAGAACCAACTCTTCGTTGCATTGATTCTTTGTATTGTTTTCCTAGTTTCTACTTTATTGATTTCAGCCATCAATTTGATTATTTCCTGGAGTCTACTCCTCCTAGGGGAGTTTGCTTCTTTGTGTTCTAGAGCTTTCAGCTGTGCTGTTAATTCTCTAGTATAAGTATTCTCCAGTTTCTTCATGTGGTCACTTAACGCTATGAACTTCCCCCATAGCACCGCTTTCAAAGTGTCCCATAGGTTTGGGTATGTTGTGTCTTCATTCTCATTGAATTCTAGGAAGTCTTTAATTTCTTTTTTTAATTCTTCTTTGACCCATGAATGGTGCAGTTGTGCATTATTCAATTTCCATGAGTTTGTAGGTTTTTTGCAATTTGTGTTGTTGTTGAATTCTAATTTTAAAGCATGGTGGTCTGATAAGATGCATGGAGTTATTCCAATTTTTTTGAAGCTGCTGAGGTTTGATATTTTGCCAAGTATGTGGTCGATTTTTGAGAAGGTTCCATGTGGTGGTGAGAAGAAGGCATATTCTTTTTTATGTGGATGAAATGTTCTATAGATGTCTGCTAATCCCAGTTGGGTCATTACTTCTAATAGACCCTTTGCTTCTTTGTTGAGTTTCTGTCTGGTATTCCTGTCTAGTGGTTAGAGTGGTGTGTTGAAATCTCCCACTATAAGTGTGTGGGGCTTTATATGTGATTTAAGTTTTAGTAATGTTTCTTTTACGAACGTGGATGCCTTTGTATTTGGGGCATAGATGTTCAGGATAGACACTTCATCTTGGTGAATTTCGCCTGTGTTGAGTATGTAATGACCTCCTTCATCTCTTTTGATTGATTTTATTTTAAAGTCTAATTTGTTAGATATTAGGATTTCTACCCCTGCTTGTTTCTTGGGTCCATTTGATTGGAAAATTTTTTCTCTACCTTTAACTCTCAGGTAATGTCTGTCTTTGAGGGTGAGGTGTGTTTCTTGTATGCAGCAAAAGGATGGGTCCTGTCTTCGAATCCTTTCTGCTAGCCTGTGTCTTTTTATGGGCAAGTTAAGGCCATTAATGTTGAGGGATATTAATGACCATTGATTGTTCATTCTTCTTTGATTTGGAATGGTTGTTGGTGGTGGAATTATGTGTCGAATTTCACCCCTTTGTTCTCTTGGCTGTTGGTCGAGAGGGATTTGCTAATGCCTATGTTTTTCTGGTTGTAGTTAACTTCCTTGGGTTGGAGTTTTCCTTCCAAAACTTTCTGTAGGGCTGGGTTAGTGGATATGTATTGCTTGAATCTAGTTTTGTCATGGAATATCTTGTTTTCTCCATCTATAGTGATTGAGAGCTTTGCCCAGGTATAGTAGTGTGGGAACACCAGACCTTGAGCAGAGACCCACTTCCCCTTCTGCCTGGGAGTAGGCAGCTGTAAGACAATGTTTACTAAAAACAATACAATGCCTGGGGGCATTAAGTTCCTGGAAAAGGCCTGCCCGCAGAAACCACCCTGACCTCGACCTTGTCCAAAGACTAACCACCTCTTCTGCCACGCCCAGATCAGTTTCTGGGGTCAGAGGAGAACCAGCCAGGGTAGAGGAGAGAGCAGAAGCTTCTCTGGTGGGAGCCTTTCTTAGGAAGTTTTCTTGAACCTTTTTGGGGCCTGCTTAAAGTTTTCTTTACATCGTTGAACGAGTCTCTGTGTTGTCAATCCCCGACACCCTCCGCACATTCTCAGACACAGGCCGCGCAGCAGACGCGACATAGTAGTCTGGGCTGGCATCCATGGTCTCTTAGTGTTAGTAGAATATCTATCCAGGACCTTCTGGCTTTCAGAGTTTCCATGGAGAAGTCAGGTGTAATTCTGATAGGTCTGCCTTTATATGTAACTTGGCCATTCTCTTCTGCTTCATTTGCATTGGAATGTTGGAATCTTGCTGGTGTGGCATTTCTTTTTCTGTTGCTGAGTGCGTTTTTGTATTGTCTCTTTCCCATCTCTTCTTCTAGTGGGTGCAGATAGAGCCCCTTACTGGTCTGGTGGTTAGGGGACCAGAGTTCCCTTTTGGTGAGTGCTAGCAAGTCCAATAATCTGGTAGTTCTTCTATTCGTTGTCCTTGTTTTGGTCACATCATTGGAGAAGAAGACCAGGAATCAGGAGTGCTTAGCCTCCCACCTGGTCCCCTGGTCCCTTTGCTGGATCTGCTGGTTTCCTGGTCTCATTGGTGGAAGAGAAGACCTGGCATCTGGGTTGCTTGGCTCCCGCTGGGATTGGAAGCTCTATGCAGTTCCCAGGCAATCCCCAGGCACTTGAAAGCGGGCCCGGATGCAGGGCATGTTTTATCTGGTCCCACCAGACCAGCTGGTCCCCTAGTCTCCCTGGATCTGCTGGTTTCCTGGTCCTATTTTTTGTTCTTTTAATATTTCATTTTTTATTCATTTTAAAGCTGTAGACATAAAAACAGATGGTATTGTCATAAAAAACTGACACATTGGCCAATGGAATAGAACTGAACACCCTGACATTAAACCACACACCTATGGATACCTGATTTTTTTTACAAAGAAGCTAAAACTGTTCAATGGAAAAAAGAGAGCATCTTTAACAAGTGGTGCTGGCATGACTGGATGACATCATGTAGAAGATTGCAAATAGATCTATATCTAATGCAATGTACGACCCTGGCCAGATTGTCCTCAGTGCTATAAGAATGAAACTAGACACCTATCTCTCATCCTGCACTAAATTTAATTCAAAATGGATCAACAATTTTAAGATCTGAAAATTTTAAATCATTAAGGAAAAACATTTCAAGATATAAGCATGGATAAAGACTCTCTGGAAAGAACTCCACTAGCGCAGGAAATGATCCCAATAATTAACAATTGTATCTGCACAGCCAAGGACACAACCACCAGAATAATGAGACGCCCCACAGAGTGGGGAAAATGTCTTTGTTAACTGCACATCAGACAGTAGATCAATATCTTGGTTGTAAAAATAATTGCTAAACTTAAACACCAAAAAACCAAATCAGGGTGCCAGGGAGGTGTCTCAGTCAGTTAAGTACTTGCTCTATAAGCGGGAAGACCCAAGTTTGGATCATCAGCACCATGTAAGCCTGGTTACTTTGATACAAATTCTAGAGCTAGAAAGGTAGACAGGAAAATATTTCAAACTTATTGGTGAACAAGCTTCCAGTCTCAAAAGATAATGTGGAGAGTGACAATGGAAGACGCCCAATATCAACATCTGGCCTCCACATACATACACAAACATTTACCTGCATATACATGTATACCCACCCATATGAATTTATATACTACACACACACATGCACACAAACACACACCAAATCTTCTAGTCAATAAATACGCTAGTGAACTGAATAGACAGTTATTAGAAAAATAAATATAAATGGTCAATGAGCACTATAAACAGAGTTAAACAACCTTACCCAACAAAGGAATCCAAATTAAAATTGCTTGGAGATTCCATATTACCCTATCCAGAATGGCTATCAGAACAAACAAGGCCAGGTGTGGGGGCACTTGGGAGACAAAGGTAGGCAGATTTTCTGAGTACATGACTAGCCTGATCTACATAATGAGTGTCAGGCTAGCCAATGAGACACTGTCTCAAAAATAGTAGGTCAGACATGGTGTCACACACATTTAATCCCAGCACTCAGGAGGCAGAAGTAGGCATACCTCTGAGTTCAAGGCAAGAGTGGTCTACAAAACAAGTCACTGGACAGCCAAGGCTATATAGAGGAAGCCTCTGCCTGTCTGTCTGTCTGTCTGTCTGTCTGTGTTGGTATGTGTCTCTCTCGGTCTCTGCCTCCCTCTCAAAAACAAAAGAGACCAAAAACCAAACAAACAAAAAGCAAAAATTAGGCCTTTGGAGATGACTCAACAATTAGGAGTCTATACTGTTCTTGCAAAAGACCCAAGTTCAGTTCCTAGCACCAACACTGGGCAGTTCACAATTGACTGAAACTCCAACTCCAGGGAATCTGAAACCTCTAGCCTCCATAGATACTGTCATGGATATGTACACACACACACACACACACACACACACACACACACACACACACATAATTTGCAAATACTGATGAGGACGAAGGGAAAGAGGAAGTTTTACTGACTACCCCCTGGAAATGTAAACTGGTACAGCCACTATGGAATTTATTATAGCAGTTCCTCAGAAAACTAAAACTACAACTCTCATGTGATCCAGCTACAGCACAGGTGAACATATACCCAAACAATTTTATATCCTACCACAGAGAAACTTGCATTTCCATGTTTATAGCTACATTATTCGCAATAGTCAGGAAATTCAACTGGGCTCGATGTCAATCAACACATGAATACATAAGGAAAATACTGTATACATGCATGTGGTGGTTTGAAAGAAAATGGGCCCCAAAGGGGGTGGCACTATTAGAAGGTGTGGTCTTGTTGCAAGAAGTGTGTCACTGTGGGGACAGACTATGAGGTCTCTTTTTCTCAAGCTTCACTCAGTTTTACAATCAACTTCCTGCTGCCTTTTGGTCAAGATGTAGCCAACAATATGTCTTCCTGCATGCTGCCATGTTCCCTGTCATGATAATGGGCTGAACCTCTGAAACTGTAAGCCATTACCTCAATTAAATGTTTTCTTTGTAAGAGTTGTTATGGTCATGGTGTCTCTTCACAGCAATAAAAATTCCTAACAATGACAATATACAATAGAATACTACACAGTCATAAAGAAAAATGAAATTATGCTATTTTCAGGAAAACAGATAGAAGCCAAAATTTTTATGTTAAACTAAATAAGCCAAATTCAGAAATATAAATACTGCATTTTCTCTCATATTCAAAAACTAAATTTTAAAGTGTGTGGAAAGGTGTAGGGGGATGTAGTATGTTGCTCATGAAACTAGAAAGGGTATTGTGAGTGGGGAGAAAGTCACTTTGAAGGAGAAGAAAAGAGCCGAAAATGGAATACATGTGACAAAAAAAGAAAAGAGTGAGTTTTATAGGAAGGAAAGGAAGGAAACTATCCAGGGAGGGCAGAAGGCACAGAGGAAGGCAATGGGGGAGCACAATGATCCATATGTATGAAGATGCCATAATGAAACATTACTTTGTGTGTTAGCCTACAAAATTAATTTCAAAGGAAGATATCTCATGGCACATCAAAGATAATATTCAATGTGATTGGGGAAAGCAATGTATTTTGATGTAAAATGTGAACTGTGCCCACATCAGAGTTCTGTACACATGGACCACACCAAAACAAAAATAAGCTCCATTTGTGCAATGACTGTACCTTAGTACACCACAGCAGGACTAGCGAGATAATTGAGATCCTTTCATGTGTAAAGAGAGCATGACAGTCATCCCTAAGTAGCTAATACAACACACTTACTCAACACAGCAACATAGAAAAGACAGGAAGATCAGGAAGGCCGTATCTATCCACATCGGCGGCATTTTGAGTATTTTGGCACAGGTACTAACATCTAAATAATGACACTGTTGAGTACTTCTGCTGTGGAATTTCACACTGAATCCTCAATTTTATGAGGTCATCACTGTTTCGTATTCCTATCCTGCACATATAATATTGATTTGATGAGTTAAAAATAAAATAGATGCATACCCTCCTGGAAGTATCTAGGCTGATGTAGAGAGCATGTAGTCTTGGATTCCTTTCCTCTAAAATTCTGTAATTCCATTATATAAGCTCAGTATTGTATTAGACACTTACCCTACAAAAATTGGCAATAATGTCATTTTTAAAGAGCCTTTCTGTGCAACACCCACCTTCCCAGGAGGATTAATGAGTCATGCCTTTCATAGCAAACTCAGCTCCATCAATTTGCTGAGGCACCTCGCCCACATTGCAAAGGGTCACACAGACACCAATCTCTACTACCTGGTGAAACTCAGGTTTCTCCAATACGTTAGTGTTCTGTCTTCTGCTGCAGTTGCCACATTGATATTTCCTTTGGACCACTGGGGCTATGAGGCAATGACAAAAGGACAGGCATACATACATACATATGTGTGTGAGTGTGTGTGTGTGTGTGTGTGTGTGTGTGTGTGTGTGTGTGTGTGTGTGTGTGTGTGTGTGTACTGGTGGCCTTGTATGCCTCAGATGGAGAAAATACAGTACCCTCGAAATGTGGTATGTTTATTATATGCTGTTGAATAAGAAAGTGGTTTTATTCATCAACTGAATAAAGAATTGGGATTACTACACACAGAGAAACAAGGAGGCAGGCCAAGTCTCAAACCCAGAGACCCACACTTGAGAGGCAGGTGGGTCTCTGGGTTTGAGACTAGCCTGGTCTACATATCAAGTTCCAGGATGGCCAAGGCTACACAGAAAAACCCTATTTCAAATACAAACAAACAAAACAAAAAACAAGGAGGAGGCCTAATCTCTGTAAAGGTATGACTTAGTTAGGGTTTTATATTGCTGTGAGGAGACCACAGCAACTCTTATAAAGGAACCATTTGATTGGAGTAGCTAAATTACAATTTCAGAAGTTCAGTCCATTATCATCATGACAAGGAGCATGGCAGCACAGAGGCAGACATGGTGCTGGAGATGAGAGTCATAAATTTTGAAGTCAACAGGAAGTCAACAGAAACACTCGTCAGTATCCTGAGCATAGGAAACCTAAAATCCCACAACAGTGACACAATTTCTCCAACAAGGCTATACCCACTTCAATAAAGCCATACCTCTTGCTAGTGGCACCCCCTATAAGATTAGGGTGGCCACTTACACTCACACTGCCACAGGGTGTATTCTTAAGGCTGTAAACATCTGGAGGAAGAAAACTACAGTGAACAGTTTCTGCATACACTGTCAACATCTGCACTCAGACAAAAGGAAGGCTTTGTATCTCCCTGAGCCTCACCATAGAGGAGATGCTAGGAGTCCTTGATATGGTTATGCCCATGTCAACAACATACATTCACTCTGTACTTTACTTTCTCCCCACATATGATGAGACCGGTTCAAATCCCAAGGTTCATCTCAGTTTCCTATTCCTGTGCATTCCCTACAGAAGTTCTACCTATGGTATGGTTGATACTTTTGAGCTTTTACTATGTGCTGGGCCTCCTGCAGCCTGTAAACCTGTTGCTCTTCCCATCCAAAAGACATTGAAGCCAGGGTTTAGTCCATGCATGACACTCCACATAATTCATGTTAGTCCTAGTCTCTTTAAATTAAGTGGAAGCTGCTCCTGAGCAGGCAATGAATATCACTAAAATGTCCCTGTAAGTCACCCACCAGGACCAAGTTGGATTCTACCAAGGCTCCCTCCCCAGACATACCCTACAGCATTCCACCGCAAATGAAGATTATAAAGATGAATCAAGGAGACAGGATGTGGACTGTGAAACTGTCACCTTGAAACTTTTCATTTGTATAAAATGACAATATGACCACTCCATGGTATGCTTAAGGGGAACAACCAGAGGCATCTGGAAGGATCCAGAGCAGAGGGAGAGAGCAGCCAGAGATATCTGTGGAAGAGAGGAGAATAGCATGGGATACACAATAGAGAAAACAAGGTGAGAGGCTCAGGAACAGAGACAGATGGGGTGGGAGCACAGAGTGAGAATAGCAGAATTATAATGAGAATGAATAGCTGAGGGGAAGGAAATCCATGAGCTGGAGGGAAATTATGGAAGGAAAGAGGTAAGAAAGGCTAGAAGGCCAGCATAGACTTTGAAATGTATAACAGGCACTTGTGTGTGATATTGATGGAGTCTGGAGGCCAGAATGTGCTTTGATATGCTAATAGGCACCACAGGTAGCCATTTATCGCTTTTGCCAGAGGTAAGGGAAATGATTCCTTATGGTAAATGGGAACCACCTTCACAAGTTCCTAAGGAATGCTGGCTTTTATCTAACTGCTAGGAATCCTTCTGTAGTCCAGGTTGAGCTCATTTCTAGATGTATGGACAGCCTTTTGGAGTTTGGGGAAATGATATTTCCTTTGGACCTGATGACAAACACTTGAATTCTTGAAAAGTTAGCTGAATATGTCGCAAGGAACTGGTAGGGAATTTGGAATCAAAGTTTGTGCTAAACTTGAAAGAATAGAAGAAAATCCCTAAGACATTGGTAGAAACAGAAAAAAAATGTAGGACTATCTTTTTATGAAAAGGGGAGCATATGGGAGAAGTCATCAGAAGGCTACCAAAAGTGGCAAAGTTTTCACTTAGTGAGGTGTCTGTGGAGCTACCAAGTCAGTTAGGGAAGCAGTCCCAATTTGAGTACAGCAAATACCCAGTCATGTAAACTCTGGGTCCACAAATAAATTGCAGCATTTGGTAACCATGGTACATTAGAAAAGGTATCACAAATCAAGTATCTGAATGGCTGTGCCATGGGATAGATGCTATAGAATGTGAAGAAGACCTTGAGGAGCTCCCCTTCTATCCCTGGGAAAAGGAATGCTGGCAATTAGCCAGTTCTGCACTGTGGACACATTCCCATACCTACACTTGATCTTTAAGGGCTGCAGATGGCTTCTTATATAGAGACACTGGAGCTTACAGATTAAAGTCAGACATGTCCCTGTTTCGTGTTTCTATACCCAGCAGGCCCGGTAAATCTCCAGTAAAGGTCTGTGAAGATAATGAAATCAGTGGAAAGACACAAGTGAATGTACTTCTGTGTGGTACACATAGCAAGTGAGTCACTGTGATTGCATGAGCCTGTTGACTAACTACATCGTTGTTGTTGTTGTTGTTAGTATCTCAGTGCCATCATTACCAAAGTCCCTAATGTAATGCGTTTATTTTACTTCTTGAAGATGCTTTTTGTAAATCGGTAAACTTCGTCCTTTCCTGCAAGGTGTGTCATAGTATTTGTGACTAATGTATTAGTCAGGGTTCTCTGTAGGACCAGAACCAATGGAATGAACATAATAAACCAACCTAAATTAAAATGGTAATGACCGCTGTCTCATAGCAGACAGGCTGAGAATCTGGTAGTTTCTGGGTCCTCGAGGCTGGGTTCTTCAGCAGTCACAGTAGTTCCACAATGGTTGTCTCACACTGGAGAGGCTGACAACCCAGTGGCTGCTCAGTCCACTAAGGCTGGGTGCCTCAGCACTCCCAATCAGGTGCAGAAAACCGGGAAGGTTTCTGGTGAGCTACTGGCTCTTCTTAGTCTAGGAGGGAAGGCTGTAAATGCTGTTTCTGGTGTTAGTGAAGGAAGCAACAGCAATGGCAACAGCAGCAGCAACAAGGTAAATCAACTCTGCTGCAAGAGGGAAGGCCAAACAACAAAAAGAGTAATCTTCCTTAGGGTATGGCCCTTTAATCTGATCTGTTACCAGAAGGTGCTGTCCACACTTGAGATTGGTCTTCCCACACTGACTAAGAAAACCAGGACAACTCCTCAGCTGAGGCTTCCTACTAAGGAGATTCTAACATGGGGCAACTTAACATTAAAAACAGCCAACACAACTAGTAAGAGTTAGGTACAAAAACGTATAAAGTATTTACTTCTTGTTACACAGAAACCAGAATTATCCCAACAATATTTTCAGCATTGTGGCAGACACTGTTAATGCCCTACCAGACTTCCCTTGTCTTTCCCATGTAATAGCTAAGTGGAGATCTCTAGCTCTCAATTTGTGATGTATGGAAATGCAGCATCCGGGCTTCCTGTCATCTCACATGACAGGATCCTGAGGTATAACTTTATCTTAGCGTTCCCAAGTGGAACAACACTGCAGTTGTCTACAGGGATGACTTTTAAGAACACCATCTTTGTTGACTTCCTTCCCTTCATTGTCTTCTATCCTGGTCTACAGTCAATATTTTCTGGGATTCTTCCCAGGATTAATCATTAGTACTCTTATCTTTGTCTTGGGAGAGAAAAGCTAAGATATCTATTTCTTTCTGATATGTTTTCCTGGAAAGCCAGTGAGCAGTGACATTTGTCACCTTGACTACATTCATAACAGTGCAGAATATACCATTTGTGTTACAGAAGAATAAAAGTTGGAAACTGCCATAAACCATATGACCGAATGAATAACTGTGACCCAAGGGAAGGTTTAGAAGGGTGCACAGCTGTATAGAAGGGCCCCTGCAGAACAGAGACAGTTTCAGTTTCTCCACTCCCAGTACCAAGTGCAATGAATTTTTGGTTCATAAGAAATTACATGAGAATCCCTTTTATTTCTGAAAAGCACAAAATATGAGCATTAGGAGGCCGAGAAAAACTAAGAATAGTTTAGTTTTCTTTTCCTGAAAATACCAGAAAACTTTTCTCTTTTTTTCTTCTGGAATGGTGAAGTAAGGTGCTTTGAAAACTGACTCCTAAACCAAGCACAGTGTGTATGCCAGTAATCCTGGCACTGAGAAGAGTGAGAGAAGCAAAGCCAAAAGTTCAAGACCAGCCTTAGCTTTCTAGACAGTTGTAGGAGACATTGGCAACACCCTGTCACTACAAAAAGAAAAAGCAAAAGAGAAAACCAGCTCTTCACAGAAAAATTCTCCTTTTCAGACAATGCCATCTCTGGCCATTGTCTAATTTCATGCATTAAAGTGTTTTCCTCTGCAGTAGTAATTTTATCTTCTGACCACTGTCATCCTTCATGGATATTCCATATTACTCTTTATTATGTGTTCTACCTATACCTTATACTTCTATACTCCATGTATTTCTTCTGAATTCTTTCAATCAATCACAATGATCAGGGAATGGGGGTGGGGGTAGAGTGCGATATTCTTGGTGTTTTCCACATAATTGTGATTGGATTTCTTCATCTTCATCACAACAAATAATTTTCAATTCACCTCTTACATAGTCCTTCATAACTGACACAAATCTAATCCTCAAATCTAAGAGGCTAACTTGACCTTAAAAGACAATATAACCAAACAATTTAAGTTGGATGTTAGAGAGACATGACTAGTAACTGGCAACTGTTACCCCAGGACCTAATGAAAACCCTTACTACTGCCTTTGATGGCCTTAAGCAAACTTTACAAAACTATACACTGATTTACCTCTCCTTCATTGGAGACAAAATCTTTGGAAATCAGTATGGAGATTCCTCAGAAAAATGGGAATAAGTCTACCATAAGATCCAGCAACTCCACTCTTAGGCATATATCCAAAAGATGCCCATTCATACAACAAGGATGTCTGTTCCACTATGTTCATAGCAGCATTATTTGTAATAGCCAGAACTTAGAAGCAACCTAGATGCCCCTCAACTGAAGAGTAGATAGAGAAAATGTGGTACATTTACACAATGGAGTACTATTCAGCAGAAAAAAACAATGGAATCCTGAAATTTGCAGGCAAATGGATGACACTAGAAGAAACCATCCTGAGTGAGGTAACCCGTCACAAAAAGAGAAACATGGCATGTACTCCCTCATATATGGATTTTAGACATAGATCTGGAGAGTGCCAGCCTACAATCCCATGGCCAGAGAGTCTGGGAAACAGAACCTTCATTCAGTGGCTAATGGAAGCAGAAGCAGACTCTCATGGCTAAGCACTGAGCTGAACTCAAGAAATCCAGTGACAGAGAGGGAGGACTGATGTCCAAAGGGATTAAGACTGGGCTAGTTTAACCCCCAGAAACAGCTGACCTGACAAGGGTTAGCTCTTGAATCCCAGACTGATGCCTGGGAATCCAGCAAGGGACTGATCAAGACCCCCTGAATGGGGGTGTCAGTGAGGAGGCCTAGGTAATCTATTGAGCCTTGGGTAGTAGATCAGTATTTATCCTGGGTATACAAATGGATTTTGGGCCCCCATCCAGAAATGAGAGATGCACTCTCACCCTGGACTCTTGGGGGAGGATCTAGGCCCTGCCCTGGATGAAATGACAGACTATGGACAACTCCATGGAGGGCCTCACCCTCCCTGGGGAAATGAGGGGATATTGGAGGGGTTGGTGGGAGGGCATGGGAGGAGGGGAGGGAAAGGGAGAGGGACCTAGAATTGACATGTGAAGCAACCTTGTTTCTAATTTAAATTTAAAAGTAAAATATAAAAAATACATCTTTGGGCAAGATTCCTTACTATATGTGTTCCTATCTTTTGAAGGAAATTACAAAACTTGCCATAATGACCTAAGTCTCCCATTCTGTTTTCTATGCTGGGACCTTACAGGAGGAACAAAAGGGGACAAAAGTGAAATAAAGCCATCAGAGGGAAAGAGAGCAGAGGGTATGCCACAATTCTTATAACCTTAAGAAGTGACTGGGGTATTCCTGCTGGCTCCTTTCCTGGGAAAAAACAGATGAATCATTTGTCTATCTGACAAATCACTTGGCAGATGGAGGGAGTGCCTGAGTATTAATAGTCCCCTTAAGACTACTTGCCCTTAGGCAAGATAGGAAATTGGTGAGCTCACCACTCTATAAACTGATGACATGACTACTCATGGGGAAGGTTTATATTATAGGTATGAGAGAGAGAGAGAGAGAGAGAGAGAGAGAGAGAGAGAGAGAGAGAGAGAGAGAGAAAGCAACCAGAGAAAAAAGTGGTCTGTACATGACCAGCAGAATGGACCTGTCCATAAGAGAAGCAGGAGGAAAGAGGGAAGAGAGATCAAAAATTAGCAGGGTTATAAGAAGAATGAGTAGCTGTGCTGGGGTGTTTAGGGTAAGGAAGGAGGTGAGAAGATTTAGGATGCTAGCATGGACTGTGAAGTGTGTAACAGGTACTTGTGATACAGTCTGGTATGCTAGTAGAACCATTTCTCCCTTTTGCGATTTGGGAAAATGGAGTTTTCCTTGGACATGACAATCACTGGGAAATGTAGAAGAAGGAACAGAAAGACTATAAGAACTGAAAGATGAGAAGGAGTGCTGTAATATGCTGTCTTCTGCACATGAAATGAATGCTGCACCCATGAACTCACAGCAGGAGTGGCTATCTGAAGAAGACCTACTCAAGTCTGGACTCACTGACATTCTATCATGAATAGGAAACAGGCTTTTAAGGCCCCGCTCCTTGTTGAGGAGTAAATGGTTGTTGGAGAAGGAGTCTTAATTTTACTCAGTGGTGTTACCACAAGTACATTGCTGGGGAAGCAATTAACCCCCATCCATATTCATGCAGGTAACCACAAAAACAAAAGTACCAAAATTTCAACTGAGGAGAAGAGGTTCAGTGAGAGATGGAAGTAGATAGGAGAAGATAATGGGGAGGAGATTATAATAAAAGCACATTATATATGAGAAATCATGAAAGAATATTTGAATTTTTAAATGCAAAGATTAAGTCTAAGTTGAATTTAGCTGATTATCCATCCAATTTCCATCTAGATGATAATTCTCTTTGGTCATGCAATATAACAAAACACATTTATAAATTCTAGGAATTATGGTTTGAACATCTTATGAGAAGCTATTATTATCTCTACTCCATACATGATACAAAAATGATAAAAGGAATAATCCATCAATAAAATTGGCTATCTCAATATTTTATCTTGTATAATTGACAAAATAAGAGAAAATCAGCAAAGATAAATAAGACTTGCTGATAAACATAATTATATATTTACATATTGTTTACATATATGCAAAAGTGTCAAACAACTTGACTTCATTAGAGCACTTCACCAAATAACATAGTACAATCATACGTATTCTCTAACACATGAGTCTTTTTGCAGCTGGGAAGGTTTAAAATCATTTGTATAAATATGTGTGTGTGTGTGTGTGTGTGTGTGTGTGTGTATGTGTGTGTGTGTGCAGGAGAGAGAGAGAGAGAGAGAGAGAGAGAGAGAGAGAGAGAGAGAGAGAGAGAGAGAGAGAGAGAGAGAGAGAAACCATGATGGAATTAAAAATAAAAATTATGAAAATGGAATTAAAAACCAAACAAAAAGCATGAAGCATTATGAAATCTACAAATATCTAGTTACTAAATATCACTTATCTTAATTACTCACTGATCAAATAAGAAATTACAAGAGAATTAACTCTTTAACCAAGGAACTGTTCTTTCGAAAATTAGTTAATTAATGTGGGGAGAGGTCAGAAGACAAGTTTCAGGAATCAATTCTTTCCTTCTGCCTTTTTTCTGGGGTAGGGTCACTCTTCTTTTTTATGTTGTGTATTCCAGGCTAGTTGGTACTCAAACTTCTGACCAATTCTCCTGTCTGAGCCTTTCATCTTACTACAGAAGTACTGAAATGACAGATACATACCTCCATACCTGGCTTTTTACATGCGTTCCTGGGATCAAATTCAGATTCTTAGACTTACATAGAAAGCACTTCCATCCACTGAGCCACCACCCCAGCCTGGGAAATAAAGTTTTGTACTGAAAGTACTTTAACTTACACTATACACAATGCATCCACAGGGTCTGCATAGTTGAATTCAATCAACTACAGATAAAAAATATTTGGGAAAACATACATCTTAAGTAAACATATAATGAATATTCCTTCCATATCCTCTAATTTTGTACAACTGTTTTATAACAGTTACATTGTATTAGATATTATAAGGAACCTAAAGATAATTTGAAGTATACAAAAGGATGTGTGTATGGATTCTATGCCAACACTTATTTTATGTAAGGACCTTGAGTATTGGTGGATTGTGGTATCTTCAAGGTTTCCTAGGACCAATCTCTTATGTTACTGGGAGACAGCTGTATCTGTATTCTAACTAGCTTCCAAAGCCTAAGGCTAAGTCCCCTGAAATTAATGCATATGGGAGGTTTATTGTTTTGTTTTTCATTTTCAAGCATACGAGGAGAATATTATGTCTCTTAACATGGTATCGAGTTGATTCAAACCATACCTTCACACTCTCATTCATTCAGTAGACTAGGCAGCATTTTTGAGTTTCTATTATGTATCAGGCGCTTTTCTAAGCACTATATAAAACTCAAATACTGTAAGTGAATAACAGTGAAACATTTTACAGTTCTCATTTCTAAGGCAGCAAAGGAACAGAGGGGACATTTCCAAACACAATACTCTGTGCTACACATCCCCTACTACCAGGGGGTATACTTAGTAAAGCCTCCACCACACCTAGGAAAAGATTGTCAGCCAAAAGGAAAGTACAAATTAGTCCTTTAAGTGCAACATTTTAAAAAGCATATTTAATATACCACTCCCACAAACAGTTTGAAAGGTACATTTCTGAATACTGTTAACATGAAAACATTATTTGTGATATTCTGTCTAAAATAAGACAACTGACAAATGTTGCCTCCCAAATAATTAGATATTGCAAGTACTAAGAGCTGTCGGTACAGAGCACCATGCTTTTAAAAGCAATCAATAAAATTGTATTACTTTCCTCAACAACTTGTTTTTTTCCATTAACAAAAGGAAATGTAGAAATAGGATCATTTATTCCATCAACCTTTCACTAGGCAGCTGTGCTGACAGTGGGAACACAGAGGCACACAAAGGACAGAGCCCAGCATCATTGAGCATTAAACTAAGCAGAGAAGCATAAATCAAATAAATGCTGCAAAAATTTATTTCAAGGGAAATGAGTGCTAAGAAAGAACATACAGTCCTGAAACAATTTGTGCTACCCTACATTTCTAAGATTAGATAGATAGATAGATAGATAGATAGATAGATAGATAGATAGATAAAACCACTATCTCATAGCCAGGATTATGTTCTTATTTTATCATTCAGGGAAGCAATGTCCTGTACACCTTGAAGAGAAAGTTCTAAACTTGGATTTCTTGAGTTTAGACTCCAACTTTACCTGAGTAAGTAGAGGAAAGACTGTAAGTCCCATTTTCTCCAACTTGAAAATAAAGCCTGCTTGGTAATGACCTTGAGACTGTTAAAATGATACGCAGAAAATCATACTGCTAAAAACAGAATGAGTTCTTATAATTTTATAAACCATGGGTTATTTGAGGTAATAAAATATTTAAATATTCTTCAGTTCCTTGCTCTCCCAGAATTATGAAAGGAAATTGGGATACAAATATCCTCCAAACACTTATTTGGCCATTTGTTTGTACCTTTAACATATTTCTTCTCAAAACAAAGAATATAGGTGCCCAACACCTCCTGTAGATAACTTAGATTTTACTCACTCCAGATACTTGGGAGTCTGAATATTTACTCCAACATCCCAGCCCCCATTCATATCCCCCATCCCCGCTTCTTCCAAAAGTAAACTGACACATAAGTTGAACTCTATAAACAAAGCCAACTGTTGGAATGATACTATAGCAACCAGAAAGACACTGTCAGAGCTTTAAGCACAATCATGACATGCTGCTGACAGCACTTGTTCTCTGATATTTCCTGCATGGGTTTGGCTATCCATCTTAGAGCAAGAAGTTTGGGCTCTGAAACAATTCCGTGAATCTCAGGCATAAAGATGATCTTTTCATAAATCAAACTAGACTCCATCATTGTAAAAAAAATGTGAGTATGAAGCAAATAGACATTATGCACCTTAGGAGAAAAGACAAAGGTGAGCCATTTTGCTACATCTTTTCATGCCAATGGGAATAATGATGTTCTATTCATCTTTAGTTCTCTATCCTTGTTCTAAAACCCATTGGATGAAACTCTTCTTTTAAAAATTTTTGCCTCACTCAAGCATCTTATACAGCTTTTCTATTTTAAATATTTCTGCCAGGTGGTGGTGATCCCAGCACTTGGTAGGCAGAGGCAGGAAAATCTCTTTGAGTTCAAGGCCAGCCTGGTCAGGCTCCAAAGCTATACAGAGAAACCCTGTCTCAAAAGCCCCCTAAAATTTTCTACGTGTATACAGGTGCTTTTGTGAGTTTGTGTATACCGCCTGTGTGCAGGAGCACACAAAGACCAGAACAGGACATTGATGCTGGAACTGGAGTTCCAGAGCATTGTGATCTGCCATATAGGTGTTGGAAAGTGAACACAGGTCTTCTGTAAAAATAGAAGAGTTCTTAACTGCTGAGTCATCTCTCCAGGATCTCATATACCTATTAATAAATGGTGGTTATGATGTCGACTTCTCAAGATGATTTTTAACTTAAAATCTATTTCTGGATTTAAACAGCCAGAATCATTTGTCTGAAATAAGCTTGAGAGCGTACCATGTTGTTTTTGTTTTGCTTTTTGTTTTGTTTTAGTTTTTCGAGACAGGGTGTCTCTGTGTTGTTTGGGAGGCTGTCCTAGAACTCGCTCTGTAGACCAGGCTGGCCTCAAACTCACTGAGATCCCCCTGCCTCTGCCTCTCGAGTACTGGGATTAAAGGTGTGCACCACCAATACCCAGCTTCATACCATTTTTTTTTTTGCATCATGTACTGTTGACATCCTGCCTGTGTCCCTTTGGCCCTAATTATCAGACATCATTGGCATCTGTTTGCCTGTTTCTTCTTCCACAGTCAGCCTGTCCTGCTGATGGGAAAACGTCTTTGACACGGTGTCTCACAAATGATCCACAAAGAGTATACATAGGCAGCTAGATTGCTTGTGTTCTACATTGACTTCTGTAGTTTCCCTATACAATGAAGCTCCACTTCAACCATAGTGGTAACACAGGATTTGTGTGTTCTTTTCTTACCCATCTGACTGTTGCAAGCCATCATTGAGGTTTCTTGGGATTATCTCCCAAAGAAAGAGCTAATAAAAAATTGTTGTCTCATGTTCTGTTTCTTGGAGGATAATAAACTAGAAAGCCTTCTTATATCTAAGGTTTTCTTGAAGAACATAGGACACATATCTTTCAACAGGTCCTCATTCCCCAGGCAAAATTAATATATGCAATTATATTTTGAACATTTTCTGGTTTTGGAATGTTTACATAAGCATAATGAGCTATCTTAGAGATGAGACCTATGAGAAATAAGTTGTTTCTGTCCATTTCAATATGAGGTTTACTTAAAGTTCACCAAAGTTACAGATACAGGAAGCACTAGGTCCCTTTCTCCTGCAGTTGGTGGATAGAGTCTCCTTGCCTCATCTCATCTAAGAGATGAAAAGTTCCAGGTAGTCTGTTTTCTAACACTGGACCTGTGGTCATAAAGGGAGCAGTCTCAAGCCCCAAATTATTGATTAGATAAGACTCCGTGCCCTCCACCAATAGAATGGGAAATTCAGGAAGCAGGCAAGTCCTGAATCATGGAAAGAGGATAGGAATTCTACTGTCTTGAGGCAGCCATTTTTAGATTTTCTCTATGTTGGCATCCCTTTCTGCAGAAGTGTTATTTGAAACTGCGTTGTTTTCACTAGATTCTTGAGTTTTTATTATCTTATTTCTCACAGACCCAAGCTTAATAATAACTTAGGCTTCATATACACCTTACACTTAGAGCCTGAAGATAATGTCATACAACAATTTAGTACACCTGCCTTTTTGATTGTGACATATCATGTAAAATTAAGCATAAAATTTTCTCCTTAGGTTAGCAGATTGGTACTCAAGAGGTTTCTGATTTTGGACCATTTATGGTTTTCAGATGAGAAGCGTTCAACCTATACTAGTTCCTCTGACATAGCCAAGCTTCAAGTTCAACACAGCCCTATTAGTCCCTCTGTAAAATTAGAACTATGTTCCCATATACAGAGGACTTTTCTCTTTCAAAAATTTTCTTGGGTTGTGTGCCACATCTCTATGCTTTTCTAGTTTCTATAAATTCTCTAACTATCATAATGGATTATAATTCTATGCTTTATTAGCCAATGATGTCATATCATTCTAAAATCTATGATGGCTGGGAACATGCCTATCTTGTTAATCATTTATAAAATTATTATGTACTTAAAATGAGCATAGTGAGTTGAATGGTGGTTCCTAAAAATAATACATCCATGGCCTAATCACCATAATCTATGAATGTTACCCTCTTTGAAAAAATGATTTTTCTAGGTGTACTTAAATTAAAGCTTTTAAAATGTGGAGATGACTCTACTTTATCCAAATGGGAGCTCAACTCCAATATTAAGCATGTCAAATCTAACATAAGAAACACACAGAAAAAGAAGACAGAAGGAAAGGCAACATGGTCTGGAAAGCAGAAACTGGAGCAATCACAAACTAAAGAAGGTTTGTACCCACAAGAAGCCAGAAGAGGCAAGGGACATATTCTCCCCTCGAACTTTCTAAAGGGACGTGACCCTGCCAAGAGCTTGAGTTCAGACTTCAGGTCCCTTAAACTGTAAGGAAATAAATTCCTGCTGTATGCTAAAGGAGAACATTTGACCATCAGCAATGTGTCTCCAGGACCTCCTGGAGATCATAGCATTTTGATACTTGACAGATGATGATTGAACACCATATGGTTCAAGTTCTTTCCAGTACAGAATTTCTGCACCGTGGCCATTCAGCCTCTGTATTGGGCATTTCCCTAATGGGTGTAGCCCTTCCTACCACAGCCTTGTCACTTATAGATGACTTACACTCTACAGTTCTCATCTTCCCTGAGCACTACTCTGATTATTAGGATTTCTATTATACCACCAAAATTCTACTCAAAAGTGTCATAAAAATAAACCCAATTCTTCCTTCATAAAGCAAAATCCTAAATTCTTGAGATGACTTTATGTGGTCCCTTGATATATTTTCTTACCTAGAGCCTGCCCAGGTTTAGCTTCCAGTTCCTAAGGTTGTAATCTGAACTTCTTATATGACTACCTTATTTAATCACACAATTTGGAGCAGGTCATTGAGAATAGAATGCAATTTACACAGAGCTCAGGTAGAATATAGTAGGACTAATACCTTCTTTGTTCTGAAATTCAATTATGTGTCCTAGGACTGCATTCACATTATACAAAATGATGTCATATGATTGATTTATATGACACTCCTGAAAACTGAAAACTAACTGTAATACAAAATTTCCCTTAAATCTCGGTGGTTTTGGAATCCATGAGTAGTTTTATTTACCTTTGGAAATGTCTTCCTGTTTGTTTCAGTGAATTTCTCCAGGCTGACGAAATACCTTTAATCCTGCTCTATCTGGCATATTCCCTTGCTGTAGATGCCTCTTACACCCATGCTCACTGGGGCCTAACAGTTTTCAGGCTCCAGTTCAACCCCTTCTTTGACACAGTTTCTTAAAATACTCATGCAACTTTATTTAAGCTACTGTTCCTTGCTTTTGATGCTTATCATACCACAGACAATTACTGGTCCAGAATTCCTGTCTCTGAAATAACATTACTTTTGATCTCCTTTCAGTTCATTATGTTAGAAACTGACAGGCACTCAAAAGCATTGAAGCATGACAGGATGCACATAACTTGAAAGTGTGCCTAGCACTTTATAAGATCTAGAAAGACAAGCAAATTGAGTCATTAAAGGAAGAAATTAAAGAAGATAGCAGAAAATGGAAAGATCTCCCATGCTCTTGGATAGGTAGGATCAACATAGTAAAAATGGCAGTCTTGTCAAAAGGATTCTACAGATTTAATGCAATCCCTATGAAAATCCTAACACAATTCTTCACAGAACTTGAAAGGACAATTCTCAACTTTATATGGAAAAAATAAAAGACCCAGGATAGCCAAAACAACCCTGTACAATAAAGGAACTTCAGGAGCCACCCCCATCCCTGACTTCAAGCTCTACCATAGAGCTATAGTAATGAAAACAGCTTGGTATTTGCACAAAAACAGACAGGTTGACTAATGAAATCCAATTGAAGACCCTGATATTAACCCATACATCTATGAACACCTGATTTTTGACAAAGAATCTAAAATGATACAATGGAAAAAGGAAAGCACCTTCAACAAATGCTGCTGGCATAACTGGATGCAGACATGTAGAAGACTGCAGATAGATCCATGTTTCTCACCATGCACAAAGCTTAAGTCCAAATGAATCAAAGACCTCAACATAAATCCAGCCACACTGAACCTCTTAGAAGAGAAAGTGGGAGTGACCCTTGAATGAATTGGCACAGGAGACCTCTTCCTAAATATAATGCCAATAGAACAGACACTGAAAGTGACAATTAATACGCAGGACCTCCTGAAACTGAGAAGCTTCTGTAAGGCAAAAGACACAGTCAACAACACTAAATGGCAGCCCACAGAATGGGAAAACATCTTCACCAACCTCACATCAGACAGAGGGCTGATTTCCAAACTATACAAACTCAAGAAGCTAGTCACCAAAACACAAAATAATTCAATTAAAAAGTGGGGTAGAGAACTAAACAGAGAATTCTCAATAGAGGGATATAAAATGGCTGAAAGACACTTAAGAAACTGCTCAAAATCCTTAGCCATCAGGAAATGCAAATCAACAACTCTTAGATATCATCTTATACCCATCAGGATGGCTAAAATGAAAAACACCAATGACAGTTTATGCTGGAGAGGATGTGGAGAAAGGGGAGTGCTTCTGTATTGCTGGTGGGAGTACAAACTTTTACAGCCACCTTGGAAATCAGTATGGCAGTTTCTCTGGAAAATGGGAACCAGTCTACCTCAAGATCCAGATATTCCACTCTTAGGCAAATACCCAAAGGATTATTTATACAATAAGGACATCTGTTCCACTATGTTCATAGCAGCATTACTTGTAAGAGCCAGAACCTGGAAGCAACCTAGATGCCCCTCAACTGAAGAGTGGATAGAGAAAATGTGGTACATTTACACAATGAAGTACTACTCAGCAGGAAAAAACAATAGGATCTTGAAATTTGTCGACAAATGGATGGCACTAGAAGAAACCATCCTAAGTGAGGTAACACAGTCACAGAAAGAGAAATATAGTATGTACTCACTCATACATGGATATTAGACATAGAGAAAAGGATTGCCAGCCCACAATCCTCACCTCCAGAGAAGCTAAGAAACAAGCAGGATGATAAGAAAGACTACACAGTCCCCCAGTGAAGTGGAAAAGACAAGAGCCCCTGAACAAATTGGGAGCCTGGGAGAGGGGAGAGGGAGGTAGGAAAAGGAGGAGGGGAGAAGAGGAGGGAGGAGAAGAACATGAGGGATCAGGAAGGTTGATTGTAGAGAGGAATAGAGGAGAGAAAGAAAAGAGACACATCAATAGAGGGAGCCACTGTAGGTTTAAAGAGAAATCTGGCTCTAGGATATTGTACAGAGTTCCACAAGGATGACGCCAACTAGGAACCTAAGCAATAGTGTAGAGGCCACCTTAAATGCCCTTCCCCTATAATGAGAATGATAACTGTCTTAAATGCCATCCTAGAGCCTTCACCCAGTAGCTGATGGAAGCAGAAGCAAAAATCCTCAGCTAAGCACTGAGCCAAACTCCTGGAATCCAGCTTCAGAGAGGGAGGAGTGACCAACAAAGGGATCAAGACCACGTTGGGAAAAACCCCAGAAACAGCTGGCCTGAGCGAGTGGGAACTCATGGACCCCAGTCTGACAACTGGGCAACCAACATTGGACCAAACCAGGCCCCCTGAACGTGGGTGTCTACTGAAAGCACCGGGCAGACTATGGGGCCTCTGGCAGTGGAACCAGGATGTATCTCTAGTTCACAAATGGACTTCGGGAGCCCATTTCCCACAGGATACTCGTTTAGTCTAGATACACAGGGGAGGGCCTAGGGCCTGCCACAAATGACTTGACAGATTTTGATGATCCCTCATGGAAGGCCTCACCCTCCCTGAGGAGTGGATGGGGGGGACATGGGAAGATGGGAGGGGGAGGGAACTATGTAAAATAAGATCATTTCTAATTTAAATAAAATTTATAAAAAAATAAAAAGATCTTTTAATCTTATTTTTAATTTTGTTCACATGAGTGTGGTACCCATACAGGCTAGAAAGGGGTGCCAGACCTCTAAGAGCTTTAGTTACAGACAGCTATGAGCTGCCCAATATGGGTACTGGGCACCAAGCTCTAGTCCTCTGAAAGAGCAGTGTGAGTTTTAAACTGCTGGACTATCTCTCCACCACCCCAAAGACAACCAACATTTTATAAATGGCATCAAAACAGAATATGACCCCGTGGAATTAACACTTTTTTCTATCTCGCCGTCACAGCCTCCTGAATTCTGAAACTACAAACATGCACTACCATACCTAGTTTCATTATCTTTAAGAAGGTTCACCTTACTGATCAGCCATATGGTGGAACTGCTGCCAAGATTCAGATAATCATAAAGACCTTTATAATGAAGACACTTTTATGGTGTCTAAATTTGAACCCTCAGATACTATAGACAATATAAAGACCAAGATCCAGAATTAGGAAGGAATTCTTCCCAATCAGCAAATGTTGACCTGGTAAGCAGCTGGAAGATGGCCATGCATTGTCTGACTACAACATTTAAAGGAGTCTACCCTTCATCTTGTGTTGAGCCGTTGTGCTAGTGCTAAGCAAAAGAAGAAGTCTTATACCACTACTAAGAAGAACAAGCAGAAGAGAACTGTTGTCTGTACTGAAACACTATAAAGTGGATGGAAATGGCAAAATTAGTCACCTCCATTGAGAGTGTCCTTCTGATGAATGCAGTGCTAGAGATTTTATGTCCAGCCACTTGACAGACATTACTGTGGCAAGTATCATCTGACTTACTTGTTTACTGCTTCAATAAAACAGAAGTCAAGTAGTTGTGAATGAATTAATAAAAAAGATAGTGACTAGAGGAGGAGGAGAAGGTTCATAGCAAAACTTTGGAAGCCCTATCAGTTCCTATTATCTGAGTTTCAAGGGTGAGCCTGAACCCTAATGGACCAGTTCCAGCATGCTAGGATCATCACCATCTAAAACTATCAAAATGGACTAAGAAGCAAGATATTTTGATCAGCATCTGTTATCTCAGTACCCAAGAAAGTAAGAGAAAGCAGGATTACAAGGTACAGGTCAACCTTGGCTACATGGCAATCTTTATGTTGTATGACATCTTTCCTGGAAAGACACACCACAAACATCTATTTACCCCAGATGGAGAACCAATGATGAAACCAAAATTCAACTTGCTGAATCAATGAGTTTATTGGGATTACTTACCTGAGCTTGGATGACACAAAGGCAGCTCTGTGTATATGTTTGTCTTATTGGTTGATAAATAAAACACTGTTAGTCAATGGGGAAGCAAGATAGTTGGGACTAAGAGTCAAGGCTAGGAAATGTAGTCAAGAGTTGCCATGTGATCCTGGGAGGAGAGGACACATGAGGCTGGCATCCTCAATAAGATAAGACCTAATATAAATATAAATATAAATAGGTGTGTGTGTGTGTGTGTCTGTGTGTGTGTGTGTGTGTGTGTGTGTTGTTATGGGCAATACTTAAGACAGAACTAGCCAATGAGAAGCCCTGGACATTGGCTGACAGCACTGTAACTAATAAATCTCTGTGTGTTATTTGGGTTTGACGCTCTGGGACCAGGCTGGTGGGAAGAAAGCTCATTACACCACTCCATAACCTAAAGACCACCTTAGCATAGATGGCAAAGGATGAAGGCTTGAACCTTGGAGGTCTCTGCACAATTTGTAAACAGAAGTGTCCTCCCCTCAGCAGTCCTTACTGTTTCTATAACCTTGGGCAATGAGGATGTCTTGTGGATCTAGTGACTTCCAGGAACTTCCTAACACTTGGGACCTACTTTCTGAGTTTTAAGGAACTCCCTTTAGAGCTTGCTTAGTCTTGAGCCTTTCATGTAGCCTTGGTTGTTCTGGAACTCATGATGTAGGTCAGGCTGGTCCCAAATTCACAGTTATATACCTGCCTCTGGGATTAAAGGCCTGGGCCACCATATCTGATCTTTGAGCCTTTCTTTAGAATTTCCTGAGTCTTAACAAAATTCAATCCAGGATGGAATGTTTAACTAGGAAGAAATTGCTAAACAATGAAGACTTTTAAAAAGCTACCAAATTCAGTAAATAGGATCCAGAGTTCACAATTTTAAATAGTATCTTGTTGAAGTATTCTGGTTTCTTTTTATTGAACTAAGAGATACACTGATATAAAGAAATGAACATACATGATAGGGAAGCGCCACATACATGAAAGAAAAGACAGTATGTTTTATGCCATATTTTCTGATTATTCTTTCACCCCTTTATTTTTATTTCCATTGTTTTAAAATATAACCTCGCTATTCAGCTTAGGCATGCATCACACTCACCATCCACAGTCTCCTGATTACAAGCATACACCACCATATCTGGATTTTTCAATTTCATTTCTGTTCATTTTTTAGGTGGAGCAATTTGTGATAAGAAAGAGGTAATATAACAAAATAAGCAGAAATCAAAACAAATTTTAAAAATAAAATAATACAAAGTTTACCCATAAACTATGATGAAATTAAATGAGAAATCAGTAACAGAAATATATCTGGAAAGCCACCAAATATTTATGAACTAAAACAAATTTAGTTAAAAAAAAGTTTGAAAAGGAAAGTTAAAAACATTTCAAGCTAAGACTGGAGAGATGGCTCAGGAGTTAAGAGTATATATTGCAGTACCAACATCACGCAGCTCAATACTGCTTGTGACTCCAGCCCCAAGAGAACCGACTTCTCTGGCTCCTGAGGGTATCTGAACTCATACACACACACACACACACACACACACACACACACACACACACACACACACACAACACACAACACACACACACTCATACACAGAGTGAGAGAAAATTTCAAAATGAAATATTTAAAAACACATTTCAAGCTAAGATAACAATACAGCACAAAATATTCAAAGCTATAGCATGATGAACATTGAAAATGATAAAGTAAGTAAAATATGACAAATACATGAAAACAAATATTTTGTGTTTCCACATAGTGTAAACAAATTAATAGAAGCTGCAAGTACAATAAAAGTTGCCAGAGCCGGGAGTAGGGAAGGTAAAAGTTTAATGGCTATACATTTCTATGTACTATGATGAAAACATCTCAAGGATGAATAGTGGTGATGAAAGCATAACATTGTGAATACACTTAATTCCGTCGAATTATGCTTTAAAAGGAATATACAAGGTAATCTAGTGGATTAGAAGATACCCCCACATGACGTTGTGAATGAGAAGAACCTAGGTAATGAAAGGACAGACTTTATTCTGAAGACAGAATTAAGTAAGCAGCCAGAATCCCAGAACAGGTGTTTAAAAAGTTGAAAGTCATTTTTTAAATACAGAAATGTTACACAAAATGACAAACAACTGATGAGTCTAGCTCCAGCTCCTCTGTGAGGGAGAGAAAGCAAAAGTCCCATTCAAAAAGAAAGGCAGGCAAGCCTTGTGAAAACTCACTGGCATTTGGAGTCTCAGGACAAGCCATCAGATCTCACAAACCTAAAATCCAGTGTGTATTGGGTAGAGGGCATCGTGTGTTTGTGCCTCTTTCTGAATGGTGGGCTACCATTGGAGATGAAATCTGTTTTGTCAACACATGTAACTCAGAGTACTATAGCCAAGCTCCATTTGCTAGTTAATAGAACCGCAGAGACAGAATGCTTTCTTTCTAAAATCAAGTCTCATTCACCATTGCTTTTGACAATTGTCCTAGAGTTACTAGTTAGTTCAGGAAAGCAGGTAAGAAATAAAAGATATACTAGGAAGGAATAAATCATCTCTCCTTTTCGGTGTTTTGAGAAATGGTTTCTCTGTGTAGCTCTGGCTGTCCTGGAACTCACGCTATAGATCAGACTGGCCTCCAACTCATAGAGATCCACCTGCCTCTGCTTCCCCAGTGTGGGGATTAAAGGTGTGTGTCAGAACCACCCAGCAAGGAATAAATCATCTTTATTCCCAGATAACATGACTGTGTATATAGAAAATGCCCCCAAATCTACAGCAGCACCTATCATAAAAATGCTCCACAAATAGTTATGATTGCTCTGAAGACAAAGAACAAGAAATCCAAATATAAAATTGAAAGAAGAAACTAGTTGGCATTTTAAAATTGAAGAATACATTGGTCACAATGAAAGAAGGCTCACAATGAAGGGCTCAGTAGCAAACTGGAAATGACTGAGTAGATACTTAATGAATTAAGATAGAGCGAAAGAGCACATCTTCTGAAACACAGAGAATAAAACACACAAGAGAAGCGGGGGCAGCATGAAATCTATGGGAAGAAAGCAACAAACCTACCATTCTCTACCATCACAGGTCTAAAAGAAAAAAAGACCAAGTATTAATTGTAAAGGAATGAAGACTAGCACTTTTCTAGCATATGCAAGGCTCTTTGAGCTGGAGAGGTAGACCAGCGGTTTAGAGCACTGGCTTCTCTTCCAGGGGGCTCAGATTTGATTCCCAGCACCCACATGGCAGTTCACACTCATCTGTAACTCCAGTTTTGGGGATTCAATACTCTCTCTGGCCTCCATGGACATCAGACACTCAATTACTATGGAGACATATGCAGACAAACTTTCATACGCATTAAAAAGGAGGAAGAATGTGTCCTAAATTGGAGAGTTAGGGAGACCTACTTAAGTTCAGCTCCTTTGGAAATTACAAGGAAACAAACTGAAAAAAAAATGGGAAACAAAGATGCATTTTCATTCTTAGTGCAGAGTAAACATCTTCACTATCAAAACAGCATTTAAAGGTGACTGATGTTGCTTATGTTTCTCAGAGACCCAGGAAAAACATGATGGAGGTGTGCTTCTGAAGGTGCTGAAGGAGAGTTCCTTGGCTCATCAGTCCCTAGCTACTAGGTCTGACCAGGCCTGCAGAACCTTAATGACAGTTCAGCAAGATATAGAGAAACTTCTCAGTCCTTGATGCAACTTATAGTGGTAGTGAATGATAAAGATGCACAGGTTGTCACCTCTTCATGTCACTACTGGTGTGGATGAGATGATTAAAGTATTTCTGTCCTTCTGTGTTACGAAGTATCAACAGATACCCAAGGCAGTGAGGGCAACAGTCCTTTATCCTTAGCCTATAGATAATAAGGGCTGATGGTGGAAAGAAGAAATGAAGCAGCTTCTCTGTTATGAATGAAAGTTTAGCCCGCCAAATAAGAAACCAGAAAATCAAAATCTTGTATTATGGAGATAGCAGATGATTTGTGTCTAATTTTGCTAGGGTACTGTGAGGCAGGAGCGATATGATCCAACAGGTCTCCAGTGATGTCCTGGGAATAAATGGGTGTATGAGACTTGTAGAAGGAGTTAAGGCATATGTTTGAAGTCTGGAGTAAAATTCCCACAGGTCAAGCTGGAGGATGAAGGTGATAGGGGTAGGTGTGATAGAGATTTTGTTTAGCAATAATAGGGGAAATGTTAATCAGAGAGTGGGATTTTGTTTTGTTGTATTTTTATTCTTCTCTCATAAATTATATTCCAACTACACTTTTCCCTCCCTCAATTCCTCCCACCCCCATCTCTCCTCTCCCCTAGATCCACTCATCCTCAATTTTCCTTTGAAAAAAGAGCAGGCCTCCCATGGATGTCAATCAAACATAGCACAACAAGTTACAATAAGACTAGACACAAACACTCATAACAAGGTTGAACAGAGACAATGCAATATGAGGAAAAGGGTCCCAAGAACAGTCAAAAGAGTCAAAGACACCTCGTACTCCCATTGTTAGGAGTACCACAAAAACACCTAGCTACACAACCATAGCATGGAATGAATGGCAACCATTGTTGCTTGACAAAGTTCCAGCATCCTTTTACTTTCATTTTTAATGATTCTCACTACATGTTATGGGAGTTTCCTTAGGTCTCTTCCTATGGGAAATTTTGTGGGGGCTTTGGTGAAGGATGGAAGTTTATACACTGGCAGGCTCTTTAAACAAAACAATTCTTTGGAAAAATACTCGGCCGTGGAACCATATAGAGGGATGATTCTGTACACAGGAATTCCATTGTGCCCTCCTAATTACACGAAAGTTAGAGATTTACTAACTAGACACACCTGTCCCCAAGGATTAAATGCACACAATTCAAATCCAGATCCTGAGTCATTAAGGACAAGAGTTCAGTTAATAAATACAGAGAAACCTGAATGGTATGATATAATGGGGAAAAAGTAAGACATCAGGACCTTCCCTTTTGGGAGCATAGTGAAGGAAACAGGCACACATAGTAAGACTAAGACACAAAGGAATGCAACTAGGGAACAGATAAGTACAAACACTGCATCATATCCCTTGAAGAATGAAAATTACTCTTAAATTGTAATGAAATGCCAGTCCCTAAAAGAAGTAATTTTCCCAAGGTAGGCATTTGTATAAAGGCCTCCATTCCCTCAGGGGCTTGAGGAAAGTTCCTACTTCCTAAAAGAAGTCATTCTCCTTATCTCTGGCAGGAGGAATTTGTGGCCATTCCAATGATGTAAGAAGGTGCCTCATGGAGTTACTGAACCTTTAAAAACAGTAGGCATTGAGATACTTGCTGAAGTTATTGCTTTTTTCTCAGGAAAAATACTGTAATGAAGATAATGGCTGCTTTCATGCCTGAGTCGCTGAGCGAGCTTTTAGTTTCGCCTGTGGTACAATTATAGAGCATAAAAGGTGCAGCCTTTTTTTCAATAAAGTGGGAGCCATCCCGATTCACCCTCAGATTATGTCAGTCTTTTCCATCATTTCATGGACTATACACCTCCTTTTGGGGATCTGAACCCCACTGGAGACGGACTCCTGCACAACCATAACATATGCAGAGGACCTAGCTGAAACCCATACAGGATCCATGATCACCCCTTTAGTCAATGTGAGCCCTATGAACCCTGCTTAGTTGACTAGAATTCTTCTTCCCCCTCTTCTTCGGGGTTCCCCTGGCTCTGCCTATGCTTTGGCTGTTGTTTTCTGCATCTGTTCCCTTCAGCTGCTGGAGGAAGCTTCTCTGATGACAATTGGGCTAGACACCCATCTATGAGTGTAGCAGAATATCATTAGGAATCATTTAATTGATTTTTTCTTGTCATGTTTGGTTCTATCCTAGGTCTCTGGGCTATCCACCCTGTGGTTCCTGGACATCCAGGCAGTGTCATGTATGTGTTCCCCTCATTCTGTGGGTCTCAAGTTGGACTAGTTATTGACTGGTCACTCCCACAAGTTCTGCATCCCCATTACTCCAGTATATCTTGTACCCAGGACAGATTGTAGATCAAAGGTTTTGTGGCCAGGTTGATGTTCAAGTCCCACTGCTGGAAAACTTGCCTGGTTATAGAAAATGGTCAGTTCAAGCTCCATATCCCTCATTGTAGTATGAATTCTAATTGGTATTAATAATAAAAACCCTGCGTCAGATATTAGGGTAAAAGCTGAAAGATCAGAGAAGTAAAATCCTCAGACCTAAAAGGGTTGAGCACCTATCTCTTCCCTCCTTATATTCCTCTTTTTGTCCAGACATATCACTTCCTGTCTCCACTTCCCTAATACTGGGATTAAGGGTGTGTGCCACTACTGTCTGGCCTCTATGGTTAACTAGTGGCTAGTTCCACACTCTGATCTCTAGGCAAGCTTTATTTGTTATAGCACAAACAAAATATCACCACAATATCCCCCATTACTAGGAGTCCTTGCTAGGCTGCTTTTATAGGTTCCAGAGAGTTTCCATATTGCACCCCCCCCTTAATGCCACTGTTTTAGGGATTCTGTTGCTGTGGAAAGACATGATGACTATGGCAACTCTTATAAAGAAAACATTTAGTTGGGATGACAGCTTACAGTTTTAGGGGTCTAGTCCATTGTCATTACAAAAGAGAGCATGGCAGTGAGCAGGCCCATGTGGTACTGGAGCTGAGGGTGCCAAATCTTGACCAGAAGGCAGCAGGAAGTCAATTATCAGTCACACTGAGGGAAGCTTGAGCAAAAGATCTTAAAGTTCACCTCCACAGTGGCATACTTCCTCCAACACGGCCATACCTACCCCAACAAGGCCATACCTCTTAATAATGCCACTTGCTTTTGGGGACATTTTCATTCAAGCTACCACAGTGCCCCATTCCAGTTGTCTCTCCCAGTATTCTCTCCCTCCATCCCTCCCCCAAGCCCCCACTTTATCCCTCCTATGGGATTTTGATTTCATCAGAGCCAGACAAATACGTTTTGACAGATGAATAGAACATGTTGAAAAAGATATCATGGCAGAAGAAATAAAGATTTCCTAGATAGGGCTCAGGCCAAGGGGAGTCTAAGTATCGAGATGCCTCCCATTTAGATAACACCCGAACCAATAGCTAAGGATCATGAACCCACAGATTTAGTTTCCCCTGGAGGTCGCTTTTGAAGAAATGAAAGTCTTACTCTATTTGCTGTTCCAAAGGCTCTCTCATATCTCCAGTACTCTCTGGAAAGTAAGATTTATTTTGGACAAGAAAACCTAGTTAGAAACCCTTTATAGTTTGATAGCTATTGGAGTTCTTGGAAAGACCTGATAGCATTCCTTTGAAATGGTCTAAATCTGGTCACCCTGAATGTTTTTGTGTGTTCCCAAGAGCAACAGAGACTCGTGGTTGGAGATGGTAGGATTTTGTTTTTGTAATGTTAGTAACTATTTTATTCTTGTATTTTCTGCTTTGTATCAAAAACCACATAGGTGACCAAAAATAACCATATGTACTGTCAAAGGCAGTGGAGATGTAACTCTATAGGGGTTAATCTTGAGCATATGATGAACTCTTTGGCTCCTTTATGTTTTTACCAGCTGTACCATTTGTAAGGATGGCTCAGGGTCTTGTTGACAGCAAGAATTCCCTTGACAGAATAGGAGGTTTTCTCCACACCTTATGAATTTTCTTTGCAAGAATATGCAATGACTAGAGATCAGTCTCTGGGGCATCCATGACTTCTGGTCCAGGGGATAGGTGACATCGTAGAAAACTGGAGTTTCAGGACCCTTTTATAGAATCTTGTTGTTCCCTAGATCGCTACCAACCTTGGAGGCTAATGGTCAAAATCTTGGCTATCCTTTTTGCCCTGTCACCTTCATTGTCTCAGGCTTCCAAGTCTCACCAAGACTTGGATGTTGAACATCCAGTAGGATAGTTTCATCAGGCTAGAAGGTTAGAAGACGAAGCCATGGGTTTTCATTCTAAGTTCTGTATACATTTAGACAAAGTTTGTAGATGTTTAAGTGAATCTTAATTCTGTTAAGACTAGGTTTACTAAACAGTTAAAAATCCAACAAACTAAAGAGAAATAATTCTCTTCTAAAATACAAAATATGTGTTCTTCAATGTAGTTATTATGAAAAGCACATCAATCTTTTTATACTGTGATGTAGCTATAAATTTTTATTTTTATTTAAATTAGAAACAATTCTAGCTCCCTCTCCCTCCCATCCTACCCTGCCCCCACCAGCCCCCCAACCCCCCAACCAATCCTTACTCTGCTCCACAGGGAGAGTGAGGTTCTCCATTGGAGGTCTCCAGAGTCTGTCTTTTTGTTCAGGCCCTCTCCGATGTATCCAGGCCAAGAGAGCATCACTCAATATGAGATGGGCTTCCAAAGTCCTTTGTATGGTAGGGATAAATACTGATCAACTATCCAAGGCCCCATAGATTACTGAGGCCTCCTCACTGTCACCCAAATTTAGGGGGTATGGATAAGTCCCATGCTGGCCTCTCAGCCATCAGTCTGGGGTCCAAGAGCTCCCCATTGTTCAGGTCAGCTGTCTCTGTAGGCTTCATCAGTCCCGTCTTGACCCCTTTGCTCATCACTCCTCATTCTCTGCAACTGGGTTCCAAGAGTTCAGTTCAGTGTTTAGCTGTGGGTGTCTGCCTCTGCCTCCATCAGCCACTGGATGAAGGCTCTGGGATAGCATAAAAGAAGTCATCAAACTCATTATCAGAAATGGGCATTTAAGGTAGTCTCTCCACTATTGGTTAGTTTGCAAGTTGGTGTCATCCTTGTAGATCTCTGGAAATCTCACCAATGCCAGATCTCCCTCTATTATGGTATCTCTCATCCTTCTCTCCTCTGTTGTCCCCCAGCTCAAATTCCTAGTCCCCCATGTCCTCCTCTCCTATCCTCTTCCCCCCTCTCTTTTTCCCACCTCCCTCTCCACTCCCCCTATGCTCCCAATCTGCTCAGGAGATCCTCTTTCATTCCCCTTCTCTGTGGTAACATGCTTACCTCTTTTAGGGTCCTCCCTCTCTGCCAGTGGGATTGTAGGCTGGCAATCCCCTGGCCCATGTCTAAAATCCATGTCTATTTGTGACTGGGCTACTTCAGGATGGTTTCTTCTAATGCCATCCATTTGCCTGCAAATTTCAAGATTCCATTGTTTTTCCACTGAGTAGTACTCCATTGTGTAAATGTACCACATTTTCTTTATCTGCTCTTCAGTTCTGGGGCATCTAGGTTGCTTCCATATTGTGGGTATTACAAATAATGCTGCTATGAACATAGAGGAACAGATGTCCTTGTTGTAGAATGTGCATCTTTTGGGTATATGCTTAAGAGTGGAATTTCCGGATCTTGTGGTAGACTGATTCCCATTTTCCTGATTTCCAAAGTGGCTGTATGACTTGGCACTCCCACTACCAGTGGAGGAGTGTTCCCCTTTCTTCACATCCTCTCTAGCAATAAATTATCATTGGTGTTTTTGATTTTAGGCATTCTGACAGAAGTAGGATGGTATTTCAGAATTGTTTTGATTTGCATTTCCCTAATGGCTAAGGATGTTGAGCACTTTCTTAAGTGTCTATCAGCCATTTTAGACTCCTCTATTGAGAATTCTCTAGTTCTGCACTCCACTTTTTAATTGGATTCTTTGGTGTTTTGAAGACTTGCTTCTTGAGTTCTTTGTAAATTTTGGAGATCAGCCCTCTGTCAGATATGGGGTTAGTGAATATCTTTTCCCATTCTGTGGACTGCCTTTTTGTCTTGTTGACTGTCTCTTTTGCCTTACAGAAGCTACTCCATTTCATGAGGTCCCATTTATTAATTGTTGATCTCAGTGTCTGTGCTACTGGTGTTATGTTCAAGAAGTAGTCTCCTGTACCAAATCATTTAAGGCTACCTCCCACTTTCTCTTCTAAGAGGTTCAGTGTGGCTGGATTTATGTTGAGGTCTTTGATTCATTTGGACTTAAGTTTTATGCATGGCAATAGACATGGATCTATCTGCAGTCTTCTACATGCCAGCATCCATTTCTGCCAGAACCATTTGTTGAAGATGCTTTCTTTTTTTCCATTGTATAATTTTAGCTTCTTTGTCAAAAATCAGGTGTTTGTACATGTGTGGGTTAATATCTGGGTCTTCAATTCAATTCTTTTGGTCTACCTGTCTATTTTTCTGCCAATATCAAGCTGTTTTCAGGACTATAGCTTTATAATAGACCTTGAAGTCAGGGATGGTGATGCCTCCGCACGTTGCTTTGTTAAACAGGGCTGTTTTGGCTATCCTGGGTCTTTTCTTTTTCCATATGAAGTTGATTATTGTTCTTTCCAGGTCTGTGAAGAATTGTGTTGGGATTTTGATTGGAATTGCATTGAATCCGTAGATTTTTGGCAAGATTGCCAATTTTACTACATTGACCCTACCTATGCTAGAGCATGGCATATCTTTGCATTTTCTGGTATCTTCTTTAATTTCTTTCTTTAAAGACTCAAAGTTATTGAGATACATGTCTTTCACTCGTTTGGTTAGCTTTACCCCAAGGTTTTTTATGTTATTTGTGGCAATTGTAAGGGGTGATGTTTCTCTCATTTGTTTCTTAGCCCTCTTTTTTAAAATTTATTTTAATTTTAATTTTAAATAGCTTGTTTTACATGTCAATCCCAGTTCCCTCTCCCTCCCCTCCTCCCGCACCCCCCCCCACAATTCCCCCCATCCTCCCACCCTATTGCCAATTCCTTCCACATAGGGGATATCTAGAGTCTATCATTTCACTCAGGGTAGGGTCCAGGCACTTCTCTAAGAGTCCAGGCAGAGAGAGCAACCCTCTTTGTGTTATGGACACACGATGTCTGTTAGTATTCGAAGAATAAACGCTGATCCACTGCTCAGGACCCCATAGGTAGCCCGGGTCTCCTCATTGACTCTCACATTCAGGGGGGTCTGGATCGGTCCCATGCTGGCCTCCCAGCTGTCGGTCTTGTCTGCATATAGTAGGACTACTGATTTTTTTAGTCGATCTTGTATTCTGCCAGTTTGCTGAAGCTGTTTATCAGCTGCAGGAGTTCCCTGGTAGAGTTTTTGGGTCACTATGTAAACTATCATATCATCTGCAAATAGTGAAAGTTTGACCTCTTCCTTTCCAATTTGTATCTCCTTGATCTCCTTTTGTTGTCGTATTACTCTAGCTAGGTCTTCAAGCACAATATTGAAGAGGTATGGAGAGAGTAGACAGCCTTGTCTTGTTCATTATTTTAGAGGAATCGCCTTGAGTTTATCTTCATTTATTTTGATGTTTTCTGTATATAGCTTTTATTATGTTTAGGTATGTTCCTATTATCCCTGATCTCTCCAAGACCTTTATCATGAGGGGTTGTTGGATTTTGTCAAAGGCGTTTTCAGCATCTAGTGACATGATCATGTGATTTTTGTTTCTCAGCTTGTGATCTCAACTCAAGTCTTCACAGTTGGGTGGCAAACACTTTACTGACTGAGCCATTTCTCCACCTGAACAGCCTTAAGTTTTACCTTGTGGTATGCTTAGTTGTCTAGTTTTGCTATCATGTCTCATTTTTCTTTGGGGAAAATCTAGCTCTTTTTTCTTGGTACACAATCATATTTTACCATTTAAACTCTTTCCTTATTCCAAAAAGTTCTCTTTCCTTTTCAATCTTCTTAACCAATGTATTCTTCCTTAATATCAACAGACATAACAATATAACAATGAAATTTAGCAACTTATTTAATGAGTTGAATCCAAATGACATTTGTAATAAACTAAGATTTATTGAAGTATAAAGTTCTTCTTTGTTGACATTGTTGTTGCTTACATTTTGTTAAAGTGTTCTCTCTCTGTCTCTGTCTGTCTCTCTCTCCTCCTGAGAGTTACAGTGTTACTGACCAATAGAAAAAGGTTTCCCGTGACATTGGAAAACAATATGGTGAGATAAAAGACACAGGAGGCTTAAAGTCTTCATCTGTTAACCCTGTGATTGCTATTTAGGATACAAAATTTTGTGTCCCAAAGGAAAGCTTGGAAACCTAGCAAATGGTTACTTGTTTCCTAGAGGGCCAAGGTAAGAGAGAAAAAGAGGGGAGGGAGACAGGACAGTGGTACAATCTAGACTGAAGACTTGCTGTTGGTGGCAGTGATAGCAGATTCAATGCAGAGCATTTGCCACTTTTGCAGTACACTTCAGGATTGTTTTCTTGTTCAGGTGCCTTCACCTCCCAAGACCAGCTTTTTCATGGGATTTAAAGATGTCCTAGAGATTCAGTTACTCAGTCCCATGCTTTGCCTTCCAGTGATTCCATTTCCTCTTTTGACTGATCAGTAGGGAAAAGTGGGACAAAGAGGGATTATCCAGGATGTCCTTGTCTCCTAAAGTCCTCAAGAATCTGGCAAAACACATTTGACCGAAGTTTTGTTTGTTTGTTTGTGGTTTTGTGTGTTTGTGTTTGTATATTTGGATCTTGAGAAAGGAATGTAAAAGCCCATATATAGACCAACATTTTGCTCCTTAGAACAGTTGCATGAGAACACATCAAGCTGCACATTGGTGTTAGAGTGTCATGGGGAACAGCATTCTTGAACTATAAATATATATAAGGACCAGGCATTTTTGGAAAACAAAACTAGTTTTCTTTTTGAGACTCTGGGGATTGAATTTAGACCAATTTTTAAGAATATATACTGAATATGAGTTTGAAGGAATGGAAGGTGTGAATTTCACCATGGATCCTGTTCGGGCATCAACATCAATCCAAAAAGCATCCCTAGAGGCTAGACATCCTACCTACCTACACACCCACATACCTACATAGTACAGAAGGCTTCTGGCACAAGGATAAAGTATCCAGATGGACAGTCTAAATGTGTGGTGGAGAAATTTGCTGACTTAAATAGAAGGTGTAATGACTGGCAGAAGAAGTCATAGGAACAAGAGGTTAACTCCAGAATCATACCCAAGAAAACACAAAATGAAAAGGGAAAGCAAGAGTTTAGAGGGCTCTTCACAGCATGTGTAACACACACTGGTAGTAAGAAGTGTAAAGACAGACCAAATCATGGGAAAGTCTCAGGACAAATGGCTGGAGGAGATGGGACAGTAAGGCTATTGGAAAGAAAAAGCTATGATCAAAAATGGGAGGTTTGGTTTTGAAGGACCACCTTCTGACATTTCTTTAATTTTAAATTTTAAATTGCCTAAGTGTCTCCACTTTATGAAACTATCATGTTGTATATAATGAATTTTTCAGGGAATTTAGAATAAATGTTAAATGGCCAAACAGACTTGTTCACAGGAATAAACTGGAATCCAATTTATAGCTTTTAGAAGTTGGGTTTATCCCTCCAGGAAAAGTAAACCTAGGCAAAGGGAGCTTTTCCCCATCCATCTTCCCATCTTTAAAACAGATCTGGCTGTAGATAAGTGACATCTTTCAACCATTTTTCTCAATTGTTAGGCTATACTATACCCAAGCCATGGTGTAAAAGAAACTTAGCCTTCTATTTTTAAGGGTCTTAGATCTAATTGTTCTTTAGGATGCATTCAAAGGATGTGTCAGAGGGAATGGACACCTGACTTTCTTTCATCAAAAGAGAGAGGTCAGTATTCCATGGGAAGCAGGGGTGCTCTATGGGATATCCTGGTAGAGACCTAGAGCATCCTCATAACATCCAAGAAGTTGGTGTGTCTAGCCTTTCCATGTCTTTATATATGCCCCTTCATCTCTGCTTCTGAATCACTTTGTGATCTTGGCATTCTTTGCAGAGAAAGGCTTTCAGAAAAAAATGCATCCTGCTAGAGCTGACACATGGAGGCAAGGATGTGGCAAATGGTTCTACAGACTTTAAAGTTTTTCTAACCCAAATATTGGACAGTGGAAGGCAAAATGGGAGTCATCCACATGCAGGATAAATGCCAAACAAAGGTAGTGAGGGTGTCCCAGGATTGCCTTTACAATTGCCCATGTGAGGGTAAAAGATATTTGCAATGGACACATGATCCTGGGTCCCACTGGTGACAGGAAATAAATAAGCCCTAACTCCTCATCAGAGGTGCCACCCTTGTTTGCTCCATAAAGGAGAATGATCTAGAGGGGAAAATGGTACAATCTCATTTTCATTTCTTAGGAACCAGAAATGTATACTTCCAATTAGGGTACTTTCTCAGTTAAGGTTTCTATTGCTGTGAAGAAACCCCATGACCACAGAAATTCTTATAAAGGAAAACATTAATTGAGGCTGACTTTCCATTTCAGAGGTTTAGTCCATTATTGTCACAGCAAGAAACATGACAGCATATAGCATAATGTTGGAGAGTTCTACATCTTGCTCTTCAGGCAAC
The DNA here is from genome assembly GCF_017639785.1 of Mesocricetus auratus. NCBI lineage: Eukaryota > Metazoa > Chordata > Mammalia > Rodentia > Cricetidae > Mesocricetus > Mesocricetus auratus. The sequence goes on along the minus strand of NW_024429213.1, from coordinate 2,869,646 downwards.
AGAAGAAGACTGCATGCCACACTTAGTGTGGCTTGAGCTTATGAGACCCTAAAGCCTGTCCTACAATGACATACTTCCTCCAACAACGCCACACAAGGCCATACCTCCTAATAGTGTCATTCCCTATAGAACAAGCATTCAAACACACAAGTCTATCGGGGCTATGCCTACTCAAACCACCACAAATAGCTAAGCTTCCAGCAGTGTCCACAGTCCTCAGTCAGTCTCAGTGCTGCCCTCAGAGATGCAAAATAGAAAGCAAAGAGTTAGCATAAAATCCCTTAATATAGATGGTAGTTGTAACATGACAGTTCTCTTTACAGCAATAGAACAGTGACTAAGACAAAAGTTGGTACCAGGGAGATAGATATTGGTATGACAGGCCTGATCATGATTCTTGTCTGAATGTGGATTTTGGGACTTTAGATTAGGAAAGTAGTTGAATACTTTAAGCAGGGCTTAATGGACCATATTAATAGGATCATGGAAGACAGTCACGCTGAAAGCAATGTAGATTATGTTAGCCTGGCTCAAGAGGTTTGGGTGGGGGGAGAATACTTTTAAGTGGCCAAGAAAGCATTTGTGATATTTTGGCAAAGAATATGGTTGCTTTCTGTCCTTGTCTGAAAAAATCTACCTCAGGTTAAATTGAAGAGTTTTGGATTAATGGCATTGGCATGTTAGGGGTAACCCCGTAGAGATGAACACTCAGAGACAGTTTATAGTCATTTGAGAATCTTTATTCTAGCTGGCTGGGACCAAACCCAAAGGTTCAAAAAATCTAGTAATAGGTTTTCTGCCCCCCTCATAATAAGTTTCTCCATTGGTGCAGTTATCTAAATGAAACCAAATTGAAAAAAGTGTAACAACAGGTATATTTAACAAAGCAACACCCATGTAGTTTTACTGGTCTTCCAGAATGAGGCAAGAGAAGTCCTGCACTTGAACCAGGGCAGGAAAGTTTTATAGAATGTAGGCAAGGAATGATGACTAGTCCACTACAAGCTAGGTGTGTACCAAGTATGGTCAAAAGGTGAGTACTTAGGTGGGAACTTGGGTGGCTAGCAACTTCAAGGGAGGAAGCTGCAGTAGCCAACAAGAATTCGGAACTGGGCTTTTTTGGCACCTTCCTTTGTTTGGAGAGTCTCTGAGCCCACAGAGTTTTGAGAGAGAGAGAGAGAGAGAGAGAGAGAGAGAGAGAGAGAGAGAGAGAGAGAGAAATAGGGTTTCTTGAACCCTTCATGGACAAATGAGAGACTTTAACCAAACACCTAGATGTGACCCCAAATGTCCATAACATGAGATTTAAAAGGACAGAGACCTTGTCAAGGTATCTCACAAGGCAGCTTACAGGTGGGACTTTGCAGAGTTTCAACAGAAGCTAAGTAGTGAAACCAATAGAGAGGGCTTCAACACAAACAGGCAGCTAAAATGAAGTTAGTTGGAAGAGGGGTCACACAAACAAGCAGTTTTAACAAAGGCTAGAATAAGTTATCTAGCACATATCAAAATAAGATTGTTTCTAAAAAAAATAAGTAAAAAAGTTATGTAGGAGCCGGGCTGTGGTGGTGCATGCCTTTAATTCCAGCACTTAGGAGGCAGAGGCAGGTGGATCTCTATGAGTTTGAGGCCAGCCTGGTCTACAGAGCAAGTTCCAGTACAGCCTCCAAAGCTACAGAGAAACACTGTCTGGAAAAACAAAAAAAAAAGTTATCTAGGACATCTAGACCTTTGACTCCTAGAACAGAGTTGAATAGTTTTCCATGGTATTCTCCACTTTCAATCTTTTCAATATATTATATATAGATTTGTCTGGTTGTGGGCCCATGTTGAGTCATGGGGGCATCTGTGCTATTCTATTGATTTTTTGCATGTTTGAAATTATCCCTTCTAAGGTTTTTTCCACTCGAAAAAAATAGATACATTAAAAAATTATGTTTCACAGATCCAATTTCCACCCCTCAGTACCACTTACTGAGATAACATTTAAATGAAATCCTTTTCAAGAAGGAGGCAAGTCATCAGAATTTGGAGAGACAGAGGAGACAGAGGTGTGCTAAGAAAAGTTAGAGTCTCTTCTTTTTCTTCTTCATTTTTTACATTTTTGATTTAGTAATTATTTTACTTTGCTTTTAAATGTGAATGAAACATCCCCAGACTTTTTCATTCCCCTCTGGGAGGACACAGTAGTTTATAACATGTAGTTTTCCCCGTCAGCAGCCTGGGCCCTGCCAAGCTGCCTGAATCCCCAAATAACCCACAGGACACTATATTAATTATGAAGCTGTTGGCCATTTGCTACTGTTTCTCATTGGCTAGCTCTGACTTAATTATTGACCCATAATCACCAATATATATTTTTATAAGGACTTATCTTTCCGAGAATGCAAACTTACATCCCCTCTTCCTGGGAATCACATGGTGACCGCTCAGTTCACTACATTTCCCAGAATCCTCCTGGACTCCTAGTCCCACCTATCTTGCTTCCCTATTGGCCAATACTGCTTTATTGACATATACACAGGACTTCCCCATCAGTGGTTTATATTTGGTGATTTAATTTACTCTGTAAGGGATGGGAATACCTACACTGAAGTAAAATCTCCTGAAGTTTGAGCAAAAGGGAGTGGTAGGAGGACAAAATACCCCAAATCAAACTCTAAGAAATAAGTTGGACTAAGCATCATTATATATCTAATTTGAGGCCCCATCTCCCTTTTCCATTTCATCCCATTTCCCCCACTTACTTGGGACTAGAACTCCAAGATCCTATGAAAAAAAGAATGGGGGTTAGACATATTGAAGAAGGACATTAAGCTCGGAGGAAAAATACACTTGACTCTGATAATAACAAGGGAAAGGAGATCAGAGAAAGAGTTATTTCTGCCTAAATAAAACCTGCAGTTGTCTGTTGATATTCAGAGCATATGTGAAGACACCCTCTAGTGCTGTAGCACAAGGGAATATTTGGGAATTGAAGGCCTGAGCTAGGTTGGCATACTACTCTGGCCTTCTAAAATTCAGATGGAAATGTAATTCCTGTTATGTGATGTTAAGGACTGGTAAACACTGTCTTCATGATTGTTTAATCCATTGGTACAATTACTAAATTAATAGGATTATCTTAAGAGTGGATATTTAAAGTCCTGTTTGCTAAGTTCTCTTTGTGTTTTCAATTGCTTGTCGTGTGATGCTCTGTGTTATCATGGGACTTTGCCAGCAAGAAGACTGACATCAGATCCAGTTCCTTAACCTTGGACCAGAACTGTGAACCAAAATAAATCTCTTTTATATCGCATGACGTCTATTTTTCTCCTTGCTTTGAAAAAAAATGACAAGAAATTTAAGGGAGTAAAGGTTTATTTGGGCACATTGTCTGAAGGTAAGGTAGGGTAGCCAGAAATGCATTATATCCACAGTCAGATATGTAAATTCTAATACCCAGCTTGCCTTCTCCTTTCTCCTTTCGATTCATCCCAGGACCTTAGCCCATAGAATTAATTAATGGTAGATCATCCCTGTTCAGTTAAACCTTTCTGCCCACAAGTGTTTACCTTAGATTGTTTCAAATCCAGTCAAATTGACCATGAATATTACCATTACACTGGAGTCATGTTCCTCATATCTCGCTCACCTACTACCCAGCTTCAATGACTCAGCAACAACAGCCCTACCATCACTAATAGCCAATGTGACACATTTCCACCATCCCAGGTTTGCCATATTTTTCCCTATGTGTCTGCTCCATACACACCCCCAATAAAGCCTACCATCACAACTTGGCCTGCTTCTGTCTCCAATCCCTCTCAGAGACAGCCATTTTGTGTCTGCTATCACCAGTAAATCTCTTGCATGAGGTTTGTTGTGTGTTATTTTATGGTATTCCTCGACCCTGATTGCTGAGATACCATTTCACTGTTTGTGTAATTGTTTTATTAGCAACATAAAACTTTATGAGGAGGCTGAAGGGATAGCTCTACAGTTTAGATCATTTTCTGTTCTTACAGAAGACCTGGGTTTGGTTTCTAGCATCCACATGGGGTTACACTGCCTATAACTCCAGTCCCAGGCCTTCCTCTTGCCTCTGAGGGCACCAGGCACAGAAGTGGTATACATTCAAGCGCTCAATGTATATACATAAAATAAAAGAGATAAAATGTTTAAAAAAGAAAATTCTTAGGCTATATAAGGGCAATTTCTAACAACTGTTCATCATTGAGAAGCAGGATGGTCTCTTTCTATCCTCTGCCTTCTTGCCAGATATAAAAAGAGAAGAGAAAGGAAAAGATAGTGGTTCCCAAAAAGAAAGAAGCTGAGATTTCTCTTTCCCTTAGGCCCCTCCACAGACTCATTAAACTCATTGGTTTTCACATTCAATGCCTCACATTCTTAGAACAACTCCTGAAAAGCCACATTCCTGGAGCTGTAATCCTGCTGAAGTAGGGTAGGGTCTGCACATTTGCAATTCTAATTACTACGGAACACAGTAGCTCAAAGGAGATGCTGGTATGAAAGACATGAAAAATTCCAACACTGGGAACTTGGTGCTTGTCTTGAACTTTGGTCCTTGGAGGGCTGGCTGAAGGCATGAAAACCCTAAGGAAACTGGGAGCAAATGATGTCCAGAGTCTGACTGGCTGCAATACCAGAAGGCATTCTTTGTGAACACACCAGCTGAACAGGGCAGAAAAACAGGGAACACATACATAGCTATCACACTCGGTGAAAAGATAAGGAGGAAGTAGAACCAAGAAACAAAACACACATCCAAAAAGGAGAACCCAGAAATTGGCACCTATACCTATACCTATAACCATCCCAAACCCAGATGCCTAGATGTCAGTATCAAAACAAAATCAAAAATAGCCAGGGAAATATGTCAACACTAGAGTTCAGCTATCCTAACACAGCACACCCTGAATCTTCCAACACAGCTGAAGCAAAAAAACAAAAACTTAAAAACCGACTATATGAAGATGACAGTGGTCCTTAACGAGGAAATGTAAACAAAATGCTTAAAGAAATACAGGGAATCAAAAATCCCTTTAATAAATCCACCAGTGGACCTCCCACAGTCTCTCTGTGACATCCCTCCACACATAATCCCCAATCCTCACTCCTCATCCTGTCCCAGCTCCCAATTCTCATAGAGATTCCTTGTTCTACCAGCTGGAATATCAGAAAGGAAATAGAAACCAAGGGAAAGAGCCTTAATAAAGACAAAAACAGATGATAAAGCCAAATTTAAACAGCATCTATCTACAAATTCAGCCCTACAGAAGGTACTAGAGGGAAAACTCCAATCCAAGAGATTAACTGCACCCATGAAAACACAGGAAATAATCTCACACTAACAATACCAAAAAAAGGGAAACACGCACACACATACACACCACCACCACCAACAACAACAACAAAACAACAGCGATTAACAATCATTGGTCATTAATATCTCCCAATATCAATGTACCCAATTCCCCAATAAAAAGACAGAGACTAACAGAATGGATGCAAACTCAAGATCCATCCTTCTGCTGCATTCAAGAAACACGCCTTAACATCAAGGAAAGTCATTGTGTGAAAATGTATTGCTGTGATTAGTGTAATAAAAAGCTGAAAATCCAATAGCTTGAAAGAGGTTCGGTGGGATTTCTGGGGACAGAGAGGACTCTGAGAAGAAGAGAGAAGAGTTTCCAGTCAGATGGGGAGTAGACAGAAGGTGCAAGATGGATGACAGAGTATAGACTAATAGAAATGGATGAATTTAAGTTATAAGTGCTAGCTGAGACAAACCTAGGCTAAAGGTCAAGTGTTCACAACTAACAAAAAGTCTCCATGGCAGTATTTGGGATTGACAGTGGAAAAGAAAATCAATTTACATGTATGGAAAAACAATAAACCCAGGATAGCTGAAACAATTCTGAACAATAAAGAACGTCACAGGGGGGTCTCATCATGCCAGATTTCAAGTTGTACTACAGAGCTATAGTGATAAAACTCTATAATATTGGTGTAAAAACGGACATGTTGATCAATGGAATCAAATTGAAGTCTCTAGACATAAACTCCCATACATATGAATACCTGATTTTTATAAAGAAGCCAGAAATACACACTGGAAAAAGTAGTATTATTGTAAAAAGTAGCACCGTCAAAAAATGGTGCTGGCCAAACTGGGTGTCTGTATATAAAAGAATGTAAATAGAACCTTACCTATCATCCTGTGCAAAATTCATGTCCAAGTGGATTAAAGACTTCAACATAAACCAGATACACCAATCCTGATAGAAGAGAAAGTGGGGAATAGCCTTGAACACATTAGCTCAGGAAATGGCTTTCTGAACAGCACACCAATAGTGCAGGCACTAAAATCAACAATTAAATCAGTGGGACCTCATGAAAGCTAAAAGCCTCTTCAAGGCAAAGGGCACCATCAAATGGACACAGCTGAAGCCTACAAAATGGGAAAAGAGGTTTAACAATTTCACTTCTGATAGAGATCTAGCTTCCATAATGTATAAAGAAACTCAAGAAACTATTTATCAAAAAACAAATAATGCAATTAAAATGTGGGGTATGGACCTAAACAGAGAATTCTCAGTAGAGGATACTCAAACAGCTGAGAAACATTTAAATGTCAAATATCTTTAGTCATTAGGGAAATGTAAATCAAAATGACTCTGAGAGTTCATTTATACTGATCAGAATAGCTAAGATCAATGACAGCTCATGCTGGCAAGGACGTAGAGCAAGTAGAACACCCCTTCATTGCTGGTGGGAGTGCAAACTTGTACAGTCACTAAGGAAATTAATATGGTGGCTCCTAAGAAAATTGGGAATCGATCTATCTCAAGACCCTGCTAGACCACTCTTAGCCATATATCGAAAGGATGCTCCATCCTACCACAAGGATACTTTCTCAGTCATGTTTACTCTGGCTTTATTAATAATAGACAGAAATTGGAAACAACTGAGATGTCTTGCAACAGAAAAATGGATTTTAAAAATGTGATATATTTACACAGTGGAGTATTGCTTCAGCTGTTAAAAACAATGGCATCGTGATATTTGCAGGCAAATGGATGGAACTAGAAAAAGATCATCCTGAGTGAGGTAACCCAGACACAAAAAGACAAACGTGTTATGTATTCACTTATAAGTAGATATTATCCATTAATTAAATGATAACTAAGCTAAACTCAGTAAACTCAAAGAGGTTAGGTAAAGATGAGGTGTATAGGGGGACACATGGATTTCCCTGAGAGGGGGAAGTAGAATGGACTTTACAGGAGTAGGAGGGGGGAGGAGGCTGGAGAGAGAGAGGAATCAGGTGGTGCTAGGAAGATGGGGTGGAGGGAGCAAGTGCAGAGAGAGACTGCTGGAATTGGGGGGCCTTTTGGAGGATGGTATGGAAACATAGTTCAGGAGAAACATCTTAGAATGTATGAAGGTGACCCTAATGAGTGAAAGTGCTACAACTCTGAACAGAAAGGTATCCTGGCTGTTGGAAGCCAGGCTATATCTGTAAGTGCTACAAGTCTGAAGGGAAAGGTATCCTGGCTGTCAGAAGCCAGGTCTGAAGGGAAAGGTATCCTGGCTGTCAGAAGCCAGGCTATACCTATAGCTGTGAAGGGAAAGACATCCTGGCTGTGGGAAGCCAGGTTATACCTATATTGGTATTCCAGTGGGGGATGATTTCATAGCATGAATGTAACAATCCTACTCCTGTCCTGCTCCTGCTCAGCTCTGCTCCATTCTCCTAAGTGAGTTTCCTAGCAGAGATGTCCATTGCTTCTCTGCTCCTCTCTGATAAGGGGAAATTACCACAGAAATGTAATAATTTGCTTATGCTTCAGTGAAAGTTGTTGCTGTTCCACTCCACTCCAGTGAAAGAAGGTTTTCACCCAAAACTCATTCAAGAGGTTTATTGGGAGGAAGAAATCTAGGAGAGCAACTGTCTCTGCCAGAGTAGAAAAAGGCAGATCCCAATTGAACAGGTATAGGGTTTATATAGGGCTTCTTAGGGGCAAATTTTTTTCCAGGGTGAAGATTTCCAGGACGGGAATTGGTCAGATTTCAATGCCTGAGTTTGAACAAGCTCAGAGATTAGTTGGTTTCATGCTCAGGGATTGGCTGGCTTTCTTGCTCAGGGATTGGCTGGTTTTTGTGCTGAGTTGGTCAGGGGCAGACTGTGTTTCTTTGGCTCCGGTTTCAAGGCCAAAATGTGTTTATTTCACTGGTCCTTTTTAACATTTCGACTCTGCTTTCACAGCCAGGGTGTGTTTCTTTCAGTGGCTTTGGTTTCCACATCAGGTTTATTTCTTTGACTCCCCTTTTTACCCTACAATGAGGATTGAGGGATTTGGAGTTTCAACTGTCTGTCTATCTGTTGTCGCCCACCAAGGTTTCCAGTGAGGGACTGGGTTAAAATACATTGAGTTGTTGGTCAAGGGGGGCCATTGGAAATCTGCAACCTAGACTGTTGCTAAGAAAAAGGGTTCTCCCCACAACTATTTCTGGGTATGCTCTGTGAGACTGGTTTTAAACAAAGTAAGATTTTCCAAAGCAAACCAGGACCAGTAATATAGTCATGTGCTTGTGGTTTGCATTTAAAATTCAAAGCCAGAGAATGATCAATCTTCAGAAACTGTGCAGAAAATAAATACTTGAGAGGAGAGGTGACTGGATATTAAAGACTCTCTGTTTTCTATGCGGGTATATCTTTATAAACATGTTGATTGCTAGACAATATATAAAATTCAAAGAATTTCTTTGTCCAGTGCCTTTTAACCAAATCAAAACCAATAAAATTCCCTGTGGCTGAATTGCAATAAGCATGCAGAAGTCACAATTTTTCATGATGCTGAAGAGGAAACCAGAGGCTGACCACTCAAGTTGTGATCCTCATTTCCCTAGATATTTGCTGGCATGCATCAATTTATAAGCCATTCCTTAAAAGATTAAAAGGTTACATTCATTTCCTAGCCAGCTAGTGTGTACATGTCCTGTCAGCGCTTCTGGGGCTTTGTTAGATTTGGTTTTGGTTGCTGCTTTGATTTGAGTCATGTAATAACCATGCCGAGCCTGAGAGGGCATGAGAAAATATAAACCTTTCTAGTTGGGGAAAACAACTGCCAGAAAGAACAAGGAAGTGGGGGTAGGGTGAAAACTCAGCAGTTGCCCAAACACAGCAGATTGCAAGTGCTTCTTTTCATGTGCATGTGGGTGATGTTTCCTAACTCTGATGGAGACATGATTGCTTTGGCATTTCTCTACAACAACCTGCTTTCTCTTTGCAACTTTTGTGAATAATTAGGGAAGTTGAGGATGCCTAGCCTGGTGTTTGTTTTTCCAGGCTCCAGCCATGCATCTGCTCCTCTGGTAGAAGCAGAAGTCAGCTTCAGTGCCCACACCTAGTGACAGCACTGAGAACTTCCTTTCTGACTTCCTGCAGCCCAGTTGCCTGCCTTCCAATAAATAATATGCTCTTGAGTTCTAATTCCTCCACAGAAAACCACTAGTTAAATTAAGTTGAACAAAATTGTAGATAAAGGCAATCAAACAACAGCCATTTTACATGGCTCAAATTACTGCTATGGAACAATCATGTAAAAGTAAACTCATGCTGGCTAGTCATTGTGTATATACTGTTATTCTGTGGTAGCAGGTTTGAATCATAAAACTGGGTCATAGAAATAAAATTCTTGGTTGTCAACTTTACCACATCTGGAATTAAATGAGACTATAAAATAAAGGGTACACCTGTAAAGAAAAACCTATCTCTAATCTGGGCCATTCTAAATGCTAAAAGCCTATACAAGGACAGGGAAACAGGAAGTCTTTACTCTTTTCCTGCTTGCTTTCACCTCCTAACAAGTCCATTCCTTCACTTGCATTAGAGCCTACTTCTTCAGGATTCTGGCGTGTACTGAAGGGCAGCTGAGACATCTACTCTCGTGGACTGAACAACTACTGGATTCTTCAACTTTCCATTCATAGCTAGTCATTGTTGGATTAACTGGATCACAGACTGTAATCCCTTTTCAATGTACAGAATGATAGTAATTCTATAAGTTTCATTAATCTAGGGAACCCTGACTAATACAGATTTTGGAACCAGAGCAAGTGAAATATAAGGATGAATCTGGAATAGGCTTTTCAATTTGCCAATATTTATGGTTACCAAAGCCTCTAGTGGGAATTTAGAGAATATGAAAAACCTATTGTGTGAACTACTTTACAAACTTTCGGGGGCTGTGTTTAGAGACAGGGTTTCTCTGTGGCTTTGGAGGTTGTTCTGGAATTAACTCTTGTAGACCAGGCTGGTCTCGAACTCACAGACATCTGCCTGTGTCTGCCTCCCAAGTGCTGGGATTAAAGGGTGCATGCCACCATGGCCCGGCATCTATTTTACAAACTTTAAAGTCATAAATGCATTTGATTATACTGATTTACCATTGTGGGTGGCAATGGTAACATTGTATATAAAGCTGTTGACAGTTTGTGGGAAAAAATTATGATGATGGTCAATATATATTGATAAAGGAAAGGAATGACCTCTATCATAAAATTAATCAACTTCCAGCATCTCCGAATACAGTGAAGAACATCAATGAATTCAGTGATAAGACTGACCAGCTCCAAATGTGCATAAATAATCTAAAGGTTTCTTAGTGGCCCTGGAAGAGAATCTTCTCTCCAACAGTCACAGAGCTCAAGCTGTGGAAAATCAAACTGAAGCCCTCATTATAAGTTTGGCTGAATTACAGCAAAAATCCAAGGCTCAGCCTCAGAGGAAGTCAGCAGTTACAGTAAAGGCATTATTAATCGATAAAGAATGGGATCCTGTAACTTCGATGGGGCTGTGTGGGAGGACCCTATTGAATCTTAGAACTTTCAACATCCAGATTCTTACATGAGGAAGGAGTCTCTCTACCCGCAGTAGAAAATGTACAAACTCACACTCCCACCATATGGAATATTGCATTTTTCACCTTTGACTGAGGAAATTAATCCCTCATTGTTTAATAAACTAGCAATGACTTTTTCTTGATGAATTGCCAGGCAAGACACTACTGTTGTCCTCTGGGACCTATCAACAGTTGTCTGTAGATCTATAACCAGACTTAAGGCAATGCAGGCTCCTAGAGTGGAGGTAAATAATGATGTTATTGAAGAGTGTACTTTACTACTAAGAGGCTTAATGAGTTTGCTAATTCATTCAAGCAGACATGGTATATGTGTGAGAATGGACTTTCAGGGTGTGGAATAATGGTGGAAGGAACACAAAACTGGATCAGACTGAGTTTATTTACATAGGCCCTCTGAGTAAAGATTCTAGGTTTAATACGGAAACTTAATCAGTTTTTTTTTAATGTCAAAAGCACGTCTGAATGGTTGGCTGAAGCATTTGTGAAAAGCTGGCCTACTAAAAAAGAGTTGGAAATGCCTGATATCCCTTGGCTTAGTGTTGATGAAGGAATTTAAGACCCAAGGAAATTGTAATGCTAGAGTTGTTACATGTGTAACATCTAGTCCTCCACAATGGGAAGACCCAGAAGACATGCCCTTCACTAATCCTATAGATGCAAAATGGTGAGAGGAGCACTTGCGGTTCTGAAGAGCTTTGTTGTTGCCCTGTTCCTTGTACCAGGCCATTAGGGTTGGAGATGCTGCTGCTCAGCTTGATGAATTAAAGGCAATAGGTTTAACTGGACACTGTAGTAGAAAGGGCCAGGTACCGGCACTGAATCTCCAAAGGCAAGAGGTTCCTACTTATCACAATGGGCAGCACAGACAAACCAATATCCATAATGGCCTGACCTGTAATAGTTAGCACAAAGTAGATTTTATAGTGGCAGGACATATATAGGACTTTGAATTTCCCAGGCATGAAATAGATAAGAAACTGACTATGCTTGTTTGAAAGAAAATGGCCCCCAAAAGGAGTGGCACTATTAGGAGGTGTGGTCTTGTTGGACTCTTTTGCTGAAGCTTCCCTCATTGTGGCAGTTAGTCAACTTCCTATAACCTGCACTCTCAGCAGCAGCACCATGTCTTCCTGCATGCTGCCATGATCCCCTTCATGATCATAATGGACTGAACTTCTGAAACTATGAGGGAGCCATCCCAATTAAATGTTTTCTGCATAAGAGTTGCTGTGAGAGGCTAGAGAAATGACTTAGCAGAACCTTCCAGAGGTCCTGTTCAATTCCCAGAAACCACATGGTGGTTCAAAACCATCTCTAGTGGTCTCTAATATCCCCTTCTGGCATAAACTTGTACATGCAAACAGAACACTTACTCATAAAAAGATAAATAAATGTTTTTTAAAATCTAAAAAAAAACCGAATTGCTGTGGCCATGGTGTCTCTTCACAGCAATAGAAACTTAACTAGAATTGAGCCTTCCCTCCCTGGGGGGAGCCTACACACCCCAGCTTCCTGGTCTTCTTCTCCACCCAAGGAGCCAAGTAAACCAGGGCTTGTATCTGGGCCTGCATTCCAGTGCCTGGGGACAGCTACTGAGTCTTCCCTCCCCGTGTGAGCCTAAGCAACCCAGCTTCCTGGTCTTCTACTCCACCTACCAGTCCAGGCAAACTGGGGCTTGTATCTGGGTCCCTGTATCAGTGACTGGAGACTGCCACTGAATATCCCCTCCCAGCAGAAGCCAGCACACCCCAGTATGCTAGTCTACATCTCCCCCTACGGGACCATCACTGGGACCAGAAAGAGAAGAACTAACTACCAGAGTATTGGACTTGCTTGCACCTACCAGAAGGGAACCCTGGTCCCCTACCCACCAGGCCAAGAAGAGGCTCTTTCTGCACCCACTAGAAGAAGGGATGGGAAGGAGGCAATACAAAAACACCTTCAGCAACAGAAAACCAAATATGACACAACCAGTGTCTAGAGACTCTACACCAACAAGACTCAAACATTCCAATGCAAATGAAGCAGAAGAGAATGACCTTAAAAACAGCTTCTTAAAAATGATAGAGGCCCTCAAAGAAGATATGGGAAAATCCCTTAAAGAATTAGAAAAAAATCCAAAAAGAAAGCAAGACATGGAGGAAAAGACAAAGCAAAAATTTCAAGAAAAAATTCAAACAGTGCAAGGGTTGAAAGCTGAAATAGAGACAATTAAAAAAACAGTCTGAAGGAATGCTGGAAATAGAAAAGCTGGGAAAACTGTCAGGTACTACAGATGCAAGCATAACCAACAGAATACAAGAGATAGAAGAGAGAATCTAAGGTGCTGAAGACACACTAGGGGAAATAGATTCGTCAATGAAAGAAAATCTTATGTCCAACAAATCCCTAACACAAAATATCCAGGAAATATGGGACACTGTGAAAAGGCCAAACCTAAGAATAATAGGTATAGAAGAAGGTGAAGAAAACCACCTCAAAGGGGCAGAAAACATATTCAACAAAATCATAGAAGAAAACTTTCCCAACCCAAAGAAAGACATGCCAATGAAAGTACAAGAAGCTTACAGAACACCAAATAGAGTGTACCACAAAAGGAAGTCCCCTTGCCACATAATAATTAAGACCCCAAAGATACAGGATAAAGAAAGAATATTAAGAGCAGCTAAGGAAAAAGGTCAAAAAACATACAAAGGCAAACCTATCAGAATTACACCTGACTTCTCCATGGAAACTATGAAAGCCAGAGGTTGTGGGTAGATACTCTTCAAAAATTAAGAGACCATTGATGCCAGCCCAGATTACTATACCCAGCAAAGCTTTCAGTCACTATAGATGGAGAAAATAAGATATTCTATGAAAAAAACAGATTTAAAGAATACATTTCCACTAACCCAGCCCTACAGAAAGTGCTGGAAGGAAAACTGCAACACAAGGAAGTTAACAACAACCAGAAAAACATAGGCAATAGATAATCCCACTTTACCAACAGACAAAAGAAAAAAGGGGTAGAAATCCATGTATGATTCCACCAACAACAACCATTCCAAAACAAACAAAAATGAGTAATCAATGGTCATTAACATTCCTCAATATTTATGGTCTTAACTTGCCCATAAAAAGACACAGGCAAACATGATGGCATACAAGAAACATACCTCAGCCTCAAAGACAGACATTAACTCAGAGTAACGGGTTAGGAAAAGATTTTCCAATCAAATGGACCCAAGAAACAAGCTGGGGTAGCAATCCTAATATCTAACAAATTAGACTTTAAAATAAAATCAATCAAAAGAGATGAAGGAGGTCATTTCAAACTCATCAAAGGAGAAATCCACCAAGATGAAGTGTCAGTTCTGGACATCTATGTCCCAAATACAAAAGCATCCAGGTTCGTAAAAGAAACAAAACTCAAATCACATATAAAGCCTCACACACTTATAGTGGGAGACTTCAACAACCAACACTCACTACTAGACAGGACTACCAGACAGAAACTTAACAAAGAAGCAAAGGAACTAATAAAAGTTATGACCTCATTGGGCTTAACGGACAACTATAGACAATTCCATACAAATACAAACGAATACACCTTCTTCTCAGCACTACAGGGAACCTTCTCAAAAATCCACCACATTCTTGGCAACATATCAAATCTCAACAGGTACAAAAAATTGGAATATCTCCATATATCTTATCAAACCTTTAAAATTAGAATTTAACAATAACACAAATTGCAGAAATCCTACAAAATCATGGAAATTGAGTAATGCACAATTGCACCATTCCTGGGTCAAAGAAGAAATAAAAAGAAGTTAAAGACTTCTTAGAATTCAATGAGAATGAGGACACAACATACCCAAACTTATGGGACACTTTGAAAGCAGTGCTACGAAGGAAGTTCATAGCACTAAGTACCAACATGAATAAACTGAGTAATAGTCAGTCACACTAGAGAATTAACAGCACAACTGAAAGCTCTAAAACACATAGAAGCAAACTCACCCTGGAGGAGTAGATGCCAGAAAAAAATCAAATTGAGTTCTGAAATCAATAAAGTAGAAACTATGAAAACAATACAAAGAATTAATGTAATGAAGAGTTGGTTCTTTGAGGAAATCAACAAGATAGACAAACCTTTATCCAAACTTACTAAACCTCAGAATGTGAGCATGCAAATTAACAGAATCAGAAATGAAAAGGGGGACAAAGCAATGAACACTGAGGAAAACCAGAGAATCATCAGGTCATACTTTGAAAACCTGTACAACACAAAGTATGAAAATTTAAAGACAATGGACAATTTTCTGAATAGATATCACTTGACAAAATTAAATCAAGAACAGATAAGCAATTTAAAATAGACCTGTAACCCCTACGGAAATAGAAGCAGCCATCAAAACACTCCCAACCAAAAAAAGTCCAGGTTCAGAAGGCCTCAGTGCCAAATTCTACCAGAAATTCAATGGACAGCTTATATGATTCTTCTCAAAGTGTTCCATGCAATAGAAACAGAAGGATCTTTGCCAAACTCTTTTTACAAGGCTTCAACATTGATACCCAGGCCACACAAAGACACAACTAAGAAAGAGAACTTCAGACCAATATCCCTCATGAACATTGATGCAAAAATACTCAATAAAATACTGGCAAATCAAATCCAAGAACATATCAGAAAAATCGTCCATCATGGTCAAGCAGACTTTATCCCAGGGATGCAGAGATGGTTCAACATAGGAAAATCCATCAATTTAATCCACCATATAAACAAGCTATAAAACAAAAATCACATGATCATCTCACTAGATGCTGAAAAAGCCTTTGACAAAATCCAACACCCCTTCATGATAAAGGTCTTGGAGAGATCTGGGATAACAGGAACATACATAAATACAATAAAAGCTGTATAGAGCAAACCAACAGCCAACACCAAACTAAATGGACAGAAACTCAACGCAATTCCTCTAAAATCAGGAACAAGACAAGGCTGTCCACTCTCTCTATACCTCTTCAATACTGTACTTGAAGTTCTAGCTAGAGCAATAAGAAAACAAAAGGAGATAAAAAGCAATACAAATTGGTAAGGAAGAGCTCAAACTTTCATAATTTGCAGATGATATGATAGTTTACATAACTGACCAAAAAAACTCTACCAGGGATCTCCTACAGCTGATACCTACCTTCAGCAAAGTGGCAGGATAAAAGTTCAACTCAAGAAAATAAGTAGCCCTACTATATGCACATGATAAAAAGGCTGAGAAAGAAATACAGAAACATTACCCTTTACAATTGCCACAAACAACATAAAAAAAACCTTGAGATAAAGCTAACCAAATGAGTGAAAGACATGTATCTCAATAACTTTGAGTCTTTAAAGAAAGAAATTAAAGAAGACATCAGAAAATGGAAAGATATCCCATGCTCTTGGATAAGCAGGATCAATATAGTAAAAATGGCAATCTTGCCAAAAGAAATTTACAGATTCAACACAAACCCCATCAAAATATTGGCACAATTCTTCACAGACTTAGAATGAACTACATATGAAAAAACAAAAGACCCAGGAGAGCCAAAATAACCCTGTACAATAAAGAAACTTCAGGATACATCACCATCCCTGGCTTCAAGCTCTATTATAGGGCTATTGTCCTGGAAACAGCTTGGTATTGGCATAAAAATAGACAGGTAGACCAATGGAATCGAATTGAACACCCAGATATTAACCCCTACATATACGAACACCTGGTCTTCCACAAAGAAGCTAAAATTATGCAATGGAAAAAAGAAAGCATCTTCAACAAATGGTGCTGGCAGAACTGGATGCTGGCATGTAGAAGACTGCAGATAGATCCATGTCTATCGCCATGCACAAAACTTAAGTCTAAATAGATCAAAGACCCCATCATAAATCTAGCCACACTGAACCTCTTAGAAGAGAACGTGGGAGGTAGCCTTGAACGATTTGGTACGGGAGACCACTTCCTGAACATAACACCAGTAGCACAGACACTGAGGTTGACTATTAATAAATGGGACCTCCTGAAACTTAGAAACTTCTGTAAGTCAAAGGACACAATCAACAAGGAAAAAAGGCACCCCACAGCATGGGAAAAGGTGTTCACTAACCCCACATCTGACAGAGGGCTAATCTCCAAAATTTACAAAGAACACAAGAAGCAAGTCTCCAAAACACCAAAGAACCCAATTAAATGTGGGCTACAGAACTAAATAGAGAATTCTCAATAGAGGAGGTTGAAATGGCTGAGAGGCACTTGAGAAAGTGTTCAACATCCCTAGCCATCCGGGAAATGCAAATCAAAACAACTCTGAGATCCCACCTTACTCCTGTCAGGATGGCTAAAATCAAAACCACCAATGACAGTTTATGCTAGAGAGGATATGGAGAAAGGGGAACACTCCTCCACTACTGGTGAGAGTGCCAACTTGTACAGCCTCTTTGGAAATCAGTATGGAGATTCCTCAGGAAAATGGGAATCAGCCTATCACAAGACCCAGCAATTCCACTCTTAGGCATATACCCAAATCATGCACATTCATACATCAAGGACGTCTGCTCCATTGTATTCATAGCAACATTATTTTTAATAGCCAGAACCTGGAAGCAACCTAGATGCCCCTCAACTGAAGAGTGGATAGAGAAAATGTGGTACATTTACACAATGGAGTACTACTAAGTGGAAAAACAATGGAATCTTGAAATTTGCAGGCAAATGGACAGCAATAGAAGAAACCATCATGAGTAAGGTGACCCAGTCACAAAAAGACAAACATGGTATGTACTCACTCATATATGGATTTTAGACATAGAGCAGGGGAGTGCCAGCCTACAATCCCTCTGCCAAAGAGTCTGGGAAACAGGGAAGACCCTAAGAGAGAGATGCATGGTAACCCAGAGAAGTGGAATGGGACAATATCTCCTGAGCAGATAGGGAGCATGGGGGGGGAAGGAGAGGGAGCTGGGAAAAAGAGAGGGGGGGTATAGAAGGGGAGGGGAGGACATGAGGGGCCAGGAAGTTTGAGTTGGGGGAAGAATAGAGGAGAGCAGGATGAGAGATACCATAATAGATTGAATAATTTTAGGTTTGAGGAGAGATCTGGCACTAGTGAGATTTCCAGAGATGTATGACACCAACTGGAAAACTAAGCAATAGTGGAGAGACTACCTTAAATGCCCCTCCCTGATAATGAGTTTGACTACTTCCTTATATGCCATCCTAGAACCTTCAACCAATTGACTGATGGAAGCAGAGGCAGACACCCACAACTAAACACTGAACTGAACTCCTGGAACCCAGTGACAGAGAGGGAGGACTGATGAGCAAAGGGGTCAAGACTCAGCTTGTTTAACCCACAGAAACAGCTGACTTAAGCAAGAGGAAGCTCCTGAACCCAGACTGATGGCTGGGAGGTCAACATGGGACTGATCCAGAACGTCTGAATATGAGTGTCAGTGAGGAGGCCTAGGCAATCTATGGTGCCTTGGGTATTAGATCAGTATTTATACCTTCCATACAAATGGACTTATGCCCATCCCACAGTGAGGGATGCTCTCTCATCCTGGACTCTTGGGGGAGGTCCTAGACCCTGCCCTGAATGAAAGGTCAGAGGCTGGATATCACCCATGGAGGGCCTTACCCTCCCTGGGGAAGGAAGTTGGAATTGGGTGGGAGACTGGGGGCTCGGTGGAGGGAAATGGAAAGAGGGGAGGGAGAGGGAGTTGGGATTGACATTGAAGCAATCTTGTTTCTAATTTAAATAAAAATCTAAAAGAAAAAAAGCCTAAGACACGGACTGAATTTTTGTTTAATCTGTATAACTATAAATATCCTTGAACAAATAAAAGAAACGCTACATTGGATCATGTCAATAGGGGATTTTGGCCTGTGAATCATTTTCCAGACTTGATTCACTATACAAACCCAAAATATCTTGAATGAATGGATGTCCAGATTCCCCTAAGAAAGGACCTTGTTAAAATACCTAAAAATTTCACTGTTAGCCCTGCTCCAGTCCTTCCCCAGAGAGATTCACTGCTTTTTACAAGGGTGACTATATACTGGGGGAAAAGAAACAATCAGACAATCCAGGGTCTGCTGGATACTGGTTCTAAATTGATGTTGATTCACAGAGATTCCAAAAAACACTGTGGTCCTCCAGTTAAACTGTGGGCTTATGGAGATCAGGTTATTATGGAGTTTTTGCTTATGTCTGACTGACAGTGGGATCAGTGGGTTCCCGAACTTATCCTGTGATTATTTCCCCAGTCCCAGAATGTACAATTGGGATAGATACACTTAGAATATGGCAGAAGTTTCACGTTGGTTCCCAGACCTGTGAAGTGAGGGGTATTATTGTTGGAAAGGCTAAATGGAAGCCTTTAGAGTTACCTCTGCCAGGGCAATTAGTGAATCAAAAACAGTATCTATCTAATCCCTGGAGAAATTGCAGAAATTAGTGCTACAACCAAAGACTTAAAAGACTCAAGGCTGGAGGTTCCCATCACATCTCCCTTTAACTTTTCTTTCTGGCCTGTACAGAAGACAAATGGATCATAGAGAATGGCAGTTGACCATCACAAACTCAATCAAATGGTGACTCCAATTGCAGCTGCTGTACAAGATATACTGCACTAACTTGAGCAGATTGACACATCTGATACATGATATGCAGCTGAAAAGCAAATGCTTTTTCATAGTACCTGTCCATAAGGACCACCAGAAGCAATTTGCTTTCAGTTGGAAAAGGCAGCAGTATACGTTTACAATTCTATCTCAAGTATCTATTAACTCCAAAGCCCCGTGTCATAACTTAGTAAGAAGGGATCTTGATCATCTGTTTCTTCCAAAAATGTCACATTGGTGTGCTATACTGACAAAATCGTGCTGACTGGACAAAGTGAGCAGGGAGTAACCACTCTGTACTCATTGATTGTACATTAGAATATGGGGAATAAATGCCCCAAAATTCAAGGGCCTTCTACCTTAGTGAAGGTTTTGGGAGTCCAGTGATGTGGGGCATGCAGAGACATTCCTTCTAAAGTAAAGGGTATATTATTGCACCTCCAACCACCATGAAACTTATAGTGGGCCTGTTTGGATACTGGAGACAGCACATTCCACATTTGTGTATGTTACTCTGACCCATACACAAAGTGACTTAGAAAGCTGCTAGTTTTGTGTGGGCCTGAAACAGAAGAAGGCTCTTTGCAGGCTGCGCTACCACTTGAACCATATGATCCAGCAGACATGATGGCAATTGAGGTGCCAGTGGCAGATAGGGTTACTAATAGGTGAATTACTGCAGAAACCTGTCCCATATTTAGGGACTGCCGGGACCTTTTCATTGGATCTTTTTGACTAGACTGCTGGCTCCCCAATAATGAAATGGAGACATATTAGTAATTATAAAAGCTTGGCCAATGGGTTATGCTTCTTGATAATTAGCTCTTACAACTTAAATTAACCCACTTTTAGATTCAGAAGACCCACCCACACAGGAAAGACATCAGCCCTTCCAGGCCCCAAACTCCTGCGATTCCAGCTTCAGGTGAGATTGGGTCTCCAGAGGGACACTCCCTATCCCCTGCCCAACACCCATCCCCTCGTGTGAGGAGCCGCCCTCGCTATCGCTATTGCCGTTAGAAGATGGCGCTGACATCCGCTGTCAGTTGGAGTTAACTGTCGCTGTCAGTTGGAGTTAACTGTCGCTGTCAGTTGGAGTTAACTGTCGCTGTCAGTTGGAGTTAACTGTCGCTGTCAGTTGGAGTTAACTGTCGCTGTCAGTTGGAGTTAACCGTTTAAACTGTGCCTCTCCCGTGACGTCATCTGGGGTGATGTGCAAACCACCAATCCCGGCTCTACACATCTCACTCGGAGCTCCTAGGCTTATATAAGGGGCTGGGTTTCTTAGCTTGGGGTCTCCCTCTAAGAAGCTGATCATCTATCTCTCAAGATGCATTAAAGCTTTACTGCAGAAGGATCCGAGTGTTCTGCGTCGTTCTTGCTGGCGAGACGGTAGCGCGGGACATCTGGTGCCGAAACCCGGGAACTCTTCAACATCGCAGGCGCCGCGGGAGACCCCTCGGAAAACGGGGCGGATTCAGAACTGCAGGGACGTAGGTTCAGAGAGGTATGCTTTATCCTGAACAACCCTTTTCTCGACTTTGGCCTTAGTTTGTCATCACCGTGGGACGGGTCAGTGGAGGCTTTGGTGCTAGTCCTGTTTGTCCTTCTCCTTCATCGTGGCTGGTGCTGACAGAACGGCGCTGTCCGTCTGGCGCTGTCCGTCTGGCGCTGTCCATCTGGCGCTGTCAGTCTGGTGCTGTCAGTCTGGTGCTGTCAGTCTGGTGCTGTCAGTCTGGTAACGGAGTTGAGCGCGTTTTTAGATAAGCTGTCAGCGCGATGGGGTCGTCACAGTCAGTGGTTACAGCCTTACAGACTGTGCTAAAACAAAGAGATCTTAAAATTGCACCACGAACACTTCAAAATTTTGTGAAGGAGGTAGATAGAGTGGCACCATGGTATGCTTGTTCCGGGTCCCTCACTGTGGCCTCATGGAACAAGCTAGGTAAAGAACTAGACAGGAAGCATGCAGAAGGAGATCTCCACTTAGGTACCAAAGCCATTTGGAAGCTAGTTAAAAACTGCTTGGAGGATGAGGCCTGTCACCCTGCTATAATAGAAAGTCAGGGAACCTTAGAGGAAGTTCAGGATAGCATGTCAGAAACTGAACGGAGTGAGAGAATGGGAGCTCGCAAAAGAAAAGACATGTCTAAGAAAAAAGGCCCTCCCCAGGAAGTTAAGAAAGGGGGAGAGAAAGAAGGGAGTTATCATTCACCCCCTAACAAATCTAAGAAAAAGAAAAAGCCAGAATCTAGTCTATACCCTACAGTAGAGCTAGAAGCCTTGGAGCTAGATAATTCTGATTCTGACACTCTGGATTCTAGCGAAGAAGGTGGTCTAGAGGAGGAGGTGGCACGGTATGAGGAAAAAGATATCACCCTGATAGACACTGGCCACTGAAAACAAAAATGAATGTGAGGCCACCGCCTATAAATCCGGCGGGCTCACGCCCCTCAGCGCCTCCGCCATATGAGCTTCGGCTGAATACTGGTACTGACTCCTTTTTACCTTTAGAGGAACGGAGAAAAATACAAATGGCTTTTCCAGTATTCGAGAATGTGGAAGGCGGAAGAGTACATACCCCCGTAGATTACAATCAAATTAAAGAATTGGCCGAATCCGTTCGTAATTATGGGGTCAATGCTAACTTTACCACATTACAGGTGGAAAGGCTTGCTAATTTTGCCATGACTCCCACTGACTGGCAAACGACAGTGAAAGCAGTGCTTCCCAACATGGGACAATACATGGAATGGAAGGCTCTCTGGTATGATGCAGCCCAGGCACAAGCTAGAGTTAATGCCACGGCTGAAGATGAGAATCAGAGGCAGTGGACATTTGAAATGCTGACAGGTCAGGGTCAACATGCCCTTAATCAAACCAACTACATCTGGGGCGTCTATGGTCAGGTGTCGGCCGCCGCTATTAAAGCATGGAAGGCCCTCACAAAAGGGGAGAGTCCAGTGGACACCTTACAAAGATTGTCCAAGGACCCCAAGAGCCATTTTCAGACTTTGTGGCCAGAATGACAGAGGCCGCCAGTCGCATCTTTGGTGATTCAGAACAAGCTATGCCCCTGATTGAGCAACTTGTCTATGAACAAGCAACCCAGGAATGTCGAGCGGCTATCGCCCCTCGCAAAAGCAAAGGTTTACAAGATTGGCTCAGAGTGTGCAGGGAGCTGGGGGGACCCCTAACCAATGCAGGACTAGCTGCCGCCATTTTACAAACGCACAGGTATAGAGATTTATCTAGTCGAAAAGCTTGTTTTAATTGTGGGAGAATGGGGCACCTTAAGAAAGATTGTCAAGCCCCTGAAAGAACAAGAGAATCGAAGCTTTGCTATCGTTGTGGTAAAGGTTATCATAGGGCTAGCGAATGCAGGTCAGTCCGGGATGTAAAGGGAGGCTTCTGCCCCCTATTGAAGAACCCAAGGTACCCCAATCAAAAAGCGGGTCACGGGGCCCATGGTCCCAGGGCCCTCAGAAATATGGGAACCAATTTCAGAAAAGCAATCAAGAGGAAGTAGAGGTTTCCGAGGAACCTCCGGAATGGACTTGCGTGCCGCCTCCGACTTCTTACTCATGCCCCAAATGAATGTTCAACCGGTCCCAGTCCATTCCCCTGGACCTTTGCCCCCTGCCACCATTGGGCTTATTCTGGGCCGTGGCTCCTTAACTTTACAGGGACTCATTATATATCCTGGAATTGTTGACCCGTATCATAAAGAGGAGATTCAAGTTCTCTGTTCTAGCCCTCGGGGTGTATTTTCTATAAAGCAGGGAGATAGAATTGCACAACTGGTGTTGCTGCCCTCCCTCGGGGATGGAGAAACCTACACTTTACAAAAAAGGGCTATGGGATCTTCTGGAAGTGATTCAGCCTATCTGGCTATACCCCTAAATGAGAGACCTACAATAAAATTGTTAATTAATGGAAAAGAATTTGAAGGGATAATGGATTCGGGAGCAGACAAAAGCATTATTTCACTCCATTGGTGGCCGAAGTCTTGGCCCACTGTTGTTTCATCTCATTCTCTACAAGGTCTTGGATACCAGTCCTCTCCTGCCATCAGTGCCTCAGCCTTAACCTGGCGGAATGCTGAAGGCAAACAGGGATGTTTTACCCCCTATGTGTTGCCACTCCCTGTAAATTTATGGGGACGAGATGTGTTACAAGCCATGGGCATGACCCTAACTAATGAATACTCCCCCCAGGCATCAGCCATTATGGCAAAGATGGGGTATACAAAGGGTAGAGGCTTGGGTAGGCAAGAACAAGGCAGAATAAAACCCATTACGCAACACGGAAATCGGGGTAGAAAAGGACTGGGTTTTATTTAGGGGCCGTTGAGGCTTCACGACCCATACCATGGAAAACAGAGGAGCCGTTATGGGTCTCTCAATGGCCTCTATCCTCTGAAAAATTAGAGGCTGTCACAAGATTAGTGCAAGAACAGGAACGGCTGGGGCATCTAGAGCCTTCTACCTCCCCATGGAATACACCAATTTTTGTTATTAAGAAGAAATCTGGGAAGTGGAGATTACTCCACGACCTGCGAGCCATTAACAATCAGATGCATCTTTTTGGCCCTGTTCAAAGAGGCCTTCCTTTGCTTTCTGCACTTCCTCAAGATTGGAAGCTTATTATTATAGATATTAAGGATTGTTTCTTCTCTATTCCACTTTACCCACGGGATAGACCAAGGTTTGCCTTCACTATCCCTTCTCTTAATCATATGGAACCAGACAAGAGATTTCAGTGGAAGGTACTGCCGCAAGGCATGGCCAATAGCCCAACAATATGTCAGCTATATGTGCAGGAGGCTTTGGAGCCAATTAGGAAGCAATTTACATCTTTAATCGTTATCCATTATATGGACGATATTCTTATTTGTCACAAAGAGTTAGATGTTTTACAAAAGGCTTTTCCCATGCTGGTGGCTGAATTAAAACAGTGGGGATTAGAGATTGCCTCAGAAAAGGTTCAAATTGCAGATACAGGCCTCTTTTTGGGCTCAAAGATTACTCCCAAAAATATAGTTCCTCAGAAAATAGAAATTCGCAAAGACCACTTACAAACATTAAATGATTTTCAGAAACTTCTGGGAGATATAAATTGGTTGAGGCCCTTTTTAAAAATTCCATCTGCTGATCTAAAACCCCTCTTCGATCTCCTGGAGGGTGAGCCTCATATCTCCTCACCCAGAAAATTTACCCCTGCCGCCCACCGAGCCTTACAGATGGTGGAAGAGGCCTTACAGGAAGCACAATTACAACGTATTGAGGAGTCACTACCTTTTAATCTGTGTGTTTTTAAGACAGCTCAATTGCCAACTGCAGTCCTGTGGCAACATGGACCATTACTTTGGATTCATCCAAATGCTTCCCCTGCTAAGATTATTGACTGGTACCCTGATGCTGTTGCACAGCTCGCGCTTCGCGGAATAAAAGCAGCTGTTACACATTTTGGCAGGGATCCTGATTCCTTGATTGTGCCTTATACTGCTGCACAAGTTCAGACCTTGGCAGCCACATCTAGTGATTGGGCAGTTTTAGTTACTTCCTTTTCAGGACAAATTGATAATCATTTTCCAAAGCATCCAATTTTACAGTTTGCCCTAAACCAGGCTATAGTGTTTCCACAAGTGACAGCTAAAGACCCACTCCCAGATGGGACTGTGGTGTACACTGATGGATCAAAAACTGGTATGGGAGCTTATGTGGTCAAGGATAGGGTTATATCTAAACAATATAATGAAACTTCACCTCAAGTTGTAGAATGTCTGATAGTACTGGAGGTTCTTGAGGCTTTTCCAGGACCCCTCAATATTGTATCAGATTCCTCTTATGTGGTTAATGCAGTTAATCTCCTTGAGATAGCTGGAATAATAAGATCCTCCAGCAGAGTTGCTAACATCTTTCAGAAGATACAAGCTGCCTTGTTAAATAGGAGATTTCCTGTTTTCATTACCCATGTCCGAGCACATTCTGGACTCCCAGGTCCCATGTCCTTAGGGAATGACTTAGCGGACAAGGCTACAAAGCTGGTGGCCGCTGCCTTGTCTACCCATGCACAAGCAGCAAAAGAATTCCATAAGCGCTTTCATGTGACGGCTGAGACCTTGCGCCGTCGTTTTGCTCTATCCAGGAAAGAGGCTAGGGAAATTGTTACTCAATGCCAGAATTGCTGCGAATTCTTACCTACTCCCCACATGGGAATAAACCCACGTGGCATTAGACCATTGCAGATGTGGCAGATGGATGTTACTCATATTCCCTCTTTTGGAAGGCTTCAATATGTTCATGTTTCTGTTGACACCTGTTCTGGCGTAATGTTTGCCACACCCCTAACAGGGGAAAAGGCCTCATATGTGATTCAACATTGCCTTGAGGCCTGGAGTGCTTGGGGAAAACCCAGAATTTTAAAAACAGACAATGGACCAGCATATACCTCTCAAAAATTCCGACAGTTTTGTCGGCAAATGGATGTTACCCATCTAACTGGCCTACCTTATAACCCTCAAGGACAGGGCATTGTGGAACGTGCCCATCGTACACTCAAATCATATCTGATTAAACAAAAGGGGAGTATTGAGGATGTTCTACCCTCGGTACCAAGAGTTGCTGTATCCATGGCACTTTTTACCCTTAATTTCTTGAACTGTGATGCCCAAGGCCACACTGCGGCTGATCGCCACAGTTTAGAGCCTGATAGGCCAAAAGAAATGGTAAAATGGAAAGATGTCTTGACTGATCTCTGGAAAGGCCCGGATCCTATTCTTATAAGATCCAGGGGAGCTGTGTGTGTTTTTCCACAGGAGGAAGAAAACCCCCTGTGGATCCCTGAAAGACTCACTCGAAGAGCTCCTTCACAACTCCAGAATAAGAAGGATGGAGGCCAAGTGGGTGATGAAGACTCTCCTACTCGGGATGATGGTTCCTAGTATGATGGGAGAGTTACGGTGGGCCATCATGTCTACCTTCCCCTACCGATGCCAGTGATGCAGAATGCCCAGGTGTTCCCTAGATTTTTCACAAATAATAGAGAGTTGGGGCTTGCCTTTTTGCCTTTAGATCCTCAGATACAGAGTTTTCAGGATGAGAGAACCTTGTCATTAGTAGGAAGCTTGTGCTTTACTGTGATTTCTTCATTAAAGGATAATTTTATTCATATGGATCCAGAAAGATCTAATGCTAATCCTTTTGAATTAATGGAAGCTGTACTGATCTTTCTCCTATGATAGTGAGAAGGGACAGATTACTTTTGATTGGAAAGGGGCATTAGGCAACAGTCTGAGTGAGGGACAGAGCTATGGATCATCTGATTGGTCCTCCTCCAATGTTAAGTATACCCCTTTTAAGAGAACTAATTATTCAGCTGCCCTTTATTTGGGTTGTGAGTAATGATACCTTAGGTAAGAATCAGAAAGAAATAAATTGTTCTGCTTAGAATTGTTTTTATGCATTATGCTGGGATGCTATTAAGCACCCTTTTGCTTTGGTAATGCGCATGCCTCGATTTGTTCCAGTTCCTGTTGAGACGCCAAGTAATTTGAGTTTGTTTAGGGAAAAGCGAGATTTTTGGGATCTCTGCTATTATTGTGGGCCTGATAGCCACCGCCGCGGTTACTGCTTCGGTTACCGCCTCGGCCCTTGCACTTTCTGCCACTGTGCAGACAACTCAAACCATTAATGAACTATAGGCCACTGTGACCATGGTCCTAGATAAACAGGCCACTGCCAATTCTCAGATACAAGGAGGCCTGATGTTGGTAAACCAACAGATTAATTTGGTTCAGGAACAATTGGATATATTGTGGCAGATGGCCAAATTGGGATGTGAACAAAGTTGCCTGGCCTTTGTGTCACTTCAGTACAATATGAGAATTTTACAAGAGCAGCTAACCTGTCACAAGCTCTGTCTCAACATTTATTACAGAATTGGACTTTTGAGTTTGAGCAGACACTCCGTGAGTTGAGAATGGCGATCCTGCAAGTGAATTCGACGCATCTGGATCTTTCTCTGATGGAAGGCCTCTCCTCCTGGATTTCATCTGCATTTTCTTATTTTAAGGAATGGGTGGGGGTAGGATCATTTAGCCTAGTTCTCTGCTGTGGAATAGTGTTGATGCTTTGGATGGTGTGTACGCTCAGAGCCCAAACAAAAGGAGAAAGTGGTGGTGGCACAAGCACTTGCTGCCTTAGAACACGGAGCATCCCCTGACATTTGGTTAACCATGTTAAAGCAATAGGTCGCTGGCCTCCCAGCTCTTGCACCCCACGAGGCTAGTCTCATTGCACGGGATAGAGTGGGTAGGCTTCAGCAGCCCAAGGAGTTGCAAGGCTAAGCACTGCACAGGAGAGGTCTGCGGTATAACGACTTTCTCCTGGGAGATAAGTCATCTTGCATGAAGGTTCTATGTCATGATCTCCTTCCCCCAGAAAAAAGACATCGGACTGGTCAGGACTTCCTCTGGGGATAAGACCCTGGAGAGGAGCTTTGTACATGTTCCGAATTTGCACATGGGGATTTGACCTCTATCTCCACTCCAAAGTTGTGGGTGTCCTATTGCTTCAAAAATAAATGAATAGGGGGAGATGTGAGGAGCCGCCCTCGCTATCGCTATTGCCGTTAGAAGATGGCGCTGACATCCGCTGTCAGTTGGAGTTAACTGTCGCTGTCAGTTGGAGTTAACTGTCGCTGTCAGTTGGAGTTAACTGTCGCTGTCAGTTGGAGTTAACTGTCGCTGTCAGTTGGAGTTAACTGTCGCTGTCAGTTGGAGTTAACCGTTTAAACTGTGCCTCTCCCGTGACGTCATCTGGGGTGATGTGCAAACCACCAATCCCGGCTCTACACATCTCACTCGGAGCTCCTAGGCTTATATAAGGGGCTGGGTTTCTTAGCTTGGGGTCTCCCTCTAAGAAGCTGATCATCTATCTCTCAAGATGCATTAAAGCTTTACTGCAGAAGGATCCGAGTGTTCTGCGTCGTTCTTGCTGGCGAGACGGTAGCGCGGGACACCCTCGAGCTTCCTGGGGCAGCTCCTGGCATCCAAAAGACCCGCACACACAGGAAAGACATCAGCGCTTCCAGGCCCCAACCTCTGGCGACCCCAGCTTCAGCTTAAGATTCAGGAAGGAAGGAGACCAGTGGAGATGGAAAGACCCCACCAGCACCCACTGGAAGAAGAGATGGGAAGAAGACAGAATAACAGCTCACTCAGCAATAGAAAGAACAACATGACTCCACCAGAATCTAGGGAACCAATGCCAGCTGAAAAGCACTACATAGATGAAGCAGAGGAGACAGACCTTAAAAATTATTTTATGAAGATCATAGAGACCCTCAAAGAAGAAACAAGGAAATCCCTTAAAGAAATAGAAGAAAAACAAACAAAAAATCCATGAAATGGGGGAAAAATTCAAGAAATAAACAAATCTCTCAAAGAATCAAAAGAGTACCAAGAAAAAACAACCAAACAAATGAAGGAAACAAATCAAACAGTTGAAGGATTGAAAGCTGAAATAGAAACAATACAGAAAACACAGAACGAGGGGATGCTGGAAATAGAAAAGCTGGGTAAACGATCAGGAATTACTAAGGGCCCACATGAAGAAACTAGAACAGTCATACTAGAGAATTAATAGCACAGCTGAATGCACTAGAGCAAAAAGACACAAACTCACCCAGGAGGAGCAGAAGCCAGGAAATAATCAAATTGAGGGCTGAAATCAATCAAGTAGAAACCAGGAAAACATTGAGAAGAATCAATGAAACAAAGAGTTGGTTCTTAGAGAAAATCAACAAAATAGACAAACCTCTGACCAAACTAATCAAAAGACAGCAAGAGAGCATGCTAATTAACAAAATCAGAAATGAAAAAGGGGACATAACAACGGACTCTGAGGAAATCCAGAGAATCATCAGGGCATACTTTGAAAATCTGTACTCCACAAAATTCAAAAATTTAAAGGAAATGGATAATTTCCTTGATAGATATAACTTGCCAAAACTAAATCAAGAGGAGATAAACAATCTAAACAGACCTATAACCCTTAATGAAATAGAAGCAGTCATGAAACGTCGCCCAAACAAACAAACAAAAAAACCCAGGCCCAGATGGCTTCAGTGCAGAATTCTACCAGAAATTCAAAGAAGAGCTAATTCCAATACTCCTCAAAGTATTCCACACAATAGAAGCAGGAGGCTCACTGTCAAACTCTTTTTACGAGGCTACAATTACCTTCATACCCAAGCCACACAAAGACACAACTAAGAAAGAGAACTATAGATCAATTTCAGTCATGAACATCGATGCAAAAATACTCAATAAAATACTGGCAAATCGGATCCAAGAACACATCAAAACAATCATTCACCACGATCAAGTAGGTTTCAACCCAGGGATGCAGGGATGGTACAACATATGAAAATCCATCAACGTAATCCACCATATAAACAAGCTATAAAACAAAAATCACATGATCATCTCACTAGATGCTGAAAAAGCCTTTGACAAAATCCAGCACCCCTTCATGATAAAGGTCCTAGAGAGATCAGGGATAACAGGAACATACCTGAATATAATAAAAGCTATATACAGTAAACCAACAGCTAACATCAATCTAAATGGAGAGAAACTCAAAACAATTCCTCTAAAATCAGGAACAAGACAAGGCTGTACACTCTCTCCATATCTCTTCAATATTATACTTGAAGTCCTAGCTACAGCAATAAGACAACAAAGGGAGATAAAGGGGATACAAATAGGAAAAGAAGAAGTCAAACTTTCACTATTTGCAGATGATATGATAGTTTACATAAGTGACCCGAAAAACTCCGCAAGGGAAATCCTAGAGCTGATAAACACCTTCAGCAAAGTGGCAGGATACAAGGCCCTATTATATACAGATGATGAAGTGACTGAGAAAGAAATCAGAGAAACATCACCCTTTACAATAGCCAAAAACAGCATCAAATATCTGGAGATAATGTTAACCAAGGAAGTGAAAGACATGTACATCAAGAACTTTGAGTCTATTAAAAAAAGAAATCAAAGAAGATACCAGGAAATGGAAAGATCTCCCATGATCTTGGATTGGTAGGATCAACATAATAAAAATGTCAATCTTGCCAAAAGCAGTCTACAGATTCAATGCAATCCCTATCAAAATTCTGGCACAATTCTTCACAGACCTGGAAAGAACAATAATCAACTTTATATGGAAAAACAAAAGGCCCAGGATAGCCAAAACAACCCTATAAAATAAATGCAAATCAAAACAACTTTGAGATACCATCTTACTCCTGTCAAAATGGCTAAATCAAAAACACCGAAGACAATTTATGCTCGCGAGGATATGGAGAGAAGGAACACTCCTCCACTGGTGGTGTGAGTGCCAACTCGTACAGCCACTTTGGAAATCAGTATGGAGATTCCTCAGGAAAATTGGAATCAATCTACCAAAAGACCCAGCAATTCCACTCTTAGGCATATATCCAAAAGAGGCAAATTCATACAACAAGGGCATCGGCTCCACTATTTTCATAGCAGCATTATTAGTAATAGCCAGAACGTGGAAGCAACCTAGATGCCCCTCAACTCAAGAGTGGATTGAGAAAATGTGGTACATTTACACAATGGAGTATTACTCAGCAGAAAAAAACAATGGAATCTTGAAATTCTCAGGTAAATGGATAGCAGTGGAAGAAACCATCCTGAGTGAGGTAACCCAGTCACAAAAAGACAAACATGTTATGTACTCACTCATATATGGATTTTAGACATGGATCAGGATAGTGCCAGTCTGTACTTCCACTGACAGAGAGTCTGGGAAACAGGAAAGAACCTAAGAGATATGCATGGTACCCAAGAAAAGAGGAATGAGGCAAGGTCCTCTGAGCAGCTGGGGAACACGGCAAGGGGTGGGGGGAGTGGGAGCTGGCAAGAAGAGAGGGGGAGAAGAGGAAGAGGGAGTAGGTCATGGGGGGGAGTAGGAAGGTTGAGTGGGGGGGTAGAATAGGGGGAAGAGGGAATCATAGGTTAGAAGACAGATCAGGCACCAGTGTGACCTCTAGTGATCTAAAGGGATGACACCAATTGGCAAGCTAAGCAATAGTGGAGAGACCACCTCGAATGCCCATTCCTGATAATGAACTTGATGTCTATAACCATCCTGGAGCCTTCATCCAATGACTGATGGTAGCAGAGGCAAACACCCACAGTTAACACTGAACTGAACCCAAGGAACCCAGTGACAGAGAGAGAGGAGCAATGAGCAAATTGGCAAAGAATGGGCTGGCAAAACCAGCAGAGACAGCTGATATGAACAGGGGAGAAGCTCTTGGACCCCAGACTGACAGCTGGGAGGCCAGCATGGGACTGATCCAGACCCCCTGAATGTGAGAGTCAGTGAGGAGGCCTGGGCAACCTGTGGGGTCCTGAGCACTGGATCAGTGTTTATCCCTGTTGTACAAACAGACATCGTGTGTCCATAACACAAAGAGGGATGCTCTCTCAGCCTGGACTCTAAGGGAAGTGCCTGGACCCTACCCTGAGTGAAATGACAGACTCTACATATCCCCTATGTGGAAGGAATTGGCAATAGGGTGGGAGGCTGGGGAAAGGATGGTGGTGGGGTGCGGGAGGAGGGGAGGGAGAGGGAACTGGGATTGACATGTAAAACAAGCTATTTAAAATTAAAATAATTTTTAAAAATCCAAAAAAATAACACTTTTTATCAGTCTATCTATTGCCACATGACTTGTGGCATTACCTGTCCTCCAGCATGTCTTTCTCCCTCTGTGTCTCCTTTCTTCTTCCTAACATCTTTTGTATCTGACTATCCCACCTATACCTCCTGCCTTGCTAATGGTCATTTAGTTTTTTATTAGACCAATAAGAAGGCAAAAACACAACTTCACAGTGTACAAAAACATTATTCCATATTTCCCTCTTTTGTCTAAATAAAAAGGAAAGGCTTTGATGATCCCCCATGGGAGGCCTCACTCTCCCTAAGGAGTGGATGGGGATGGGATGGGGGGTAGTTGGGGAAATGGGAGGGTGGGAGGGAGAGGGAATTAGGATTCGTATGTAAAATAAAATTGTTCAATTTAAATAAAAATTAATAAAAAGGAAAGGGTTTAATTTTAACATAGTGAAACTATATATAATAAGAATAATTATCAGGTAAGAATTACATTCACAATGTCCAGTCCATTTTATTTTGCAATTTTGGAGACAATATTCTATTAACATACCTTTTATGAAATGAGCTGCATATGTGTAATACCTTAAACAAGAATAGAAACATAATACAGTTTAACAAAAATAATCTTATATTTGTATCACTATGCCAAAATTCATACCAATGTAAAATATTTGAGACTAGTAGTTATTCAAAAGTAGACTCAATAATCTCATTATTTTTTTAACTTTACTTTTTAAAATATTTATTTTTATTACTTTAAAATATGTTGTGACATTCTCATACATTGATATTATATTTACATTATTTTTAAATTTATTTTTCAGTTTAAATTTAGATAAGAAACAAGGTTGCTTCACAAGTCAGTTCCAGGTCCCTCTCCCTTCCTCCCCTCCTCCCATGCCCTCCCCTCAACCCCCCCCCCATTATCCTCTCATTTCCCCAGGGAGGGTGAGGCCCTCCATGGGGGTGTCCATAGACTGTCATTTCATCCAGGGCAGGGCCTAGACTCTTCCCCAAGAGTCCAGGGTGAGAGTGCACCTCACAATGTTGGATTGGAGTCCAAAGTCCGTGTGTATACTCGGGATGAGAACTGATCTACTGCCCAAGGCTCAATAGATTACCTAGGCCTCCTCACTGACACCCACATTCAGGGGGTCTTGATCAGTCCCATGCTGGATTCCCAGGCTGATGCCTGGGATTCAAGAGTTAACCTTTGTCAGGTCAGCTGTTTCTGGGGATTAAACCAGCCCAGTCTTAACCCCTTTACTCATCAGTCCTCCCTCTCTGTCACTGGATTTCTTGAGTTCAGCTCAGTGCTTAGCCATGGGAGTCTGCCTCTTCTTCCATCAGCCACTGAATGAAGTTTCTGTTTCCCAGACTTTCTGGCCATGGGACTGTAGGCTGGCCCTCCCCAGATCAATGTCTAAAATCCATATGTGAAAGAGTACATGCCATGTTTATCTTTTTGTGACTGGGTTACCTCACTCAGGATGGTTTCTTCTAGTGTCATCCATTTGCCTGCAAATCTCAGGATTCCATTGTTTTTTTTCTGCTGAATAGTACTCCATTGTGTAAATGTACCACATTTTCTCTATCCACTCTTCAGTTGAGGGGCATCTAGGTTGCTTCCAAGTTCTGGCTATTACAAATAATGCTGCTATGTACATAGTGGAACAGACATCCTTGTTGTATGAATGGGCATCTTTTGGATATATGCCTAAGAGTGGAGTTGCTGGGTCTTGTGGTAGGTTTATTCCCATTTTTCTGAGGAATCTTCATACTGATTTCCAAAGTGGCTGAACCAGTTGGCACTCCCACCAGCAATGGAGGAGTGTTCCCCTTTCACCATATCCTCTCCAGCATAAATTGTCATTGGTGTTTTTGATTTTAGCCATTCTGACAGAAGTGAGATGGTATCACAGAGTTGTTTTGATTTGCATTTCCCGGATGGCTAAGGATGTTGAGCACTTTCTCAAGTGCCTCTCAAACATTTTAGACTCCTCTATTGAAAATTCTCTATTTAGATCTGCAGCCCACTTTTTAATTGGATCCTTTGGTGTTTTGGAGACTTGCTTCTTGAGTTCTTTGTAAATTTTGGAGATCAACCCTCTGTCAGATGTGGGATTAGTGAATATTTTTCCCATTCTGTGGACTGCCTTTTTGTCTTGCTGACTGTGTCCTTTGCCTTACAGAAGCTTCCCAGTTTCAGGAGGTCCCATTTATTAATTGTTGATCTCACTGTTTATGCTAGTGGTGTTATGTTCAGGAAACTGTCTCCTGTACCAATTCGTTCAAGGGTACCACCCACTTTCTCTTCTAAGAGGTTCAGTGTGGCTGGATTTATGTTGAGGTCTTTGATCCATTTGGACTTAAGTTTTGTGCATGGCGATAAACATGGATCGATCCGCATTCTTCTAAATGCCAGCCTCCAGGTATGCCAGCACCATTTGTTGAAGATGCTCTCTTTATTCCATTGTTTATTTTTAGCTTCTTTGTCAAAGATCAGATGTTCATACGTGTGTGGGTTAATATCTGGGTTTTCAATTCGATTCCATTGGTCTACCTGTCTATTTTTGTGCCAATACCAAGCTCTTTTCAGGACTATAGCTCTATAATAGAGCTTGAGGTCAGGGATGGTGATGCCTCCAGACGTTGCCTTGTTGAACAGGGTTGTTTTGGCTAAACTGGGTCTTTTGTTTTTCCATACAAAATTGATTATTATTCCTTCAAGGTCTGTGAAGAATTGTGCTGGGATTTTAATGGGGATTGCATTGAATTTGTAGATTGCTTTTGGCAGGATTGCCATTTTTACTACATTGATCCTACCTATCCAAGAGCATGGGAGATCTTTCCATTTTCTGAGGGCTTCTTTAATTTCTTTCTTTAAAGATTCATAGTTCTTGCGATACAGGTCTTTCACTTGTTTGGTTAGCGTTACCCCAAGGTATTTTATGTTGTTTGTGGCAATTGTAAAGGGTGATGTTTCTCTGATTTCTTTTTCAGCCCTTTTATCATCTGTATATAGTAGGGCTACTGATTTTCTTGAGTTGATCTTGTAGCCTGCCACTTTGCTGAAGGTGTTAATCAGCTGTAAGAGTTCCCTGGTAGAGTTCTTTGGGTCATTGATGTAAACTATCATATCATCTGCAAACAGTGAAAGTTTGACCTCTTCTTTCCAAATTGTATCCCCTTGATCCCCCTTTGTTGTCATATGGCAATGGCTAGAACTTCAAGTACCATGTTGAAAAGGTATGAAGAGAGTGGACAGCCTTGTTTTGTTCCTGATTTTAGAGGAATTGCGTTGAGTTTCTGTCCATTTAGTTTGGTGTTGGCTGTTGGTTTACTGTATATAGCTTTTATTATGTTTAAGTATGTCCCTGTTATCCCAGATCTCTCCAAGACCTTTATCATGAAGGGGTGTTGGATTTTGTCAAAGGCTTTTTCAGCATCTAGTGAGATGATCATGTGATTTTTGTTTTTCAGCTTGTTTATATGGTGGATTACGTTGATGGATTTTCAGATGTTGTACCATCCCTGCATCCCTGGGTTGAAACCTACTTGATCGTGGTGAATGATTGTTTTGATGTGTTCTTGGATCCGATTTGCCAGTATTTTATTGAGTATTTTTGCATCAATGTTCACGAGGCATATTGGTCTGAAGTTCTCTTTCTTAGTTGTGTCTTTGTGTGGCTTGGGGATCAAGGTTATTGAAGCTTCATAGAAAGAGTTTGGCAAAGACCCTTCTGCTTCTATTGCATGGAATACTTTGAGAAGAATTGGTATAAGCTGTTCTTTGAATTTCTGGCAGAATTCTGCACTGAGGCCATCTGGACCTGGAGTTTTTTTGGTTGGGAGACTCTTAATGACTGCTTCTATTTCCATAGGGGTTATAGGTCTATTTAAATTGCTTATCTGTTCTTGATTTAGTTTTGGCAAGTGATAGCTATCCAGGAAGTCGTCCATTTCCTTTAAATTTTCGAATTTTGTGGAGTTCAGGTTTTCAAAGTATGACCTGATGATTCTCTGGATTTCCTCAGGGTCCGTTGTTATGTCCCCCTTTCATTTCTGATTTTGTCAATTTGCATGTTCGCTCTCTGCTGTTTGTTAAGTTTGGACAAAGGTTTGTCTATCTTGTTGATTTTCTCAAAGAACCAACTCTTCATTGCATTGATTCTTTGTATTGTTTTCCTGGTTTCTACTTTATTGATTTCAGCCCTCAATTTGATTATTTCCTGGGGTCTACTCCTCCTGGGGGAGTTTGCTTCTTTGTGTTCTAGAACTTTCAGCTGTGCTGTTAATTCTCTAGTATAACTGTTCTCCAGTTTCCTCATGTGGGCACTTAATGCTATGAACTTCCCTCGTAGCACTGCTTTCAAAGTGTCCCATAAGTTTGGGTATGTTGTGTCTTCATTCTCATTGAATTCGAGGAAGTCTTTAATTTCTTTTTTTATTTCTCCTTTGACCCAGGAATGGTGCAGTTGAGCATTATTCAATTTCCATGAGTTTGTAGGTTTTCTGCAATTTGTGTTGTTGTTGAATTCTAATTTTAAAGCATGGTGGTCTGATAAGATGCATGGAGTTATTCCAATTTTTTTGTAGCTGCTGAGATTTGATATGTTGCCAAATATGTGGTAGATTTTTGAGAAGGTTCCATGTGGTGGTGAGAAGAAGGTATATTCTTTTTTATGTGGATGAAATGTTTTATAGATATCTGTTAATCCCAGTTGGGTCATTACTTCTATTAGACCCTTTGCTTCTTTGTTGTTATCTCATCATTTTTATATTATATCCCACTTTTTTCTTCAGAAAGAGATCTTTGAATCTAACTCCCTTGTTTAGCTTTTTTCCTGAACATGACCAATAACAACTTGTAACCAAACTTTCTAAATGATGGCAAATATCTATAACTCATTGAATGACCATAAACTATCCACCCCACCTCTTGGGAACGTGGGCATCATGTTGGCTAGACTGCTTCCTGTTGTCTGGAGCCACTGGCATCTTTAGAATAACCTGCTAAAATTAGGATAATGGTCAAGTCCTGACTAGAATAGTGTTTGAGGCTCTACCACCCCTGCCAGTAGCCTTGAAACTGTTCTGGATGCAGATCTCTGAGGAAACTACAACAGATGCACTCTGAGAGACTGGGCCACCTGTTTTCATTGGTGTCTGGTTCCCTTGTTCTGAAAATACATAAAATTTAAAGGTAACATATATATCTGTATTAATACAACCATGGACTGTGCATTGTACACAAGTCAATTAAACATGAGTTTTTGATTTATGTTTGGGCAAATAAAATATACATCTCCTATCTTTTAGTTTTCTAGGTTTATTTCTTTACATGTGTTGTTAGAATTTTCAGGGGTTTTCCCCTGATCAAATCTGATTCTCTGTAATTTTGAATGAATCCACAGCCTTTCTCTTTCTGTGAAGCAAAAGCGCAATATCTTCCCTAATGTAATGTATTTCTTGCTTCCATTTTATAGTTAAGACATTTTAAAAATATGTAGGTTGGTATAATTTACTAGTTTTTATAATCCAGTGTCTCTCAGCAGCTATTAGCAATAAAAAAATTTAAAGTCAATACAACACCACACAGAAACCAAACTCCCTGTGTATTTCCCATCTATACATGGCTTATTCTTTATTATGATCATTGCTTCATTTTTATCTTTAAAGACTTCATTTTATTATTTTTAAACTATTTTGATTGTCAACTTGAAAACATCTAGAATTAACTAAAACTCTAAAATGGAGGGTACTCCTGCGAGGGACTTTTGTTTAATTTGAAGTTGGAAAATCTACTTCTAATCCAGACCTTTGAGATAGGAAGACACATCTTTAATCCAAATCTTTTTTGGGGGGGGGTTGAGACAGGTCTCTCTGTATAACAATCCTGGCTGTCCTGGACCTCACTTTGTACACCAGAATAGCCTTGAACTCACTGAGATCCACCTGCCTCAGCCTCCTAAATACTGGAATTAAAGGTTGGCACCATCACCTGCCTGTTAATCCAGATCTTTTGAGCTAGGAAAGCTCAATTCTAATCTGGGCCAAGTCTTCTGTTGGAAGCCTACATAAGGATAAGAAAGAAAGAAATTTTGCTCTTTGCTTGCTCTCACCTCATTAGTAAGTCCTTTTCTTCACTGGAATTAGAGCCTACTTCTTTGGGATTCTGGTGTATACTGAAGACCAGCTGAGACATCCAGTTTTGTAGATTGAGCCACCATTAGATTTTTGGACCTTCCATTCATCATACATACATACATACACACACATATACACACAAGCGCATGCATATACACTACACATATGTGTGTGATGTGTGTGTGTGTGTGTGTGCGTGTTCTGTTGCTCTAGAGAAACCTAATACATGGGGCTCCTTTTGCCCAATATTTTCAATCCATGACTGTATGAATCTGTGAATTTGGAACCTGCAGATAATGACTCATGAAAAGAAGACAATCAGTCAAGAGGTAAACAGTTTCAAAGAATCAAAGAAAAGACATAGCATTGGAAAGGATAATAGTGAAAGTGGAAAGAGTGAGTAGAGATGCTCAACAGTAGAGTTAAGCTTCTAGAAGGAAAGTCTCCAGAAGATGCAACACAGATAAAAAGCGATCATGCCATTTCAAGAACAGAAAACACTATGATGACATGTATTCCATCACAAGACATGTCAACATTTGAATGCCAGTGCTAGAAAAAAGAAAGCAAGGTCACACAGACAAAATATTTGAAACAATGTGTGAAATTTGGTGAAAAACCTTTAGTTTTAAATGAGGAAACTCTTCCAAGAATCTCAATGAACTGTGAGTAGTTTGAGGACAAAGTGATACACAGCCGGACACATCACAGACAACAATCAGTGTACAGGGGCCTTGGAGGCAGCAAGAGAAAAATGACTCATAGAGTACAAGAGAATCATAGTGAGGTGAGTAACTGACTTCTCATCAAAAATAGCAGAGGCCAAAACCCAGGGAAATGACACACTCAAATTTCAGAGAGAAAAACATTTATAGACAAAAAAAATTCTGTGGGCAGCAAAGTTATCTTTCAAAACTGAAACTGAACAGAAACATAATCAAAGAAATAGCAACTAAGAGATTTTGTTAATGGTCTTCCTTTCTTATGATATTGAAGTTCTTCAGGCCAAAAGGAAATGACAGAACTGCAGTAGTACATTCACTCAAAGCAAAGAGAAACTCAAAAATCATCCTTGGTGATGATTAATTGGCATCTGTTTTGTTTGCAACAAGGTTACCCAAGCTGGCCTTCAATTTGCAAACCCTCTTACCATGGCCTCCCAGGTGCTACTACACCCTCCTGTTGTGATTTTTAAAGCATAATTGTATGGTTTCTCTTTTCTTCTCTCTAAATATTTTAAAAAATAACTATAGTAAATGATAATAGGAAGCTTTCAACATGCATAGAGGTGATCTCTACAATTACTACAAAACAAAGGATCAAAGACTCTGTAGAGCTATGTAGGAGAAAAGAAACAACAACAGATTACTTGAAAAATCAGAAGAAGAAATGAGGAGTGCTGAATTCATAAATAAGCAACAAATATAAAATGCTTCCTAAACACATATTCTCCCTACTTCTCTGGCATTTGTCCAAAGATATAAGGTCACACAAAATAATAATCACAGTACTAAATTACTGTGATTGTAATATGTAATATAGTATTATAGTTTGGATCTTAAATATGTCCCCAAGCTCCTGTGTTGAAAGCTTGGTTCCCAGGTGACAGCAGTAAGAGGTAGTGGCAACTTTATGGAAGGACTTAGGTAAGGGGAGTAGATAACTGAGGCAATGCCCTTGAATGAAACACTGGGAGTTTTCTTCTCTCATGTTTTGGCGTTTTGTTGACCATAAGGTAGTCTTCTCAACACACACACACACACACACACACACACACACACACACACACACACACACACACACACTGCCATGCAAGATATTCTTGTCATAGGGCCAAAGGCTCCAGAACCAATAGTCCATAAATAGAAACAATGAGCCAAGGTAAATTTTTTCCTCTTCTAAGCTGATTTTCTTGAGCATTTTGTCATAGCAACGAAAAACTAACAAATATATATCAGGTTGTATATAACAATAGAAGTAATAGAATTTAGCCAGTGAGGAGCAATTCCTAGAAAATCACCCTGGCTTTTCACATCAATTGCATGTTTGATAGTTTCCCAAAACCAGCCTCAGATTTCTAATTCATCACTTGGATTCATTGAACTCACCAGAATTGGAGGCTGGAGAGATGGCTCAGTAGTTAGGAGAACTGACTCTTCTAAGAGGGAACCCAGGTTTGATTCATGGCATAATGCATGCAGGCAGTACACAAACATATACACTGGTAAAGCACCCATTGTGGTTGTTTGAAAACTAATGGCCCCCATAGGTTCATATATTTGAGTGCTTATCAAGTGGCACTATTTGAAAGGATTATGAGTTGTGGACTTGTTAGAGGAAGTGTGTCACTGGGAATGGGCTTTGAGGTTTCAAACACCCAAGCCAGGCCCAGGGCCTCTCTTTTCCTGCTGACTTCTGATCCAGATACAGAGCTCTCAGCTATTTCTCCAGCATCATGTCTCACTGTGTGCTACTGTGCTTCCTGCCATGATGATAGTGAACTATCTGAAACTATAATTCCCAGTTAAATGCTTTCTTTTACAAGAGTTGGTGTGATCATGATGTCTCATCACAGCAATAGAACACTTACTAAGACAGAAGTTGGGATCAGGAAGTGGGATATTTCTGTGACAGGCCTGTCCACGCAGAGTTTAGCAGAATGTAGACTTTGGGACTATGGATTAGGAAAGCAATTGAACGTATTAATGAATCATCCTTGTAGGAGTATTGAAGACAGTGGTGCTGAGAGCAATATGGATTGTGAGGGCCCAGGTCAAGCAGTTTCAGAATTAACAAGAAAGGAACTCACC
Source organism: Mesocricetus auratus (assembly GCF_017639785.1). NCBI lineage: Eukaryota > Metazoa > Chordata > Mammalia > Rodentia > Cricetidae > Mesocricetus > Mesocricetus auratus. The sequence goes on along the minus strand of NW_024429213.1, from coordinate 2,828,400 downwards.
AAAATTGTTACAGTTATATTTATTATAACAAACTTTACAGAATGAAATCTACCAAGAAAAGCAGTACTCCTGGAAGATTTTGAATACAAACTTCTATTGTCTTTGCCGTAGAGTCATTGACAGGGTCACCTTCCCTAGACCTATGACAACACACAAAGTACCACCAACTAATGAAAATCATTTGAGGCTCTGTGGACGATGTCCTTGTTGGGAGTCAGTTTAATCTCATAGGATCTGTTACTCATCCATCTAGCTATTTTCAACTTCCAATAACTTCGCAGCTCAAGCCAATACTATCTGACCCAAAACTCCCACCTAAATAATATCATTAGACTTTCCAGTTGTGCCAGTCTTCACCATAACAACAATGAAATAGTTCTCCCAAATATTATTCCAAGGATTAGACGAGGATTTAAAAGGCAGAGACAAAAGCCAGTGGTTTTTTAGATGATGTTAAATTTGTGATACTTGATTGTACAATAGAGGAAGAAGTAAAAAAATAAAAGTAACATGTTTACTGAAATTAAGTGACTGAATTTCTGATGAGCATTCTAATAAATTAAGATATATATTGAGGGGCCAGAAAGATAGTTCAGCAGTTAGGAACATGCACTCATCTTAAGATGACCTGAGTTTGGTTCCCAGACCCCTGACAGATCACAACCTCCTGTAATCCCAGCTCCAGAGAGATCCAATGGCCTCTGGCCTCCATAGGTACCATATACAAATACACATACTCACACACTTAAAACTAATAAAAATAAATCTCATTGCTATATAGTGCTACATTTATTTCTTTTAAAAACTCAGTGTAGCTAAAGGGAAATGAATATAAAGAAAGCCAGACATGGTGGCACATGTCTTTAATTCCAGAACTTGAGAGACAGAGACTCCATGAGCTCTCCATGAGTCCAATATCACTCTGGTCTACACAGCAGGTTCAAGTCCAACCAGGGATAATAGTGAGCCCTTTTCTCAAAAACTTACACAAAACAAAAGAAAGCCAAACAAATAAATAAATTGCTGTAGTAAATTGTAAAACATCCACTTCCAGTAGAGGAGTGATCAAAAGAGAAGACGGGGAAGGAGAATAGAGAGGGAAGTAAAAGAGGGCAATGGGAGCCAAAACAAATGTTTTATGCAATTAATATGCAGTAATAATAAAAGACAAAACATCCTCTTTCTACAATAGAAGGCAATAAAAGAAGACCAGGTTTTTAAATTTTCATTTGGTTGGTTTTTTTGTGTGTTTGCTTGTTTTTTGAAAAAGGGTTGCATGTAGTCTAGGCTGGCCTGGAACTTGCTATATAGGTAATGATGACCATGAATTCCTGTTCCGTCTGCCTTCATCTCCCAGGCACTGGAATTGTAGGCATGTGTCACCATGACTTGCAAGTAGGCTTTTTAGTAAACAATTAAGCATTGCTTCTTCCAACATTGAGCCCTTTTGAGTATTTATTAGTACTCTTGAACACATGGGAGGTTTGTATCCCTTAGAGGGATGGGGAGAGTTTCCAGTTCTTGTTATCTCATAACTTTCATTATACCAGAAATGTGTAGTGGTCCAGGGATCTTCCAGATCCTCTGAATAATCCAGCCAGTCCTTAGCTTTAGTCTTTCAGAATCAAGACAGATCATGTGTGCAGTTCCTAGCCCAAGGGTCCTAGCATATTAAGCATCTGTAGAAGTTCCTCACAAGTTATTAATTGAAACCCATGAAAAGAAAATGCATTGACCATTTTATGCTATGTAGCTTGGCTACCATGGTAACCACCAATTCCTTCCAGATATGGGCAATTTTAAATGCAAAGTGGATCGGAAACTCCATTTGTATTTACAGGATTCAAGACTTCATATAAAGCCACAGGTGGCAGGTGTTATGGATTAACCACACAGCGAACATTGATGTCCCCATCCGTGAAATATCCCCCTCATTGATTTCACCTTACTTGGTAGAGCAGGCAGTGTTTGGTTCCCAAAGCAGAAACAACGCAAATAAAACCTGTTCATACAGATGCAGAAGCTCTTTCTCCATAAAAGCTTTTGCTGAGCTTCTAGTGCACTGGCCCATGCTCAGTATCCACTGTGCAGGCTCTGGCATGGGGCCTTATGTAATCAACAGATGGATAGACCTCATGGGAAATATGCTCACTAGTCGGGCTAGTAGCTTGGTACACCTTGAGAAGGGGGAAATATTTTTAAAGGCCCATTGTTAATGAATCTTCAAATATGCACAGACAGTCACATACTTGCTTACCTGTTACCCACGTGTTGACAGCTATAGCTCATGGGTTTAATTCTTAGAAAAATACAAAATTCTGGAGTTGGACTAGATCTGGCCTGAGGTGTTCTGCTACTGCTTAAGTGAACTTAACCAAGCTAATTGACTTGCTTAACTTTAGTCTCCTTCTCTGCACCTACTGCACAGGAGTGTGAAGACTAAACAGAAATAAGTTCATAGTACCTGTCACAGAAACCAAGCTGAGAGGCAACTCCCTGGATAAACGTGAATTCAGAGAGCTACGAGAGCAAAGAGGAATCACAAACACATCTGTGAGGTCTCTTAAAAGTTTTGTGAGGATCTCAGTGACAAAGCCAGAAATCCAAGACCCAAAAGGACCCATAGGAGAAGGGAGGTAAGGGAAGTGAATATCTGGAAGGCGGAAGCTGTTGTAGATCTATCTCTTGAGCCCACCTGAGTACCTGAGCAGAGTAGGTATTCAGTGTCTGCAGAACTGAATAGGTATCTGTTGAACACAAAGGATCTGGAGGCCTTTCGGAAATGACTAAATACGAAGGCAATAATCACCAGCTGCAGCCAGGAAGAGTTAGTCACCATCGTGGGTGTTGTCGGGGTCATTTGTAATTACAAAGTGAGTCATAGGGACCTGGCTAATAACAATAAAGAACAAATGTGTCTGAATAAAATGCTGTTTCACAGATTAGAGCAGACTCAAGGTTATCACTATAGCAATGATGTAGTCCAATTATGCTCCTAAGAGCATGTGCATCCTGACCGCAATGCAGATCAAGGTAAGTGGTAAAAAAATAAAAACAAATGAGAGTTGCTGGTTTAGGTTGCAGGCAAGCTGGGGCTCTTTGGATAGTAGGAACCACAACCGTTCCTTTGCTCTAGCTTTTCTGTCATACCCTAAGAAGAGGGTGAACAGGGGGTCAAGGGTACTGTTGCCTTTACAAAAATTATCAAAGCAATCACTTTTGAAAGACTGACTTCAATGACACGACATTAGAAATCATATATGTATCTTCTTAGCACTTTACAGACGATAAACAATTTCATGTGCATTACTGCTTGTTAAACAACCAACTTAGCTAAAGTGAATAGTCTGCGGTTGAAGGGGCTAACTGGGACACAAGAAGTGTAGAGTTTGAAAGGATGTCCTCTAAATGGAACCTGAGGCATAGGATCTTCAACCATGAACTACAGACCAGCTTGTGTTGGATATTTTAGAGTGGGCACCTGCCCAACAGCTCACCCCACACCCAAACACTTCTCAAAAAACGTAAGAGTGGATGGGATCAGAATAAGTGAACCCTAAATATCCCATGTTATCATAAAGATTATTTTGAGCTAAGAACAATTGAGAGTCAATGGATGTAGGCAAAGATGTTGCTAAGATTTTTCTGTTTAAACTAAGCCATAAGTTTCCCACAAGGAAGATACCCTTTAACAGGCATGGAAGAACAATTCTGGTCACTGAAGATGGACAGTCAGTGAGATGAGTTTGCATAAAAAGAACTAACTCAAACAGTCCTTGTCGTCTCAATATATTTTCTGGTAACTTCAAAATATAGCTTCCTTCTTTAAATGAGGGATAAGCCTTCATTATATCCACATCTTTAAGTTCTCATTACTCTGTGACTTGCCAGCTACATGAAAATACTTGTCCTTTGTCAGTTTAATTCACAAGTGTATATTGAATCTAAGAAGGTAAAGAGAATGATCACTCCCCCAACCACCTCACCACCTCATCCCATTGACAGAAGGAAGGAATAGGCAAAGGGATTTTCTTTTGTTTTGACTCTCAAGTTATTTTGTAATTATATCCTCGTGGTTCCAGTTTACCCTCCAGTCTCACAAGACAGTAGGTTTGGATCTTGGCCATAGACACCAGAAACACACAGTCAAAACCAGATGGCTATTAACTTCTTTTCTAGAGCTGCCAATGGTCCATACCTACACTCAGCAGGGACTGGTTCAAAATTATTTGCTACCACCAGTTAGTTTTCATATGTTTGTAGGTCCGGTGATTTTAAATAAGGACCTTCCCAACAGTGTGGCATGCTTTGGCACTTAATTACATAGAGGATACTTTTATCACTGAAAGGAAGCATGTCTCCATATACAACCATTCATTGAAGTAGATAGTAGAATTCTATTTTGAAACATTCAGGATTTTCATGTGCTTGCCTGCTAAATTCAACAGACTATGCAACTTCACAAATAAAGATCATTTTTAGTGCTGAGGATAGAGCCTAGAGGCCCCATGCATGGGAAGCAAATGTTCTACCACTGGTATACCCTGTCAATACTCAAATGAAGACTTGTTTTTAAATCAGGTTCTCACCATGTAGCTCTGGCTGGTGTGGAACTTGCTATGTAGACCAGAGTAACCTCGAACTCATAAAGATTGACTGTTTCCGCCTCTGGGATACTGGGATTACAACCATCGTTATCACACTTGGAAGATGAATTCTTTTACATTCCGCAACACAGCCACAGTTACCTTTATAAAAGGCCAATAGAATTATTAGATATTTTCTATTCAGTATCCTTCAATTGTGTAATTTTTTTATTTTACAAAATGAAAATGAACTCTTCCTGGGTATGATGGGGAATGCCTTTAATCCCAGTATTCAAGAGGCAGAGGCATAGATCACAATGATTTTTAAACCAGTCTGATATTCACAGCTAATTCTAGGCCAGTCAGGGCTACATTGTGAGACCCTATCTCTGAATAAATTAGATCAAGTGAAACCTCTTTCTTTAACATGGCATAAAAACCCTTATCAGCATTTGAATCATGCCAAACTTCTCATCATTCCTAACAATATTCTACTTCACATCCCTGTTTGATAGCATATGTATGACAGCATATTAACGTTGGCTATATGAATTAGTATTGTTACCAGGAAAAACATACTATGCTCTGGCTTTCTTCACATCTTTTTTTAATTTATTATTTTAATTTTAAATAGCTTGTTTTACATGTCAATTCCAGTCCCCTCTTCCTCCCCTCCTCCCGCACTCCCCCATCCCCCCCAGCCTCCCACCCTATTGCCAATTCCTTCCACATAGGGGATATTTAGAGTCTGTCATTTCACTCAGGGTAGGGTCCAGGCACTCCCCTAAGAGTCCAGGCTGAGATAGCATCCCTCTTTGTGCTATGGGCACACGATGTCTGTTTGTATTCCAGGGATAGACACTGATCCACTGCTCAGGACCCCATAGGTTGCCCAGGCCTCCTCACTAAATCTCACATTCAGGGGGTCTGGATCTGTCCCATGCTGGCCTCCCAGCTGTCAGTCTGGGGTCCAAGAGCTCTCCCCTGTTCATATCAGCTGTCTCTGCTGCTTTTGCCAGCCCATTCTGCCAATTTGCTCATCACTCCTCTCTCTCTGTCACTGGGTTCCTTGGGTTCAGTTCAGTGCTTAATTGTGGGTGTTTGCCTCTGCTTCCATCAGTCATTGGATGAAGGCTCCAGGATGGTTATAGACATCAAGTTCATTATCAGGAATGGGCATTCGAGGTGGTCTCTCCACTATTGCTTAGCTTGCCAATTGGTGTCATCCCTTTAGATCACTAGAGGTCACTCTGGTGCCTGATCTGTCTTCTAACCTATGATTCCCTCTTCCCCCTATTCTACCCCCCCACTCAACCTTCCTGTTCCCCCATGACCTACTGGCTCTTCCTCTTCTCCCCCTCTCTTCTTGCCAGCTCCCACTCCCCCCCCCACCCCTTGCCGTGTTCCCCATCCATTCAGGGGATCTTGTCTCAATCCTCTTCTCTTGGGTACTATGCATATCTTTTAAGTTCTTTCCTGTTTCCCAGACTCTCTATCAGTGGAAGTGCAGACTGGCACTATCTTGAGCCATGTCTAAAATCCATATATGAGTGAGTACATACCTGGGTTACCTTACTCAGGATGGTTTCTTCCACTGCTATCCATTTACCTGAGATTTTCAAGATTCCATTGTTTTTTTTTTCTGCTGAGTAATACTCCATTGTGTAAATGTACCACATTTTCTCAATCCACTCTTCAGTTGAGGGGCATCTAGGTTGCTTCCACGTTCTGGCTATTACTAACAATGTTGCTATGAAAATAGTGGAGCCGATGCCCTTGTTGTATGAATTTGCCTTCTTTGGATATATCCCTAAGAGTGGAATTGCTGGGTCTTGTGTTAGATTAATTCCCATTTTCCTGAGGAATCTCCATACTGATTTCCAAAGTGGCTGTACGAGTTGGCACTCACACCAGCAGTGGAGGAGTGTTCCCTCTCTCCACATCCTCGCGAGCATAAATTGTCTTAGGTGTTTTTGATTTTAGCCATTCTGACAGGAGTAAGATGGTATCTCAAAGTTGTTTTGATTTGCATTTCCCTGATAGCTAAGGATGTTGAGCACTTTCTTAAATGTCTCTTGGCCATTTTAGCCTCCTCTATTGAGAATTCTTTATTTAGTTCTGTACCCCACCTTTGAATTGGATCCTTTGGTGTTTTGGAGACTTGCTTCTTGAGTTCTTTGTAAATTGGAGATTAGCCCTCTGTCAGATGTGGGGTTAGTGAATATCTTTTCCCATTCTGTGGACTGCCTTTTTGTCTTGTTGACTGTGTCCTTTGCCTTACAGAAGCTTTTTAGTTTCAGGAGGTCCCATTAATTAATTGTCGATCTCAGTGTTTGTGCCACTGGTGTTATGTTTAGGAAGCAGTCTCCTGTACCAACTCATTGAAGAGTATCTCCCACTTTCTCTTCTAAAAGTTTCAGTGTGGCTGGATTTATGTTGAGGTGTTTGATCCATTTGGACTTAAGTTTTGTGCAAGGCGATAGACATGGATCTATCTGCAGTCTTCTGCATACCAGTACCCAGTTATGCCCCCACCATTTGTTGAAGATGCTTTCTGTTTTCCATTGTATAGTTTTAGCTTCTTTGTCAAAAATCAAGTGTTCATAGGTGTTATCATCCTATGATATGAGTAGAAGCATCTTGAGATCACTGTTCATGTCTTTACACATTCCTTAAAATGCACTGGTCAGTGCTAGACACACGATAACATGCATGAAAGCATGGGGTTGTCCATAGATTAACTTCAGTTGTTAGGTTTTTGTTGCAGCTATTGCTGTTTTCAGCCTTTTTCTCTGCCTCGGTGTTATCCTTCTATAGGTGCACCCTAAACAAAAATACTAAAGTGGTGTATCTTTTAAAAATAAGTCGTTCATGCTGGCTGTTGTGTGCACCTGCAATCCCAGCACATGGAAATGGGAGGTGAGAAAATCAGAAGTTCATGAACAACCTTGGCTCTTTAGTGAGTATGAGGCCAGTCTGGGCTACAACCCTGTCTCAACAAAGCAGAAATAAAAATCAGCAATGTGAGACATGATCAAACTGGAACCATTTGTGTCTGTCTGCTAAAGGTTGACAGAGCAGGGCCGCAAGGGACAGTTAGTTACAAAATTGAAACCTCAGTGAATCCTTTGTAGCAGTAAATCAAAGAATAATTTTTGTTGACCTACATTCCTATTTGATAATCTAGCAAATTAGCACAGAGATGAGCTTCTGCTTTCTCTTGCCATACTGGCTCCCTTAGTGAGAAATGTAGCAAAGTTCTAAAAAGAGGTACTTGTGGGAAACCAGCACTTGTAATCATGCTAGCAAGATTCAACTTAGAAAAAGAACTTCCGATCCATGAGGAAACACACCTCTACACCTCTTCAAGAAACTGCTCTGTGATAGTGGGTAGGGTGGGGAAGAAACACCACACACACACACACACACACACACACACACACACACACACACACAAACAGAAGTATCAAGAGCACTATGAATGAAGCAAACAATGTGTGTGTTAAGTAGCTAATCTATTTGTTCAGTGGGAAAGCAAGAGACAGTTTCTGGCTAGGAAGAGCTGCCTCCCAAGGTTTCAAAAGGCACCCAGAAATTGGTCCACCAGCAAACACACACACACACACACACACACACACACACACACGCACACACACACACACAAACAAGTAGATCTGCACACAAAACTCCATTATTTTTGTATTTTCATTTTTCAAGGGCTAGAAAATGTCAGGTAAAATTGTAACTTCAGTCGGAATAAGTTTTTTGCTTTCCTATATCAATGTTGGCTAAGTGATGGGTGGGGTTGTCAAAACATGTCGAGTAGGAAATCTGTTTGTTCACAGCTTCTTGCTGTGAAGAGCTGCCTCCTAAGGTTACGAAGGGCACCCAGGAAATGCTCCACCACCATATACCACCCCAGAACGTCATCCCAGCCAACTTACAGCCCTCTAGTGGGCTATATCTGATCTCTAACTTCTATATCTTCAGAATCAGGGCACCCAGAAACCTACTATGTGATCAAATCAGAAGCTCAGGGCTTCTTCACTCTCACCATCATGACACTAGAGACTTAAGGATGTAGAGATGAGAAGGTGGAAGGCATACAATAAAAACTGTTAGGCTCTCCTGGGTTATTAGAGTCTGTACTTTTTTTTGTTTTTGTCTGGGGATTTACACATACATTGTATCTATTTTCATCACAATTACAACAGGGTGATTGCTAAAAAGGAAACCTATATGGAGTCCTCCAGGAGGTCTGTAAAACTTCTGTCAATTCAAAACTAGCAAGAAGACCATATTTTAGTCTTTTGACAATGGGACATAAGGTGAACTGAGTCTCTAGTACACACGTGGGACAAAGAAAGACTAAAAAACAGACATTCAAGGCTTGCCATTATGCTTCTTTGAAGTTGAAAAAGAAAAGACAGCAATATGAAGTAGCTGCAAGTTCAATCCAGGAGAACAGACTGAACACTGCTATCTCCTCAACACGGTGTAGTATCAACAAAACGGAGAAGGAATTGGATGGAAAGTCTGCATGTCCCTGATTTTCACTCACTGTATGGGAATTGGAGCCCACGGGAGGAAAGTAGAGCGCATGCTTTAGGAGTAATAGCAAAACAGAGCCAATCATCAGAAAAGGTTAGTCTACATTTGTTAGCAGACTTGAGAGTCAACTACCACAGGTTAACGCAGACAGTTCACAGAAAATTGTTGATGTCAAAGGAGATGGTACTCAAGTTTGCAAACATCCTGACTTTATTTTCAGGAAATCAAGGCAGACCTCAAAGACCATGCTTAGAATGTAGCTTGTAGTCATAATTGGGTATTTTTGAAAATTTTTTTATTAAAGTCAGAAACTAAAGTTTGTCATAGAAAAACTGATCATTCTGGCAAAGATTTACCTGAGAACTACTCCACATAAGCCAGATACAGTACACATAGCCCCAGCTACTTAAGAGGCTGAGGTGGGAGGATTACTTGAAACTAGGCTCTGAGGCTAGCCCTTGAAGCAAAGCACAACTGTAAGACTCCATCTCAAAATAACAAAAGGCTAGTGATGGAATTTGTGCTTATCCCTGGGTTCCATCCCTTGCTCCAAACAAAATTTTAAGATGAACTGTTTTCCCTGATTTACTCCTATTTCTTTAACAAATAAATCACTCTTCTTTGCAATCTATGTGTCAAGTCTACAAAACCCTAAATGTGCGCTTTGTGAGAGCCATTAGTCATATGGGAAATGGGTGGGGGACCACTACAGGTTACCAATAGCATGGCTCTATAGAACCGGTGTGAAGTTCCCCTTTTGAGTCATAAACTGCAAACATAAAATTCAAATAGTAAATATGGTTCTGATGACTTCTCTCTTAGTTTCACTGGGAGACTAGACTAGTGTCACCCTCTGATAGTGTAGGAATTCCAGAGTCTCTGTCATTAGCCCCAGGGACTTTTAATGAAGAAGTCATTTTCTTTAGTTTGCTACAACTTTATAGTCAGTGGTATATACCTCCAGAAAGGAAAGTGAATTTCAGAACAACAAAAATGACTCAATGCAGAGATTTTTCATGGATTTCTGGCACTCATTAATGCACTATTAGCAAGGTACAAAGTTCCTAGCACCTAGACCTTATTTAACAAGGCATCTTACATGCAACTTGGAAAAGCAACCATGAATGTCATACTTTCAATCTCAAAATAAACAACACAGGGATGATGAGATGGCTCAATGCATGAAGACATTGATGCCAAGCCTGAGAACTTGAGTTGAACTCCAGGAACTGAAGAACCTGCCTGGTTCTGTTTTAAAGGAAGGAAATATTATGCTGTATTTAAGAAAAAATAAGTTTCTATTTATTGTGAGAGTTGAGTTGCTCTCTGTTTCCTTGAACCCGACCTTCCCCAACACATGACCTTGATTTGTTTTGGAGAATATCCTAGACCTCCCTAACCCTCCCTAATCACATGATGTTTTGTAAGGTAATTTGTATTTCCTTATTGCCCCATTGTCTCCCTTCTGTAAAATTACTCATGATGTTATCCCTTAAAAGGGGCCCCAGAGGTGGATTTGGAGCTGCTCTCTTTAACCTGACTTAGGAGTCAGTTCTTGGGTGCACCCCAATAAAAATCAAACTTGCTTCAAATTTGGCTCAAAGTGTGGTAGTTGTCTTACTCTCCCCATTGAGATAAAGATTTGTTGCAGAGCCCCAGTGAGATTCACACCACCCACTCAAATTCTAAACCTGGACTTTAGCTCCAGAACTACAGGGGGAGGGGGCCAGAAGGTTGCCTCAGACATTCCAGGGCTCCAGGGCTGCCCTCAGTTCGAGGACTTTGGGGTGGACTTCCATGCTGAGAGAAGCAGCAAGCATCTATGGAAGGTCACTGGCGAGTTATACTCAAGTTCTATTTTGTGGGATTCCCATCTGGGACATGGAGGGGATTTGATGGGACCCCAATATTCTCCTGTTCAGGACAAAAAGTGAGCTATCACTCCACCCACCTGGTGTGTTTTTATATCCTGTTCGTCTTGTCGTATATCTTGTCTTGTTTTTTACTTCATTTTTAATGTCCCTTTCAGCCATTTGTGCTTTCTGTGTTAATTGCTTTAGTTTGGACTTGGGACTACTGAACCCATGGAAAGTATGGGTAATGAAACTAGCAAGCCTAACAGTCCTCTAACCTGTGTTCTAAAGAATTTTTGATAAACTTTACCCCCTATAGATAAGGAGGATTATGGTTAGCCAATCACCAAGCATCACCTCTAACTACTCTGTGAAACTGAATGGCCCACATTTGGGGTTGACTGGTCCTCCCAGGGTACTTTTGATTCTCAGACAGTCTGGGCAGTGGTAAATGTCACTGTCAGTAAACCTGGAATGAGGAACCTGGCTGACTCCATTTTGAAGGCAGGAACCATTATGCTGTATTTTTAAAAATAAATGTCTGTTTACTGTGAGAGTTGAGTTGCTCTGCTTCCTGGAATCCGACCTTCCCAACCTATGTCCTTGATTTGTTTTTGAGAATATCCTGGTCCTCCCTAATCACATGATGGTTGACCTCATGATGTTTTTTAAGGTTTTTTTTTGTATTTCCTTATTGCCCCATTGTCTCCCTTCTGTAAAATTACTCATGATTTTACTTCTTAAAAGGGGCCCAAGAGGTGGATTCGGGGCTGCTCTCTATAACCCAATTTAGGAGTCAGTTACTGGTCAACTCTTGAGGGCACCCCAATAAAAATCAAGCTTGCTTCAAATTTGGCTCAAATTGTGGTAGTGATCTTATTCTCACCATTGGGATTAACAGAACTTATAGGATGGAAGGAGAGAATCAACTCTGCAAGTTGTCCTCTGACCTCCACACAGGAACCATGACCAAAATAAATAAATAAATAGTATTTTACAAAATAATAAATAAGCAACATGCTTAAGAGGTTCTGTGACAAGCCCCAATTTCTGCTCACAGTGCAAAATTCCCACACTTCATAGAAGTAGGGAGAGTAAAAGCAAATCCTATAACTCTCCTGAGCAGTTAAAGGCAAGCAAAGCACAACTAATGGTGATCTCACCTGACCGTGCGCCCCACCCCAATGCTAAAGGAAAGCATCTCCTTTTAACATCCATCAAACTATAGTGGAGACTCCTATCACAAGAGAAAAGCTGGCTTGGGATGTAGCTTGGTAGTAGAGCTCTTGCCCACCATGGTGTACAGCCCTGAATTCTACCTCCCAGGAACACAAGAATTATGAACTTATTTACCATAAGTTTTATGTGGCATGGGAGTATTCATAAAGAACTGACTTTCAAATAAACAAGCAAACTTAGATATTTTCATGCTAGATTTAATGATGAGCAGACAACAGACGATAGTCACAGAAGTAGACACAGCGCAGAACATGACATAATGGAACTGAGCATAGACAGGGATAGCTAGTGAGAACCATGTCTTCATTATCTTCCCTGTGCCCTTTGGACTTTGGAGAATAAGGATGGTTCTGCCTTTTCTCTGGTATCTCCCATATTCGAGTCTTTCATCATTTGTTTATAATCTGATACATGAGAGAAGGCTGTTCATGCAACTTGTTCAATATTTCAACTGCTATATTTTGGAGTAGCTGTTAGCATTCGGGCACACCTGGTCCACCCATTGAAGACCTCTTAGAGAGTGCATAACCCCTATGCACTTGTGCTTGCCAGTACTCAGGCAGTACTGTGGCCTGCTCAGGGTTCTGATGTCTTCAACTACGTGACTACAGCTATGCCCCCTTTTAAAAGACGGGACCCTGCCTATTTTCTCTCTTCTTCCTCTTCCTGTTCCTCTCTTCTGCCCATCTCTCTCTGTCTCTAGCTCTTTGCCTCTCTCTGTATCCCCCCCCCCTTCCTATGAGGCAGCTCTATGCTCCCTTTCTCTCTCCCCTCTCTCCCTTCTGCCCCCCCCACCCAGAACAAGAGTGATGTCTGCATGGTGCGTCTGTCTCTCACGTGTTGTAGGACCCCTTGGCTACAACCCACCAATGTCTCGCTCACACTGTATCATAAGAGCAGCCTATCCAGATCCCATAATCTCCATGGAAGTGTTTTTCATCTTTCCATTGTAAAATGACACAGAACAAGAAGATATGGGCACTAATGAGATACAAACAGGAACTTGAAGCGTAGGAACAGGGTCAAATCCCCATCACTGTGAGGCTCAGCCTTTCACTGCTGCTACAGCCTAAGGAGTTCCTCCTATTCTCTTCAGTTCATACCATGATCTTGACTTGTGCTGCCAATAAGGATCAAGACAAGTTAGTTGAAGTAGAATTATAATTCATTTAAAATGAAATAGAACTTGACATGGTGGCACATGCTTTTAATCCTAGCACTTTGGAGGCAGAGGTAGGCAGATCTCCATGAGTTGAAGATCAGCCTGGGATACATAGGGAGATATATATGTTCTCAAAAAAGAAAGAAAGAACAAAAGAAAGGAAGGAAGGAAGGAAGGAAGAAGGAAAGATGATAATATGGGGTTTAAAATGGGTGGACAGAAAAGCAAGGAACAGAGATGTTTAATTATAAATAATAAAATATGATTTTGCTCATTGGATAGGATATACAATCAGTTTCAAAGATCAGGCAAAAAGTTAAAAAGTAAAAGTAAAAAAGTATTTTGTGTGTATGTGTGCAAGAGAGAAAGAGAGAGATGTGAATTACTTATTCCCCTTACTTTGAAGAATTTCCTTTTGTAGCTGAAATTGTGATGTGAGATGACATCTGTGGTACATTTTTCAGGTTTAGGGAAGAAAGAGATGTGATAAGCTGATAGTCATATATATTTTGATCTTTAACATGGCTCACTAACTGTTTTAACAGTCCTGTCTCATCTATCTCTCTGAAAAGTGAGTTTGACCCATTATATTTTAGATGTGTGAATGCTTTGCCTGAATGTATGTCTGTACATCACATACATGCTGGCCTCGAACTCAAAAAGATCTGCCTACCTCTGCCTCACGAGTGCTGGGATTAAAGGCGTGCGCCACCAACACCTGGCTATCAGATGGCTTTTTCTTGCCCTCTAGCATTCTCCTTTTCCAGCTATGGACAGGGCCCCTCTGGAATGAAGGACTTCAAAAGAGAAAAGATAACATGATCTTTCAACCTGTACAGCTTCTTTGATGAAGTAGAACTCCAGTTTGTATAACCCACCTTGGAGAAGAGGAAATCTGGCTTCTATGGTTCACTTTGGGGGCAGCACGGGACAGAGACAGGAGACAAGGAGACAGGAGAAGAGCAGACACTTGACTCCTGAGGTTGCTTTTGAGCCCTTCCAGTTTCCTCTGGTTCAAAGATACTATACTTTGGGATATCATTTTCTGGCCCCCATTAAAGGGCTATTTCCCTTATTAGGCTAGATAAAGGAAAAGAAGCTTGGAGCTTCTTGGGGTAGGATAAATTATGGGAAAGTGACTAAGAACTGTACAGTAACCAAAAGCTATTTGGTAAGATAAGAGACATGTCAGGTACTAAGAGCTGTTTCCGGGATAGTTCTCTTTCTGGTATATCAGAGAGGCACTGTTATGCTACTGGAAATTTGGGGAGTTCCACAAAGGATACCTCCAAATAACAAGGAAATTAGGGTCCTCACTCCAGGTTCTTGGTCTAAGAGAATTTAAGGACAATACAGGAAAGAAGGAATAATCTGGAAAGAGTGAGAAAGATCAGAATGTCTTTAAAAGCTTGCCCACATCTTAGTAATTATCTGAAAGAAAGCAAAAGAGCTAGAATGGGGAGGAGGAAGAGGAGAAGGAAGAAAGCAAGAAAGGAAGGAGGGAGAAAGAGAGTTACACCTCAGACAAGCAGACCTAACAGAACCTCATGGCAGCTCTGTAGCTATTGCACTGCGATGTGAATGGGTCCAAGAAGAAAAAGTACATTATCTCATTAAAGAGGAAAGTATTACTCCCATCTCTTTAGCATAGTCTTAGGTGAGTCTGTCTTCTAGGGGGTGGTCCTATTACTAGAATTTTGGAATCCTTCATGACTGGGGGACGATACAGGGGAAACTGGGGTGCCCTCCCCTACTTGAGGTTCTTATTGTCATAAAAAAAGATTTAAGGTGGTTCTCTCCTCTTCCCCTGGGGCCACCTGGGAAGGCTTTGCTCACATTAAACCTGGATTTATTCATTTGGTTTGATTGACTTATTACATCAGCAGTGGCCAATTTCTAATAACCAGCGATTCATAGCTTATCATCTTGGTGCTTAACCCGAGTAGAGTTTTCCAGCAACCACGTGCCTATGGAAAATGACTCTCCCTCCCTGCCATTGGACAGACTTGCTCTGTGAGATACCCAATTTCAAGCCAACAGGCTCTAAGGGACCTAGGATCCCTTCTGCCTTCCAGTCTGCTTGCCAAGCCACTGCAGTGCCAGGCACCTCGCCCGTTCAGGAGTAGGGACTGTTCCTGCCTCTTGGGATTCCTCGTCTGGGAAATGTCCCACACAGGAATATCCCAAACCTTCTACCATTTTGACCCCAGGCTATTTTGGAGGACAATCCACCACAATCTCCAGGCCTCTGGCTAATGACATGTGAATAGATACTTCCGGGTCCAAGTTCGATCCCCAACACCCTGTGAAATTTTCCAAACTGGGGCCGTCTCACCATATGCTGGTTTGAGCTACACTAGCCAGGTTCATGAGCACTGTATTCCTGCTGCTTCTTCTCCCATTGTCTGTCTCTGTCTCTAGCCTGTCTCTGCTTGAGGCTTTTGCTTGCAGGCAATCTCCTTGCGTCTCTGCCTGCCTGTATTTCAAGCTTCTATCCATTTGCTTTCCCAGTTTCCTCGACTTGTTACTTTCTTGGATGTTCATGCTAACTTTGCCTTTGTTTCCCTGATCAAGCCACAATGGGATTCATGCCCAGCACATGGCTGTTCGCTCCCCCTTCCCATTCTGTGGTCTGTTGTTTTTGTCTTGTTGACTGTGTCCTTTGCCTTATAGAAGCTTCTCAGTTTCAGGAGGTCCCATTTATTAATTGTTGATCTCACTGTCTGTGCTACTGGTGTTATGTTCAGGAAGCCATCTCCTGTACCAATTCGTTCAACCACCTCCTCTTCTAAATGGTTCAGTGTGACTGGATTTATGTTGAGGTTTTTGATCCATTTGGAATTAAGTTTTGTGTATGGTGATAGATAGGGGTCTGTAGGCAGTCTTCTATATGCTAGCGTGAAGTTATGCCAGCATCATTTGTTGAAGATGCTTTCTTTTTTCCATTGTATAGTTTTAGATTCTTTGTCAAAATCAGGTGTTCATAGGTGTATGGATTAATATTAGGGTCTTCAATTAGATTCCATTGGTCTACCTGTCTATTTTTGTTCCAACACCAACCTGTTTTCATTACCACAGAAGTCAGAATTGGTGATGCCTCCTGAAGTTACTTTATTGTATATAGTTATTTTGGCTATTCTGGTTCTTTTATTTTTCCATATAAATTTCAGAATTATCCTTTCCAGGTCTGTGAAGAATTGTGCTGGGATTTTGATAGGGATTGCATTGAATCTGTAGATTGCTTTGGGTAAGATTGCCATTTTTACTATGCTGATCCTACCTATCCAAGAGCATGGGAGATCTTTCCATTTTCTTGTATCTTCTTTAATTTCTTTCTTTAAAGACTCAAATTTCTTGTTATACAGATCTTTCACCTGTTTGGTTAGAGTTACCCCAAGACATTTTATGTTGTTTGTGGCTACTGTATAGGGTTATGCTTCTCATGTTTCTTTCTTAGCACATTTATTGTCTATATATAGTAGGGCTACTGATTTTTTGAGTTAACCTTGTATCCTGCCACTTTGCTGAAGGTGTTTTTCAGCTGTAGGAGTTCCCTGGTAGAAATCTTCGGGTCACTTACATAGACTATCATATCATATAAAAATAATGAAAGTTTGATTTCTTGCTTTCCAATTTGTATCCCCTTGGTCTCCTTCTGTTGTCTTATTACTCTGGGAAGAACTTCAAGTACAATATTGAATACATATGGAGAGAGTGGACAGCCTTGTCTTGTTCCTTGTTTTAGAGGAATCGCCTTGAGTTTCTCTCCATATAGTTTGATGTTGGCTGTCGGTTTGCTGTATATTGCATTTATTATGTTTAGGTATGTTCCTGTTATCCCAGGTCTCTCTAAGACCTTTGTTACGAAGGGGTGTTGAATTATGTCAAAGGCTGTTTCAGCATGTTGTGAAATGATCATGTGATTTTTCTTTTTCAGTTTGTTTATATGGTAGATTATATTGAAGGATTTTTGTATGTTGAATCATCTCTGCATCCATGGGATGAAGCCTACTTGATCATGGTGAATGATTTTTCTGATGTGTTCTTGGATCTGATTTGCCAGTATTTTATTGAGTATGTTTGCATCAATGTTCATGAGAGAGATTGGTCTGTAGTTCTCTTTCTTAGTTGAATCTTTGTGTGGTTTGTATACCAAGATGATTGTAGCCTCGTAAAAGAGTTTGGCAATGAATGATCTTTCCCCTTCTATTATATGGAACAATTTGAAGAGTATTGGTATTAGCTTTTCTTTGAATTTCTAGTAGAATTCTGTGCTGAAATCATCTGTCGCTGTACTTTTTTGGTTGGAAGACTTGATGACTGCTTCTATTTCATTAGGGGTTATATGTCTATTTAAATTGTTTATCTGTTCTTAATTTAATTTTGGTAGGTGATGTCTATCCAGAAAATTGTCCATTTCCTTTAAATTTTCCAAATTTGTGGAGTGCAGGTTTTGAAAGTATGACCTGATGATTTTCTGGATTTCCTCAGTGCCTTTTGCTATGTCCTTTTAATTTCTGATTTTGTTAATTTGCATATTCTCTCTGCCTTTTGGTTGGGTTGGATAAAAGATTGTCTATCTTATTGACTTTCTTAAAGAACCAATTATTTGTTCCATTGATTCTTTGTATTGTTTCCTTTGTTTCTACTTTATTGATTTCAGCTCTCAATTTGAGTATTTCCTGGTGTCTACTCTACATGGGTGAGTTTGCTTCTTTTTGTTCTAGGATTTTCAGGTTTTCTGTTAATTCTCTAGTGTGGCTCTTCTCCAGTTTCTTCATCTGGGAACTTTGTGCTATAAACTTTCCTCTTAGAACTGCTTTCAGAGTGTCCCATAGGTTTAGGAATGTTGTCCTTTCATTTTCCCTGAATTCTAGGAAGTGTTTGATTCTTTCTTTATTTCCTCCTTTACCCAGGAGTGATGCAATTGAGCATTGTTCAATTTCCATGAATTTGTGAGGATTCTGCAATTTGTGTTGTTGTTGAATTCTAATTTTAAGCCATAGTGGTCTGATAAGATACAGGTGGTTATTCCAATTTTTGTTTATGTTGAGGTTTGCTTTATTGCCAAATACGTGTTCGATTTTAGAGAAGGTCCCATGTGGTGCTGAGAAGATTTTATGTTTGGATGGAATGTTCTATAGATGCCTGTTCAACCCAGTTGGGTCATAACTTCTGTTAGTTCCTTTGTTTCTTTGCTAAGTTTCTGTCTGGTAGTCCTGTCCAGTGGTGAGAGCCAAGTGTTGAAGTCTCCCAGTTTAAGTGTGTGGGGTTTAATGTGTAATTTCAGTTTTAGTAATATTTCTTTTCCGAATGTGTGTGCCTCTGTTTTGGGGGCATAGATGTTCAGAATTAAGACTTCAACCTGATTGATTTTTCTCATAACGAATATAAAATGACCTTCTTCATGTCTTTTGATTAATTTTAGTTTGATTTCTAATTTGTTAGATATTAGGATAGCTACACCTGCTTGCTTCTTAGGGCCATTTGATTGAAAAACCTTTTCCCAACCCTCTGAGGTAACATCTGTCTTTGAAGGTGAGGTGTGTGTCTTGCATGCAACAGAAGAATGGATTTTGTCTTCATATCCATTCTCTTGGCCTGCTTTTTTAATAGATGAGTTAAGACCATTTATATTAAGGGATATTAATGACCATTGATTGTTGAATCTTGTTTGTTTTGGATTTAGTTTTGGTGGTGATATTGCATATGAATTTTCCCCTATTTCTGGCTTTTGGAAAAGTGAGATTATCTATTGCCTGTGTTTTTGTCAGTGTAGTTAATTTCCCTAGGTTGGAGTTTTTTATATTGTTGTCTTCCCATCCTATCTTCAAATATCTTTGTTTCATTCTTTTTCCCATGGCTAGCCCCATTCGTAAGGTTGGTAATAATAACCTATTTTTTTTCTCCTAGCAACCTGCTTTTTCTGCATTCTTAAGGAAAAGAAGCTTGAGATCTCCAGGAGTTAACTGAATGCTTCTCCACCCATAACTCCTGCTGAGTGTGAGCCCACCAATTCCTTACTCCAAGTACCCACATCATCCCATGTCCACAGGAAGCAGCCAGACATGAACTGGCATTCATATACCCAGAGTCTGGAATGTTCTGGTGAAAGCCCCATCTGAGCCCTTGGCATCCATATACCCAAAGAGTCTGAGTTGGTTAGCTGGAAGTCCCACCTCTCTCTCCCCAGACCCTGCTCTTCCCTCAGAAAGCCCACTAGACAGCAGACCCTCCACTCAGAAAGCCTGCCATTGGCGACTCCACCCCCATAGGGAATTTAAAAGCCCCCTCCTCGTGGTTTCCCCTCGTGGCTCTCTCTCCTCTTTCCCTGGGGCCACCTGGGAATGCTTTGCTCAGATTAAACCTGGCTTTATTTTTTTAGAAAAGAGTTAAGAATGAACTAAAAAATGAGACTCAGACACAATTGTGTTTGAGTTTGGAAGAAAAACTCCCTAAGGCTGGCAAGCTGTAAAACCCCAGGAGCTGCCCAGAGGAGGAGAATAGAGGAAAGGAGGAAAAGAAAAGCCAAGTCACTTAGGCAGGCAAAGAGGACAGACACATAGTGGACAACCAGCCACATTGTAGGAGGGAGGCTTTAGAGAAAGAGTTAGGGAAGTCACAAATGTTGCTGAATCCGGAAGTGTTAAGGAAAGCATGCTTGGAAATGACTTAGAAATGAAAAAGGAAGAAGTTACCCTACAGCTCAGTAGGAAATTGCACTAGGAGCAGGGAGTCTGGGCAGGAAAGATAGTTTCTCATGAAAAGGCTAATTATTCTGACCAAGTCTTCAGTGCAGCTTAAGGTGAGTCTGCCTTCATAAGGGTAGTCCCTTGACCCTGTGATTAGCTCATTCCAACTGGATTGTTAGGTATCTACCCAGTCCAGGGATTGCATCCTCTTGACCAGAGGGAAACAGGTTTTCATTAATGGACCTATAATGCTACTGTAACAGCACATTCCAAATGAGAGTTCGTATGACCTCCACCAAGGGAAATGTATGCATGCATGCTGCTGCTGTTTTCACAGAAAGGAAGAAGACTGAAAGCTAAGCCTCTTTACTCCCAAACCATCCTTAAGCCAAATTGACATTTTGTATCTCTTTCACCACCTCACTGTCTGATTAGTAAATACATGTGGGCCAAGAGCAGAACGTGCCCGTGGTAAGAGCCTTGGGTTTGGTGGCTGCTCTGTCATCCCCATTTAACAGAGCTTGGCAGCGAGTACCAAAGACCAATCACAAAAGGAAAAGTACAAAGGGCATTCCAACTTCTCTTTGGTGACTGCCAAGATCCCATCAGTTTTCATGCCTGGGAAAGCTGGAAAGGGGGCCTCAAGCCCTGGGAAGGAGGGGCCTGAGTAAGTGGGTAATGAGTCAGAAAGGAATGTCTGCTAACTAACACCCACATGCCTGCCTGGCAACGTGAAGAGGACCCTTGTAAATTCCTTTTCACATACCAGGGGCTCACAGCGCTCCAGAGGGCACTTGTTCCGTGCGAGTGTCAGCCCTGCACTTTGCAGAACAGTAGACTGCTTGTGTGCCCTTGGATGGAACTCTGCCACCACCATACCTGTCTCCCTCCGGCTTTCTTGGCTCTGGCCAGGGTTGCCTTTTTCTTTTTAAAATTCAGTCACAGTATAATCCTGAAGTGGGGAAAATCCAGGGCCTAGGCCAGAGAGGGCATGAAAGCTTGTGTCAATAAAGCCCTGAGCCGGGTTTGGCAGTTTGTTTCCCTTTAAATAAATAAGCCTAGGACACAAGTTCCTGAATTTGAAAACAGATATTTTTAAAGTAGATTTCTTAGGCAACAAAAATAAATTTAAAAGTTCAGTCAAAGTCAAAGACTCTTAGATAGTAGGTCAGAGACAGTCGTTTTTGGAAGCCCAACACACCCTTTGATGAAACAGCAAAGCACACTAAAACAGAGAGGATGACCCTGCTCTGTTTTAACTGATACATGGGCCAATAAGGGGAGGAGAGGGGACTCCTTCCCAAATGAACTCAGAATGTCCATCAAGAGTCATGTACTTCCTGGCCAAAGAGTGACAAGGAACATTGCTTCTCTCTTACGGAGCACTCATCCTACCAGCAATACCTCCTTTCTAGAGCAAGAATTCTGTCAAATGCTCAGAAAAAGACGCTCCCCTCCAAAGGAAGTGTAATGCCTGAGTTCTTACAGAAGTGTCTTTGTAACCCTCACTTCTCAGAGGAACCATCCTCCACAAGGCCGTGGTTGTTACAGGGGAAGGTGTAGGAGTCAATTTTGATCAAAGATTCCAAAGCCCACTTCCCTCTTTCTAGGTCTGAAAAAACTTGCATGTGAGTATGGTTTGGTGGGGGTAGGTGAGACAGAAAGGTAGACTGGGCACGTGTCTTCCAGTCCTATTTAGAAAACAAAATTTATTGTCTAAGGTAGAGGCGATTCGTACTTCAGTGGGACAGTCTTTATTGCTTCTAGCTCCTGCTTCCTGTGTTATCTGATGGTGACTGCGATGGATAGATCGACTTCACCACTCAGAAAGCTGGAGGTGAGTGGTAGGAATGCAAATCCTGTCCTGTCTGCTTCAACTGACTTCCTTCTCCTCCCAGAGGGAAGAAAAACAATAAACAGTTTTCCTCCATTTGCAGTTCATTTCAGCATCCTTCCCCAAGCCCTATAAGTGTGGGCTGTGCTCTTTAAAAGACTTATTTTATTCAGTGTGTGTGTGTGTGTGTGTGTGTGTGTGTGTGTGTGTACAGGTGCCTTTAAAGGTCAGAAATGGGGTGTGGGATCACTGGGGGCTGGAGTTACAGGGGTATGTGAGTCCCTCATGTGTGCTGACATCTGAAGTCTCATCCTCTGCTAGAGCAGTATGTGCTCTTAACTGTTGAGCCAGCTCTCCAGGCCCTGGCATGTTTATTGTTAAAGCACAGTATGACATCTGACTGGTTCCCTATATTATAAAAATGAAATTTTTTTGTGCTCCAGTTAGCATCTCTGTGTGAGCCGTGATTCTACTGCAGTAGAAGTTGCCAATACTGTGTCATGTGATCTACATATTAGGGACAGATGCCTCCTACAAAATTGCTCAAAGAGGAAGCAAGGAAGTGGCCTTTCAAGACACATGCTTCTACTTGTGCTGCTAGCCTCCTCAGTTAAACAAAGTTGTCTAAAACAAGAACCGAGTCAACCTTCAGCAGAAGGCACCTTTCCCACTTTAGAAGATTTATTTCTTATGCTCTTCATTTGCAGGTTGCAGCTTGGGAGAGCTGAGTCTCAGCCAGAAGGCAGGTCTGAGTTTCAGTTAGCTTCCTTGCATGCCACCCCCACCCTGTGCCCTGCCAGCATACAATGACCATTGGGATTCCTGGAATTCCTAGCATAGCACAAAAGGCATGTTTGACCCAGTAAATGCCCTTGAACCAATGCTCTGACCCAACATCCCATTTTATTCTTTTATTCACATCCAGAGGTTAAGACTTACTTATGCAAATCCTCTGCCAGAGATCAGTTCATCTTAACCCCTTGGTTTTCATTTTTCTAATGGTCTCAGGTATTTTGTTAGACCATGTGGGTACTCTCCATTCACTGAAAATCTCTAGGGCTAGTAAGAATTCAATCACAAAGGGAAGACAGTGGGGGTCTTAGAAACATTGAAAAGGCTTCCTTTGAAGTATTCTAATGAGCTTTCAGAGGCCACCCAGTTTACAAAGTTAAAACAAAGCTACAACCTCATGCACCACGTTTGATTCACAGAAAGTAAGCTTTTGCCACATCAAATCTTCATGCAAGACATTTCTAAGAGTGCAAGATGTTCAATGAACCTCTCCTAGAGCCCGGCTAATACTACTGAAGAAATCAGTATTACAAGGGTATTTGAAGATTATTTCCAGGCAAAGGTGAAATCATGACCCTCCTGGAGTTACAAACAGAAACGTGAAAATTCTATTTTACCCTTATAATGGAGGGAACGAGGCACCTATTATAATGATCTTTGTTGTTGTTTTTAATAAGAAACCCCCATTGAGAGGGAATCTAGAGATGTTGAAGCCTCCCTATTCCCTATGGGAGAAGAGAGTCAACTGAACCAGACAAGACAGAATTTGCACCATCAGATAATACCTCTCAGTGAAGTATGAATTGCCTGTCTTTTATTTTAATTAATTCGTCAATTAATTAATTATGTTTGTCTTGGTCAGTGGCCTATTGCTGTGAAGAGACACCATAACCACAACAACTCCAATAAAAGAATTGAATTGGTGGCATGTAGATGGACATGGTGCTGGAGAAGTGGCTCAGGGTTCCACATCCAGACCCACAGGCAGCAGGAAGAGAGAGAGACACTGGACTTGAATTGAGCTTTGGAAACCCAAAGCCCACCCCCAGTAACACTTCCTCCAAGAAGGCCACACCTCTTAATACTTCACAAGTAGTGATACTCCCTGGTGACCAAACATTCAAATCTATGAGCCTGTGGGAACCATTCTCATTCAAACCACTACAATATTCATTTTGGGTTTTGAGATAGTCTCACTATGTATTCCTAGCTGGACTAGAAGTCACTATGTAGCTCAGGCTGGTGTCAAACTCACAGAGATCCTCCTCCTACCTCTGACTCCTGAATACTGGGATCACACACCTGTGGCTTTCACTTTTTTGTTTTTTGTTTTAATTTTAATTTTAAATAGCTCGTTTTACATGCCAATCCCAGTTCCCTCTCCCTCCCCTCCTCCCACACCCCCCCACCATATCCCCCAGCCTCCCACCCTATCACCATTTCCTTCCACAAAGAGGATATCTAGAGTCTGTCATTTCACTTAGGGTAGGGTCCAAGCACTCCCCTAAGAGTCCAGGCTGAGAGAGCATCCCTCTTTGTGTTATGGACACACGATATCTGTTAGTATTCGAGGGATAAACACTGATCCACTGCTCAGGACCCCATAGGTTGCCCAGGCCTCCTCACTGACTCTCACATTCAGGGGGTCTGGATCAGTCCCATGCTGGCCTCCCAGATGTCAGTCTGGGGTCCAAGAGCTCTCCCCTGTTCAGATCAGCTGTCTCTGCTGGTTTTGCCAGCCCATTCTTTGCCAATTTGCTCATTGCTCCTCTCTAACTGTCGCTGGGTTCCTTGGGTTCAGCTCAGTTTTTAACTGTGGGTGTGGGAACACCAGACGCGACATGTGGGTGTTTGTCTCTGCTTCCATCAGTCACTGGATGAAGGCTCCAGGATGGTTCATTATCAGGAATGGGCATTCGAGGTGGTCTCTCCACTATTGCTTAGCTTGCCAGTTGGTGTCATCCCTTTAGATCATTAGAGGTCACACTGGTGCCTGATCTGTCTTCTAACCTATCAAGTCTGGGTTTCACTGTGTAGCCCTGGCTGTCCTGGAGCTGTAGACCAGGCTGGCCTTGAATTTACAGAGATCTACCTACCTCTGAGTGCTGTGATGAAAGGCATGTGCCACCAGCACCCAGTAGCTTTCACTATTCAAATGTGGTTTAAGAGAAAGGTCTTATCCACACACACCCAGACCCATATTCATACTTCTCACTGAGGAGGATAAGATTGATATCAGCTGAAATCCAGCCTTTGGGGTTACCTACAGAAGAATTCCAGGCTCTGGAGTCCCAGAACAAAGACTTGAAGAGGCACACACAGTTGCAGCTGAAGCAGGGGAAGTTTATTAGGAAAAGACAGTTCCAAGGGAGGAAATGGGTCTGGCTGAGACGAAGTTTAGCAGCTCTGCAATCCTCATTCAATAAGATCTGGGGTTTCTTGTTACAAGGCACAAGCTTTTTCTAAGTATGTCTGTCTGTTACTTGCAATTGGACATACAACTTTTTGTGTCTCATTAGGATTTTAACTCTTCACCCAAGAGTGTGTGTTTTAGTATTATAATGAGCCATAGGTTACTTTCAGATTCTTCAGAGCGTCTCTGCACCTAGACCACTGGCACCAGATAATCTTAGCCTGTTTGGGGAGAGGTAAGGAAGGGGCAATCTTAATGTGGGCTTGAGAAGTTGGTAAAAGTTGACATCCAAACTTATAAAATGTTTACCCTTTTCTTTACTCCCATGTCATGTGAAATTGCATCCAACCATGGGTTAGAGGAGTGATGCTTAGCACCATGAGTATGCAGCTTCATCCTGTCTCTCAATTATCTTTAAGTCATTTATGATCTTTTCCTCAATTGATTGTATTTTGGGAGGGGTCCAAGTGTCATCTACAAATTCATTAGTGAATGCTAGCAGGTGTTCCTCCACAAAGTGAATCAGATGGCTAAGAACTGATGTTTCTTTTTAAAAGGGTAAGTGCCTAAATCTTCCCTTTTGTTATCAATTTCAGAATGAAGTGTTAGTATAGTCGCCATTGCCCATCACCAAGTGCTAATGTGACTTTTTTCTTATTAGAGAATAATTCATGATACCAGTTTTAATTCATTCCGTGATTATAAACAATTACAGTTTTCCTTCTGGTCTTTTGTTATTATTTGCTTGTGTGTTTCAAAGCAGAGTTTTACTATGTATCTCAGGCTGCTTGAGTTCTAAAAACCCTCCTGTCTCAGTATTTCAATACTGGAAGACCAGGCCCTCAGTACCATTCCTGGTTTCAAAGCCACTGTTCTTATTGCTTCTTTATTTCAAATTTAGTCAGTGATAATGCCCATACTTTGAAAAAATAAACTTTATTTTTGTGTATGTGTGTATATGTGTGAGTACAAACTATGTTCATGCGATACCCTTGGAGATCAGAAGAGCCAGTCACGTGCCATGTGAGGTGATTGTGAGTGGTTTAATGTGGGTGCTGGGAACCAAACTCAGGTCCACTGAAGGAAGAGAAAGTGCTGTAACCACTGAGTAATCACTCAAGCCCCATGGAGAACCTTCTAAGGCAGTTCCTATGTTCTTTGGACATCTTCATTACTCTTTTGTGCTTTCCTGTTTTCTAAGATAAGAACCATACTCTCTTCATAATCCTCCTGTATTGGGCCAGAATGTACCTATTTCCTAAGAAACATCATTCCCTTACAGAAGCCTTTTAGTTTCATGAGCTCCCATTTGTTAATTGTCAATCTCAGTGTCGGTGCCACTGGTGTTATATTCAGGAAGTGGTCTCCTGTACCAACTCGTTGAAGAGTATCTCCCACTTTCTCTTCTAAAAGTTTCAGTGTGGCTGGATTTATGTTGAGATCTTGGATCCATTTGGATTTAAGTTTTGTACAAGGCGATAGACATAGATCTATCTGCAGTCTTCTGCATACCAGTACCCAGTTATGCCAGCACAATTTGTTGAAAATGCTTTCTGTTTTCCATTGTATAGTTTTAGCTTCTTTGTCAAAAATCAAGTGTTCATTGGTGTGTGGGTTAACATCAGGGTTTTCAATTCAGTTCCATTGGTCAACCTGCCTATTTTTGTGCCAATACCAAGCTGTTTTCAGGACTATAGCTCTATAATAGAGCTTGAAATCAGGTATGGTGATGCCTCCTGAAGTTCCTTTATTGTATAGGGTTGTTTTGGCTATCCTGGACCTTTTGTTTTTCCATATAAAGTTGATTATTGTTCTTTCCAGGTCTGTGAAGTATTGTGCTGGAATTTTGATAGGGATTGCATTGAATCTGTAGACTGCTTTTGGCAAGATTGACATTTTTATTATGTTGATCCTACCAATCCAAGAGCATGGGAGATCTTTCCATTTTCTGGTATCCTCTTTGATTTCTTTTTTTATAGACTCAAAGTTCTTGATATACAGGTCTTTCACTTCCTTGGTTAACATTATCCCCAGATATTTGATGCTGTTTATGGCTATTGTAAAGGGTGATGTTTCTCTGATTTCTTTCTCAGTCACTTCATCATCTGTATATAATAGGGCCTTGTATCCTGCCACATGGCTGAAGGTGTTTATCAGCTCTAGGAGTAACCTTGCGGAGTTTTTTGGGTCACTTATATAAACTATCATATCATCTGCAAATAGTGAAAGTTTGACTTCTTCTTTTCCTATTTGTATCCCCTTGATCTCCTTTTGTTGTCTTATTGCTGTAGCTAGAACTTCAAGTACAATATTGAAGAGATATGGAGAGAGTGGACAGCCTTGTCTTCTTCCTGATTTTAGAGGAATTGTGTTGTTTCTTTCCATTTAGTTTGATGTTAGCTGTTGGTTTACTGTATATTGCTTTTATTATATTCAGGTATGTTCCTGTTATCCCTGATCTCTCTAGGACCTTTATCATGAAGGGGTGCTGGATTTTGTCAAAGGCTTTTTCAGCATCTAGTGAGATGATCATGTGGATTTCTTTCGCAGTTTGTTTATATGGTGGATTACATTGATAGATTTTCTAATGTTGAACCATCCCTGTATTCCTGGGATGAAGCCTACTTGATCATGGTGGATGATTTTTCTGATGTGTTCTTGAATCCGGTTCTTGAATTTTATTGAGTATTTTTGCATCTATGTTCATGAGGGAAATTGGTCTATAGTTCTCTTTCTTACTTGTGTCTTTGTGTGGCTTGGGTATGAAGGTAATTGTAGCCTCGTAAAAAGAGTTTGGCAGTGAGCCTCCTGCTTCTATTGTGTGGAATACTTTGAGGAGTATTGGAATTAGCTAATCTTTGAATTTCTAGTAGAATTCTGCACTGAAGCCATCTGGGCCTGGCCTTTTTTTGTTTGGGAGACTTTTGATGACTGCTTCTATTTCATAAAGGGTTATAGGTCTGTTTAGATTGTTTATCTGCTCTTGATTTAGTTTTGGCAAGTGATATCTATCCAGGAAATTGTCCATTTCCTTCAAATTTTCAAATTTTGTGGGGTATAGATTTTCAAAGTATGCCCTGATGATTCTCTGGATTTCCTCAGAGTCCGTTGTTATGTCCTCTTTTTAATTTCTGATTTTGTTAATTAGCATGCTCTCTCGCTGTCTTTTGGTTAGTTTGGACAGAGGTTTGTCTATTTTGTTGATTTTCTCAAAGAACCAACTCTTTGTTTCATTGGTTCTTCTTTTTTTTCCTGGTTTCTACTTGATTGTTTTCAGCCCTCAATTTGATTATTTCCTGGTGTCTGCTCCTCCTAGGTAAGTTTGCTTCTTTTTGTTCTAGAACATTCAGCTGTGCTATTAATTCTCTAGTATGGCAGTTCTCCAGTTTCTTCATGTGGGCACTTAGTGGTATGAACTTTCCTCTCAGCACTGCTTTCAATGTGTCCCATAAGTTTGCGTATGTTGTGTCTTCATTCTCATTGAATTCCAGGAAGTCTTTAATTTCTTTTTTTTTAATTTCTTCCTTTACCCAGGGATGGTGCAATTGTGCATTGTTCTATTTCCATGAGTTTGTAGGGTTTCTGTGATTTGTATTATTGTTGAATTCTAATTTTAAAGCACGGTGGTCTGATAAGATACAGGGGGTTATTCCAATTTTTTTTGTATCTGTGGAGATTTGCTATGTTTCCTATTATGTGGTCAATTTTAGAGAAGGTTCCATGTGGTGCTGAGAAGAAGGTATATTCCTTTGTGTTTGGGTGGAATGTTCTATAGATGTCTATTAAACCCAGTTGCCCCTCAACTGAACAGTGGTTAGAGAAAATGTGGCACATTTACACATGGAGTATTACTCAGCAGAAAAAAACAATGGAATCTTGAAATTCGCAGGTAAATGGATAGCAGTGGAAGAAATGATCCTGAGTGAGGTAACCCAGTCACAAAAAGACAAACATGGTATGTACTCACTCATATATGGATTTTAGACATGGATCAGGAGATTGCCAGTCTGCACTTCCAATGACAGAGAGTCTGGGAAACAGGAAAGAACCTAAAAGATATGCTTGGTACCCAAGAGAAGAGAAATGAGGCAAGATCCTCTGAACAGATGGGGAACACGGCGAGGGGTGGGAGGGAGAGCTGGGAAATAGAGAGGGGGAGAAGAGGAAGAGAGAGTAGGTCGTGCAGGAACAGGAAGGTTGAGTGGGGGGGGTAGAATAGGGGGAAGAGGGAATCATGGTTTAGAAGAGAGATCAGGCACCATTGTGACCTCTAGTGATCTAAAGGGATGATACCAACAGGCAAGCTAAGCAATAGTGTAGAGACCACCTCGAATGCCCATTCCTGATAATGAACTTGATGTCTATAACCATCCTGGAGCCTTCATCCAGTGACTGATGGAAGCAGAGGCAAACACACAATTAATCACTGAACTGAACCCAAGGAACCCAGTGACAGAGAGAGAGGAGTGATGAGCAAATTGGCAAAGAATGGGCTGGCAAAACCAGCAGAGACAGCTGATCTGAACAGGGGAGAGCTCTTGGACCCCAGACTGACAGCTGGGAGGCCAGCATGGGACTGATCCAGACCCCCTGAATGTGAGAGTCAGTGAGGAGGCCTGGGCAACCTATGGGGTCCTGAGCAGTGGATCAGTGTTTATCCCTCGAATACTAACAGATATCGTGTGTCCATAACACAAAGAGGGATGCTCTCTCAGCCTGGACTCTTAGGGGAGTGCCTGGACCCTACCCTGAGTGAAATGACAGACTCTAGGTATCCCCTAGGTGGAAGGAATTGGCAATAGGGTGGGAGGATGGGGGGGGGGAGTGGGGTGCAGGAGGAGGGGAGGGAGAGGGGACTGGGATTGACATGTAAAACAAGCTATTTAAGATTAAAATTTAAAAACAGTAAAAAAAAAAAGGAAACACCATTCCCTTCTATTAGGACACGGCATTTAGAAACCATGATTTGCTTTTGAGGCATGCTTATTGCTAGAAGGATCTGACTGTTTCTATGCCAGAGAAACACACAGTGCTTAGAAATTCAAAGGGTCAGGTTCATGAGCTTGCCGCTGGTACAGTCACACAGGTGCTCCTGTTATGAAGTGCTTGGTGTGACCACTGCCTGGATATTTTTGAAGTTCTGTCTCTGTATTGGAGTTTTGAAAGTAGAGTCCAACGAGGTCAAGGAGTATGCACTAAGGACTTGAAAATATGGCTCATTCACAGCGCACTGATTTTCCCAGGATGGGTTCTAGTGAGTCACCCACTCTTCTGCACAGCCTTTCAACTTTTGTCTCACTGATCATGTGACTGTGATCTCACACTGCAGTCTCAACCAGAGAGGTACTTTTCTGAGGAGTGTCACTTGTAGCCTCCCTTTAGTCAGTCAGTCAGTATGTTTAACAAGCAAGCAGAATGCCAAGCTTGAAAGTGGCTTCCAGCCAGATGGTGATGGTGCAGACCTTTAATCCCAGCACTCTGGAGGCAGAGACAGGACGATCTCAGCTAGTTCAAGGCCAGCCTGATCTACAGAGTGAGTTCCAGAACAGCCAGGACACAGAGAAACCCTGTCTCAAAAAAAAAAAAAACAGAAAACAAAAAACAAAAAAAAACAAAAAAAGTGACTTCCAAGAATAAATACCTAAAGGTCTCTGTGTTAACCTACCAGACATTGTGGCACATGCCTTTAATCCCAGCACTCAGGAGGTAGAGACAGGCAAACCTTTGGAAATTTGAGGTCAGCTTGGTTTACATGGAGAGTCTTTGTCCAGCCAGAGCTACACAGTGAGACTCTCCAAAACCTCACAGTTTTCTCCTTCAAAATGGGCATCTTTAAGATAAAATGCCTACTCCCATTCCCCCTTCCCCTATAGTCTGGACATGAATAAAGAGTTATTTATAACAGAGATCTGAGACAACTGAGGCCAATTAGAACCAAGTTCACCTTTCACACAGGAAGTTCCTGTTAAACTGTCTTAAATCTGTCAACACACACACACACACACACACACACACACACACACACACACACGCACGCACGCACGCACGCACACCACAGCTGTCACCACAAAGAGAATATGATAGTAGTCAACTATAAGTGCTCGGTGGTTCGGACAACAGATTTAGGTTGCCCTGAATACCACGTTCTGATGTGGTAACAGTTTCATAAAGTCTTTATAACAACAGAACAAAGGAAGTCATAAATCAATACTCATTTCAAATACATTGGTGGAAACTTGATGAAGATGTGATGTGTCAAAGCAAAGCAATTTCAGCTATAGTCCTCAGATGCTGTCTGACGAAATGCTTAGCTTTTGAGTTGGTGGAGCCTATGTCTTTTTGCATATCCCAAAGGGATTTATCTAATAATCACAGGGTGTTAGGTCTCACCCAGAGGTGGGCAATAAATGACGACTTAGGTGACTAAGATAATTTGAATCTGGACCTGCAACATTCCCACTCTCCACAATCATCAACATTTAAATCATAGCCTGGTAGAATGTTTAATATAGTTTGAGTTTATTTCTCTGAGAACTTCACCTAACAAATTTACAAAATTTCTAGTCTTCATTGAATGTGTTTCTACAAATTGTAATATGGTTACAGACATGGGGGTAGATTTAGAGAATGAATTCATTTTCTTTTACTAATTGTTATTTTTACTCTCATTTGGAATATACATGGAAATTAAGGTGTAGGGTAAGGATCCAAGTGTCTAGTAACAATCATACAAATGAAAACCAAATCTAGACTACCAAGTCTCTGACCAAAATTTTCATTAGAGGAAGACGTTGAGGAAAGGCAGCAGCATTGGTCATGGAAGACGTGGGTTCCCTGCTGACGGAGGAAAGAACAGACGTTGCTGTTGTTCTTGGAGACACATGCCTCCATCCTGGACTTGCTCTTGTGGTTTTGGCTTTAGTTTTTCTCTCTTGTGGTAAGATGGCGAGTGGACAGGAATGTGTGACAGGACACTTCACACACTATTACCAAAGAAGAGAAACATTTTTTTTGGTTATTTGAGACCAGGTTTCTCTGTCTAGCTTTAGAGACTGTCCTGGAACTCACTTTGTAGACAAGGTTGGCCTCGAACTCACAGAGATCCTTCTGTCTCTGCCTCCTGAGTGCTGGGATTAAAGGTGTGTACCACCAACACCCAAAGAAGAGAAACTCTTGGGAGGTGAGATTTTAGAAATGAAAGCCAAGAAAACCTCTTGCCTTTTCTTTCCATGAGGGTCCCTGTTTCCTTATCCCTACTATAGATGTGGTAATGAGTCTGGAAGGCCTCTGGAGTTGCCCAGTTCTTATGTCTCCTTACAATGAATTGCACAGAGACAAAGGATGGTTATTAAACAGAGTCCTTTGGAAGATGTGCCATACCTAACCTGTGACTCAGTGCTGAGAGAGTGAAAGGAAGCGTGGGGGCATGCTTTGTGACCTTTTATGAACTATTTACATAGCACATTCCCTGGTTGAACAAAGCCCAGGTAGGCTAACGGCTTCCAGTCTTCTATCTTCAGCCACCTTTCATGTTGAATTCTCGAATTGCCTCCTTCACCCTTTTCCCTACTCTGCTTCGCTGGCACTCCTGGTCCTGCACAGTTCCTCTGTCTCCACTACTGCTCTGTGAACCTAACAGGAACCTGAATGTGTAAGGAAGTTTTTTTCGGGTTGAGTGTTTATTTCACAACATCTTGAGACAAGACCCAGTGGTAGAATCTTTACTCTGAGATGGCACAGGTAAATGACAGTCATCTGATGACTATAGAGATATTCTATCACTAGTGTTTCTCTTCTGCCACAAACCTAATGTCTTCCTTTATCATTCTCCACCCATTTTTAGGTCTCTTTACTGAAACTGAAGCTTGAAGTTTTGGTGAGGCTTTCAAGCCTCTGGAGTCTGCTTGTCTCCATCCACCAGTGTTAAAGGCATGGGTGGCCATGCCCAGCATTTACATAGATGCTGGGGATTTGAACCCAGTTCTTCTTGCTTACACAGCAAGTGTTCTTACTAAACCATTTTGCCAGCCCTGCCTTCTTATTGCTTTCACAACAAGTAGACTCGCATCTTTATTTTGTATTGATTATGTTATCAGCCATGGAAACAAACCTCTTTTTTTAAGGAATAAAAATATATTTTCCATTCAAACTGTGTATTTGCCAACATTTATTTTATATACATATCTTTTTGGGGGGACATTGTGAAACAGGGTTTCTCTGTACTGCTTTAGATCCTGTCCTGAACGCACTCTGTAGACCAGGCTGGACTCGAACTCATAAAGATCCACCTGCTTCTGCCTCCTCAGTGCTGGGATTAAAGACATGGGCCACCACTGCCTGGCCCATAACTTTCTTTTTTAACACTGAATTTTTTTGGATCCTTGTGTCATTGACAATTGCTTGACTGCTTTACCTCCAATACACAGAGTTTTATTATATGTTATTATTTATTGTTTTAACATTTCTTCCAACAATTAAATTACAAAATGGTGTTTAGGATTTCTTTTCCAGGGCAAGAAAGATGGTTCGGTGGTTAAAGGGACTTTTTGCTCTTCCTGGGGACCCAAGTTTAGCTTCCAGCACTGTCATTGTGGGGTTCACAGTGTTCTGAAAGTCTGGTTCCAGGGTATCCGATGCCCTCTTCTGGACTTCATGGCATACACTCAGGCACACACTCAAAGTAAATCTTAAAAATGCTAAGTCTCTTTTCACTTCTTTTTAAGTTCTGTACAATCTGAGTACAGTGCGAATGACCTTAAAAAATACACACTTTTCTTCTCAGTATGATTCAACCGCCTTTTGATACACAGTTAGCTTCCTTTGTTTTCAGTTTTCCATTTTAGTCCTCCTATTTAAATTTGTTTTTGAAATGCTAAACATTTATACATTTTCTAAGTCAAAACTATATAGGAAGTTAAACTCAGAAATCTCTACAATGTTATACTCTTCCTAGGCCTCTATAGATAAACCATTTCTATTACCTTTTGGCTGTTTTTCTACTTACTGCTAGGAAAAAGGACCAAATGTATATACATATTTTTACTTCCCTCCTTTTATATAATAAAGATAAACTACTGTATATTGATATACTTTAATGACATAGTCTTTCCTTTCACACACTTTTTCTTATTCTTGTTATACACCTATATAGTACTTTATCATGACTCTAACAAAATTTCTTCAGTTCCTGTTTTGCTATTTAAAAAATGTCTCAATACTAGCCTCATGCATTTGCTATTTCATAATTATGAATACACACCCTCCAGGTAAATTCCCAACTATGGAATTGCTGGGTCAAGGGGGAAAACAAATCTGTTGTTATTACCCAATTCCTCTCCTTGTGGATTAGACCACAGTCCACTCACTCTGTCCAGCAATGTATGAACATGCTTATTTCCCCATGGGCCTGTCAATGGTGTTTTGACTGATTTGAGGGTTTTTCCCAATTAGATTTGTGTAAAATTATAACAATGAATCTTTAAGTGGCACTTACATTATTGTGAGTGAAAATGACCATTTTTTAAAGTGTTCATTCAAATTTTCCTGTGCTTTTTGCTCATTTTTTCTATCAGGGCATTGGTGTTCTTCTTTCTTTCTCTCTCATTTTCTCTCTTTCTTTGTTTCTTTTTTTAGACAAAGGTCTCACTATATTGCATTGGCTGTCCTGGAACTCATTCTGTAGACAAAGTGGTCTTGAACTCACACAGATCTGTCTGCCTCTAAATCCTTAGTGCTTGGATGGAAGGCATGTTCCAACATGTGGGCCTTTCATGTTTTTTCTTAATTGCTAAAATCTCTTTACTGATCAGAGAATATTCATCTTTGTTTATTGTTTGTATGTTTTCCTGAAGGTTTCTTAGGTTATATTTGATATATATTTTAATGGAGGCAAACTTATTAATTTTTCATTATTTATTTTTTTGTCTATTATCTCCTGCCACTATGTGGGTCTCAGAGATCAAGGTACTTCTGTCTGCTAAGCCATCCCACCAGCCTTTAACTGTTGATTTTGATTTTTGAGACATAGATTGAAACACTTTTCTCACACTGATACAAAAGAAAAATGCAGGGCACTTTCTACAATGGAGTGCCTCATTCCTCTCAGGGCCTTCTCCAAGGAAAGCCTAAGCTTAGCAGAGCAATCAAGCATAGGAAGACTGAGATTTTGAAAAACATCATACTCCCTAGACTCTTGAACTTGAAGGAACATGTGGCTATGAATTCCCTGGGTTTTCTCATTTCCCCCTTTATGTATTTGACAGGGCACTGCATGTGGTGGTTTGAATGAAAATGGCCCAAATAGGTCCCTAGGGAGTGATATTATTAGGAGGTGTGGCCTTGTTGGAGTAGGTGTGGCCTCATGGGAAGAAGTGTGTCACTGGAGTGGGTTTGAGGTCTCAGATGCTCAAGTCAGTCCAAGTGTTACTTTTTCTTGCTGTTGCCTGCAGATCCAGATATAGGATCCTCAGCTCCTTCTTCAGCCCCACACCTGCCTGCATGCTAGTATTCTTCTCACCGTGACTATAATGAACTGAACCTCTTAAACTGTAAGTCAGCCCCAATTAAATGTATTCCTTTATAAGAGTTGCTGTGGTCATGGTTCTCTTCACAGCAATAGAAACCCTAATTAGCACAGAAGTTGGTATCAGGGAATGGGGTATTGCTGTGATAGGCCTGACCATGTTTTTGTTTGAAGGAATGTGGACTTTGGTGCTTTGGATTTGAAAAGCAGTGAAATGCTTTAAGTGCTAATTAATGGACCATCCTAGTAGGAACATGGAAGACAGGGGTGCTAACGGTGATCTGAACTGTGGGCGCCTGCCTCAAGATGTTTCAGAGGAGAAGAATGTTAGTATAGAGACCAGTCTTGTGATATTTTGGTGAAGAATGTGGCTACTTTTTACCTTTGTCTAAAAAGTCTGCCTGAGGCTAAATTGAAGAGTTGTGAGTTAATAACATTGGCAGAGGAAATCTCAAAACAGTCTAGTATTGATTCTGTTGTGTGGGTATTAATGTCCATGCTTATGAATATAGAAAAACGAAAAGGAGCAAGCTGAGCAAAGAAAAATATTAAATGTACAATTTGATGAGAAAAAGGGGCACCAAGAAGTGGAAAAGAGCTAAGTCTTGTGTTCAAAGAGATACACAGACTAAAGAAAATCCTGGTGTTAAATGGAATAAAGGAAGTGGTGACCTCAGGGCAAGATCCCCCCAAGGTAAACTTCCAACATGTAAAATGGAATTAAAGAAAATCTCAGAGTCAGGTGTGGTGGTACATGCCTTTAATGTCAGCATTCAGAAGGCAAAGTTTGGTGGTTCTCTGAATTCAAGGCCAGCCTGGTCTACAGAGCAAGTTCCAGGATAGCCAAGTTTAGGCACTGAAGTAAGCCATCAAAAACAGAAAGCTAGTGAAGATGTAATTGAACAAGGGAGTCCTGGCAGCTTTAGTCATGTGGTTCTAAGTTTATAGTCAAGAATAGAAGAAAGGTGTTATAAAATCTTTCTCTGTGACAGAGGAGATCCACGGAGGCCAGGCACGTGTCAGGGGTGTTTCTGCATTGAGGACTAGAAAGGCCATAGTGTGACACTGTGAAGTTGAAGCCTGGAATGCCTTGGAGAACCCAAGATATTTACTATGCCAGAGTCATTAGATACCTGCCTTGGAGTGGAACCAGCACAAAAGAAAGTAGTGTGTTGCAGTCAACAGAGCTGAAAGGAGTTAGAGATCTGAAGAGCTCTTTGACATCAGACACGGAGATGCAGAGTTTGGTGCTTATCCAGCTGGTTTTCAGTCTTGCTTTGATTCAGTTTTTCCTCACTGTATTCAGTGTATTTCCTGTGCCATGATATCTTGCAAGTATGTGGTCTGCTTTTCGTTTTACAGGGGAATAAAGATAAGAGATTGCATGAATCTCAGGAGAAACTTCAAACTTTGGGCTTTTAAACATTGTGAGACTGTGATAGACTATGGGGACTTTTGAATTTTATATTGATTTTTATATTATGTTATGGCTACAAGCCTATGGGGACCAGGGAGTGGAATGTGGTGGTTTGAATAAAAACAGGCACAGCAGCCCATAGGGAGTGGCATTATTAGGAGGTGTGGCCTCTTTGGTGTAGATGTGATTTGTTGGAGGAAGTGTGTTGCTGGGGGTGTGCTTTGAGGTCTCAGATGCTCAAACCTGGCCAGGATGTCAATGTCTCTTCCTGTTGCCTTCAGGTATGGATGTAGAACTCTAAGCTTCCTCTCTAGCATCATGTCTGCCTGTGTACTGTCATGGTTCCCACCATGACGACAATGGACTAAACCTCTGAAGCCAGCCCTAATTAAATGTTTTACTTTATAAGAGTTGTCTCTTCACAGCAACAGAAACCCTAACTAAGACACTGAAGTAGCCACCAAGCCAGAACTTCAAAGCAGATTTTGAAAACAAGCATACTCCAAGGAAAGCCTGTCAGCTTCAGCAAAAGAACCATAAAAATGACGTTATAACAACAGAAATCTTTTTGGGCAATGGACACTCCACTTTGACCAAACACCAATGGGAAATATTCACCATTCCTCTTAGTGGTCTATTGTTCAGTGTCACGTAGAACAAATGGTGCTATGATTCCCTGTGCTGGTAAGGCTGAGCTGAAAGCTGAGCTTCTGTTCTCTTCCAAGTAGAAGTAGGCAGTTCTCTGATTTTCTCAAAGGAGTGTCAGTAGTGTCTACCACTGAGATGAGCCTACCAGACAGTAATAAGACTTGAGGAGGCAGAGAACTGTGTCAAACCCACACTCTGACTTCTTTCCACCCCAAGAGTTATCAGGCTTTTCAGTAGGGAGTTATCAACAAGATGGAATGACTCCATGACAGGTGGATATAGACAGCATTCTACTACCTACTCTCTCTCAGCCTGAGCTGTCATCAGGACCCAGTCTGGTGCTGAACCTTCACATAAACACACTGAGAAGACTGAAGGTGAAGCATTCCTGTGCTCCTACCCATATCAGAGGGTCCCAGTAGAGAGCTGAGCTTTTGCTCCTCCCAACATTAAAGAAGTTAAGTAGAATGAGGTAGGTTACTTCAGTGTTTGCACCCTCTACTAGTACCAGGAAGGTCCAGTTGAGAGAAGAGCTTCCATCTCTATAAATATGGATGGGGAAAAAAGAAGGTGTGACAAATGAGAAATCTGTTGTCTCTCTGCTTGCTTGGTGCTTGCCGGGCCTGGCATGAAGCTGAACTCAAGCTTTCACTATGTAACAGAAAAGAAACAAAATGAATAAACTTTTACCTTCCTTTATCGATTGTCTCAGTGGAGATCAGTGGGGAGCTCTGCTTACATTCTCACTGGAAAGTAGCATGGCAGTGGGCCAATGCCTCATTTTTGCTGGGAATGTGTTGGGGTCAATAGTGAAGCTGAATTGTCACTTCACACATAGGAGCCTCATGGGTGCTTGGGAAACAGACTGGAATAAAAAATGGATTAGGGATTTCAGGGGTAGGTGCTGAGAAAGAAGCAGCAAGGAAGGTATGGCTTAAGAAAGGAAACATGTAGGATTCCCATGATGATGTAATTGTTCCGAATTAAACTGTATCGAAGTTAACATTGCCCTGGATTCCAGTTAATGTTAGCTCAGGCTTCTGAAACAGTGTTACCTTAGGTGGAGGCTGGAGTCGCAGACATTTATTCACACTTCTGGAGCTGGAGGTGCAAGATCAAGCTGCCAGCCTAGTTGCTTCCTCCTGAGGCAGCTCTCCTTGTGCTTTGTATTTGTCTAAAGAGCCACCTGGGCTTGCTTCTGTGAAACCCTGGTGTGTGTGTCTTCAGGGCTCCTAACACCCTTCAGCACCAATCATATTGGATTATGATTCAGTCTAGTGTCTTCATTTGAATTTGCTCACCTCACTACTCTACTTTCAATACAATGGCAATCGGGGGAACTGGAGATGACCTAGGTCTTCAATACATGAATGAAAATGAAGGGATAGAATTCAATCCATAACAGGCTCTGAGTTTGAAAATTATAGTGGAAATAATTATAACAAAGACAAACATCTCCAAACCACAAGTCATGATTTAAGTTGGTGCATTTTTTCTATCTGCTTACTCTTCGTGTAGTCCTATGTCTCACATTTTTTTTTCATTTTTCTTTGTGAAATATTTTCATACAATACATTTTGATCCAGGCTGATACACATATGAACTCACAGAGCTGTGGTAACACACACAAGACCTGTATAGATTCAAGCCAGATAGGGTTCCAGCATTCTGAGAGGGAGAAGTGGACACTTGGTCCCCACCTGTAACCAAGAAGACACTTAAACTTGATAGCTGCTTCTTTTTGACACAGGTCTTCCTATTAATCTTGACTTTCCTAGATTTCATTATGTAAACCAGACCGAGACCGGCATCAGACTTGCCAAGATCTTCCTGCTTCTGACTTCTCAAGTGCTAGAATTACAAGTGGTAGCCAACAATTTCTATTTTAGACATAATTTTAAGAAACATGTATTCTGAACTGCAGCTCAACACATACATGCTTGCTTAATATGTAGTTTCATAATTCTGTATGTATGTAGAATGCATTGTGATCATATTTATCATTGCCCTCTCTTTTATTTGTTCATTTTATATGCACGAGTTGTTTCTCTGTGTGAATGTGTACCACATGCCTTACTTAGTGCCTTTAGGGGTTAGAGGAGGGCATTGGACTGTATCCCTTGGAACTGGAGCTATGGAGGGGTTGTGATCTCCCATGTGGGTGTTGGAAACTTAACCTAGGCCCCCTGAAAGGGCAACACATGCTTGTAAACTGCTAAGTTATCTCTCCAGTCCCAGTATATGTTTTTAAAAATAAATTCAGATCATTTTTTGAGAATTCACAAATTCTTTCTGATCTTGCTATTTGTGACATATTCTGACATTTTCTCTTCACTTCTATTCTACTTTATCCTGTCCTTTTCAATTGAAAGCTTGTTAAGTTGCCACCCACTGAATTTACTTTAGGAATGGCTCTTCTTTACCACCTGCTGTTGGAAAAATCCATGTTCTAATTTGTACTGTCAGCTCTGTCAAATTGTTGTGTTCCTCCTTGTCTTAGTAAGGGTTTCTATTGCTGTGATGAAACACCATGACCAAAAGCAAGTTGGGTAGGAAGCGGTTGATTTGGTTTACACTTCCATATCATAGTTCATCATTCAAAGAAGTCAGAACAGGACCTCAAACAGGGCAGGAGCCTGGAGGCAGAAGCTGATGCAGAGGTCATAGAGTGTTGCTGCTTACTAGCTTTCTCCTAATGGCTTATGAAACCTTTCTTATAGAACTCAGGACCACCAGCCCACCCACAGTGGGATAGGCCATTCCCTGTCAATCACTAATTAAGACAATGTCCCATAGGCTTGCCAATCATATAGAGGTATTTTCTCAATTGAGGCTCCCTCATCTTTTCTAATGACTCTAACTTGTATCAAGATAAAACTAGCCAGGACATATCTTATCTGTAGACATACTTCACAAGACTTCAGTAGGTACTTGAAACCATGAGTAGAACAAAACTTTTTTTCTTTTCTTTTTTTATTACTTTAATTTTTAAATTTAAATTAGAAACAAGGTTGCTTCACATGTCAATTCCAAGTCCCTCTCCCTTTCCCTCCCCTCCTCCCACACCCTCCCACCAACCCCTCCAATATCCCCTCATTTCCCCAGGGAGGGTGAGGCCCTCCATGGGGGTGTCCATAGTCTGTTATTTCATCCAGGACAGGGCCTAGACCCTCCCCAAGAGTCCAGGGTGAGAGTGCATCTCTCATTGTTGGATGGGTGCCCAAAGTCCATTTGTATATCCGGGATAAATACTGTTCTACTATTCAAGGCTCAATAGATTACCTAGGCCTTCTCACTGACACCCACATTCAGGGGGTCTTGATCAGTCCCATGCTGGATTCCCAGCCATCAGTCTGGGAATCAAGAGGTAACCCTTATCAGATCAGCTGTTTCTGGAGGTTAAACCTGCCCAGTCTTAACCCCTTTGCTCATCAGTCCTCCCTCTCTGTCATTGGATTTTTTGAGTTCAGCTAAGTGTTTAGCTGTAGGAGCCTGCCTCTGCTTCCAACAGCCATTGAATGAAGGTTCTGTTTCCCAGACTCTCTGGCCATGGGATTGTAGGCTGGCACTCCCCAGATCTATATCTAAAAATCCATATATGAGAGAGTACATGCCATGTATCTCTTTTGGTGACTGGGTTACCTCACTCAGGATGGTTTCTTCTAGTGCCATCCATTTGCCTGTGAATTTGAGGATTCCATTGTTTTTTTCTGCTGAATAGTAAGTAATCCATTGTGTAAATGTACCACATTTTCTCTATCCACTCTTCAGTTGAGGGGCATCTAGGTTGTTTCCAAGTTCTGGCTATTACAAATTATTCTGCTATGGACATAGTTGAAAAGACATCCTTGTTGTATGAATGGGCATCTTTTGGATATATGCTTAAGAGTGGAGTTGCTGGGTCTTGTGGTAGGTTTATTCCCATTTTCTGAGGAATCTCCATACTGATTTCCAAAGTGGCTGTACAAGTTGGCACTCCCACCAGCAGTGGAGTAGTGTTCCCCTTTTAACACAACCTCTCCAGCATTAATTGTCATTGGATTTTAGCCATTCTGACAGGAGTAAGATCGTACTTCAGACTTGGTTTGATTTGCTTTTCTCTAATGGCTAAGGATGTCGAGCACTTTCTCAAGTGCCTCTCAGCCATTTTAAACTCCTCTATTGAGAATTCTCTATTTAGTTCTGTATCCCACTTTTTAATTGGATCCTTTGGTGTTTTGGAGACTTGCCTCTTGAGTTCTTTGTAAATTTTGGAGATCAGCCCTCTGTCGCATGTGGGATTAGTAAATATGTTTTCCCATTCTGTGGGCTGCCTTTTTGTCTTGCTGACTGTGTCCTTTGCCTTACAGAAACTTCTCAGTTTCACGAGGTCCCATTTATTAATTGTTGATCTCAGTGTCTTTGCTACTGGTGTTATGTTCAGAAAACTGTCTCCTGTACCAGTTCGTTCAAGGGTATCACCCACTTTCGCTTCTAAGAGTTTCAGTGTGGCTAGATTTATGTTGAGGTCTTTGATCCATTTGGAGTTAAGTTTTGTGCATGGCGATAGACATGGATCGATCCACATTCTTCTACATGCCAGCATCCAGTTATGCCAGCACCATTTGTTAAAGATGCTTTCTTTTTTCCATTGTATATTTTTAGCTTCTTTGTCAAAGATCAGATGTTAATACATGTATGGGTTAATAACAGGGTGTTCAATTCGATTCTTGTCTATTTTTGTGCCAATACCAAACTGTTTTCAGGACTACAGGTCTATAATAGAGCTTGAGGTCAGGGATGGTGATGCCTCCAGATGTTGCTTTGTTGAGTAAGGTTGTTTTGCCTATCCTGGGTCTTTTGCTTTTCCATACAATATTGATTATTGTTCTTTCAAGGTCTGTGAAGAATTGTGCTGGGATTTTAATGGGGATTGCATTGAATCTGTAGATTGCTTTTGGCAGGATTGTCATTTTTACTACATTGATCCTACCTATCCAAGAGCATGGTTGATCTTTCCATATTCTCGGGGCTTCTTTAATTTCTTTCTTTAAAGAATCAAAGTTCTTGTGATACAGGTCTTTCATTTGTTTGGTTAGCGTTACCCCAAGGTATTTTGTGTTGTTTGTGGCAATTGTAAAGGGTGATATTTCTCTGATTTCTTTCTCAGCCTTCTTGAGTTGATGTTGTAGCCTGCCACTTTGCAGAAGGTGTTTATCAGCTGCAAGAGTTCCCTGATAGAGTTCTTTGGGTCATTTATGTAAACTATCATATCATCTCCAATAGTGAAAGTTTGACCTCTTCCTTTCCAATTTGTATCCCCTTGATCTCCTTTTGTTGTCATATGGCTCTGGTTAGAACTTCAAGTACAATATTGAAAAGGAATGGAGAGAGTGGACAGCCTTGTCTTGTTCCTGATTTTAGAGGAATTGCATTGAGTTTCTGTCCATGTTGGCTGTTGGTTTGCTGTATATAGCTTTTATTATGTTTAGGCATGTTCCTGTTATCCCAGATGTCTCCAAGACCTTTATCATGAAGGGATTAATTTTTAACCTATTTCTATTAACCTATGTATTTCCATGTGGTCTTTGCCTACCAGAGGACACCTTGTGCATCCTCTCTTCCCGGGCTCTATATGACAACATTGGACACATTAGACCAAGGGATGATTAATGACATGCACAGGAGGGAGCCAAAGAGTATAGAATTTTGTCATGCTACTCAGACCCTTATACAATTAAAATGTGTGAACTCTTTATTTCTGAAACTTTCCATTTAGTACTTTTGAATCATTGTTCGCCTCAGGTAACTGAAACTTCAGCATATAATGCCCATTGGTGAATGGACAGGTAAAGAAAATGTGGCACATATACAGAATAGGGTATTATTCAGTCATTAAAAAAAATCCTGTCATTGCAGGGAAATCAATAGACCTGGAAATCTTCAAGTTCGGTGAAATAAGCCAGACTTTGAAAGACTGATAATCACACATTTTCTACCACACATAGAATACAAAAAGAAGGAAGGAGCTGGGTGGTGGTGCACTCCTTTAATTCCTGCACTCGGAGGGCAGAGAAAGGCAATTGTCTGTGAGTTTGAGGCCAGCATGATCTACAGAGCAAGTTCCAGGACAGGCAGGAATATACAGAAAGAATAGGAAGAGAACCAGTGGGAATGGGAGATAAGCATAGATAATACAGACAGTAAATACAACATATATGCACATATGAAAATGTAATAATGAAACAATTTTATATAACACATATAGCTAAAATAGTAGAATAATGTGCTATTATCATGGTAGAAATAGTCTGCTTAATTTTTTATTTTATTCATATAAAACTAGAATGTTTACTTATTTACTCACCTATTTATTTATGCAAAGTCTTCTTTTGTCTGCCTATTTTTATTTAAATTAAAAACAAGCTTGTTTCACATGTCAATCCCAGCTCCCTGTCCTTCCCTCCCCCCCCTTACCAACACTCCCAATCCCCTACCCAATCCCCAATCCACTCTCCAGTGAGGATGAGGCCCTTCATGGGGGATCTCCAAAGTCTATCATATCATCCATGGCAGGGCCTAGGTCCTCCCCCACGTTTCCAGGCTAAGAGAGCATCCCTCCAAGTGGAATGGGATCCCAAAATCCATCTGGATGTCAGGGATAAATACTGATCTACTACTTGAGACTCCATAGATTGCCTAGGCCTCCTCCCTGACATCCACATTCTGTGAGTCTGGATCAGTTGCATGATGGCCTCTCAGCCATCAGTATGGGGCTATGAGCTCTCATTGTTCAGGTCAGCTGCTTCTGTGGGTTTCACCAGCCCGATATTGACCCCTTTGCTCATCACTCCTCCCTCTCTGCAACTGGGTTCCAGGAGTTCAGTGCACTGTTTAGCTGTGGGTGACTGCCTCTGCTTCCCAGAACCACTGGATGAAGGATCTAGGATGGCATAGAGGGTAGTCCTCAATCTCATTATTATGGAAGGACTT
This sequence comes from Mesocricetus auratus, assembly GCF_017639785.1. Lineage (NCBI taxonomy): Eukaryota > Metazoa > Chordata > Mammalia > Rodentia > Cricetidae > Mesocricetus > Mesocricetus auratus. The sequence goes on along the minus strand of NW_024429213.1, from coordinate 2,783,719 downwards.
TTAAGGTAGCCTGTCCACTATTGCTTAGTTTGCCAGTTAGTGTTATCCTTGTAGATCTCTGGAAATCTCACTAGTGCCAGATCTCTCCTCAAACCTATAATGACTCCCTCTATTATGTTATCTCTCATCCTGCTCTCCTCTATTCTTCCCCAGACTCAACCTTCCTGATCGCCCATGTCCTCCTCTCCCCTTCTCTTTTCCTGCTCCCTTTTCCCCAGCTCGCTTTCCCCTCTCCCCATGCTCCCAGTCAACTCAGGAGATCCTGTCCCATTCCCCTTCTCTGGGGTACCATGCAAATCTCTCTTAGGGTCCTCCTTGTTTCCCAGACTCTCTGGCAGTGGAATTGTAGGTTGACACTTCCCTGCTTCATGCCTAAAATCCATATATGATTGAGTACATACCATGCTTGTCTTTGTGTAACTGAATTAGCTCACTCAGGATGTTTTCTTCTAGTGTCATCCATTTGCCTGCAAATTTCAAGATTCCATTGTTTTATTATGCTGAGTAGTACTCCATTGTGTAAATGTATCACATTTTCTCTATTCACTCTTCAGTTGAGGGGCATCTAGGTTCCTTCCAGGTTCTGGCTATTACAAATAATGCTACTATGAACATAGTTGAACAGATGTCCTTGTTGTATGAGTGGGCATCTTTTGGATATATGCCTAAGAGTGGAGTTGCTGGGTCTTGTGGTAGGTTTATTCCCATTTTTCTGAGGAATCTCCATACTGATTTCCAAAGTGGCTGTAGGAGTTGGCATTCCCACTACCAATGGAGGAGTGTTTCCCTTTTTCCACATCCTCCCCAGCATAAAATCCTTGGTGTTTTTGACAGGAATGAGATAGTATCTCAGAGTTGTTTTGATTTGCATTTCCCTAATGGCTAAGGATGTTGAGCACTTTCTCAAGTGCCTCTCAACCATTTTAGATTCCTCTATTGAGAATTGTCTATTTAGTTTTGTACCCCACTTTTTAATTGGACCCTTTGGTGTTTTGGAGACTTGCCTCTTGAGTTCTTTGTAAATTTTGGAGATCAGTCTTCTGTCAGATGTGGGGTTAGTGAATACCTTTTCCCATTCTGTGGGCTGCCTTTTTGTCTTGTTGGCTGTGTCCTTTGCCTTACAGAAGCTTCTCAGTTTCTGGAGGTCCCATTTATTAATTGTTGATCTCAGTGTCTTTGCTACTGGTGTTATGTTCAGGAAGCTGTCTCCTGTACCAATTCGTTCAAGGGTCCCTCTCACTTTCTCTTCTAAGAGGTTCATTGTGGCTGGATTTATGTTGAGGTCTTTGATCCATTTGGAGTTAAGTTTTGTGCATGGCAATAGACACGGATCTATCTTATGCAAAATATTCTTAAGTAGCCCAAACTTCCTCAAAGTTTAGATCATTCTGTTTTAGTTTCCTAAGTGCTGGAATGATAAATATACACCAACTAACCTGAATGTATTCAAATAAACAATTATATTAATTAGAAAAATGTTTTCTATATTTTAACTTATAGTTACAGTCCATTTTATTTGAAGGAGGGCAATGCTATATAATGAAAATATTACTAAACTGGAGGTAGGATAAGGGGCTACCACTAATCAGTCCTATGTAACTGGAGCTAGTCCTAAAACATAAATATCTCTCTAGTAATGCAATGTAAAGTTGGTATCAAATCTAATTTATTTCAACCATGGGATGCACATGTGTGATCAGAGTACCCATGGAACCTGTGGAGAAAGCTGGAAAATGATTATTTTAAAAAGCTACAGGAAAGTTCATACCCAGGGCATCAACAGCAATGGCAGAAGGAAAACTCTTCTTATCTTGGTGATAGGTGTTCATCACTGGCAAACAACAGAGCAGAAAAGCAGGGTGCCAGAACACTCCTACCACAGCAACTCAGTAGCCTGTGAAGCACACTCTCAGGAATCTCAGGCGTGTTCAGCCTGAGGTCCCACCTCTGTTGCACTTTCTGTGGATGGGGACAACATCAATAGTCCAATACCTAAAGAGCAGATCCAGAGAGGAGGACTACCCATGCAGGGAAGAAATCTGAGAGAGTACAGAGGAAAGCCAATAGTGTGCTTTCCTACACTGTATTTCCACCTAGCTTTCTTTCCCTCTCCATCTGTCCTGCCTACATCTAATAATCAAGGACATTTTTGTAGACCATCTCAGCCCTGCCCTGGTGGTGTGTTATATTGCTTTTTCCACTCTTTCAGTTTACCTTTAGTCAAAATTCTTTCATCAGTCTCACCTTTTCCCACCCTACAGTTCCCCTTTTGTTTACATTCCCCTCCTCTACTTTCTATCACACCAATACTACTCACTAGTCTGTGTGCTCTTTACTTCTCTTCTATTTTTTCTCTCATACCCACGATAGCTAATATACACAAATGACATTCAATGTCCTTTTGTGACCTAAAATGATTAACACTTAACAAGTGGTTGTGTGTAGTCTACTCTTACCTATTTCCAAAGTGGGCCTACCTCGGGTAGTTACCACTGTTAAAGGGTAGGAATAGATCAAACCTGAATACCAGCTAAACACAGGAAAATGACATCTCAACCGTATTATACTCTAGTCCCTCCCAATCATTGAAAACATTTAAACTGAAAGATTACAAAAAACAAATAACAAATACACCAATCAACCATCTAACTGCTGGTGTGCAAACCCTTCACAAAAGCACTAGTAATATAAAAATCTAAGCCAATATGTCTCCTCAAAAATCTACTGGTCCCAGAGCAATGTTTACCATTGAGAGTGAATCAGACAAAATTATAGATAAAGAATTCAAATGAATAATGATAAATATGTTAAAAGATATGACAGGTTATATGAGCAAACTCTTGGTTGAAGTCCAAGACAACATAGATATCTGAATGAAATAAGCCAACACAGGATTTGAAAATGGAATTTAATAAAGAGAATACTGAAGAAAACCCAAAGTTAAATGATGCTGAAAATGAAAAATCACTAAATCGAATACAAAGCTTAATAGAAACCTTTACTAAAGAATGAACTACAGGGATGATAGAATACCAGGGCATGTGGACAAGGTCGAGAAATTGTATCTTCAATCAAGGACGATAATTCATTTTAAGAAATATAAATAGACTACGCAAGGTCATTGGGATGTTCATATAAAGGTACAAAATGAGAACTCTATGCCAAGGATAGAGAAAATATTTTCAATATAATCATAGCAGAAAATTTCTAAACTAGGGAAATAGAGGGTCATCCAAGTACAAGAAGTTTGTAGGAAACCAAATAGATAGGAACAGAAAAGAAACTTACAACGTCATATGATTTTAAAAATACTGCACACACAGAACAGAGAATTTGTATTGGTCAGCTGTGAAAAAGGAAGAGGCTCAGTTGGCCTTTCAGCTGAAATTTTAAAAGCCAGAGGAGATGAAAGATGTATTTCAAGTTCTGAAAGACCACATCTGACAACCCAAACTACTATACCGAACAAAATTATCTATCATAATTGATAGACAAATAAAAACATTTCATGAATTAAAGAAAACACTAGAATGAATTCTTCAGAGCAAAGAAAATGATAAATATATTCAAGTAGTTTCAAGAGAAAGAAAAGATGTTACAATGGTAAACAAATGAAAATGAGGAAAAAAACAAACACTGCAAAATCAACAAATTGAAATGAATGAACAAAGACTTGCAAATAGTAACTCTGGATATTGACAGTCTCAGTTTCCCTATGTAATGATGCATACTGAAAATTTGGATAAAAAAACAAGATCCATGTATTTTCTACCACTAAAAAATGTACCCAATCATCAAAGGTAGATTATATCTTAGGGTGAAAAGATGAAAACATGCATTCCAAACAAAAGGAACTCAAAAACAAACAAGTGTTGCTATTCTAATATCTGACAAAATAAACTTCAAACTAAAACTAGTGAGGACAGAAAAAAAGGTCACTTCATGCTAATTCAGGGAACAATCCATCAAGAGGACATTATAATTTTAGACACAGACACAGTGAGCACAGATGTATTCAATTATATAAAAAATATTATTCAACGCAAAATCTCAAATAAACAGTATCATAGTAATAATGAGTGGTTTTAATGCCCCCGCTCACCAATAGACAGGTTATTCCAACAAAAAGTAAGCAGAGAAACATCAGAGTTAAACGACATTATCTGTCTAATGGGCTTAACAGACATCTAGAGAACATTCCAGCAAACACTGTACAATACACACTATTTCAACAGCCCATGGAACTCTGTATAAAATAGATCACAGGTTAAAACATAAAGCAAGTATCAACAGGTACAAAAAAAACAGAAATAACTCTTTTTTTGGAGGTAGGATCTCACTATACAGCCTGGGCCAGACTGGAACTCACACTATAGACCAGGCTAGTCTCACACTATTAGAGGTCTACCTACCTCTGTCTCCTGAGTTATGAGACTAAAGGCATGTACACACCATATCCAGATGTTAAAATAACTTCTTATATTCTAACTGACCACAATGGAATACAGTCATAATGAAACAGAAAAAGAAAAACAGAAAATTCACACATACACAGATATTAAACAACAGTCTAACGAATGATGAATGAATCACTAAAAACATCAAGAAGGAAAATTAAAAATTCTTAGAGGAGTGAAAATGAAGATAGAACATAACAAAACTTATGGTATACAATAAAGACAGACCTATGAGTTCATAACTATAAGTACCTGTATTAAAAAAAGAATCAGAGAAGTCTCAAGTAAATAACTTGCAGGATCAATAAATTCTTAGCCAAAGTCACCAAGAAAGAGAGAGAAGACATAATTTAGTCAGATAAAAGATGAAAAGGAACGTACTGCAACAGATATCAATGAAATTACAGGGCCATAATTTAAGAATATATTGTTCTTATTTGTTTGTTCCAAATGATCAATCGTTATTTAATTTATTCTTTATATATTTTTCTATTGTGTCAATTTTTTCCTTATCTTAATTTTTTAATGTATGCTACTTTGCAGTTTGGTTTGGTGTTATATTTCCAAGATCTTCCTAAAATGAATCAGTAAATTACATCCATGTGCATAGTGAGTCCCAGGCCAGTCAAGGCTACATAGTGAGATCCTGACCCCCTGACACACATACATACAAAACAACCTAACAAAAACATCTCTACTCATATTCTAAATAGGTGGCAAAGGGGGTGGAAGTTGTGGTTGCTGTATTAAATGCTGTGTATGGAAGTCAGGGCCTTCAGCCTGTTAAGAAAGAACTCTGTCACTGAGCTCAGGATGCATACTTTATATATTCTACTTCTCTTTTTGTGTTATAATTCTTTAAATATCCTCTCCCATCGAAATAATAAGTATTGACTGAAGATTGCATAGGCTACAGGATTTTCTAATGACTGAAGAGAAATTTAAAAGTAATCAAAGCCCTACTTTCTCCAAAACAAGCACGAGATAAAGGTGAGATTAAAGTTCTATCAAAATTTCAAGGTCAGTGACTACATTTTAAATCCAGAAGGATAAACATTAAAAGTTGCACACTCATTTTGTTGAAGCATAATCTTAATGCCAAAGCTAGACACAATCAATGCATGCACATACCCCAATATGTATTTCACTAATGAATATACATAATAATGAATAAATGAATTAAATTAATCCATTTTGACAAAAAGGAGTTTGTCATGCAAAAGCAAGACTACTGAGGCATTTAAAATTAATTCATTCTATACATAGATTGAATGAGAATATCTGAAATCAGCACCAAAGGTGCCAAAAGGCATATGGTAAAATTTACATTAACGACTGCTAAACCTCTCATGATTTAATAAAGTAATATTGGAAAAAAAGTTTCTAAAACAGGAGTATCACACAAGTACACAAAGTAAACATTGTAAGAATTTCTATCAATGCAAAGACTTTAAAAAGGTGATTGACCAATGGAATCAAATTGAAAACCCTTATATTAACCCACACACATACGAACACTTGATTTTTGACAAAGAAGCTAAAATTATATATTGGAAAAAAGAAACTGACTTCAATAAGTGGTGTTGGCATAACTGGATGCTGACTTGTAGAAGACTGCAGATAGAACCGTGTCTATTGCCATGAACAAAACTTAAGTCCATATGGATCAAAGACCTCAACACAAACCCAGCCATACTGAAACTCTTAGAAGAGAAAGTGGGAGAGCCACTTGAATGAATTGGTACATCAGACCACTTCCTGAACATAACACCAGTAGCACAGACACTGAGATCCACAATTAATAAATGGAACCTCCTGAAACTGAGAAGCTTCTGTAAGGCAAAAGACACAGTCAACAAGACAAACTGGCAACCCACAGATTGGGAAAAGATATTCACCAACCCCACAACAGACAGAAGGCTGATTTCCAAAATATACAAAGAACTCAAGAAGCTAGTCACCAAAACATCAAATAATTCATCTAAAAAGTGAGGTATAGAACTAAACAGAGGAATCTAAAGTAGCTGAATGACACTTAAGAAAGTGCTCAACGTCCTTAGCCATCAGGGAAATGCAAATCAAAACAACCCTGTGATAACATCTTGCTCCAGTCAGAATGGCTAAAATCATAAAAACTAAGGATATTTTATGCTGGAGAAGATGTGGAGAAAGGGGAACACTCCTCCACTGCTGGTGGGAGTGCCAACTTGTACAGCCACTTTGGAAATCAGTATGACTATTTCTCAGAAAAATGGGAATCAGTCTACCTCAAGATCCAGCAATTCCATTCTTAGGCATATACCCAAAGGATGCACATTCATACAGCAAGGATATCTGTTCAACCATGTTCATAGCAGCATTATTTGTAATAGCCAGAACCTGGAAGGAACCTAGGTGCCCCTCAACTGAAGAATGGATACAGAAAATGTGGTACATTTACACAATGGAGTACTTCTCAGCAGAAAAAAAATGGAATCTTGAAATTCACAGGTAAATGAATGGCACTAGAAGGGACCATCCTGAGTGAGGTAACCCAGTCACCAAAAGAGAAACATGTTGTGTACTCACTCATATATGGATATTAGACATAGAACAAAGTACTACTAGCCTACAATCCACACTTCCAGAGAAGCTGGGAAGCAAGAAAGACCCTAAGAGAGACATACATGGTCCCCAAGAGAATGGTCCCCCAGAGAAGGGGAAAAGGACAAGACCTCCTCAGCAAACTGAGAGCATGTGGGGAGGAGAGAGGGAATTAGGAGAAAGAGAAAGGGAGAAGTGGATGGCAAGGGAGGACATGAGGGATCAAGAAGATTGAATTGGGGGAAGAATAGAGGAGAGCAAGAAAAGAGATAGCATAAGAGAGGGAGCCATTATAGGTTTAAAGAGAAATCTGGCACTAGGGAAATGTCCAGATATCTACAAGCTTGACCCCAACTGATAATTTAAGCAATAGTCGAGAGGCTACCTAAAATGCCATTCTCTGATAATGAGATTGATGACTACCTTATATGCCATCCTAGAGCCTTCATCCAGTAGCTGATGGAAGCAGAAGCAAACGCCCACAGCTAAACACTGAAATCCTGTTGCAGAGGGGGAGAAGTGATGAGCAAAGGGATGAAGACCAGGCCAGAGAAACCCACAGAAACAGCTGACCTGAACAAAGGGGTTGCTCATGGACCACAGACTGATACCTGGGAAACCAACATAGACTGTTCCAGACCCCCTGAAAGAGGATGTCAGTTTGGAGGTCTGGTTAAACTATGGGGCCTCTGGTAGTGGATCAGTATTTATCCCTAGTGTACGAATGGACTTTGGGAACCCTTTCCACATAGAGGGATACTCTTTCAGCCTAGACCACAGGGGAGGTTCTTTGAGGATCCCCCATGGAAGGCTTCCCCCTCTCTGGGGATCTGAAAGGGGATGGGATAGGGGGTTCATGGGGAGCAGGGGAGGAGAGGAGGGAGAGGAAACTGAGATTGACGTGTAAAAGAACCTTGTTTATAATTTAAATAAAAAAACAAGGGAAAAAAGAAAAAATGAAAAGTTCATTGAGCCAAACTTTGAATTCAGTAGTGATGGGGGAAGTCCTTCTGTATATATGTTGTCCTATTGATTTGTTGATCAATAAAGCACTGTTGGACAATAGGGAAGCAAGATAGGTGGGATAAGAAGTTGAGGAGGATTCTGGGAAATGTAGTCAAGAGTAGAGAGTTGCCATGTGATCCCAGAAGGAGAGGACACTTTAGGATGGCATCCTCAGAATGATAAGTCCTTATAAAAATATATATTGCAGATGGTTGTGAGCCACCATGTGTTTGCTGGGAATTGAACTCAGGACCTTTGGAAGAGCAGGCAATGCTACTAAGTGCTGAACCATGTCAAAAATTGCAAAGAATCAATGAAACAAAGAGTTGGTTCTTTAAGAAAAACAAAAAGACAGATAAACCTTTATCCAAACTAACCAAAAGGCAGAGAGAGAACATGCTAATTAACAAAATCTGAAATGAAAAGGGAGACATAACAATGGAGACTGAGGAAATCCAGAGAATCATCAGGTCAAAATTCAAAATTTAAAGGAAATGGACAATTTTCTGGATAGATATCACTTGACAAAATTAAATCAAGAACAGATAAGCAAAGTAAACAGACCTATAAACCCTAACGAAATAGAAGCTGTCATCAAAAGTCTCCCAACCAAAAAATGCCCAGGCCCAGATAGCTTCAGTGCAGAATTCTATCAGAAATTCAAAGAAGAGCTCATTTCAATACTCCTCAACGTGTTCCACACAATAGAAGTGGGAGGCTCACTGCCAAACTCTTTTTACGAGGCTACAATTACCTTGGTACCCAAGCCACACAAAGACACAACTAAGAAAGAGAACTAAAGATCAATATGCCTCATGAACATCAATGCAAAATTACTCAATAAAATACTAGGAAATTGAATCCAAGAACACATCAGAAAAATCATCCACCATGATCAAGTATGCTTCATTCCAGGAATGCAGGGATAGTTCAACATTAGAAAATCTATCCATGTAATTCACCATATAAACAAACTGAAACTAAGAAGCTTCTGTAAGTCAAAGGATACAGCCAACAAGACAAAAAGGCAGCCCACAGAATGGGAAAAGGTATTCACTAACCCCATATCTTACAGAGGACTGATCTCCAAAATTTACAAAGAACACAAGAAGCAAGTCTCCAAAACACCAAAGTGGGATTATAGGCTGGCACTCCCCTGATCTGAAATTAAAAAGCAGGGTACAGAACTAAATACAGAATTCTCAATAGAGGAGTCTAAAATGGTTGAGAGACACTTAAGAAAGTGTTCAACATCCTTAGCAATCAGGGAAATGCAAATCAAAACAACTCTGAGATACCATCTCACTCCTGTCAGAATGGCTAAAATAAAAAATATCAATGACAGTTTATAACACTTCTCCACTGCTGGTGCGAGTGCCAATTTGTACACCCACTTTGGAAATCAGTATGGGGATTCCTCATTAAAATGGGAATCAGTCAATCACAAGACCCAGCAATTCCACTCTAAGGCATATACCCAAAAGATGCATATTCATGCAACAAGGACGTCTGTTTCACTATGTTCATAGCATCATTCTTTGTAATAGCCAGAACCTGGAAGCAACCTAGATGCCCCTCAACTGAAGAGTGGATAGAGAAAATATGGTACATTTACACAATGGAGTACTATTCAGTGGAAAAAAATAATGGAATCTTGAAATTTGCAGGCAAATGGATAACACTAGGAGAAACCATCCTGAGTGAGGTAACCCAGTTACAAAAAGACAAACATGGCATTTACTCACTCATATATGAATTTTAGACATGGATCAGTGGAGTGCCAACCTACAATCTCACTACCAGAGATTCTGGGAAACAGGAAGAAACTTGAGAGAGATATGTATGATACCCCAGAGAAGGGGAATGAGGACAGATCACCTGAGCAGATTGGGAGCATGGAGGGAGAGGAGAGGGAGTTGGGAAAAAGAGTTGGGGAGAAGAGGAGGGAAGAGGAGCTCATCATCGAGCAAAAAGGTTAAGCTGGGGGAAGAATAGAGGAGAACAGGATGATAAATACCATAACAGAGGGAGTCATTATAGGTTTGAAGAGAGATCTGTCACTAGTGAGATTTCCAGAGATCTACAAAGATGACACCAACTGGCAAACTAAGCAATAGTGGAGAGACTGCCTTAAATTCCCTTCCCTGATAATGAGTTTGACATTATATGCCATCCTAGAGCCTTCATTCAGTGGCTGATTGAAGCAGAGGCAGACACCTACAGCTAAACATTGAACTAAGCCCCTGGAACCCAGTTGCAGAGAGCGAGGAGTGATGAGCAAAGGGGTCAAGACTGAACTGGTGAAACCTAGAGAAACCACTGACCTGAACAAGGGGGAGCTCTTGGACCTCAGACTGATAGCTGGGAGGCCAGCATATGACTGATCTATATACTCTGAATATGAGTGTCAGTGAGCACGCCTGAACAATCTGTGGTGTCCTGGGCAGTAGATCAGCATTTATCCCTGGCATCCAATTGGCGTTGGGCATCCATCTCACAATGAGGGATGTTCTCTCAACCTGGACTCTTGGGGGGAGGGCCTAGGCACTGCCCTGAACGAAATGACAGACTCTGGATCTTCCCTATAGGGAATGGATTGGGGATAGGGTGGAGGGGTGAGGGGGCTGGGAGGGATGGGGGAGGAGGGGAGGGAAAGTGAGCTAGAAGTGACATGTGAAGCAAGCTTGTTTCTAATTTTTTAAAAAAGTAATGAAAATAAGATAAAATATTTAATGTATAAATACATATATTCGTAATTATGGGTTAATAATTAAGTCAGAGGGAGCCATTAAGAAACCATAGTAAACGGCCAAAAGCTTCATAATTAATATAGTGTCTTTTGTGTTATTTGGGGGCAGAGACAGCAGCGGGACCCAGGCAGCTGGCGAGAAAGAATACATGTTACACAGTAGAAAATCTCAAGTGGAAGATAGACCATCAGGAAGGGAAGCCTAGTTAGATCAATTACATTGAAACACCAAGAAATATTTTTCAAAGTATGAACACAAAATGTGAAATCTATAGACAAGATTAAAAGACAAAATTCATAAATCGTGGGAATGAAAAAAAATGAAAGCAAGTTTAAGCTAAAGATCAATAAGTTATGCAATAAAATCGTAACAGGAAATTTCACAAATCTAGGAAACCAGGTAACCACCTAGATTCTAGAGGCATGGACATAAAACAGACAAGACCAGAACAGAAGCTACTGTATTATAGTCAAAACACTGTACTGCACTACAGAGGAAAAGGAAAAAAACATGGAAAACTTCAAGAGGGAAGCACCATTCATTAGCAAGCTCATCACAATTACAGAATATTTCTCAGAAGAAAGCCCCAAAGTACAAAGTGTGTGTTCTGAAAGACAGAAACTGCCAACCCATAGTACTAAAACCACTCACTCTTTCTGGCATAATTAAAAGATAAAGGAAAACATTCAGCAATAAACATAACTAAATGGATTCGTGACCATCAAGCCAACACTACCGAAGATGCTTGAAGGAACTTTCACAGTAAAGAGAAGACAAATTTCCTCTGCCAAACAACTTAATTCATTGGCTTTTTAAGTCAGTCTCACTTAGGAAATTGACAAAATGTAGCCAGATTCTTTGCCAAGAAACAGCATGAACTAGTCTAGTGCCTAATAGATGCCCTCTGAATACTGGTGAGTTGGGTCTCTGCAGATCACATTTTCTCAGAAATTGTTCTTCTGAACCCCTAATAGAATAACCCATTAAGATATGCTTACAGCATTCCAGGGCTTCTCCATGCTAAATCTCCAAAATCCTCTGACAAACTAGTTCCAAAGCCTTAAGAACCATATGGTCAGGTTTATAATAACAAAGACCCCAACCCTGGTATCAATTTTCTGGGGGGGGGAGTTGTTTGTTTAGTTTTTCTTCCGTGACAAAATACCTGGCTCCCCACCCTGAAAAAAGACTAAAGAGAGGAAGGTTTACTTTGAATTACAGTTTGAGGAACTATAGTCCATAATTCTGGGAAGGCATGAAGACAGGAATGAAAGGTAGCTGATCGCATTGCATCCATAGTCAGAAGCAGAGAGTAGATAGCAAGTGGAACTGAGCTTCAGAAGCTCAAGTTCCTTCTCAAGTGTCCCCTAAAGGCTTCATGGCCTTCCGAAATTGCATTATCAGATGAGGACCTCGTATACAAACACATGAGCATGTGGGGAAAATTTACATTCAGACCATAACATCCCTGATAACCAAAGAAATTTTGATAAAAAAGAACAATGCCGCGTGTATCACCATACTGTTTTTAAATTATGCTACAAACCCATTATAACAGAAACTGCATGATTTTGGCACAAAACAATCATGTAGATCAACAGAACTGAATAGAGGACCCAGCTACAAATCCATGCAGCTATCTAATCTTTTTTACAAAGATGCCAAAAATATTCACTGTAGAAAAAGCAACTTCTTCAACAAATGATGCTGAGACCTTGGATATCCATAAGGTGGAGGAAGAAACTGGATCCCTATCACTCACTGTATAAAAATAAGAAACTTCAAATAGATCAAAGACCTTAATGTAAGACCTAAAGCTGCTAGAGAAACAAATGCAGAAAGCACTTGAAAAGATATAAAGAAACTTTCTCAATAGAATTTTAGTTACTCAGGAAATAAGGCCAATAGCTGACAAATGGTAAACAATCAAGTGAAGACATAGCCTACAGAATGGACTAACTACACACCTGACAGATGTTTAACATTCAGAATATACAAAGAACTTTAAAAAATAAGTAATAAGAAACAACATAATCAGTAAATGAGATGATGAAATGAATAGACAGTACTCAAAAGATGTTGTACAAACGTACAAGAAGTATGTGAAAGTGTTCAACATTACTAGATCTCTGAAAAATGCTAATTAAACCAATATTGAGGTTCCATCTCATCCTAGTAAGAATGGCAATAATTAAGAAATCAAATAATTTATGGGGGGTATAAATGAAAAGGCACCCCCATAAACTGCTGATAGAAATGCAAATTAATTCAAGCACTATGGATATATAGAGTTCCTCAAATAACTGAAACAGATATACACCACATGTTTGAACTATTCCCTTCCTGTTTACTTGAAGGACTTTAAGTCCACATAACAGAGACACTTGAACTTCAATATTTATTGCAACAGTATCCACAGATGCTACATTATGAAACCTGCATTACTGGCTGTCAACAGAAAGTTATATTAAATGTGATACACAGAAAGAATGGAATTTTATTGACCATAAAGAATGAAATTACCTTCTTTACAGGAAAACACATTCAATGGGAAATTGTTGTAGTAAGTGAATCCAGTTCCAGAAAAACAAACGACACATGTTTCTCTCATTTACAGATCATAGATTTTTAAAAAATTTTTGAGACAGTGGTCTCCCTATACAGCCCTGGCTATCCTGGAACTCACTATGTAGATCAGGCTTGCCTAGAACTCATAGAGATCCACTTCCCTCTGCTTTCTGAGTGCTGGGATTAAAGGCCTGCACCACTACAACAATCCCATAGACTTATTTATTTATTTATTTATTATGTATACAATCTCCAGCATGCCAGTAGAGGGCACCAGATCTCATTCAAGGTGGTTGTGAGCCACCATGTGGTTGCTGGGAATTGAACTCAGGACCTCTGGAAGAACAGTCAGTGCTCTTAACCGCTGAGCAATCTCTCCAGCCCCCCCATAGACTTTTTACAAGCATGGTAGCTCATGCCTTTTATCCCAGCACTCAGGAGGCAAAGACAGAAAGACATCTATGAGTTCAAAAGCAGCATAGTCTACATAATCCTGAGTGAGGTAACCCAGTCACAAAAAGAGAAACATGGCATGTACTCTCTCATATATGGATTTTAGACATAGATCTGGGGAGTGCCAGCCTACAATCCTATTGCCAGAGTGTCTGGGAAACAGAAACTTCATTTACTGGCTGGTTAAGTACTGAGCTGAACTCAAGAAAGCCAGTATCAGAGAGGGAGGACTGATGATCAAAGGGATTAAGACTGGGCTGGTTGAACCCCCAGAAACAGCTGACCAGACAAAGGTTAACTCTTGAATCCCAGGCATCAGCCTGGGAATCCAGCATGGGACTGATCAAGACCCCCCTGAATCTGGGTGTCAGTGAGGAGGCCTAGGTAATCTATTGAGCCTTGGACAGCAGATCAGTACCCATCCCAAGTATACACACGGTCTCTGGACTCCCATAGAACAATGTGAGGTGCACTCTCACCCTGAACTCTTGGGGAAGGGTCTAGGCCCTGCCCTATATGAAATGACAGACTATGGACACCCCCATGGAGGGCCTCACCCTCCCTGGGGGAAAGAGGGGATAACGGGGGGGGGGATGGGGGGGATGGCACGGGAGGAGGGGAGGGAAAGGGAGAGGGACCTCGTACTGACTTGTGAAGCAACCTTGTTTCTTATCTAAATTTAAAATGGAAAATAAAAAAATATTAATAAAAAAAAAGAGTTCCATGCCAGCCAGCACTACATAGTGAGACTTTATCTCAAAAAATCATAACTATATATATATATATATATATGACATGAAAGTAGAAGCAAAATTATCTACAAGACCAAAAAAGACTAATAGGATGAAGAGGACTGAATAGTTGTGTGTGGGGGCCTGGAGTATATTACATACTGTATGAAAATGTCCATAAGAAACCTAGTACCACATACTATGAATATTCTAGTCAAATGGCAACAAAGGAAAGTAATATTCAAAATAAACTTTGAGAAAGTATTGAGTGTGTGCATATGTATGTGCACATGCATGTTACTGGGAATTAAACCTGCAGCCACGAGTGTTTTACAAGTGTTCTACCACTGAGAAAAGCCCTGAGGAATCACTTGACTTCTTCATCTAGAGCTCTCTAAGTTACTCAGGGTAACCTTGAACTCACTCTAACCCATGCAGACTGTGAATTTGTTGTGATTCTGCTCCAGCCTCCCAAGTAGCTAGGATTACAAACCTGTGTCAGGGCCATCTCATGTTAGTTTTCTTGTTTTAAAAGGAAATTATTATTATCATGTTTTAAATTTTATGTTTATGCATATTTTGCCTACATTGTTACCTGATTGTCAACATGAGTGTTCCTCATTATGGTACTCAGGGCAAGAGGAAAATAAGACATTAGTTCTCCCTTGATAGTAA
The DNA here is from genome assembly GCF_017639785.1 of Mesocricetus auratus. Taxonomy (NCBI): domain Eukaryota; kingdom Metazoa; phylum Chordata; class Mammalia; order Rodentia; family Cricetidae; genus Mesocricetus; species Mesocricetus auratus. The sequence goes on along the minus strand of NW_024429213.1, from coordinate 2,768,497 downwards.
TAAAAGCCTCTGTGGTGGCTAATCATGAGACACATCTGGGAAGAGGGCCCCTCAATTGAAGAATTGCCTCAATCAGGTTGGTCTATGGAAATGTTGATTGATAATTAGTGGAGAAGATCCCAACTCACTGTGGATAAGTGGTCCTGGATTGTATAAGAAAGTTGTCTGGGCCATGAGCCCAAGTAAGTCAGTAACCAGCTTTCTTCCATTTTCTGCTTCTAGTTCTTGCTTTGAGTTCTGCCTTGGCATCCCTTGATGATGAACTGTAAACCTGCAAGGTGAAATAAACCCTTTCTTCTTCATGTTGCTTTTTGTCATGGTGTTTATCACAGCAAAACAGAAAGCAAATAAAAATAACCTCTTTTCTAGGACACATCAGTCAAAGGACATTTTATATTATGGGAGGGTCATTTCTAAGTTTTCCCATGATGAAATCAGAGACTTCTGAATCCCTTGTCTAATATTCCACATCCATAGTCATTTAAGTCAGAGTGGGGAAAAAGAGGTAGACTAAAGGTGAATGTTAGGAAAATTGTATGTAGCAGAGCCTGTCTGATAAACAAAACAGCCAACAAGAAAGAAATATGGGGTCAAATGCTATGCATCCTTCTGGAGATTAACATCAGTATGTCCCATAAGCCACCCATCTTCTTGCCGGGCTTTCAGGGTTACAATGCTCATTCCTATGTGATGTACTCTGATCTTCACTTCATCCATACCCACCCTCCACTCAAAATCCCTTTGAAATATCCCCATCTACTCTCTTTCCTAAATTGTACTTAGCTGTCCTTCTTTTTTATTTTTAAATATTTTTTATTTTAGAAACACTCTTATTTACATATCAACTCCCCCATTCCCTTGACCTCCCATCCTCCCATGCTCCCCACCTACCCCCAACCCACACCCCACTCACTCCCCAGGGATAGTGACGTCCTCCATGGGGCCCATCAAAGTCTGTCACATCTTTTGGGGGAGGGCCCAGGCCCTCCTCCCTGTATCTGGGCTGCAATAGTATCCCTCCACAGGGATGGGCTCCCAAAGTCCATTTGTGACCTAGGAATAAACATTGGCTCCACTGTTACAGGTTCCAGAGACTGCCCTGGCCTCCTAGCTGACACCCACATTCAGAGGGCTTTGTTTGGTCCAGTGCTGGTTCCCTGGCTTTACGGCTAATGTCTCCGTCCTCTTACTAGGTCAGGTCAACTGTTTCTGCAGGTTTCTCCAGCAGTCTTGACCTCTTTACTTATCCCATCTCCCTCTCCACAACTGGATTCCAGGAGTATGGCTCAGTGTGTAGCTGTGGGTGCCTGTTTCTGCTTCCATCAGCTACTGGATGAAGGCTCTAGGAATGGTAACCAAGGTAGTCATCAATCTCATTCTAGGGGAAGGGCATCAAAGGCAGCCTCTCCACCACTGCCTAGATTCTTAGTTGGGGTTATCCCTGTGGATCCCCTTACATTCCCCCTGTGCCAGACCTCTCTCCAAACCTATACTGGCTCCATCTGTCAAGGCATCTCCTTTCTTACCCTCTCCTATTCCTCCCCTGTCTCAGTCCTCCTGTTCTCCTCCCCTCTCCCCTTCTCCCCCCTCCCCACCTCTCTTCCCCCACCTGTGCTCCCAATTTACTCAGGGGTTCTTGTCCCCCTCCCCTTCTTAGGATGATCATGCTTCCTTCTCTTGGGGTCCTTCTTGTTTCCTAATTTCTCTGGTGATGTGGATTGTAGGCTGGTAGTCCTTTGTTCTATGTCTAATATCCATATATGAGTGAGTACATACCCTGCTTGTCTTTCTCTGATTGGGTTACTTCACTCAGGGTGTTTTCTTCCCGTTCCATCCATTTGCCTGTGAATTTCAAGATTTCATTTTTTTTCCCCACTGAGTAGTATTCCATTGTGTAAATGTACCACATTTTCTCTATCCACTCTTCAGTTGGAGGGGGCATCTAGGTTGCTTCCAGGTTCTGGCTATTACAAACAATGCTGCTATAAACATAGTTGAACATATGTCCTTGTATGAATGCTTAGCTGCCCTTCTAAGTAAAGATCCTGGAAGTCTTTCCCTGACCTTATTGCTTGCAATCGCTATTTTCTCTGAATTTTCAAAACACTCCTTAGGGGAAAAGCACAGCAAACAAATCACTGGCAAAACCACAGATACATCACTCTATTTCATGTCCACGCTACCCAAAGTGTTTCCTATTAGGTCAATACAACAATATAAATTGTAAACTAATTCTTTACACAAGAATTTAGAGAAATCACTCTCTCTGAAATGTTTTGTTTTTTAAATTTTTAATTTTTCAAATTTAAATTAAAAGCAAGCTTGCTTCACATGTTAATCCCAGCTCCCTCTCCCTCCCCTCTGCCCCTGCCCCCTTAAACACCACCCCAACCCCCCACCCAATCCCCACTCTACTCTCCTGGAAAGGTGAGGCCCTTCATGGGGATCTCCAAAGTCTGTCATGTCATCCAGGGCAGGGCCTAGGTCCTCCCCCATATGTCCAGGTGGAGACAGCATCCCTCCACGTGGAATGGGCTCCCAAAGTCCATCTGGATGCCAGGGATAAATGCTGACCTATTGCCCGATGTCCCCAAAGAATGCCAAGGCTCCTCACTGACACCCACATTCAGGGGTTCTGGATAAGTCCCATGCTGGCCTCTCAGTCATCAGTCTGGGGTCCATGAGCATCCCCTTGTTCAGGTCAGCTGTTTCTATGGGATTCACTCACCCAGTCTTGACCCCTTTGATTATCACTCTTCCCTCTCTGCAACTGTTTTCCAGAAATTCAGTACAGTGTTTAGCTGTGGGTTTAGCCTCTGCTTCCTTCAGCCACTGGATGAAGGCTCTAGGAAGGCATACAAGGAAATCATCAATCACATTATTGATAATCTATTAGTTAGATTGTCAATTGGTGTCATCCTAGTAGATCTCTGGACATTTCCCTAATGCCAGATCTCACTTCAAACCATAATAGCTCCTTGTATTATGGTATCTCTCATCCTTCTCTCCTCTATTCTTCCCCCGACTCAACCTTCCTGTTCCCCCATGTCCTCCTCTCCCCTCCTCTTCACTCCCTCTCTTTCTCCCAGCGTGCCTCCCCCGGGATGATCCCAATCCCCTCTGGAGATTCTGTCCTGTTCTCTTTCTCTGGGGTACCATGCATATCTCTTTTAAGGTCCTGAAATGTTTTGGAAGGAAATGGTCAAGAAAACATGTGACCTAACTCTAAGAGATTGAGTAGGATTTAGATAGATGGAAAAGAAGCCCTTATAGGACAGACAACAAAAGAATTGAGATAGAAAAGAACAAGTTATGCTCTGGAAATGGGAAATAAGAAACCCTCTGAACAGTATTCTTCTTTTAAAAAAATAATATGTTTTATGTGTATGGATGTTTTGCTTGCATGTATGTATGTGTACCACATGTGTGCAGTGCCCAAGGAGGCCAGAAGAAAGCATCAGATCCCTTGAACTGGAGTTGCAGATGATGGTGAACTGCCATGTGGGTGCTGTGAATCAAACCTGGAACCCCTTGAAGAGCAGCCAGTACTCTTAACCACTGAGCCATCTCTCCAGCCCAAAACTGTATTCTCTGATGCACCTGGTGCTTTGCTTCATCACTGTGGGTATAGAATATATCATTGAGTAAATGAACTGAAGAAGGCAGTGATATTTTTGGTACATAATATTCTATAATTCATTAATATATCAGCAGAAAAATAGCTTCGTTTTAAGAAGATAGAAGAGTGTTAACTTCTCACATAATACAAAATAGTACTAATAAATAAGGGAAACTAACCCATTTTAAAATGAGCTGAAATTAATAGAAATATAAAGATGCTCTCAATCAATAACACTAATAATAGTTGTTTTCTGTCTGTATTCAGTGGGCGAAAATGCCAATAGTCGACTCACATATCTACAAAAACCATGTGCAGTGGATTTTTTCATTGTTTCTTTTTATTACAAGTTGTTGAACTTTTTATCTTTGAAAATGCCTCTTTTTAGATAATGCTTGACAAAGCCTTCTACAAATAAAGACTTACACATTCAATTAACCATTGCATACATTGTTTTTGTGAAAGAAATAAATGGCTACAAAAAGAGTATTTATTTCTGGCTCCCAGAACAATGGTTCCAAAACTGACGGAGGCATTATCACAGCAGCCTTGAATAAAAGATCTGCTGTTACCGAAATCTACCACATGTACCAGATAGAAGTTTGAAAAGCTGTTGTCAGTTTCAGAGAGCCATTATAGCATGACTGGTTTGGGGTAACAAATGATCATGCAACAGCTCTTTTCCCTTTGTATCATACAACATATGCCAAATTCGTATATTTTTGAAACAGTCTCATGGAGCCCAGGCTGGCTTCAAAACAGCCAAAGATTACCTTGAATTTCTTATCCTTCTACTTCTATTCAAGTGCTAGGACGATAGGTGTATACCACCATACTTAGTTTAGACCATGCAGGCAATTGAACACAGGGGTTTTGTGCATACTTGGCCAGCACTCTACCAGTTGAACTACATCTCTAGCCCACTCTATCAACTTTGAACAACTCATCTACCCAATTGTTTCATTAACCAGTTGAGATGGTTTGCACTGTGTGGATTAAATGCATGTGATATGAGGTAAGATAGGTAGATCTCAGGGCTGGAGAGATGGCTCAGCAGTAAGAGCACTTCTAGCTTTTCCAGAGTACCAGAGTCCAGTTCTCAATATACTCAGTTGTACCCATACATGCTAGGTGGATTACACCCTCCTGCAATTCCAGCCCCAGGGGATCTAACACTCTCTTCTGGCCTTTGCAAGCACCAGCAGAAACAACAATAACAACACACACACACATTAAAATAAAAAGAAATCTTTTGTTGGGGGTATTAATACTAGCATTATGTAGACAGAGGCAGGCAGATATCTGTGAGTTTGAGGCCAACCTGGTCTACAAAGTGAGTTTCAGGACAGCCAGGGCTACACAGAGAAATCCTATCTTGAAAAATAAAAAAAGAAGAAATCTTTTTTTAAGTCACTATCAGAGAACATATACTAATGTGTACAAACCAGGACTGCCTATAAGAAAAGTGGTCACATGTTTCTCAATTTGAGACAGTTGTCACAATCAGTCTCTTAACTCTTGTGGATAACTTCTCATTAATCACTATTTAGGTCTTTAATGATAGCAAAGAAATTAAGAAGCTGTATTTTAAAATGATAGAGAAACAATTCTTCAGCACTAAGAAAAAACAACTCTATTTTCATACAATTAAGAAAATGAACTGAAGTGTTTTGTTGAGTTAAATACAGGTCTAGCTAATTCACACAAAAGTACATCTGGAGGTAAAGAATTTTTAGGAAAGGAAGAAATAATGTAAATGAAATCAAATTATAAAAGTAAGTTAATACATATAGTTGCTACAAATACACCAGCTAACACTGCTTCCCAAACCCGTCGATCCTAACTTAAATGCTTTCTTCTGTAAGCTGCTTTGATCACTGAGTCTCTTCACAGCAACAGAAAGGTAATGAAGACACTTCTTAGGAGACGGTTAGCTATACGTGGAAATAAGGGAGTACAACTTTACTGGGAAATGAAAAATCAAATTAAATGAAAACAGAACCAATTCAGCATGCTTAAACAATATCCCCCATAGACAAGAGCTAATGTTGTGTCATTAAAGGAGAAAACTAAAGCCAAAAGGTAATATCGCTCACCGGCGCTTCTGCATTCCAGTCACTACAAGGAAGATGTGTGGTACACAAAGCGCTGTGTGGACAACATGCTGAAAGAACCCGTGCTAACTTTCTGGGTTGGCTAAGCAGAGGTAGAGTGCCTTCTACATTGTGGAAGAGCGTGTGTCTACGGACGCCCTCCACGGGGACCAACACAGAGCACACCCAACTCAAGTGGGACAGTTGGTGATTTAACTAGATGTAGCTTATGTATTGATCCTGTGAAGTTGTAGACTGTCCTTTGACATTGTAAAGTAGTGGTGGTTTCAATGAGAAATGTTCCTCGTAGCCTCAGTCAAGTATTTGAACACTTGGTCCCCAGTTGCTGGTGGTATTGGGGGATGCTATGAAACCCTTAGATGAGTGTAGCAGTCTTGTAACAGTGGCCACACCTCCCTTGGGCGTGGCCTCAGGCAGACACAAAGGGAAAGAGGGAAGCTTGAGGTATGGCTTTCCTTGGCCGTCTTTCTGGTGAGTCAGTCGATCCAGTAAGAAGGACAGAGAAACGCTCCTGCAGTTCTTTGTATTTTTCTGGGAAAATGTCCCCCAATAAACGCCCATTTATCATTTATCTTGGGTCTATTGAAATTGTTACATCCTCGCCTTCATTTTGGCGCCCGACATGCTTGGGTGGGACCCCAAAACCACCCCACGTGGCTGGCTGGACAGCCTGTGGCTTTTGCTCTGGCCTCTGAGTTTGCTGCACAGTTTCTGTAAGTTTTCTGTCCCAAGAAAAGCCGGTACTGCACTGTACCTTTTGCATGCTGTGCCTTGGATGTGCTGTCCTAACTAAGCTTGCAGGAGATAAACTTAAAGGAGACTGCTGAACCTTGTCGAGTCAGGGTACGACAGTTTTTCAGTTTCCCTGCTTCTGAGATTATCTGACTGATACTTTAGGCCTTAGCCAAAGTTGGGCATCCCATGTTGCTGTGTGACCTTGGGTGACTGTCCAGGTAGCCTACAATTTCTGTCTTAGTCTGCACCTTTTCGAAGTCTGATGCTTGTACTTGCTGCCTACCCTAGAATTGTTATTATCCTTCTCAGGTCTTTGATGAAGTTGAAGACTAGACAGTCATAGCAACATCCTCTCTTATCTTAGATAGACAAGATTTAGGCTTTCCAGATTAGGACTGCTATCAGAGTAATCGCTGTCATGACCTTTACCCTGATATTGGATATGTATACCGGACATGTAGCATATATCTATTGCTCAGTGTTGCTCTTGCTGATAGTAGGTTTTAATTAGTGTAGGTTTATGTTGGCCGTGCCTCATGTACCTTGATCTTTCGGAGCCAAACCTGTACTTTCTAAAGTCTAAAGATTTTTACGTAATTGGCCTTTAGCCTTACCAAAGGACCCTTCTGGAGATACTCAGAAGAGAAACACCATAGGTAGAACATGGGAACGCCATGCCCCAGAAAGCTTGTCCAAACCCAGCCAGCCCTAACCATCACCTAGACAACGGCAGTTAGCCCACCCATTCCTCTCCCTCCTGAACTTTTTACCTTGCCAATATCCTGCTCTATGTGCTTAAACAATACCCTGCTAGGCACACACCTGCTACACAAAGCAACCCTCTCACTCCCTCACCCCGTCCCGTTTTCCTGCTCTACCAAGTATATTAACTGCTCTGAGAAAAATAAAAATTGCCACATGATCAGCTGCTTGTTGTGTGGTCATTCCTTCGAGTCTTCTTGTCCTCATCCCTGGCCCTTAGGTCTCTGGCTCCAAGTTGACTTCCTGCGGGTCAGGACAGGTTTACCTTTCCTTTCCCTGTATATACTTGACATTTTTAATCATTATATATAGTTTTTGCATCAGGTTTAAAACCTTCTTTAGACTAAAAAGGGGAGGTCTTACTGAAGTAAGTATGCCACAGGAGGCAGGCTTTGAGAGTTTATGGCCTTGTCCCACTTCTATTTCTTTCTCTCCTTCATGTTTGCTGCTAAAGCTATGAAGTTTTGGCTTCCTTCTCTGGATACCTACTGACATACTTTTTCCAGAATTGTGGACTTTACCTCTGAAACTGTAAACCAAGTTAAACTTTTTAGCCTATAAGTCATTTTTGGCCATGGTGTTTTATAATAGCAACAGAAAATAAATACTTAGAAGTTATAATTGAGACTTCAACTTCCCTTTGCCATGGTATTGGTCCTTTTATTGCCAATATTTTTTATCTTGGGTTTAAAACTTCTAAAACAACTCTATGTTCAATTAATTGTTAATGACTTTCATCCTAACACTGCAGTCATTTCTCTCTCCTGTCTTTTTCTAGCCCAACTGTCCATATTCTACTTTAGCTCCTTCTTTTTTTAAATAATATTTTTTTAATTTAGGTTAGAAACAAACTTGTTTCACATGGCAATCTCAGCTCCCTCTCCCTCCCCTCCTCCCTTGCCCTCCCCACCAGGTCCCCCAGTCCCCCACCCAATCTGCACTCCCATTCCCAGGGAGGGTGAGGCCCTCCATGGTTGATGTCCAGTAACTGTCATTTCATCCAGGGCAGGGCCTAGGCCATCCCCCAGGAGTCCCGGATGAGAGAGCCTCCCATATTGTGGCATGGGCATGCAAAGTCTATTTGTATGCCAGGGATAAATACTACCCAAGGCCCCATAGATTACCTAGGCCTCCTCACTGACACCCACATTCTGGGGGTCTGGTTCAGTCCCATGCTTTCCACACAGCCATTAATCTGGGGTCCAAGAGCTCCCCCTTGTTCAGATCAACTGTTTCTGTGGGTTAAACAAGCCCAGTCTTAACTCCTTTGCCCATGAGTTCTCTCTTTCTGACACTGAATTCCAGAAGTTCAGTTCAGTGTTTGTCTGTGGGTATCTGGCTCTGGATTCATCAGTCACTGAATGAAGATTCTGTTTCCTAGACTCTCTGGCAGTGAGATTGTATGCTGGCACTCCACTGATTCATGTCTGAAATCCATAAGTGAGTGAGTACATACCATGTTTCTCTTTTTGTGACTGGGTTACCTCATTCAGGATGGTTTCTTCTAGTGCCATCCATTTACCTGCAAATTTCAAGATTCCAATTTTTTTTCTGCTGATTAGTACTCCATTGTGTAAATATACCACATTTTCTCTATTCACTCTTCAGTTGAGGGGCATCTAGGTTGCTTCCAGATTCTGGCTATTACAAATAATGCTGCTATGAACATGGTGGAGTAGATGTCCTTGTTGTATGAATGTGCATCTTTTGGGTATATGCCTAAGAGTGGAATTGCTGGGTCTTGTGGTAGACTGATTCCCATTTTCCTGAGGAATCTCCATACTGATTTCCAAAGTGACTGTACAAGTCAGCACTCCCACCAGCAGTGTAGGAGTGGTCCCCTCTCTCCACATTCTCTCCAGCATAAACTGTCATTGGAGTTTTTGATTTTAGCCATTCTGACAGGAGTGAGATGGTATCTCAGAATTGTTTTGATTTGCATATCCCGGATGGATAGGAATGTTGAGCACTTCCTTAAGTGTCTATCAGCCATTTTATACTCCTCTCTTGAGAATTCTCTATTTAGTTCTGTACTCCATTTTTGTATTGGATCCTTTGGTGTTTTGGAGACTTGCTTCTTGAGTTCTTTGTAAATTTTGGAGATCAGACCTCTGTCTCATGTGGGGTTAGTAAATAACTTTTCCCAATCTGGGGGTTGCCTTTTTGTCTTCGCCTTACAGAAGCTTCTCAGTTTCAGGAGGTCCCATTTGTTAATTGTCAATCTTAGTGTCTGTGCTACTGGAGTTATGTTCAGGAAGCGGTCTCCTGTACCAATTCGTTCAAGGATGCCTCCCACTTCTAACAAGTTATCTTCTAACAAGTTCAGTGTGGCTGGATTTATGTTGAGGTCTTTGATCCATTTGGATTTAAGTTTTGTGCATGGGGATAGACATGGAACTATCCGTATTCTTCTAAATGCCAGCATCCAGTTAATGCCAGCACCATTTGTTAAAGATATTTTCTTTTTTCCATTGTATATTTTTGGCTATTGTAAAGGGCGATGTTTCTCTGATTTCTTTCTCAGCCCTTTTATGTCTGTATATAGTAGGGCTACTGATTTTCTTGAGTTGATCTTGTATCCTGCCACTTTGCTGAAGGTATTTATCAGCTGCAGGAGTTCCCTGGTGGAGTTTTTTGGGTCACTTATGTAAACTATCATATCATCTGCAAATAGTGACTGTTTGACCTCTCCCTTTCCAATTTGTATTCCATTGATCTCCCTTTGTTGTTGTATTGCTCTAGCTAGAACTTCAAGTACAATATAGAAGAGGTATGTAGAGAGTGGGCAGCCTTGTCTTGTTCCAGATCTTAGAGGAATTGGGTTGAGTTTCTGTCCATTTAGTTTGATGTTGGCTGTTGGTTTACTGTATATAGATTTTATTACGCTGAGGTAAGTTCCTGTTATCCCAGATCTCTCCAAGACCTTTATCATGAAGGGGTGTTGGATATTGTCAAAGGCTTTTTCAGCATCTAGTGAGATGATCATGTGATTTTTGTTTCTCGGCTTGTTTATATGGTGGATTATGTTGTTGGATTTTCATACGTTGAACCAACCCTGCATGCCTGGGATGAAGCCTAGTTGATCATGGTGGATGCGTTCTTCTGATGTGTTCTTGGATCCAATTTGCCAGTATTTTACTGAGTATTTTTGCATCAATGTTCATGAGGGATATTGGTCTGAAGATCTCTTTCTTAGTTATGTCTTTGTGTGGCTTGGGTATCAAGGTTATTGAAGCCTTGTAGAAAGAGTTTGGTAAAGATCCTTCTGATTCTATTGCATGGAATACTTTAAGAAGAATCGATAGAAGCTGTTCTTTGAATTTGTGGTGTAATTCTGCACTGAGGCCATCTGGACCTGGGCTTTTTTTGTTGGGAGACTTTTGATGACTGCTTCTATTTCCTTAGGGGTTATAGGTCTATTTAAATTGTTCATCTGTTCTTGATTTAATTTTGGCAAGTGATATCTATCCAGAAAATTGTCCATTTCCTTTAGATTTTCAAATTGTGTGGAGTACAGGTTTTCAAATTATGACCTGATGATTCCCTGGATTTCCTCAGTGTCCTTGTTATGTCCCCCCTTTCATTTCTGATTTTCTTAATTTGCATGTTCACACCCTGTAGTTTTGATGAAGTTTTGTCTATCTTGTTGATTTTCTCAAAGAACCAACTCTTCATTATATTGATCTTTTGTACTGTTTTCCTAATTTCTGCTTTATTGATTTCAGGCCTCAATTTGATTATATCCTGGTGTCTACTCCTCCTGGGTGAATTTTTTTCTTTGTGTTCTAGAGATTTTCAGTTGTGCTATTAATTCTCTAGTTTCTTCATGTGGGCACTCAGTGCTATGAAATTCCCTTGTAGCACTGCTTTCAAAGTGTCCCATACGTTTGGGTATGTTGTGTCCTCATTCTCATTGAATTCTAGGAAGTATTTAATTTCTCTTTTTATTTCTTCTTTGATCCAGGAATGGTGCAATTGTGCATTATTTAACTTCCAGGTGTTTGTAGGGTTTCTGCATTTTGTGTTGTGGTTGGATTCTAATTTTAACGCATGGTTGTCTGATAAGGTGCCTGGAGTTATTCCAGGTTTTTGTACCTGTTGAGGTTTGATATGTTGCCTAGTATGTGGTCGATTTTTGAGAAGGTTCCATGTGGTGCTGAGAAGAAGTTATATTCTTTTTTATTTTGGTGGAATGTTCTATAGATGTCTGTTAATCCCAATTGGGTCATAACTTCTATTAATTGTTTTGCTTCTTTGTTAAGTTTCTTGTCTGGTAGTCCTGTCTTGAGGTGAGAGTGGGGTGTTGAAGTCTCCCACTATAAGCGTGTGGGGCTTTATATGAGATTTGAGTTTTAGTAATATTTCTTTTATGAACATGGGTGCCTTTGTGTTTGGGGCATAGATGTTCAAAATTGAAACTTCATCTTGGTGGATTTCTCCAGTGATGAGTATGAAGTGACCTTCTTCATCTCTTTATATATATATATATATTTTTTTTTTAAGATTTTAAAATTTATTTATTACATATACAGTGTTCTGCCTACATGCCAGAAAAGGGCTCCAAATTGAATTGTAGATGTGGTTGCTGGGAATCGAAATCAGGACCCCTGGAAAAGCAGTCAGTGCTCTTAACTTCTGAGCCATCCCTCCAGCCCCTTCATCTCTTTTTTTTAATTTTATTTTAAAGTCTAATTTGTTATATATTCAGATTGCTACTCCACTTGTTTCTTGGGTCCATTTGATTGGAAAATCTTTCCCCAACCCTTAACTCTTAGGTAATGCCTGTCTTTGAGGCTGAAGTGTGTTTCCTGTATGCAGCAGAAGGATGGGTTCTCTCTTTGAATCCATCCTGTTAGCCTGTGTGTCTTTATGGGCGAGTTAAGACCATTAATATTGAGGGATATTAATGACCATTGATTGCCTGGAGACCTTAGCAAATGCAGGGTAGACTGGATCCTTGCCTCTCCTGTCCCATGGGTGAAGAATGGGACTTGGAAGCTGGCAGTCTCTGGGCGTGTTGAATCCCATCGGGCTGGGATCCGGATCCTGTGTGCATAGTCTTCAGGTCTCTGGTGTTTCTCCTTTAGCTCCTTCTTAATGTTTACCTCAGAAGAAGTTTCCTTCCTCTTGGCTAGTTCTTCTTGCTCCATCTGTATGAATCTAGGGTTTATCTTCTAAAGCAGATCAGTTTGTTAACGGAAGGTATATATCACTTTTAAATCCTTCCTATTGCTAAGCCAGAAACAAACCAAGTGACACAAAGCAAAATATACTTCTCAGTGATCTGACCTCTGTTTAGTCTCCTAGACCACGTGGTTTCCCAATATCCCAGCCACCCCAGTCCTCTTCTACAGCCACAGAAAACAATGCAGTATCTCTGTAAATGCCTTACATTCTTCTATCAGAACATAGTTTTGCTTACAAACAGTCATCATAATGTAACATGTGAGTTCTATGAAGAAAAACTGGCACACTGAAAGTATTTTCAGCACCTATGCAATTTTATAAATATTTTTAAATGAATAAGTAAATGAACGATGTCCTGTTAGTGTGGAATCTCACATTCTCAATCCTTACCTATCAATTGACTATCATTTCCTCTCTGTGGACTGTCATTTCTTTCTGTGTCTCATTGACACTTTATACGTTGCATAATCTTTCACTGAGATCCACATAGTCAATCTTCTTCTTGGTTTTAATACTCCCAGAGATGCCTCAGATCACAGGCAGTCCTGCATTTGATTTTCCTGTTAGAAAAACTCCTGCAGGGGAGAGGTTGTGTCCAAAGCCTGAAGCTTGCAGTTAATAGGAATTTGTAAAAAGTCATATATTAAACTGAGGTTTAATAACAATAGCTAGGATAGTGAATATCTTCCTACAGACCAAAGTTTGTATGGTTTTTATTTTCAGAGACAAAATATCCACACACAATGTCAGTTGATTTTTCCTTTCATTTTTTTAAAAGACTGGAAAGTAAATAGTTTAGGTTGTATGACAATGTCTCTGGCAGTCACAGAAAATATATAAGCAAATGGCTATGACTATATCCCAATAAAACTTTATTTATAAAAGTGGGCTAGGTACATATAATCTTAACAGAAAACTTGAATAAACAGTGACTGCCATGTTCTTCAAGTCCTCCTTTAATAAAGAAGATAAAGCACTGCTTCCAATTAGGATCAAAACACACTCACCCCTGTCCTTCAATGACAGACTTCTCAGTGCCCATGTCCTATGCTCCTGATGGAGAAACACAAACACAAATATGTGACAAGTCACTTGGGAGAGTCCAGCACATAAATATGTGTCATTGTGTAGTATAGTTTCCTTCCTCGCTACTTCCCATAGGTTTAAACTATATCTTGTTGATGTTGAAACTTAATTTGCTAATTTTTTGGTATTACAAACTAGATTCTCTTTTCAGAGTGTTATGCTATTCTACATATACATATGTAACATTTCCTCTCTAAAAATTTCCTTTGTAACAGAGAAAAAAGCACCTAAAAATTAGAATATCAAATTGAATATTCATTATAGTCCCAACTATGTAGCAAATGTTCATATACTGGAAAGTGATTATTTTTCATTAGCCAACAAAAATTGATTTCAATGGAAAACTCTAAGGAGGCCAAAAGAAGTCAGATCCCCTGGAACTGGAGCTATAGGGAGTTGTGTGAGCCTCTATGTGGGTACAGGAAAATGAACATAGGTCCTCTGTAACAGCAACAAATGAGTTGTGTATAGCACAGTCTGTAGATTACCAGATTCTGGTCTTTGAACTATTGTGTATCTCTTTGTATAAATTTCAAATGCAAATCCTGGTATTTGATAGACATTCAACTCCCCTTTCCTTTAGAAAAAAAACAGCTGGGGTTCCTATCTGCAACTTAGATTGACTCTCAAATTATTCAGAGTGTTGATCCTTACCAAGTTTTCAACATCTATCTATAACTCTGTAGATTACTATTTCCACTATTTCTATCTACTGTTGGACAGGCCAGAATTCTAACTTACTGAACTGCTATCTAGAGCACTAAGAAGGCCCTTGTATGATATAGAACCAAAACTGTGAAGAATATCACTGAGAGAACGGTAACCTAGCTTGAGAGCTTCAAGAAAGCCAATAAGATGAACTGCCTATTTAATCAACTTATGCCCACATAATTATGGTTTCTAGAGGTACTGCATCTGCAATATTTGCAAGCAACTACTATGAATGTGTTCACCCCAACTTCTCTGATATCATATTTCCATTTAACAGAGTAGAAAAGACACTTGATAATTTCTTGATCCCTGGATAAAGACTTCCCCCCATTCTTTGGGATAATACAACGTTTTTATTTTTAAAACAATGTTGCTCTTTATCACTTTAGGGATTCTTTTGAAATGCATGATCTCTAAGATCAACTTTACCACCATGTCTCAACACCTCTCACAATTGCTTGTACAGTGACAATACTATAGAAGAGAAAAAATAATTTTCTCTTCACCTGTCTATATTAGTTACGTTTCTGTTGCTGTGATAAAACACCATGACCAAAGGCAACGTATACAAGAAACGGTGATATTTCGTTTGCTTGCTGTTTTTGTTCGGTTGGTTGGTTGTTGTGCTGTTGGCATATAGTTTCAGGGTAACATAATCCATATGGCAGGAGAGGCATAGCAGTAAGCAGTCAAAACTGGAAGCTGAGTGATCACATCTTCAATCATAAGCACAAAGCTGAGAGATAAAAATGGAAGTAGGGTAAAGTTATGTACTCTGAAGTTCTACCCCTAGTACTTCCATTTGTAAGGCTGAACCATCTCCCCAAACAGTACCACCAACTGATGACCTAACGTTCAAATACCTGAGCCTCCTGGAGACATTCTCATTCAAACTACTAGACTTTCATGCTTCTTTATTTTTATGTGTATGGGTGTTTTTACATGCAAAGATATCTGCGTATTATGGGCATCCAGTGTCTAGAGTTCAGAAGAAAGTTCCAGATCCACTGAAACTGGTGTTACAACCACCCTTAGCCTGCCATGTAGGTGCTCGGAATTGTGACAGCTCCACCTTCATAGTTTTTAACTAGGACCATTGTAGGGGAGTGGGAGAATGAAGAGGTCAGACCAATTTCCAGGTTTTTTGTCTCCAAAATAAAATAATATAAACAGACACAGAAGAGGAAGTGAAAGTTTAGGAAGTAGGTAAAGCATGCCCAATCCACCTTGATGATTTCCCTCTCTTTAAAACTCCAGATGTTTTCCTTCTTCAATGAAGAATTCATGAGCACTCTTCCTATTATAATAATTTAAATAAAACAATCTTGATGATTCAGTGCATTTTATTTTGACAGTATTTTTAAATTTTGGACAATGAGCTTTATTATTTTTACAGCAGTTTAAATGGATTTAAGTAACACAAACTATTTTTGTGTTTGTTCCTTGAAAGAGTACTTGATTTTCCTTTATGGGATGATGATTTTCTAGTGTAAGAAAAGAGATAAATTGTTTTTAAGCTTTGTATAAGTTACACCAATGGCTTGAATATGGTTTTTCCTCCCCTAAAGTTTCATGTACCAGAAGCTTTGGCCTTGGTGTGGTAGTGGTAAAAAGCAAAAGGTGATAATAAGAGGTAAATAGATCATATGGGCACTGCCTTCATGAATGAATGCATGTCTTTCTTTTAAAACTGGGTTAGTTCTCCAAAGACTTGGCTGACAGGAGTCATTTAGATCTCACACTTAGTTAACTGCCACAAAGGTGGGTTGTCACAATGCATGCTAGCCTCCCCTTTGTCTTTTTCATACATGTACCTGCTTGCCCTTCTCCTTTCCTGCTAAGTGGTAAGCATCATGCAATTTCCTGCAATTCCTTCCCTGCAGAGCAGAAGTGATGTCTTCTTTCTCTCAAAGCTAGCAGTAAGTCTGAGAGCAAGCAGCATCATTTTCTGACCATTACTCCCCCATCTCTCCAAACAGTCACATCAGCAACTATGTTTCTGTGTTATCATCCACTTTGATTAAAACACTAGGGGTTATTTCTGCTTTATGATCTAACATTTATTCTCATTATTTTTAGTGTGTGTGTGTGTGTGTGTGTGTGTGTGTGTGTATTCATTGAGACATCAGATCCCAGATCCCCTGGGTTACAGGTGGTTTTGGGCCAACTGATAAGGCTGCTGAGAATTGAACTCAGCAAGAACAGTGGGCACTCTTAAGCACTACACCATCTCTCCAGTTCCTGCTTTGTGGTCTTAACTCTGAGAAGTACAGTGGTATCTGATGTTACAGACCTTGTCAGCAAAGAGCTAAACTCCTGATACATCTCAAATTGTTTACAAGGTCAAAATTCTTTACCCATGAATGGTACAAGATATACCACTCTTGCTGGCATAACTGGATGTTGTCAGGTAGAAGAATGCAAATAGATCCATACCTCTCCCCCTGCACAAAAGTCAAGTCTAAGGGGATCAAAGATTACAATATAAATCCAGTTACACTGAATCTGATAGAGGAGAAAGTGGGAAATAACCTTGAACACATTGGCACAAGAGACCACTTCTTGAATATAATACCAGTAGCAGAGACTCTGAGATCAACAATTAATAAATGGGACCTCATGAAACTGAAAAGCTTCTATAAGACAAAGGACACTGTCAAAAGGACAAAACTGCAACATACAGAATGGCATGAGATCTTCCCAACCCCACATCTGACAGAGAGCTTATCTCCAAAATATATAAAGAGCTCAAGAAAGTACACATCAACAAACTGAATAATCCATTTAAAAATGGGGTATGGATCTAAACAGAGAATTCTCAACAGAGAACTCTCAAATGACTTAGAACCACTTAAATAAATGGTCAGCATCCTTAGTCACCAGGGAAATGCAAATCAAAATGACACTGAGATACCATCTTACACCTGTCAGAATGTCTAAGATCAAAACCACTGATGACAGCTTATGCTGTGTTGGGAGTAATCATTGTTATTTAGAACCTCTTGTAAATATAGTCAGTCTTTTTTTAAGAATAGTCTGCCACCTCCCCAGCTTCCTAATGAATAGAACTTGGACTCACAGGAAATAGCCAATGGCAAGAAGGAAATATTCCACAATTAGATCACTTAACCTCCACCCTCTGCAACCTTTTAACCCTGCCAACACCTGTTACCTGCTTACCTTCAGTGGCCTGGTTACTAGGCAATGACCCCTCCCTCACTCTCCTGCATTCTTCTGCCCCATCCCCTACCTCATTTCCCCTAATTAAGCCTGTACAGAATTCTCATTAAATGCAGCTTGATCAGAAGGTCTGTCTTGCTGTCCATCTCTCTTGTCTCTTGTCTCTTCATTCCAGGTTCCCGTGGGCTCAAACCCCATTGTGCCTTGTAGGTGAGGGCAGATTGGTGCCCAATGAGAGGCACGAAAACCTTAGGGACCCCAGGAACGCTGGCGCACCCAGAGAGGCAGGCCTGCCCATGTGCACTGACCCACCGAGCCAGAAGCACCAGCCTCGCAAAAGTTGCCACACAGGACTTTGAGACAGACTTGCAGAGGTCGCCACGGCCCTACTCTACAGTGAGACAGATCTGCAGAGAGGTCACCATGGCTCCACATGGCTGTGAGAAGAACCTGCAGTGATTGCCACAGCTTTACCCAGCCAGTGAGTCAAATCTAGAGGAGTAATGCAGCAGCACAAGGTAAGCTTACGCCATGGGACAAGCATTTAGTAGGCAAGATTTGTATATTAATGGACTCAAAGAGTATCTCAACATACGAGGAACAAGGGTAAAAAAGATTTAAAAGATTTATAATGGAGATATTTGTCCCTGGTTTCCCCAAGAAGGGAAGATAGATGAAAAAAGATGGAAAAAGCTTGGTGACTGCCTTCAAGATTATTACCGGATCTTTGGTCCTGAAAAGGTCCCTGTAGAGACCTTCTCTTATTGGAATCTTATTAATGATGTTCTAAAGATTTACAATAGACATCCTGACATACAGGAACTCATTAAAGAAGGAGAAAAAGTCCTTTGGGAGAATTCCTGCCCATCGTCCAGAATAGGCTCCCAATCTCCATGCCCCTCTGTTATCATTGACCTAACTTCTGCTAAGCCTGTAAAACCTGTTGGCTCATGGAGACCATACCATCTAATTCAGATGTCCCCTCTCATCATCCTCAAACCTTCTTAGAGGACCTTCCTAAATCTCTTCACCTTCCAAAGCCTAAACAGTTATATCCCTCTCTAACATGCCTTAAAGATAAGCTAACCCTTGAGGAGAAAGACTCCCTTGAGGAGGAAGAGGCTCATTATCGTGAGTCCAATCAACTATCCATAGCAACTGCCTTGACTGCCAAACCCCCTCCACTTAATCCCCCACCTTACAAACCTTCCCTTTGTGCTCCTGTTTTTGAGCAGGATCCATCCCCTGACCCTGTGATACATCAGGCCCAGCAGGAGGTGCTCACTGGCATTTCTACCCTCCGTGGGGTCCTAGCTGAGAAAAAAAATACAATTAAAATTAATGAAGGAACTTAAAGTGATCACACAAGAGCTTGCCTCTTTTGCTACCTCCCCTCCCGTTAAACAGACTCCCAGTAAGATTAGGCCTTTAAATACTAACAAGTCCTTTGTGGCATTCCCAGTTACATGTAGCCAGAGTTCTTACCTGTCACAGATAATAACCCTGAATCTGAGGGAAGAGGAGGATGGTGATGAAGCCCTTTCCCAACCTTCTGATGTCCCTCCCTTGTCCCCTCCTTCCGTTCGCCTCGGATTAAACCCAGGTGTGAGGAAGTTCATCCCCACTCTGAGGATGAGGAAGTAGATACCTCCTCCCACCAATATAAAAATTTAAATCTAAAGTTTCTAGAAAAGTTAAAATCTTCAGTCTCCAGCTGTGGACCCACTTCCCCATTTACCCTTGCTCTGCTAGAAAGCCTTAGTGAAAAATGGCTTCCTCCAAATGACTGGAGCCGGCTCACCCGTGCTGCCCTCACAGGAGGGGACTTTGTCTTATGGAGAAAAGAATTCATAGAAAACAGTAGGGAATTGGTTCAACACAATGAAAGAAGTAGATCTTCAAAAAATTGGTCATTCAAAAAGTTGGTTGGGGAAAGTCCCTATCACACCAATGAGACTCAGGCCCGCTACCCACCTGACCTGTTGACTCAAGTCCAGCCTGGAAGCCTGGTCTTGGACCCTGGAAACATCTCCCTTCCAAAGGCTCAGCCACCACCTCCTTAGCAAAGATTAGGCAAGGCCTGGTAGAAGCATAGAGCGATTTTATTAGCCACCTAAATGAGGCAGCTGAGCGACTCTTTGGAAGTGGCAAAACAGATAGCCCTTTTGTTAAACATTTAGCATGTGAAAATGCCAACTCTGCTTGCCAGGAGGCCATAGGCCCTCACAAACACGACACCCTCTCAGAGTATGTCAAACTTTGCTCTGGCATTAATCCCACTTCTCATGCTGTGGGAATCATCATAGGAGCTGCCCTCTGAGGCATTGGCATTGGCCAGCTTTCCAGTACCTGCTTTAATTGCAAACAGTGTGGCCACTTTTCTAGGGACTGTACTGTGCCCCATGCCATGCTCCCTCCTCCTTTCACCCTGTGCCTACATTGTCAAAAAGGAAAACATTGGGCTTCTGAATGTCGATCCAAAACTAATAGTCAGGGTCAGCCTCTGCATCCCTGACAGTCAGGAAACTTTAAACGGGGCCAGCCCCCAGCCCCTACCCAGAGGACAAACCTTGGGGCTATCAGGTTTCTCCCCTAACCATGCAGAATCCTTCTGCCAGCCCCCAACACACACACACACACACACACACACACACACACACACACACACACCAATCTGTTTCAGACTTCTGGTGTGCCACAGCCTGCAGTGCAGGATTGGACCTCTGTGCCTCCACCATTCAGTACTAACACCTGAAACAGGTCCTCAGACCATAGCCACAGGAGTTTATGGCCCCTTGCCTCCTCATATGTTTGGTTTAATATTGGGTAGAGCCAGCTATACACTTAGAGGACTTCATGTGGCCCCTGGGGTTATAGATAATGATTTCACAGGTGGGTTCAAAATACTTGCCTTTGCCCAAACCAGCATTCAGACCATTGCCCCCAGACATCAACTAGCACAACTCATTCTACTCCCCCTTAGACATGTTAATAACAACTTCTTTTTTAAAAAAAGATTTAAAGGCTGGGTCCTCTGATATATATTGTATCCAACAAATTTCTCATAACCGCCCCTCCCTCAAGCTTTTTCTAAACGGCAAGCCCTTCCTGGGAGTTCTGGATTGTGTGGCTGATGCTACGGTAATTTCCGAAAAAGACTGGCTTTCAGCTTGGCCTTTAACTGCCTCCTACACCCACCTGCAAGGTATTGGCCAGTCCTCCAGTCCCAAAGTTAGTTCCCAGACATTAACCTGGACTGATGAAGAGGGAAATTCTGGCACTGCAACCCCCTTTGTAATTCCGGGATTGCCTGTTAACCTCTGGGGACAAGACATCCTTACACAGATGAATGTTATAATGTGCAGTCCTAATGAGATAATAACCAAACAAATGTTTAATCAAGGATTCCTTCAAGGAAAGGGCGTAGACAAAAATGCCCAGGGAATAAAAATGCCCATGCCTGTTATCAGTAGACCTGATAGATCAGGATTAGGAGCTGCCCCTCCTTCACCTTTTCCCTAATGGCCATTGACACTCCTGCTCCCCAGGCAGATAAGATTTCCTGGAAAACTGAAGACCCTGTTTGGGTTGATCAATGGCCTTTAAATAAGGGAAAAACAGAGATAGCAATGATGTTAGTGCAGGAAAAACTTGATGCTGGACACGCAGAGCCCACAAACTCCCCATGGAATACCCCAATCTTTGTTATAAAAAAGAAGTCGGGAAAGTGGTGACTTCTTCAAGATTTAAGAGCCATCAATAAGGTCATGTTCCCTATGTGGGCCCTTCAACCAGGCCTCCCATCCCCTGTAGCCCTTCCTTCTGGATACCTCAATGTTGTTATTGATTTAAAAGACTGTTTTTTTTTTTACTATTTCCTTACATTCCGAAGATATGCCTTGCTTTGCCTTCAGTATCCCTCAACCAATTTTTCGGGACCCTATGCCTCACTATCAATGGAGGGTTTTGCCTCAAGGCATGGCCAATAGTCCCACTCTATGCCAAAAATTTGTGGACCTTGATGCTGACCCCATTGTATAAAGGTGGACTTCTGTTTATATTCTGCATTATATGGATGACATCCTCTTAGCCAAAGCCCAACAGGATCTTCTCTTTGATTATTTTCATGACCTTAAAATTAGTCTCAGCCATTGGGGTCTACAGGTGGTGCCTGATAAAGTTCAGACTGCCCCACCTTCTATGTACCACATATTCAATTACGGACTTCCCAATTAAAAACCTTAAATGACTTGCAAAAACTTCTTGGAGACATCCAATGGTTAAAGCCAAATCTTGGGCTGCCCCCAGGCGTTTTACTACCCCTCAATGATATCTTAAATGGAGATCCCAACCCCCTGTCACCTAGGACATTAACAACAGAGGCAAGCATGCACTCAACTCCATTAACATAGCTATTAACAGTCAGTTTGGCAAGTTGACTATTCCCTACCCCTACTTTTTGTTGTCTGCACTACAATTCATGCCCCCACTGGTGTGTTTTGGCAAAACTCTCCCACTCGAAAACGTGGTTTTCCCTTACTCTGAGTGTATTTGCCTGCTTCTCCCAAAAAGATTCTCACTACTTACCCTTTCCTCGTGGCTCAATTACTTATAAAAGCCAGAACACTTGGCAGCCAGTATTTTGGCAGGAACCCGATTCATTAATTCTACCCTG
This sequence comes from Mesocricetus auratus, assembly GCF_017639785.1. Taxonomy (NCBI): domain Eukaryota; kingdom Metazoa; phylum Chordata; class Mammalia; order Rodentia; family Cricetidae; genus Mesocricetus; species Mesocricetus auratus. The sequence continues at coordinate 2,746,428 of NW_024429213.1, read as the reverse complement.
TGGACGAGAGCAGCTAGACTAGCTTCTCCAAACCATTGAGGAATGGCCTATTGCTCTTGCCTCCTTCTCTGGTAGTACACCTAATAATTACCCATCTGATCCATTCATTCAGTTTGCTAATCTTCACCCCTTTGTCTTCTCAAAAGTGACCTCCCCCACACCCCTTGAGGACGTGCTCCTAATTTTCACTGATGGTTCTGTTAATGGGACACCTGCCTATGTTGTTGATAACCTGGCTACCCCTTTTCAAACACCCTATACCTTGGCTCAATTAGTAGAGCTATATGCTGTTAAGTTTTTTAAAGAATTCCCCACAAGGCCATTTAATTTGTTTACTGACTGTGCTTATGTTGCCTGCTCTGTTCCCCTATTAGAGACAGTTCCCTTTATTAAGCCATCTACCAATGCTTCAACTTTGTGTTTTGAATTACACTCACTTATAACTGCCCGGAGTTGCCCCTTCTACGTGGGAAACCTGTGTGCCCACACTTCCCTTCCTGGACCCCTCTCCAAAGGAAATGCCATTGCAGATGCTGCCACATACACTGAGGTTTTTCCATTACTCCTTGACCCGCTTTCCTGTGCCCAACATGCGCTTTCCCTCCATCACCTCAATGCTCAAACCCTATGCCTTTTATACATACAAAATTACCAGGGACCAGGCTAGAGAACAAGCCATGTCAAATGGTGGGACCCCTTAACTGCAAGGTCCTAATCTGGGGATGAGGTACAGCCTGTGTATATGATCAAGAAATAGGAGGTCCAAGGTGGCTCCCTGAAAGATTGTCATAACCAATGTCATAACATCATCCAGGGAGGCTAACAAACTTTTCCCTGAGACCGTTCTTTCCTCTTCCCTTTCAGATGCTAATCCAAGCCCTCTTTCTACCCATCCCCTCACAGAAACAGGATTTGGAGAACCTGTCAACCCAGATAAGCTCCTGCTGAGCCTGTTTGGGCCCCTATGTGATTGCAAAGGAGGCTTCCAAATCAAACTCGGGACCTATACCTGATCTGATAATTGTGGAGATAAAACAGCACACTTAGAGGCCTCCCCACAGCTGGCTGGAGGGTATGATCAGAGGTGGATATGCATTAAAAAGCCAAAAATTGTGCCCCCCTGTCAATGGGCAGCCAGGGCCATGTCCATCCGGATGTTATTTTATAGAACAGACGAATGCCAGGTGCTATAGCTCATTCCAAGAATGTACACATGATGGCTATACATACTTTATAGCCATACCCCACTCTTACTACTCTGGTAGTGTAGGCAGCAATTGGTCTGTAACGCCCCAGACTTTTGGCAATTATAAATATGCCCGGGCTTCCTGCCATGCCCCTCTGGGAAAACCAGCCTGTTGGAATAAAGTAGCTCCCATTCATGTCTCTGATGGAGATCCCACTGATGCAGTACGAGAAGTTCAGGTACACACTCAGATCCGACACATGATTGATTCCATGACCCCACAAATTCACATCCACCCCCTTTTACTCCCCAAACCTATAGGTATTGATATAGATCCTCAAAACTTTGATATCTTAACTGCTACTCATTCTGCCTTAAATACATCTAACCCTGGACTGGCAGAAGATTTTTGGTTATGTCTAACTTTAGAAGCCTCCTGGCCATTGACCATTCCACCCCTACAAAATTTCTCTGTCCAACTAGTCATTCTCTTGGTACCCCCTTTAAGATTCAACCCACTGGGTTTAATTTTTCCTCCTGCTTTTACAAACATATTCAAAACAATAACTTTGATGTAGATGCAGGGGAAGCATAATTCACTTCCTGTTCTTCAGTGACTAAAGTTACCACAACTCTCTGTCGAGGGTCTGGGCAAATTTTTGCTTATGGAAATGAAGTGGCCAACTGGACAGGACTATGCGTCCTTACCGCTCTCCTTCCTGGTGTAGATTTAGTTCCAGGAGATGAGCCTCTTTCTATACCCAGCTTTGATTATTTTGTTCCCAGACAAAAAGAGCAATTCAGTTTATTCCCCTTCTTATTGGGCTCAGGGTAACTGGAGCCCTGGCCACGGGTGCCTCTGGACTTGGAACTGCCCTCAGTACATATTCAAAGCTCTCCCAACAGCTTGCTGACGATGTAAACACAATTTATAAGTCAGTACAAGACCTTCAGGATCAGGTCAATTCCCTGGCTGAGGTGGTCCTACAAAATAGGAGTGGCCTAGACTTGCTTACAGCAGACAAGGGAGGCATCTGTTTGACTTTATAGGAAAAATGCTTTTATACCAACAAATCAGGCATTGTTTGAGACCAAATCAAGAAACACCAGGAGTAACTTGAACAACGCTGCAGAGAATTATTCCACCGGCCCATTTCAAGTGCCTAGAGTGGACTTCTACCCTATCTCCTCCCCTTGCTTGGCTTACTGATCCTCCTGTCGCTAGGACCTTTTCTTTTTAACAAACTGATGGCTTTCGTTAAAAACCAGATTGACGCTGCGACAGCACAGTTCATCCATGTACACTGTTACCACCTCGATATGGCCAATATGGGATACAATTGTGATGAACCTTAGTCACATGTAGCCTGCAAAATGGCTATAAAATCACCTTTGTCTCCACATAAAACAGTGGAAAAGACCTAATTTGGGGTAGAGGGAATGTTCGTGTTTCCTTACAGGAAAAGAACAAAGCTTTGTGGCTTCCAAAACATTTGGTCCAGTGAAACATGCTGGACCAGTGTTCCTGACTCTGCATAGCCCCCTCCCCTGCCCAGTTTCCAAATTCCCTCAACTCATCCCCACCTCTGCAACCTCACTGTCTTCCCCAATACTAACTCCGCTTATCTGATCCCTGAGAACCGGTGGGCCTGTCAGGATGTCATTACTACCTGTATCTATTCACTCTTCCTAAATTCTGCCCCTATGTATTACATTTTAGTTAAATTAGTTCCCCACCTTAACTATTATTCTAAAACAAGATGTGCTTTTGGGGCTGGGAGCCACTGGAGCAGGCACTAGGATTTCATTCCTTAGGCTCTCAAACAAGGAGGAATCTGCGCAGCCCTTAAAGAGGAATGCTGCTTCTGCACAGGTTACAGGAGTGAGAATACACAGTATGACCTAGGAACAGGAATTAGGCTGGTTCCAAAATTGGTTCTCAGCCTCACCTTTGTTTACCACCCTACTCCCTTCCATTTTAGGATGACTTGCTGGCTTTTTAATTTTTCTCATATTTGGCCCTGGGGCCATCAAGAGGTTAACTGACTTTATCAGCCAACAAATCAACTTCCTGACAGCAAAGCCTACCCAAACTCACTATCACAGACTTGACCTCGAGGATCATGGCCACACCTTTAGAAGGTGACAACCCACAATCGAGGGGGCCACTTTCCTAGGAGACCTCCTTCTGCTTTTGACAAAATTAAATCGTCTCCCACTGAGGTGCACCGTGTGGGTGCAATGAAGAGGCTGTCAAAGGTACCTATCCTGGGCTTCATGGGGGTATACCCGGTTGCATGAAAGTCAATGTCATAAAAACCATTCCATCCACAAAAGGGCATCGTGATGGGCCTAAGCAAGCTTGCCTGCAAAGGCTGGGTTAGCGCGCTGCAGGATATATGTCACAATACCGTACAGGAGAACCAGGATCCCTACTCCCACTTGTGGTGAGATAGTGTCAATAGCTCACCTTCTTACTTGGAAAAAAAGGGAGGAATTGTTGGGAATAAATAAATATAGTCAGTCTTTTTAAAGAATAATCCATCCCCTCCCCAGCTTCCTAATGAATAGAACTTGGGCTCAAAGGAAATAGCCAATGGCAAGAAGGAAACATTCCACAATTAGATCACTTAACCTCTACCCTCTGCAACCCTTTAACTCTGCCAATACCTGTTGCCTGCTTATCTTCAGTGTCCTGGTTACTAGGCAACAACCCCTCCCTCACTCTCCTGCATTATTCTGCCCCATCCCCCTACCTCATTTCCCCTATTTAAGCCTGTACGAAATTCTCATTAAACGCAGCTTGATTGGAAGGTCTGTCTTGCTGTCCATCTCTCTTGTCTCTTGTCTCATTCATTCCAGGTTCCCATGGGCTCGAACCCTGTTGTGCTTTGCAGGTCAGGGAAATATTGAAGAAGATATGGAGTAAGGATAACACTCTTCCACTGCTGGTGGGAGAATAAACTTGTATAGCCACTTTGAAAATCAATATGGCAGTTGATCAGAAAATTGTGAATCAACTTACCTCAAGACCCAATTCTACCAATCTTGGGCATATACCCAAATGATACTCAATCATGCCACAAGGATACTTGCTCAACTACATTCATAGCAGCATTGTTCATAATAACCAGAACCTGGAAACAGCCTAGATGCCCCTTGGCCAAAGAATGGATAAGGAAAATGTGGTACATTTGCACAGTGGAGAATGAGCTCATGAAACTTTCAGGCAAACGGAAGGAACTAGAAAAAAATAATTCTGAGTGAGGTAACCCAGACCCAGAATGACAAACATAGTATGTACTCACACATAAGTGTATATTAGGAGTAAAGTACAGGATAAAAATCCAACAATTCACAGCCCCAGAGAGGCTAGATAACAAAGAAGATCCAAAGAGGGATGCTTGGAAAGGGAAATAGAAGAGATCTCCTGGATAAACTGGGGCCAGGGGTGGGAGGATGGGGAATGGGAACTTGTGGGAGCAAGTTTGACAGGCTGGCTACTGACGGTGGGTTGGGGACAGGACAGAGGAGAAGAGTAATGAAAGAGACATCTTGATAGGGGGAACCATTTCTGGATTAGGGAGAAACCTGGTGCCAGGGAAACTCTCAGAAATCCATAAGGATGACCCCAGCCAAGACTCCTAGCAATAGTGGAAAGGACGCCTGAACTGGCCATCATCTACTGAATCAGATTGATGACTACCCTAATTGTCACCAGATAGCATTTATCCAGTAACTGATGGAAGCAAATGCAGAGATCCACAACCAAGCACTGGGCAGAGCTCTAGGAGTCCTCCTGAAGAAAGGGTAGAAGGATTGGCTGTATGAGCCAAAGGTCAAGGTCATTATGGGGAAACCCACAGAGACAGTTGACCTGAGCTGGTGGGAGCACATGGACTATGGATCAACAGTTAGGGAGCCTCCAATGGACTGACCTAGTCCTTCTGCATGTGCCTGACAGTTGTGTAGCTTGGTCTGTTTAAAAGGCTCCTAGCAGTGATATCAGGACCTGTTCCTGGCACTTAGCTGGCTGTTGGGAACCTGTCCCTCATGCTGGATTATCTCACCCAGCCTTGATGCAAGGGGAGAAGCATAGTCCTACCTCAACGTGATGTGCCATGTTTTGTTCAGGTCCATAGCAGGACTGCCCCTTTTTGAAAGAAGACAGAGGAGTGGATGGGGAGCGGGTAGATGGGGAAGAGGTAGATAGGAATCACGGGGGGGGGGAATAGGGATGGAAAACTGTAGATGGTATGTAAAATAAATGAAAAATGTTAATTAAATAAAATAAAATTTAAAAAACAATATGCTGCCCTAAAATATACTCCTTTGGCATATGGATTCTTTTGAATTACAGAAAAGAAGACATTCAATAACAGTAACAATAGAAGACCTCTAGCTACCTGAATGAGAGTATAAAATTTTTCCTCTTAAATTTCGCATGTAAAAATATCTCATATAAACAATCAAATTACTGTAGAAAACATCTCCTGGGACTGGAGAAATGTCTCTGTGATTAAGAGGATTGGCTGCTCTTCCAGAAGACCTGGGTTTCATTTCCAGCACCCACATGGCAGCTCACATTCAGTAACTACAGTTCCAGGGAATCAAACACCCTCTTCTGGCCTCCACAGGCACCATGTCTGCATGTGGTGAGCAAACATTCATGCAGACAAAGCCCCCATACATATAACATAATGATTAGAAACCATTCTTATCACCTGAGACTCTATTACCTACATAGTATGACTGTCCTTATTTACCATGCTGCTTTGATCTCCTTCCCAAAACTTGCCCCAACCATTCCTCATAAAAGCCTAAAACAGGATATAAGTCTCAATCACCTGTCTCCTTCCTGGGTACCATTTCTTAAAACTATTGGCTTTCCCCTCCTGGTAATATGCCTTTATCATTTGAATTCAGAGTTCCAAGCCATTAAACCAAGAAGAGAAAAATATAAGGGATTATTTTCTACTAACATTTATTGCTCCTTTTGCTCACCTGCATCAGACATTTTCCCATGATGGACCAATCATTTTTTTTAAAGAAACAATCATTTTACATATCAATCCCTCCCTCCCATCCTTCCATGCTCCCTACCAACTCCCCAACCACTCTCCACTTACTCCCCAAGGACAATGAGGCCTTCCATGGGGTCATCAAAGTCTGTCACATCATTTGGGGGAGGGCCTAGGCCCTCCTCAGTGTGTCTGGGCTGAAATAGTATCCCTCCATAGGGAATGGGCTAATCTTTTATATGGGGCCTCTTCAGTTCTGTGAGCCAACTCAATGGAGCCTTGAGAGCAGGAAGGGAGACAATGAAGAGATGGGTCTTCCAATACAACCTTAAAACAGGAGAAAACAATTTTGTAGTCTTTGGACACCAGAGAGAAATGGCAAAAGAGCAGATCAGGTAAATATTATTCAATGCAAAACAAGATAGCAAGTCAGTAACTAGTGTAAGTAACCTTAGCACTGTTCACACTACTCCAACCCTCTTCTGCCATCATGCACGACCTCCTGAGTCTTGAGTGAAGGAGACGGCTCCAGGCCAACTTGGAGAGGGTCAACATTTGCCCTTTGACACCAGTCTACCATTTCTGACATCAGTCCTCTTTTTTCTCTTCCTGGTTCTCATCCCACCATTCTAGGTTTTGATCTCAGTAATTTTGTTTGACTGATCAGAATTTAAAGTATGACAGGTTCCCAGGACATTTGCATTTCAATAAGGAATCCAAACAAAGTCTTCTCCAGCCACTGCCCAATCCCCTCACCCTTTATATGTACTTCCAAATCCTGATTTAGCCCACACTCACAAAGCATAAGACAGACTCTGTTTATATTCTGTAAGATTGGAGGGCTAGAGGTATAGCTCAGCCATAGAGCATTGGTAAGAGTGAAGGACTGGGGCCCATTAGATGGCTTAACAAGTAGAAGTGCTTGCCCAGCAAGCCTGGCATCCTGATTTTGATTTCCAGAACCCAAATGTGGAATGAGAGAACCAACACCACAAAGCTGTCCTCTGGCCTCCATCTACTAACAGTGGCATGTACACCCATATACACACACACACACCCTCACTCCCCCACACACACTCCACTAACATCACCAATGCCTCCAAAAACATCACCACCAACAGCAATAATAATTAATAAATACTATTTACAATATATTGGAGAAAAAGTTAGCATGTGTGAGGCCCTGGGTTCCCAGAATGGAAAAAAAATAGTGTTTAGTCCTTTGTTTGCTTGGAGATCATCAGAGGAAACATTTCAAAATTAAGGTATGGGGCTTGCTTCTGTCTTAGTTAGGGTTACTATTATTAAGGGGCTAAGAACAGAGTGGTACTCTAAAACCCCACTGTCATCTGCAACTGCACCACAGATCAAAAACACTTGCACAGACTCTTATCAGACTAGAAGGAAGAGTATTCTGCATATGTGTGAACACACACACACACACACACACACACACACACACACACACACGCACCTGTTCTGATTCCAGTCTTTCTCAACTGTGTTATATAAAGTGAGATAACTATTAACTCTTCCCATACCCATATATTTTGCTCAAATAAATTTAGGTTAAATTTCTAACTACTGTCAGCATTAAGGAAGCAATATAAGATGGTTACAAAAGGGAAAATATCCAAGTCTTCTCCCCCTAATAGATAATTATCCACTTCAAAAAGGTTTTATAAATTTTCTGGTGATCATTTCTGACAGATGCCTTTGGAACCTTTAGCTGAGTGTTTATATTTCTTTGAATATCAGAATCATATAACCCAATAAATATGTCAATTCAGCATTAAATCATTTAAGTTCATTCTAAAAATCTAATCACTGGCCCAAATTGGATTCTCAACTTAAAATGTTTGAAACTATATTTTAATACTGGTACCAATAATAATCATACCTTCTATGGTGGTTTGAATTTTAAAAGGGGGGAAGGAATTAAAGAGAAAGTTAGTGCTAGGTGTGGTACTATGTGCCTTTAATCCTAGCACTCAGAAGGCAGAGGAAGGCAGATCAAGTTTCAGGACAGCCAAGTTTAGGCAGTGAAGGAAACCATCTAAAACAGAAAACTGATGAAGATGTAACTGAATGAGGGCTGTGTTCCAGCCCCAGCAAGCAGCAGAACTTGGCAACTTAAGCCACGTGGTTCTGAGTTTATAGTCAAAGACAGAAGAAAGGGGTTATGGAATCTCCCTCTAAGACTAAGGAAAACCCCTGAAGCCAGGAATGTGTCAAGGGTATCCCTGCATGGAGTCCCAGAGTGGCCATTGTGTGAAGCTGTGAAGTTGAAGCCTGGATTGCCTTGGAGACCCCAAAATGTTAGCGATGCCAGAGCTGTGGGATACCTGCCAATGAGAGCTGCTATCAGGAACCAGTGCAAGAAAGAGAAGTGTGCTGCAGTAACAAAGCTGAAAGGAACTGGAGATCTGAAGAGACTTTGGCATCTGACATGGAGATGCAGAGTTTGTAGATGCTTGCTTTCAGACTTAGTTCTGTCTAGTGTTTCCTCACTATGCTCCCCTTTGGAATGGTAATGTATATCCTGTGACTTATATGTCAGATATGTTGGAAGTATGTGATCTGCTTTTTCATTTTGATTTATAGGGGAGTACAGTTAAGAGATTTCATGAGTCTCAGAAAAGACTTTGGACTTTTAAACAAGTTTGAAACTGTAATAGAATATGGGGACTTTTGAAATTGGACTAAATGCATTTTGCATTATAATATGGCTACAAGCCTATGATGGCCAGGAAATAGAATGTAATAGTTTGAATAAAAATGACCCCCATAGGCCCATAGGAAGTGGTACATGGGAGGTGTAACCTTGTTAGAATAGGTGTGGTTTTGTTGGAGGAGGTGTGTCACTAAGGGGTGGACTTTGAGGTCTCAGAATTTCAAGCCTGGCCAGTGTAGCTGTCAATTCCTGCTACATGCCAACATGGATACAGAACTCTCAACTCTTTCTTCAGCATCATGTTTTCCTGCATACCACCATGCTTCCCACTGAGACAATAATTAACTAAATATCTGAAGTTCTAAGCAAGCCGCAATTAAATATTAAATGCCTTCCTTACAAGGGTTGCCATGATCATGGTGTCTTTCCACAGCAATAAAACCCTAAGACACCTTCTTGTATTCTCTCTGCCTTCTTCCTCTCTCTCCTTTGTATATTGAACTGACCACATCCCTCAACTACATTTGTTTGCGCTGAAGAAATGTAATCTTTGTGAACAATGATAAGATTTCAAATTCTCCCAGTTCTAACTCTCACACAAGATCATTCAATACTCTAAGTACTTACTAGTGTATGGTGTTTAATATCCAAGTAGAAAATTGAGGCTCATTGAATCAATGGTTTCACTCAGAACGCAATAAGTTATGCAAAAATTCAGTTTATTTGATTCCAAGATCAACAATTATTAGTGACATTTTAAAAATCAAATATTAAGAAATGACTTTACATCAGGTACTGTTCTAAACACTGGGAATAGTGCAGAGAGATGGACAGGTTGTGGTGGTAGTAGGAGGGTGATGCGATTGGACTATTGCCAATAGCCTGAGGAAGTCCTTCCTCCACCCAGGTAAAACTGGAGCCTTGAATAAGCCCCTGAAAAGAAATCCAGGATGAGTCTATTTAGTGAATAGAGATGAAGGTGAGTACATGCTTCAGATATAAGAACTGTGGAGGATAAGGAGGGAAACTTAAAATAAAGAATTATGAAAGGGACAGTACACACTCAAGACATGAGTGCAGGCTCTTCAAAAGTTAGAGCCATTCATCACTATCTTAGCAATGTGTGTGTGTGTGTGTGTGTGAGAGAGAGAGAGAGAGACTTTTGACATTACATTGCCCAAAAGATGTAATTGACAATGTTGTTTAAAGATTACTTTAAAAAAAATCAAGAAAAAATATGAAATGATTTACTTATTTCTCTTATCTTACAGAATTTCTTTTGTAAGTGAAATTGTTAGGCAGGCTGAGGAGGTACATTGTTTGTGTTGAGAAAATAAAGAGGAGTGTTGATACAACTAAGCTAAAAGGCATAACGTTCCGGAGACCATTTTTTTAATAATACCATCCTTATTTGGGACTATCTCCTAGAAAAAGGAATGTTGTTTCTGTGGGCAAACTTGATTTTGTTAGTCATGTTGACATTTTGACTCTCAGCCATCAAGTAATATAACCAGAGTCTAAAGAGTGTTTTTCCCCTTCCCACGTCCCCTTAATCATCCAAATTATTTGATTGTTACACAAATTAAATTGACTAAAAACAGGTTAATATGAGAAAAATTATTTTCAGTATGGAAATATGTGCAAGAGTCTGAGAGAAATGTGATGCTTGGATGTAGAGAATGCTCAGTAGGTAAAACCACCTGCTGCTAAACTTGATGTCCAAGTTCAATCCCTAGGACTCACATGAGGAAGGAAAGAACTAACTCCCATAAGTTGTGGCATGTGTGTGTCCATACACATATGCATGCACACGTGCACGCGTGCACACACACACACGCACAATGTGATCATTGAGTAAATGGACATACAAAATCATACAAAAGAATAGGTTATTCTGGTGAGATAATGGTTTGAACATGTCTTCCAGAGATTTATTAGGTGCTGGAAGTGTGGCCTTCAGTGTGGTAATATTGAGAGATGATGAAAGCTTTAAGATAGTGGTAGTATATGCCAAACTCTTTCTACGAGGCTACAATTACCTTGATATCCAAGCCAAACAAAGACACAACTAAGAAAGAGAACTATAGACCAATTTCCCTCATGAACATTGATGCAAAAATACTCAATAAAATACTCGCAAACCGGATTCAAGAACACATCAGAAAAATCATCCACCATGATCAAGTAGGCTTCATCCCAGGAATGCAGGGATGGTTCAACATTAGAAAATCTATCAATGTAATCCACCATATAAACAAACTGCAAAAGAAAAACCACATGATCATCTCACTAGATGCTGAAAAAGCCTTTGACAAAATCCAGCACCCCTTCATGATAAAGGTCCTAGAGAGATCAGGGATAACAGGAACGTACCTGAATATAATAAAAGCAATATACAGTAAACCAACAGCTAACATCAAACTAAATGGAGAAAAACCTCAAAGCAATTCCTCTAAAATCAGGAACAAGACAAGGCTGTCCACTCTCTCCATATCTCAATATTGTACTTGAAGTTCTAGCTACAGCAATAAGACAACAAAAGGAGATAAAGGGGATACAAATAGGAAAAGAAGAAGTCAAACTTTCACTATTTGCAGATGATATGATAGTTTACATAAGTGACCCAAAAAACTCCGCAAGGTTACTCCTAGAGCTGATAAACACCTTCAGCAATGTGGCAGGATACAAGGTAAACTCAAAAAAATCAGTGGCCCTATTATATACAGATGATGAAGTGACTGAGAAAGAAATCAGAGAAACATCACCCTTTACAATAGCCAAAAACAGCATCAAATATGTGGGAATAATGTTAACCAAGGAAGTGAAAGACCTGTATATCAAGAACTTTGTGTCTTTAAATAAAAAAATCAAAGAAGATACCAGAAAATGGAAAGATCTCCCATGCTCTTGGATTGGTAGGATCAACATAATAAAAATGGCAATCTTGCCAAAAGCAGTCTACAGATTCAATGCAATTCCTATCAAAATTCCATCACAATTCTTCAAGGACCTGGAAAGAACATTAATCAACTTTATATGGAAAAACAAAAGGCCCAGGATAGCCAAAACAACCCTATACAATAAAGGAACTTCAGGAGGCATCACCATACCTGACTTCAAGTTCTATTATAGAGCTATAGTCTTGAAAATAGCTTGGTATTGGCACAAAAATAGGCAGGTAGACCAATGGAACCGAATCGAAAGCCCTAATTTTAACCCACACACCTATGAACACTTGATTTTTGACAAAGAAGCTAAAACTGTACAATGGAAAAAAGAAAGCATCTTCAACAAATGATGCTGGCATAACTGGGTACTGGTCTGCAGAAGACTGCAGATAGATCCATGTTTATCGCCTTTTACAAAACTTAAGTCCAAATGGATCAGAGATCTCAACATAAATCCAGCCACACTGAAACTTTTAGAAGAGAAAGTGGGAGATACTCTTCAACGAGTTGGTACAGGAGACCACTTCCTAAACATAACACCAGTGGCACAGGCACTGAGATCGACAATTAACAAATGGGACCTTCTGAAACTAAAAAGCTTCTGTAAGGCAAAGGACACAGTCAAAAAGACAAAAAGGCAGGCCACAGAATGGGAAAAGATATTCACTAACCCTACATCTGACAGAGGGCTAATCTCCAAAATTTACAAAGAACTCAAGAAACAAGTCTCCAAAACACCAAAGGATCCACTTGAAAGGTGGGTTACAGAGCTAAATAGAGAATTCTCAATAGAGGAGGCTAAAATGGCCAAGAGACACTTAAGAAAGTGCTCAACATCCTTAGCCATCAGGGAAATGCAAATCAAAACAACTCTGAGATACCATCTTACTCCTGTCAGAATGGCTAAAATCAAAAACACCGAAGATAATTTATGCTGGAGAGGATGTGGAGAGAGAGGAACACTCCTCCACTGCTGGTGGGAGTGCCGACTCATACAGCCTCTTTGGAAATCAGTATGGAGATTCCTCAGGAAAATGGGAATTAATCTACCACTAGACCCAGCAATTCCACTCTTAGGCATATATCCAAACGAGGCAAGTTCATACAACAAGGGCATCTGCTCCACTATGTTCATAGCAGCATTATTTGTAATAGCCAGAACTTGGAAGCAACCTAGATGCCCCTCAACTGAAGAGTGGATAAAGAAAATGTGGTACATTTACACAATGGAGTATTACTCAGCAGAAAACAACAATGGAATCTTGAAATTTGCAGGGAAATGGATAGCACTGGAAGAAACCTTCCTGAGTGAGGTAACCCAGTCGCAAAAAGACAAACATGGTATCTACTCACTCATATATGGATTTTAGACATGGATCAGGATAGTGCCAGTCTGCACTTCCACTGATAGAGAGTCTGGGAAACAGCTAAGAACCTAAAAGATATGCATATATGCATAGTACCCAAGAGAAGAGGATTGAGACAAGATCCTCTGAATGGATGGGGAACACGGCGAGGGGTGGTGGGGAGTGGGACCTGGGAAGAAGAGAGGGGGTGAAGAGGAAGAGAGTTGGTCATGGGGGAACAGGAAGTTGAGAGGATGGGGGTAGAATAGGGGGAAGAGGGAATCTTAGGATCGAAGATAGATCAGGCACCAGAGTGACCTCTAGTGATCTAAAGGGATGACACCAATTGGCAAGCTAAGCAATAGTGGAGAGACCACCTCGAATGCCCATTCCTGATAATGAACTTGATGTCTATAACTATCCGGGAGCCTTCATCCTGTGACTGATGGAAGCAGAGGCAAACACCCACAATTAAGCACTGAACTGAACCCAAGGAACCCAGTGACAGAGAGAGAGGAGTGATGAGCAAATTGGCAAAGAATGGGCTGGCAAAACCAGCAGAGACCGCTGATCTGAACAGGGGAGAGCTCTTGGACCCCAGACCGACAGTGGGGAGGCCAGCATGGGACTGATCTGGACCCCCCAAATGTGAGTGTCAGCGAGAAGGCCTGGGCAACCTATGGGGCCCTGAGCTGTGGATCAGTGTCTATCCCTGGAATACAAACAGTCTTCGTGTGCCTATAGCACAAAGAGAGATGCTCTCTCAGCCTGGACTCTTAGGGGAGTGCCTTGACCCTACCCAGAGTGAAATGATAGACTCTAGATATCCCCTATGTGGAAGGATTTGGCAATAGGGTGGGAGGGGGGGGGGAAGGGGAGTGCGGGAGGAGGGGAGGGAGAGGGAACTGGGATTGACATGTAAAACAAGCTATTTAAAATTAAAATAAAAAATGATTAAAAAAAGATAGTGGTAGTATAGTTAGAACATTAATATGTCACTTATGGGACTAGATAGTTTCCCGTGAAATGAGTTGTTTATAAGACAAGTTCTGCTATCTCAGCTTCCCTTTGGCTTTGTTTCACTATGTGATCACACACATATATACTCCATATAACACTCACCAGAGTTAAGCAAATGCCAACACCATGCACTTGCATGCCCAGAACTATGGAGCTAAATAAATCTCTTTTTTATATATTACTGAGAATTGGCTATTTTATTATAGCAACAATAATGGACTAAGATATGGGATATTAGAAGCAAATTATATGAAGGAAGGAAGATGAAATGCATGGTGAATGAAATTACCTTATTATGTAGATGAAAGTCTCAGGCAATGAGAGTTTTATCATAGTAGCTCTCTTTCTTGCACAGATAATTTTACTAATGGAGATTTCTTTTATAAAGGTACATTTCCTTTATTGTAAGAGAAAATTATACTTTATTTTAGGCAGCTGAGGCAAAATAAGGGCTTTTTTTTTACATTAACTCTTTTTTGATTTTTTTTAACTTTAAGTAATCAACAGGCAAAAGTGGTGCATTTGGGGATGACATGTTCCAAACTCCATTAAAATCAAGTTTCAAAGCTGGTTAAAATCCTGCTCTGCTAGGGCTAGAGAAAAGGCTCATTGATTAATGGCACTGATGGATTTAACAGAAGACCAAGGTTCATTTCTCAGCAGTTCACAACTATATGTAACTCCAGTTCCGGGGAATGAACTACCCTCTTCCAGCCTCCATGAGTATTGCACACATGTATACACACAGGCAGCACTCATACATGTAAAACTAAATAATATTTCTAATCCTCTTTCAGATATCTTCAATAGTTTCCCATTGTACAGAAATAAAATCCAAACACCTTCCCTTGGCCTAAGATAATTTTTTATTCCTCTCACATCCCAACCACAGCCTCCCTTGCAACCACTCCTCCCAGTTCCTCCCCCACATCTACTCTCCTCCTCTGTTTCACTTCAGAAAAGAACAGGCCTCCCAGTGATACCAACCAAACATGGCATAACAGGATACAGTAAGACTAGGCACAAAACCCTCCTATCAAGACTGGGCAAGGCAACCCAGTAGCAGGAAAGAGGTCCCAAGAGCAGGCAAAAGAGTAAGAGACACCCCTGCTCTCACTGTTAGGAGTCCCACAAAACACCAAGCTAACAACCATAACATATAGGTAGAGGACCAAGTGCAGACCAATGCAGGCTCCCTGATTGCCTCTTCAGTTTCTGTGGACCCCTATGAGCCCTGCTTAGTTGATTCTGTGGGCTGTGTTCTCCTGGTGTCCTTCACCCTCTGGTTCCTACAATCTTCCTCCCTCTTTTCCACAGGGTTCCCTGAGCTCCAAAGGGAGGGGAGGGATCCAATGGAGATCACCAATTTGGGATCTCTCTTTACTTAATGTTTGCCTGTGGGTCTCTGTATCTGCTAACATCAGCTGCCAGAGGAAGCTCCTGTGATGTCAACTGAACTAGGCACAGATCTTGCAGAATATCACCAGGAATAATTTCATAGACATCTTTTTTTTCTATCTGGCTCTGGTTCTTGATCATCCAACATAAGCTGTCATCAGTTCCCTTAATCAAGAGGCATGGGCCTCAAATTAGACCACCCAGTGGTTGGCCACTCCCACAAGTTCTGCATCACCATTGCCTCAGCATATCTTGCAGGCAGGACAGACTGCAAGTCAACGGTTTGTGGTTTGGTTGGTGTCCCAGTCCCACCAGAGGAAGTTGCCTGGTTACAAATGATGGCTGGATAAGGCTTCATATATTCCATTACTAGAATTCCTGGCTAGGAACATCCTTGTAGATGCATGGGACTTCCCAACACACTCGGTTTCCCCCATTGCCCCACAAATGCCCTCCAATTCCAGTCATTTCTCTTCATACTCTCTCCCTCCATCCCCCATACCTAATCACTCCTGTTCCTATTCTCGTCTGCCCCCAGTACACCTATAAAATCTGTTCTAGCTTCCTTTTCCAGGAAAATGCATGCATTCCTCCAAGAACCCACCTTGCTCCTTGGTTTCTATGGGTCTGTAAATTATAACATGATTATTAGTTACTTAGCAGTTTTTGGAGAAATGCATGCATTTCCCTGGAAAAGGAAGCTAGAAGGATGTCTCACTTCCCAGCATCTCCGGTCTAACAACCTCCGCCCATGACCAAAGCCACATTCCCCTATTTAAGCCTGTACAGAACTTTCATTAAATGGCAGCTTGATCAGACATGTCTTGCTGTCCATCTCTTCTCTTGTCTTTTGTCTCATTCATTCCAGGTTCCCGTAGGCTCGAACCCATTGTGCCCTGCTGGTCATGGCACAATACTTTGAATTCTTACTTTCCAATTTGTATCCCCTTGATCACTTTCAATTGTCTTCTTATTCTAGTTAAAACTTCAAGTACTATATTGAATAGATATGAAGAAAGTGGACAACATTATCTTACTCCCAATATTAGTGAAATTACTTTATGTTTCTCTCCATGTAATTTCATGTTGGCTACAGGCCTGGTATAAATTGTCATCATTATGTTGATGTATGTTCCTTGTATACCTAATCTCTTCAAGGCTTTTTGTCATGAAGGGATATTGGATTTTGTCAAAAGCTTTTTTAGGATTTAGTAAGATGATCATGTGTCTTTTCTTTCAGTTTTTTTTTGTATGTTGTATTACCTTTACTGATTTTCATTTGTTAAATCATTCCCGCATCTCTGAGGTAAAGCCTACTTGGTCATAGTGGGTGATCTATTTGATGTGTTCTTGGATTACATTTGTAAGTATTTTATTGGGTTACTTTTGCAAGTATGTTCATAAAGGAAATTGGTCTGCAATTCTCTTTCTTTGTTGTATCCTTGTATGGTTTGGGTACCAGGGTGACTTGTAGGAGGAAGCCGTGTGCCGCCATTAACCATGTGACTTACTAGAGGCACATACAGATGAGGTAATAAAAAGAGCGGTTTACCACACCACTAACCACACCCACTTTAGGCATGACTAAAGACATATACTGACAGAGGTGATGGCTGTTATGGGTATACCTAAAACAATAAAAACTGACAATGCTCCGGCATATGTCTCCAGTAAATTGGAACAATTTTTCAAATATTATAATTATAAAATATGCAACTGGTATACCTTACAATCCCACAGGACAGGCAGTGATTGAAAGATCTAACCGAACCTTAAAAGAGATGCTTCATAAACAGCCAGGGAGAACAAAGACCCCTAAACACAGGTTACATAATGCTTTACTAACATTGAATTTTCTTAATGCTGATGAAAAAGGACAAACTGCAGCAGAAAGACACTGGACTACAGAGAAGACTTCTGAACTGAACCAATCAGTGTATTTTAAGGATGTTATGACCTCAGTCTGGAAACCAGGATATGTGTTACGTTGGGGGAAGGGGTTATCCTTTTGTTTCCACAGGAGAAGAAAAGCTTTGGGTTCCATCAAAATTAATTAAGATTCGATCAGAACAGAAGCCATCTCAGGAGGAGGAAGATAACAGCTCATCTACAAATTCATATTCTAACATGGGTAAAATGACCTCCTAAAAGGAAAGAGAAGTGTTTTGTTTTTTTGTCTTCACAGGTAAACTCAGCAAAGAATACTGGACATATGGATTCCTGAAGAAGAATGAATAGCTACCCTGAGGACCATCAAACAAACAATAACTCACTGTGTGGTATCAAAGTCTAAATCTCTCTATATTGTTTTTTCATAGTACCCTTTTATCTTTCTTTCTTCACATACCTCAGTCCCCATTCATTTAACGGAAGCTGGCTTTGGAGTTGGATTAGCTCTCCTACTCTAAATTCAAGCATATTATTTAAATAAAATTCAGAATTTCTGTATTATATCAGTGACTGTTTCTATTTTGTGGACTAATTTGAGGAATATTGGCATTAGCTCTTCTTTGAAAGTCTAATAGAATTCAATGCCTAGCCATCTGGATCTGGGCTTTCATTGGTTGGGAGACTTTTAATGACTGCTTCTATTTTCTTAGGTCTATTTAAATTGTTTATCTGATCTTGGTTTAACTTTGATAAATCATATTTGTCAAGAAGATTATCCACTTCTTTTAGTTTTTCCAATTTTGTGGAGTATATGTTTTTAAAATATGACCTAATAATTCTTTGGATTTCCTCAGTGTCTATTGTTATGACCCCCTTTTCATTTCTTATTTTGTTAATTTGGATATTCTCTCTCTGAATTTTGGTTAGTTTGTATAAGGGTTTGTGTATTTGTCTATCTTCTTGATTTTCTCAAAGAACCAACTCTTTGTTTCATTGATTTTTGCATTGTTCTCTTTGTTTCTATTTTATTGATTTTAGCCCTAAGTTTATTTCTTGCCATCTACTCTTTCACAGGTGATTTCTTCTTTTTATTCTAGAGCTTTTAGGTGTGCTATTAAGTTCCTGGTATGAGATTCTCCAATTTTTTCATGTAGGCACTAAGTGCTAAGCACTTTCCTTTTAGCACTGTTTTCATTGTGTGCCATGATTTGTGGTGTGTTGTGTATTCATTTTCATTGAATTCTAGAAAGTCTTTAATTTCTTTCTTTATTTCTGTCTTGACCCAGTATATTTTCATTCAGTACAGAGTTGCAGAGTTTCCATGAGTTTGTAAGTTTTTTGTTGTTGAAATACAGCTTTAATGCACAGTGGTCTAATAGGATACTGGGAGTTATTTCAATTTTCTTTTATTTATTGAGACTTGATTTGTGACTGAGTATGTGGTCAATTTTTAAGAAAGTTCTATGATGTGTTGACAAGAAGGTATATTCTTTTGTTTACCAGTGAAGTGTTCTGTAGATATCTGTTAGGTCCACTTGATTTAGAACATCTAGTAGCTCTGGTATTTCCCTGTTTAGTTTCTGTCTGGATGACCTGTCCATTGGTGAGAGTGTGGTATTGAAGTCTCCCAGTATCGATGTAAGAGTGCTAATGTGTGACTTAAGTTTTGGTAGTCTTTCTTTACAAGCATGGGTGCCCTTGCATTTGGTGCATAGATGTTAAAAAGAACTAAAAGGTTATCTTAGTGGATTATTTTTCCTTTGATGATTGTGAAGTGTCCTTCCCTGTGTCTTTTTATTAATTTTGGTTTGAAGTCTATTTTGTTAGATATTAAAATGGCTAGAACAGCTTGTGTCTTATGTACATTTGCTTGGAAAATCTTTTTCTACCCTTTAGTCTAAGGTAATGTTTATCCTTGATGTTGAGGCATGTTTCTTGAATGCAGCAGAAGGATGGATCCTGTTTTTGCATCCATTCTGTTAGTCTCTGTTTTTAATTGGGCAATTTAATCCATTGATATTGAGAGATATCAATGGCCAATGATTGTTAATCCCTGTTATTTTATTGGTGGTGGTGATGGTGGGACAGAGAGAGAGAGAGAGAGAGAGAGAGAGAGAGAGAGAGAGAGAGAGAGAGAGAGAGTGTGCTTCCATTCTTTTGGTATTGTTGGTATGAGATTATTTCTTGTGTCTTCATGGGAATAGTTAATCTTCCATTCAAGTATTCCTTCTAGTACCTTCTTTAGGGCTGG
The DNA here is from genome assembly GCF_017639785.1 of Mesocricetus auratus. Taxonomy (NCBI): domain Eukaryota; kingdom Metazoa; phylum Chordata; class Mammalia; order Rodentia; family Cricetidae; genus Mesocricetus; species Mesocricetus auratus. The sequence continues at coordinate 2,726,694 of NW_024429213.1, read as the reverse complement.
ATATGTGGATAGATATTTTTTTAAATTTGACTATATTATGGAACAGCTCTTTTTCTCCATCTATGGTAATCGAGAGTTTTGTTGTGTAAAGTAGTCTGGGCTGGCATCTATGATCTTTTAGAATCTGCAAGACATCTTCTGGCTTTGATAATCTCCATTGAGGAGTCAGGAATAGTTCTAATAGGTTTGCCTGTGTATGTTACCTGGCCTTCTTTTCCCTTGCAGCTTTTAGTATTCTTTCTTTGTTCTGTGTACTTAGTATTTTGACAATTATGTGGCAAGATGATTTTTTTCTCATCTAATCTTTTTGGTGTTCTGTAAACTTCTTGTACCTTTATAGGTATGTTCTTCTTTAGATTAGGAAATTTTTTCTTTTAAGATTTTGTTCAAAATATTTTTGGCCCTTTAAACTGTGAATCTTTTCCTTCTATTTCTATTATTCTTAGGCTTGGTCTTTTTATGGTGTCCCAGATTTCATGAATGTTTTGTGTTAGGAATTTTTTTATCTAATATATTTTATCACACAGTTGTAACATTGAATTTTTTCTCAGAAATGGTTAAATACATCAATATAGTTACAAATTCTAAAATAAAGCATACAAAATTATAAATTAAAACTTTAGAAAGAAATACAAACACTATGGTCTTCTGCATCTTACCCTCTCAAAGACTAATTAGTGAAGTTGGTGAAGAACATTTGCTTGATGGTGACTGCATGCAGGCTCTGCAGTTTGCAGCAATCACCAGTGTCCTAGAAGGCCTAGTTGGCAGGGCTCTTTTCTTTTAGTTTTGTTTTTGTTTTTCTCTCAGCAAATAAAAGTTGCTATTAGAAGTTGCTAGGTTAGTAAGCATTGAAAAACAAATCATGTTCTGCATGTGTGGCAGGGAGGGGTCTTGTCTTACAGAGGTTGGCCAAGTCTCTAACAGGCCCGGGAGCACTTCCTTCCTAGAGAATCGCACCCTCAGGTGTCACCGGAAAACACTGTCATCTCACTCGAGAGCAGCCACCCTCCTGACTCCAAGGAGGTGAAAAGACCAGGGCTACCTGCCCTGGAGATGGCAGAGGTAGACGGCCACCTGCTGTGCTGAACAAGGCACCTGGAAGGGGTGAGACTCCAGTCCCAGTGCCTTACAGCAGCCAATCACAAGAGGTGACTCTACAGTCCACTGGAACATTGGTGCTCTTTTATTTTTATGGAGTGACCTTGTACTTCCTGGAGCACCTAATTTTCAGAAACCAGTGTCTTTCTAGACTTAAAAATAAATAAGTAAATATAGGGAAACTTCTTTAAACTATCTAATATTTTCAGAACCAAAAAGGTAAAACCCACTTGACTTGGAAACTGTACTGTGTGGGGGGGCTGAGCTGCCTCCACCTAAGAGACTGAAGAGACTCCCAAGAGCCAGCAGACACGGCGGCGACAGGTACCCTGGGCAACTCTCCAGGGGTGGGACCATTAGAATCCACCGATTTATTAGTCGTGACTTTAAATCTTCATTCTCTGAATTAGAACAGATTAAATCACCTAAGAGATTCTGATGAACTCCGTACGTGTTATTCGCATTTGAAACGAGGAGGAAGTGTGAGAGAAGAGGTAGGAGAAAGACTAAGAGGTGAGAGGTGGAGGAGTGAGGCCGAGTGAGCAAGACAAGGACCAGGAAGAGTGCAGGGTTGAAGGGCAGGGGAGACACACAGTGTAGACAACCAAACCCTTTATTGTCTAAGGAACATTAGACGCAACACTGTAAAATCCCATGAGGAAACAAGGAGACAGCAGATTCGTAGAGGTAGTAGGAAGTCTGTAACAGTCAGAAATGTGGAAATTATCTCAGTGGGGGAGCACATCAAAACAGATTGGATAAATAAACAAGAAAACATGAATCATATTAAATACTGTGGTTGAGCTGACATAAATAAATTTACAAACCAGCCCAATACTGATGGCCAGTGGGACAAAGAAGGCACACACCCAGGCCAGCACATAGCGGGTCCCAGAGGGAGTATGAGCTGGGGAGGGGCATTCATGCCTTATGGCTACATGAAGACTGCTCTCTGTGCTTTGAGGACAGGGCATCTCGGGACTGGCTGTTCTCCTGGCTGCTCTTCAGACACTCAGTTGCAGGGACCCCACACACCCCTCTTCTCCAGACAAACTGGGAAGGAAACCCACTGGGAGACACACCCTTCCAGCTCTCGATGCCAAGCGCAGCTTTGGACACACTAAGAATGCAAACAACACCTTTGTGTCCCTTTGTGTACAGAATTTTTTAATAACTAAAACACAGAAATAGATGGGTCCAAATCACAGGCCCCTGCACATACCTAACTGTCACCTTTGCTTTCAGCCAAGAAAACAAAAAGCCAGAGAACGCAGAAATGATGGGAGGAAAACTATCAAAATGATCAAACACGAATCAACAGAAAAGGGCTCTGCTGCCTCAGGTGGAGAGAGGAATGTGTCTATATAGTTATTTTTATTACCTATTTTTTTTCCTGATACTCCTACACCAGGTATGTATGAGAACGGCTTGCCGTGTTTGAGTGCTTAGGAATATCGGTGGTTCTGAGATGTCACCTTGAGATAGTTGCAGGAATTTTTTAAATATGTTTAACATTTTCTTTGACCAATGTATCTATTTCTTCTATTGTACCTTCAACATCTTTCATCTTTTATTTTGTTGTTGCTGTTCTGTTCTCATCTGTAGTTCCTATTTCTTACCTAGATTTTCCATTTCCATAATTCTTCAGTTTGTGTTTTCTTTATTGCTTCTATTTCCATTTTTAGGTCTTGAACAGTTTTCTTTCCTTCAACTGTTCGCTTGTTTTTCTTGGCTTTCAGGGATTTATTCATCTCCTCCAATTTTTTGTTTGTCTTTTCCTATATTTCTTTAAGGGCCTTTATCATGTTCATGAAGTTGAATCTAAGGTTGTTTTCTTGCGTTTCTGCTGAACTGAAATATTCATGACTTGCTATAGTAGGACCCCTGGGCTGTGTTAGTTTTTTATATTTCCCTGGCTGTTATTGATTGTGTTCTTATGCATCTAGGCATTTGAATTTGGGAGTGATTATAGGTCTAGGTGCTAACTTCTGTCTTTATCTTTGTTGGATGAGTTTCCTCTCTGGTCTTCTGGCCAATATGTCCTGTGGTTAAGTGAGGATCTCCACCTGAGTTAATGTGGGGAGCCGCCCTCACATTCTCCGTTACAAGATGGCGCCGACACCCGTTGTCAGTTGGAGTAAACAACCTTGGTGCGCATGTGCCTGCTACTTTTCCATCCCTTACTCTCTGCCTCTCCCGTGGCGTCATATGGGCTGACGAGCAGGAGCCAGTCAGGAGATGACACGTCCGAGGCGGGGACTGCTGAGCTGTATAAGGGTTGGGCTTTTCGCTCCCCGGGTCTCCGCTCTGTAAGCTTATGCTCTCCCTCTCAAGACGCGTTAAAGTTGTTCTGCAGAAGGATCCTAAGTGTGCCGCGTCGTTCTTGCTGGCGAGACAAGTTAAGAGCTGGACTTCCGATGGTCTTTGGCCAAGCAGAGGCTTTCTGCCCAAATTGGGTCCTATGGGTCCTCTACAGGAGTTTGGGGCTGAGCTATGATGACAGAAAGAGATGAAGAGATTAGGGGTAAGCTGGGCAAGCACTTAGTGGGAACAGAACTTGAGCAGTGTGATGTTCTGGTGGCCACCATGGTCTCTAGTAAAGCTGGGGGACAAGAAAGGGAGAAGTGGTTTAGGGTAGGATGGGTGAGAACTGAGAGAGTGGGGGTGGTCACTAGCTGTCTGTGTGGAGTGCTGGTGCACAGCATGGCCTCTGGTATGGCCAGGGGCTTCCACCAGAGATATGGCCAAGATATGGTAACAGGAGAGAATGAGCAGTTGAGGGTAGTCAGGGTGGGCACTGAGGGAGTGTTGATGGTCTGCAAGCTGGGGGATTATGTGAGGTTCTTGCTGCCCGCTTAACCTCTGGTGGAGCAGGGGGCTTCTGCTGGAGTTGTGGGCCAGGATACGGTGATGAGCAACAGTCTATTTTTAATGGGCTGGATTGAACAGACCAGGCCCACCCAGGATAATCTCCTTTCTGCTATTAGTCCAAGCATATTGTTAAATTCAAGACTTCTAACCACAGTCAGAGGGGATGATTATATAAAGATGACTCTTATAGGGAATTGTGACGTTTAATTTTTATTGTCAAATTGATTCAATGAAAAAACATCCAGGGTAAGGCAATCCCTTGGATGTGTCTGTAAGAGCTCCCAGGATAGAAGAGATAGGTCTAACTGAGGGGATAAGATCCAGTCTATATGTGGGTCGAGGAGGATTCTGGGAAATGTAGTCAAGAATAGAGAGTCACCATGTGATCCCAGGAGGAGAGGGCATATGTCTGGAGTTCTTGGTAAGATAAGACCTTATAAAAATATATATTAGTAATTATGGGTTAATAATTAAGTCAGAATTAGCCATTAAGAAACCATAGCAAATGGCCAACAGCTTTATAATTAATATAGCATCCTGTGTGTTCATTTGGGACTGATGTGGCACAGGGACTAGGCTGTCAGGAAGAATACACATTACATGCTTCCTATCTCCAAGTCCTTCGAATTCAAGAGACCCTACCACACTGTTTGATTTCTTAGATTATCATATTTTGGTGGACCTTTGTGTGTAAATTCTCTGTTTTAATGATATAATATATCTTTTTTAAAAGATAGGGTTTCACCATATAACCCTGGCTGACCTGGAATTCACATAGATTCACCTAGCTCTTCCTTCCCAGAGCTGGGATTAAAGACGTAGTAACATCCCTGGCTGATATGTATAATTTGTTGTGTCTCCACCATGCCTGTAGACAGCTGTAAATACATATCGGCTAAATGGATAGTATACAATTGCAGAAATCTCTGGTGATTCTCAATCTCATTCTGATAACAGTCTGGTTTAATCGTGTTTGATGATTGTGTTCATCAGTGTGCATGATATCTGTAAAACCTTACTATTCAACCAGCACTCAATAAGTGCTCATTATGTGCAAAATCTTATGGGAGATACAAAAGCTTGAGATGAATTCCTCTCAAGAATTTCCCACATACTCTTTGTTAGAAAAGACCGGCTTATGACTGCAGCACTTACTGCTCTTGCAATAGACAAGAACAGCTCATAACTGCCTATAACTCCAGTTTCAAGGGATTTGATGACCTCTTCTGACCTCCACAGGCACTGCATGCACATTCATGATCTCGCATTAACACACAGAGACACACATAGCAACTAAAAAATAAAATCTTTTACAAGTATTTTTTTAGAAAACACTGGCATATATACGTATTTACATATGCATATAACACATACATACATACATACATACAATGACCTAACCAGGCCCAATTAGTCTCGTCACTTAAAGCACATACTGCTCTTACAGAAGATGTGAGTTCAGTTCTGATCACCCACCCACATCAGATAACTCACAACTGCCTATAACTCTGGCTGTGAGGATGCTAGCTCCCCATTCTGACCTACACAGTCACTTGCACTCACTTACAATGCATACACACACAAAAAAAACCCACACACACATCAAAAATCGAAGCTTTAAGAAATTAACATCTTGGGGCTGGAGAGATGGCTCAGTGGTTAAGAGCACTGACTGCTCTTCCAGAGGACCCGGGTTCTATTCCCAGCACCCACACGGCAGCTCACAACTGTCTGAAACTCAAGCCCCAGGGATCTGGCATTCTTACATCAATGCACATAAAAGAAAGTTAATAAAGCATTTAAAAAAAGAAATTAAAATCTAACCATGCTCTCCCCTGCAGCCAACTTCGCTAGAATCCATCTATACTAGATGCATCTCTTTTTTAAATTAAGGCCTCTAAGTTAGTAGTATGCTGGGAAATGTTTAAGAGTTCACCAAAAGAAAAAGAAATGTGATGTGTAGCATTTTCCAGTACCTGTAATGCAAGTACCACCACCAGGACCAATTTCAGTTTACCAATATAACGCCAACCAGAAAACACAAAGGAGCTGGGCATTGGTGGCGCACATCTTTAATCCCTGCACTTGGGAGGCAGAGGCAGGAGGATCTCTGTGAGTTCGAGGCCAGCCTGGTCTACAGAGCGAGTTCCAGGACAGCCTCCAAAACAATACAGAGAAACCCTGTCTCAAAACAAAAAAAAGAAAACAAAAAGGGTGAAAACGTAACAATTAGCTTTTGTAGATAGATAGTAGATGATAGATGTATATATAGATAAGTGAGAGATAAATACATAGATTATATATACATTATATATGTTTAATTTGAGACAAGATCTTGAATTCTAAATAGTCCTCCTCTTCCAGCCTCCCAAGTAGTTGGGAACACAGGTACACCACCACATCTAGTTTAACAAGCTCGCTCTTGAAAACAGATTGGAGTTAGCTATAGTGCACCACTGCTTCAAGTACAGTATTTTCACTACAGTAGGTTGAATGATGTGTACCACCTGTACTTGTGTAAATTCAGAGCCTTGGTACAGGACCTCATTTGGAAATACACTCTTTGAAGATGGCTTGAGTTAAGAATATTAAAATGAAATTACCTAAATTTAGAGTGGACCCTAAATCTAATCACTGGTTTCTTCATAGGAAGAGAAGCAGATCCAGGTGTGGCAGCCCATGCTTGTTATCCCAGCACTCAGGAGGCTGAGACAGGAGGATCATCAATCCTGGGCCTCTTAGTGAGACCCTGTCTCAAGAAAACAAAACATAGAAAGGAGTAGACAAACGCAAAGAAGGAGGCCATGTGAAGACAGGGGCACAGATAATAATTATGTGGCCACAAGAATAGAAACAGCTAAGGCTACTCAGAAACCAGAAGAGAAGGTAAAGGACTCTCCCTTAGAGCTTTGATCTGGAGCACAGGCTCACTGCATCTTGACTTGTGACTTCCATCTGCTAAAATTATGGTTTTAACAACCCTAAGAAATGAATACACCTCCTCCCCCAAAATTTGAACTTGGGAAATCCTTTTTCATTGTTTAAGCTGCAACTTCACTATCCCTTCCCTAGACAATCCATTCCAAACTAAGTCAGAACCCTCAAATGTTTTCATTATGTCTCCTTCAGAGCATATACTAATTACACTTCCTAATGAGATATTTGTGCACCTTTACACAGAGGACACACCGTTTAGTCCTCTGGCCTCTTTTTTATTCACATTCACTTCCCAGGTTATTGCATTTCAATTCAAGGCTTTAACCACTATGTGTATGTGTATACTGCCAGATCTTACATTTATGTCTCCCTTAACTATAAATGTTAACATCCAGTGACCTATTTGAAATCCATACTGCTCTGTTTGTTAGCGTGTCCTAGCTCATTTTCTGTTCCTGCAATAAATTAACACAAAGTAGATACTTTATTTAGAATAAAGGTTTAGGGACTGGAGAAGTGGCTCAGTGGTTATGAATCTGTACCACTCTTACATAGGTCTTGAGTTTGATTCCCAGCACCCACATCAAGCAGGTCACAGTCACCTGTAACTCCAGCTCCAAGGGATCTGACACCCTCTTCTGGCTTTCATGAGCACTTGCCTGCACACCTGCACATTCTTTCACACAGACACATGAATACACACACAATTTTGAATGAAATCAATCTTTTACAAAGAGAATAAATGCTTATTGAGCTCACAGTTCTGGACTTTGACCAGTCTAAAGCCAAGGTGTTGTATCTGGCTAGTGTTATTTTGGTACTGAGTACTCTACAGAGTCTTGGGGTAGCACAGGGAGGGTACCACATGGGGAAAAACACGCACACCAGAAAAGGTCAACTTGCCTTATAGAACAAACCCACTTCTAAGATGACCCATTAATCATTTAAGTGACTCATGGGTCATCAATCCATTTATCAAGTAAGTCACTCTACCCTCATGACCTAATCATTTGTTAAAGATCCCATCTGGTAAAACTTTTTTTAACTCAAGTTTTTGTGCAATTAGTTTTTGTCTTTACAGGGGTTGTTGTTTAGTATTTGAGAGACAGGGTCCAGTTATGTAGTCCAGGCTGGCCTGGGATGAGGAATTCTCCTGGCTTTGTCTCCCAAGTGCTGGAATTATAGGTATGTTCTATAATGCCCAGGTTGGTCTCATTTTTAATACCTCATAATAAATTTCTACATGAGTTTTGGTGAAGACATTCAAACCATAGTAAAGTGGTTCATTTATTTGTTTGTTTAACTAGTTATTTACATAGATCCAAGTGTTTACAAAGTGATAGAATGTGATAGTTAAGAGTTACTTTTAAGGTAAAAATAATTAGCAAATCCAAAACCAAATCCTATCTTGCCTCATACCCTGCTCTCTGTGCCATCATGTATATCTGGGGCGTGGAAACACCTTTCACCTACTTGGGACAGAAACTGTGACATAACCTGGGACTACTGGGCTGTCTACATTCAATCCATCAATTCTCCCTTCCCTTCAAATAATATCCAGAATGTGATCACTTCTTACCCCTTCCCAGTTCAAGCCACCTCCCTCTCCTTTCCTCCCTCTCCTTTGATCCACCCATGCACAGCACTGCACCCCTGTTCCTCCTCTGTCCAGTACCTTCTAGGGACTTCAGAACTCACTTGGAGTAAAGATACTTGACTATTCCACAACAGATACTAGTCTTCCTCCACAGACCAATGACATCTCTTCTGTTTTCACCCTTACCCACGTCACAATAGTCACCACCTTGTTAATCTTCAAATATATCAAACAGAATCCTGCTTTTTTAAAAATCTCCCTACTGGGAATGTTTGCCTAGCTCATCGCATCCGTTTCTTACAACTTCCACACAAATGTCACTATCTCAGCCAGGCACTTTCCAACCTCACAATTAGAAAAGAGAATCTCCCTTCTCCACCCACCTCTAGCACTCCCTATCTCCCTACCTTGTTTTGTTTTCTTTTTACCACTAATCCTCATTTACTATCTGATTATATATTCACTAAAATATAATCTCCTTGATATTAGCAACCATCCAATTTTGTTCACACTTCTATCCCTAAGGCCTGTATCAGTGCCTAACATGTGTAAGGTCCTAATGAATAAATGAACTCAGAAGGCATGTGTAACCAAGGGATGTACGTATAATGGAACAGCCTTGAGATAACTGAAAACAAAGTAATTTTTCCCGGTATGTGTGGAGGAGTAGAAATCAATAACTTCTCAAAAAGGGTTGGAACACATTTTAAAATGAGTAGGATTTCCATTATCTGAGAAAAAATAAAGAGTATTCCGCAATCCCTTTTATATAAAAATAAACTATCACTTGAAAAGAAAACCCCCAAATAAATAAAAACAATAAAATAAATTGCCTTATAAGCCAAGGTCTTTTCCAATCAACTGTGGAGCTAGTTGAAAATACAGAGAAAAATTATACAATATGTTTCCACCAAAGCTCTGTTGTTCGACTACAGCAGACTCTGAATAAGCCCAGTTATCCAACCACAGCAGAGCATGAATAGTCCATCATAGATGAAGTACAAGTAAAAGACATTTAAACCAAGTATATACAGGAAGTGAATAAATCCCTTAGAGAAATTCAGGAAAACATAAGCAAGCAACTGGAGGAAACGAAAAAATCATTCAAAGAAAACCAAGAGAATAAAAACAAACAATTGGAAGAAATGAATAAATTGCTAAAACAAATCCACTAAAAACCAAACAGCTACAGGAAATGAATAAAACTGTTCAAGAACTGAAAATAGAATTAAAAGCAATAAAGGACACACAAACTGAGGGAAATCTGGAAATGAAAAATTTAGGAATTCAAATAGGAACTAAAGAGGCAAACATAACCAACAGAATACAAGAGATGGAAGCAAGAATCTCAGGCATTGAAGATATGAGAGAAGAAAAGAATACATCAGTTAAAGAAAATGTTAAATCTAAAAATTCCTGACACAAAACATTCAGGAAGTTTTGGACACTATGAAAAGACTAAACCTAGCAATAATATGAAAGAGAACGATCTCAGCTCATTGACCCAGAAAATATTTTCAACAAAACAATAGAAAAAAACATTTCCTAATATAAGAAGGACATGCCTATAAAGGTACAAGAAGCTTACAGAACACCAAATAGACTGGACCAGAAAGGAAGTTCCCTCACCACATAATAATCAAAACACTAAACATAAAGAACAAAGAAAGAATATTAAAACCTGAAAGATAAAGAGACTAAGAAACATAAAAAAGCAGCCCCAATATGAGTAGATAAGAAAATCATCAAGATAGACAAACTCATTTATCCAAAATACCTAAAAGACAGAGAGAGAATATCCAAATTAATTAAATTAGGAATTAAAATGAAGACATTTATAGACACTGAAGAAATCCAGGGAAACAAAAAGACATACTTACCAACGCTAATAAAGGCCAGATAAACATTTTAATGGACCTATAACCCCCAGTGAAATAGAAGCAGTCATTAAAAGTCTCCAAAAAAATTCATAGCCACATGGTTTTAGAATAGACATCTTACCAGACTTTCCAAGAAGAGTTAATGCTGATACTCCTAAAATTATTCCAAAAAATAGAAGCAGAAGGCACATTGTAAAATTCATTTTATGAGGCCACAGTTACCTTGACACTGAAACCACAGAAAGATGCAACAAATAAAAAGATTACAAACCAATTCCTTTCGTGAACATACATGCAAAAATACTCAATAAAATACTCACAAACTGAATCCAAGAACACACCAAAAAGAATATCCACCATTGTCTAGTAAACTTTATCTCAGACATGCAAGAATGCCCAGTAAATTTAATCCACTACATAAATAATCTGAAATAAAAAGTCACATGATCATCTCAGTAGACACTGAAAAAGCCTTTGAAAAATTCAATAGACTTCATGCCAGGGATGCAGGAATGGTTCAACATATGGAAATCTATCAATATATACCATATAAACAAACCGAAAAAGAAAAACCACATAATCATATCACTAGATGCTGAAAAAGACTTTGATAAAATCCAACACCACTTCATGATAAATGTCTTGGAGAGAGAAGGGATAACAGGAACATACCTAAGCATAATAAAAGCAATTTACAGTAAACCAACAGCCAACATCAAACTGAATGGAGAAAAACTTCATATCTCTTCAATATTGTACTTGAAGTTCTAGTTACAGCAATAAGACAACAAAAGGAAGACCCTAAGAGAGACATACATGGTCCACTGGAGAAGGTAAAAGGGACAAGATCTCCTAAGAAAATTGGGAGCATGAGGGAAGGGAGAGGGGGTTAGGAGATCTCTAGGGGAGAGAAGAGGAGGGGAGAGAAGGAAGATTGAGTTGGGGGAAGAATAGAGGAGAGCAAGAAAATAGATACCAGAATAGAGGGAGCCACTATAGGTTTTGAGAGAAATCTGGCACCAGGGAAATGACCATACATCTACAAAGTTGACCCCAACTCACAATCTAAGCAGTAGCGGAGTGGCTACCTTAAACGCCCTTCCCCAATAATGAGATAGATGATTACCTTATATGCCGTCCTAGAGCCTTCATCCAGTAGGTGAGGGAAGCAGAAGCAGACACCCACAGCTAAACACTGAGCTGAAATCCTGGAATCCAGTTGCAGAGAGGGAGGTGTCATGATCAAAGCAGACAAGACCAGGGTGGCTTGAACAAGGGGCAGCTCTAGGACTCCAGACTGATAGGTGGGAAACCAGCATAGGACCGATCCAGACCTTGAACATGGGTGTTATTTAGGAGTCCTGGGCAGTCTATGGGGCCTCTGGCAGTGGATCAGTATTCATCCCTAGTATACGAATGGACTTTGGGAGCCCACTCCACATAGAGCGATACTGTCTCAGCCTAGACACACGGGAGAGGGTCTAGGCCCTGCATTAAATTATGATTATAAGGACAGCAACAACAAAAGAAATCCAGCATTCTTAATGGTATCTGTTTAAGCACAAATGATTCAGTAACTTAACTGCACTGTTTGCCCAAAGAGAAATATTTCACAATGAAATCAGCAATGCCTTTTGAAGTTATGTTCAGAAGCCTATCTCTACCTGGTTTCTGTGTATTCAAAGAATATGCCAACAGAAAGACATACTTTTTGACTGCCGTTTTGAATAGTAGCTTCTGATAATAAAACTAGGTTAACATTCAAGAACATTTATAAACATACCTATTAAACAAAAATATAATTTTCCAACCTATAACTCTATAAAATCACACAAAGGGAACTTCTTTAATTTCATTTATGCTTCATTATATATGACACGCAAATAACAGAAAATGGAATCTCAGCATTTCTTTCTAATGTATCTGTTTGGAAGAAAAGGAACAAAATACAATAGAACCTCTAAAGAAAAGTCACTTTGTTTGTTTGTGAAATTATCACTTCAAAGCCTAACGCTATTGAACAGTCAAATGGGGGTGAAAATGAGTCCAAATTGCTCACAAGACAAAACCTACTTTGCGACATCCTAGTCTTTGTTTTATCATCTGTTTGTTGAGGCAAATTACTAGGACTTGTTTACTGCACACCACTTAAAAGTTCTCACATTCTCTATGTAAGGGGTAATATATATTTGGAATTAAGTCAAGCTTAAAAGTTTTGAAATGCTTGTGGAGAAAATCGGACAGTTTCCCAAGGTAATTTGAGATTCAAAAGGAGGTTATTTGAATTGGTACAGATTCTGATGCTGACATGCCAATGAGTCATTGTTTTCCCTTCTGCGTCCTCTCCCATTCCACCCCCACACAGAGCCATGGGATTTGAATCCATCATTCAAATTTTAAAATTATTCTCAAAACCAGAAATGGGATGCAAATCTGAGAACCTTCTATAAGACTGGAATGCATCAATGATACCAGCTCACATTCAAGACAGTCCGTCCAGTTATGAACGTGTTCTCTTCCTCCTAAGCCATTCTCCTGTGGCAACAGAAATGGAAAAACCTCATTTCTTTATGTGATGGCCCAACTGGTATGGAATCAAGCAGAGGACAGTTCCTTCTTTCCTTCAACTTAGAGGGCAGCACACGAAGCAACTCTCAACCTGACCTCAGACATTGGTCTGTGTGTGAACCAGGAGCCTCGACTGCGACAGTTCAATCATATACACCTATGAATCATGTGGTTGTCAGAGCTAGCTAACCTCAGTGAATTACCATGAATTAGCGTGGGAGTGTCCCTGACTTGTCACGCATCCTGTGCTGTATAGACTAGATATTATGTACCCCCCCAGCACAGCTCCTGGGAAAATATTTCTCTTTTTGTGACCCAAGATCTGCACATCTGTAATGAATTCCAAACTCAGGAGATGCATTGTCTCACTTTCCCAATATTTAGATTTGAGCTAAGATCTTTGAAACTGGTTTCCCTCTTTATTCCGCTGGCGAACAAATTCCAAATATTCTAACTCAGGTATTACAGGATATATTGCAAATTCTAATTGGTCTTAATAATTAGAACCCAGAGTCAAACATAGGGATAAATGCTGAAAGATCAGAGAAGCAGAGCAACCAGCCACCAGTTCTAACCTCTACCGAATCCCCAGACCAAAGGGCCGATCCTGTCTCTAGGAATCCTCAGACTGAATGGTATGAGCTCCTGTCTCCTCCTGCCTTATCTTCCTCTCTCCACCCAGCCATGTCACTCCTGTCTCCACCTCCCTAGTGCTGAGATTAAAGGCACGTGACTCCCAAGCACTGGGATTAAAGGTGTGAGCCACCACCGCCAGGCTCTGTTTCTCTTTTAGACTTGAATCAATCTCGTGTATCCCAGGGTGGTTTGAACTAATAGAAATCCATCTGCCTCTGTCTAGTGAGCGCTGGGAATAAAGTTGTGCACCACCACCACCTGACCTCTATGGTTAACTAGTGTGGCTGCTAGGATTAAAGGCATGTGCCACCCCACCTGGCCTGAGCTCTGTACTCTGATATCCAAGCAAGTTTTTTTTGTTAAAGTAAACAAAAATAACCACAACAAAGACAAAACTTCAACACAGAGTAGGGGTGGGAAAGATTCTTCCTGAATGCCAGCTACGCCAGGGTCGTACACGGAGCTTCAGCATGTTGACCATTCATCCATTCTAGAACTTCCGATGTTGTTTCTGGAGAGTGCAGTACAAAAGAAAACCCTGAGGCTCTAGAAACCCCCAACTTTGCCTGGTCTGAAAATGCCTGGCCAACCTGAAGCCTTGTGCATGGGGAAGTACATCACTCAGCTCTGCAGTGCAATGATGTGGCCTCTAAATAATCCCATGGCAGTCTGTTTCAGAAAAGGATGCAATTCACTGAAACATTCAGAGATTCCATTTTAAAGAGTTCCTGTGAGCCAGCAAGAACTGCACACACGATACCAGAAAGAAAGAACAAAATGTATGGAGAAATCTGCTTTTAAAGGCACTTCTGAGAAACTCAGTTTAAGGCTCTGAAAAATAAATCAGCATTGCCCATTGCAATCAGAGATTTTCTGGAGAACTCTGACTGTGGGGGAATTTCAATTCACTTTGGGAACATAGTGTAAAAGCCAGCATTGATGGCACAGATGTTTACCTAAGCTCACTGGCATCAAACGGAATGACTTTTACTGAGAATTAAATGGCCATGACAAGTATTTGGCGGCATCTTTTCTCAGCCATTAAGACCAATGGGATACTCTCCCTACCATTGCTGCTCTCAAGACTGCTTTAGAAGGCCCCATCAAAGACAGAAGGCATTGGTCAGGTCATTTTGAAACTTCTAAATTCACAAAACTTCACTGACTGCTGCATCAACAAGGCTTCGTAGGATTGAGAAACACAAACCTAGGCCAGAAAGAAAGTTCTTTGTTTTCAGATGAGTGCCCACGAACTGTGGGCCACTAGGGATGGAGGACAATGGAATATGGGTTTCTCTGCTCATGGAGAAGACAGCCAATAATACCTTTTCCTTCCCCCATGACGCAAACTGTTAGAACACAATCTCTCTACTCCTCCCTAAAATGCCAGGGAAGATACAAGAACAATAGCTCTTGAGCAAAGATGGAGCTGGAAGGGAAAGAGAGACGATTTGACTACAAATGGCAGAAAAATATCAATGAAAAATCATTCAATACACCCACACCCATTTCCCCTATGTCAAGTTCCTTTACTCGCTAATTAAGCATGTGAGAATTCATTCAGAGGTAGAAATGACCTATTCCTCACCAGATCATGAATTAAAGGAAGTGCCAATCACTTTGATTATTATGTCCCACATGCCATGAAGTCACTAAGACCCAGATTTGCTCAAGTGACAGAAAGCACAGTTTTGTGGAATGAGCACCTGGTTGAGTCCTGACTTGACTGCTTTCTTTTAAGTGATGTTAGGCTATTTTCTTGTCCTGTCTCTGTGTTTCAACTCCCTGTCTCTAAATAGGGGGGTGAGAGTGAGTGAAAGAGAGAAAAATGGGGAAAGAGATTCTCAAATTCTCTTGCTTGTCATTCTGGGATGCTGTGGGAATTGGAGAAGAGCAACCTTAGCACACAGACAAACATCTAGAAGCCATTCACCTTTATGTCACAACATTGGCTGCTGGTCATATGAGGAATCACAGAACTGCATGCCTAGAGCTTGGCCACAGCCCATTGGCCCTGATAGTGCCTGGGATGCTGGTGAAGGTTTGTTCACACTACAAGCTGCCTCCTTCCGCAAGTCCTACTTGCAAACTACGGTTGATTGATATTCTCAAATGTTCCTTGTGTGGGAGGTAGAAACTGACTGCTTATTTTAAGAATAATTTCCTAAGAGGGATAAAAAGGTATCAAAGCACTTTAAGTGGGGAAGGGAAGGAAAGAAAAACATCTCACTGAGCGATAAATGAATCAATGCCTTTACTCATTTTCTAAAGCTTTCTGGGGGACCCTAGAGAGTCCAGTGAAGCAGGGTTCTGACCTCCAGGAGCTTGTATAGCTCAGTTACCTGGACCTTGGGTATACAGACCTGCTGTCTTTGGTTTAAAGGAAATTAGGAAACAGGAATTGATAAAAAAGAAAGTGGATTTATTTAGGCTTAGGCCCAATGGAGTGGGCCAACAGTCTCCAGTGGCAACTTCCGAATAGCCATGGGACAAAAGCTAGAACAGATGGAAATTGAAGTGGGAGGCAAGCTAGCAGCCCTTTCCTAGAGGAAAGAGGACCCGGACCCCAGCTGTCTTCAGTCTCTATAACAGGAGTTTCTACTTTAGGAAAATGGCATCTGAAGGAAATCCCATTTTGAAAGAGGAAAGACTCCAGGCCCGGGAAACTCTCTGCATGTAAGGAATCTTTGATAGGTGGCCAGTGGAAACCTTTCAGATCTTTTCTTAGAGGTCAGCTCCAGCTCTCACATCCCAAATCCCGGTTACATACACTGATTTGCAAGGAGAAAAAAAGGTGATAGTCTGATAGCTAAAGGGGCAGTATGTCTCCCACAAGGGCTTCCGTATAGGACCACATCAGTTTTACTGAAGAGGAAGGCGTGTGACCCTTGAACTGCGCTGAGGGGTCAGACTAAGTTACATCTACATTCTTGGGGCATCTGTCACAGGCTACACCTAACACTACATGGTAAGGCTATGGGGCTTAGACTGGGAGGAGGACTACAAGGGGAAAGAGGGGTGCTCTGGGGGAAACCAGCATCTACAAGCATAGACAGGAGGCAGCTTTCCTATGTGGGCCCAGGTAGACAAAACACCAGGGAAAAACAGACATTCACAAAACATCCACGCCGGGCTGGAGTGCAGTTCAATGGTAGGCTGTTTGACTGGCATGTGTGAGACCCTGGATTCCATTCCCAGCAGCCTCTAAAACACATTAAAACAAGGAAGGGGGTGTTAGTGAAAGTCAGGCAACTGCTGGTGAGAACTCAAGTACCTCCTTTCATCCGCGAGGGCCTGATGTTTGGGCTGCTAGGGAACAGAATGGATGATGGAGCACTATGCACAGGCAGCCTAGCTTCATCCCATCTCCCTATATTGTCTAAACTCAAAGCTCCATCCGCAGCACCATGATGGTAGAGAAAAGTGACTGTGTCAACTTTGCTTCTCCCAGAGTCAACAACTTACAAAGTGCTATGAGACGCCAGGGACTGAATCACTCCCTGGAGTCATGAACGATGAACAGTACAAAATGTGCAGATCTGCTAAACGGTGCAAGGCTCAAGAAATGCAGTTTTTCACCTGGGTGATATGGTCTAAACTTAGAGATGGTGCTTTGAGTTGGAGTAGTCACCATCCGAGAATACCTAACACAATCAATATTTAATATCCTCCAAGTAATAAGGACTATGATTGCCCAAGAATGTTCTAGTGGCTAAGCAACAGTCCTGTACCCTTAATGCCCTCTACAAGGAATGTAACCATTACAAATGAAAAAGAAAATTCTATTTGTTTATTCATTCATTAATCCATATATGGCTCATATATATTTATATATAATTTATTAGAGACAGTGTCTTCTTTATTTTAATTTGATTTTTTAATTCATTTTACATACCAACCACAGTTCCCCCTCCTGTTCTCCTGCTTCCTCCCACCCTCCTCCAACCCACCCACTCCCAACCCACCCCTAAACAGCCCTCACCACTTCACCCCATCCACACCCACTCCCCAGTAAAGGGAAGGCCTCCCAAGGGAAGTCAACAAAGTCTGTCACATCAAGTCGATGCAGGACCAAACCCCTAACCCCTGCATCACAGTTGAGCAAGGCTTCCCATCATGTGAACTGGGCTCCCAAAAGCCAGCTCACACACCAGGGATAAGCCCTAGTCCCACTGCCAGGGGCCGCACAAACAGAACAAGCCACACAAGACAGGGTCTTGCTGCATAGATTAGTCTGGCCTTGCATTCACAATCCTCGTGCTTTGGTCTCCCAGGCACTGGGAGTACAGACTTGCAACACCGTGCCCAACAATTTAGCAGTTTCTGATTATCATGTGAGATTTTGGGCATTGATATTCTAATGGAAGTCTTTACTCCCTGTTCAGAAGTCCACAAAAGACTCAAGATCAAAGAGAATTAGTGCGGAAGACCTTTTCCAGCAACAAATATAGAAAAACCAAGTATCTGCTGCCGCCATGTGGCCACAGTCATTCTTTGCTTTTAAAAAGCAATCACTTGAAAGTATATTTGCATTAACATCAGCAGAAAGAAGTGATGAAATTAAACATTTAAGTGAATTTAAGCCTTCTGTAAGAGACTCTCCGTGTCCTTAGTAAAAATCAAATTTCAAACAGAAAAATAAATTTTCTTCAGGTCAGCTCAGGAGACCCAGTGGTGAATTACACTTTATCCTTTAGTTAAAAAGGCCCTTATTCTGACACTTTAAGCCCTAAGTTTCTGTAATATCCAACTATTAAGAGCAATTCACTTCCAGGAATTTAGTGAGCAAATTCTGGAAGATACCTCAATCAGGATCTTTGTTCGTTACTGGTAAAAATAGTGAAGAAGGAATTGGAAAAATGTCTCAGTGGTTAAGAGTGCTTAGAGTTCTTGAAGACCAGAGTTCAGTTCCCAGCAGCCATGTCACCCCTGGCTAGCGCTTAAAATACGATTAATTTTGTATGCTAATCTTGGATCTTCCAAACTTATTTGTTCTAGCAAGTTTTTGTTGTTGTTGATTTGCTAAGATATTTTACATTTGGGATTTTATTGTCTGTAAACAGTTTTAATACTGCTTTCCAACATATAAGCTTTAATTTTCTTTTCTTGTTGCATGATAAAAGTAGATTATCCTTGCCTTGTTCTGAATTTTGAGGGTGGTTTTTTTTTGGTGTTTTGGTGGGTATTATTTTTATGATAGGTCTTTCATAAATTTCATTTATATAGCTGAGGAAATTTCCTTTCTTTTTTTCTTGCTTTTTTTGAGACAGAGTTTCTCTGTATTGTTTTGGAGGCTGTCCTGGAACTTGCTCTGTAGATCAGACTGGCCTCCAACTCACAAGAGATCCACCTGCCTCTGCCTCTGCCTCCTGAGTGCTGGGATTAAAGACTTGTGCCACCAACACCTGGCAGAACTTTCCTTTCTATCCTAGTTTTCTCATAGGGCATTTCAAATTTGCAAATGGGGATTTAATTTCACCAAATGTTCTTCAACATCTACTCAGATTGTTGTGGTTATTCTATCTCAGTAATAGGCTTTGTTATATTTATTCCTAGATGATAAAACAACACACATTCTTAAGATAAATTACACTCTGTTATACACAATGTACAACGTTTTAATATGATACATAATTAGATTTGCTAGTATTTTGTTGAGGGTTCAATATTTATCATATTCTTATGTGTATTTGTCTAACTTTGACATCAGGCTAATTAAATACTCATTGTTTTCTGAGAGTTCATAAGAATAAATAGTAAAAATACTAATTTTCAATCAGACAGTGGTAGTGCACGCCTTTAACCCAAGAACTTGGGTGGCAGAGGCAGGTGGATCTCTGAGTTCAAGGCCAGCCTGGCTTGGAGTTGCTGGACACCCAAGACCAGACAGAGAAGCCTGTTGCGCCCCCAAACAAAAGACTAATTCTTCTTTAATATTATTTAGAATTTATCAGTAAACCATCTTAGTTCAGACTTCTCTTTGTGGGCAAAATTTCAACTCCTAATTTCATGTATTACTGTATATCTATCAAGATTCTGTGGTTCTCTCTGGATTTTTTGGGGTAACTTCTGTACATCTAGGAAAGTATCTATTCTTCTATACACTGTCTTTGAGATCCACTGTTGAATTTATTTTATGTCTAAGGTATTTTAAACTATACATTTTAATTTGTTACTATTTATTTCATGTTCATGCTATCTTACTTTCTCCATTTTCTTGAAAATAGATTCTTTAAAGGTTCAAAGTTCGGATCAGTCCCATGCTAGTCTCTCGGCCATCAGTCTGGGATCCATGAGCTCCCCTTTGTTCAGGTCATCTGTTTCTGTGGGATTCACCAGCCTGGTCTTGAGCCCTTTGCTCATCACTCCTCCCTCTCTGCAGCTGGGTTCCAGGAGTTCAGTTCAGTGTTTAGCTGTGGGTGTCTGTCTCTGCTTCCATCAGTCACTGGATGAAGGTTCTAGGATGGCACATAAGGTAGTTACCAATCTCATTATTGGGAAAGGGCATTTAAGGTAGCCTCTCCACTATTGCTTAGTTTGCCAGTTCGTGTCATCCTTGAATATCTCTGGAAATCTCACCAGTGCCAGATCTTCAAACCTATAATGACTCTCTTTATTATGGGAGTCCTGTTCTCCTCTATTCTTCCCTGACTGAACCTTCCTGCTCCCCATGTCCTCCTCTCCCCTCCTCTTCTCCCCTCTCCCTCCCTCCTCCCTCTCCCCTTCCTCTATGTTCCCAATCTGCTCAGGAGATCTTGCCTCATTCCCCTTCTCTGGGGTACCATGCTTACCTATGTGAGGAGGCCTAGGCAATCTATGGGGCCTTGGGTAGTAGATCAGTATTTATCCCTGGCACGCGAATGGACTTTGGGTGCCCATCTCACAATGAGGGATGCTTTCTCAGCCTGGACACTTGGGGGAGGGCCTAGGCCCTGCCCTGGATGAAATGACAGACTCTGGAGATCCTTCATGGAGGGCCTCACTTTCCCTGGGGAATGGAGTGGGGATTGAGCGTGGGGCTGGGGGGGGAGGCTGGTGGAGGGGAGGGGGAGGAGGGGAGGGAGAGAGAGCTGGAATTGACATGTGAAGCAAGCTTGTTTCTAATTTAAATGAAAGAATACAAAAATGTTCAAAGTTCTTGCTATACAGGTCTTTCACTTGTTGGCATAGTGCTACCCCAAGATATTTTATGTTGTTTGTGGCTATTGTAAAGAGTGATGTTTCTTTGATTTCTTTCTCAGCCCATTTATTGTCTGTATGTAGTAGGGCTACTGATTTTTTTAGTTAATCTTATATCCTGTCATTTTACTGAAGGTGTTTATCTGCTGTAGGAAATCCCCTGTAGAGTTTTTCAGGTCACAAAAGACCCAGGATAGCCCCAACAACCCTGTACAATAATGGAACTTCCAGGGCATCACAGTCCCTATCTTCAAGCTCTATTATTGAGCTATAGTCCTGAAAACAGCTTGGTACTGGCACAAAAATGGACAAGTAGAAAAATGAAAGGCTGTTGGCATAACTGGAGGCTGACGTGTAGAAGACTGCAACTAGATCCATATCTAGCATCATACACAAAACTTAAATCCAAATGGATCAAAGGCCTCAACATAAATCCAGCCACAATGAACCTCTTAGAAGAGAAAGTGGGAGGTAACCTTGAAGGAATTGGTACAGGAGACAGCTTCCTGAACATAACACCAGTAGCACAGACAGTGAGATCAACAATAAATGGGACCTTCTGAAACTGAGACGCTTCTGTAAGGCAAAGGACACAGTCAGCAAGACAAAAAGGTAGCCCACAGAATGGGAAAAGATATTCACAAACCCCACATCTGACAGAGGGCTGATCTCCAAAATTTACAAAGAACTCAAGAAGCAAGTCTCCAAAACACTAAAGGATGCCATGAAAAATTGGGGTAAGGAACTAAACAGAGAATTCTCAATACAGGAGTGTAAAATGGCTGAGAGACACTTAAGAAAATGCTCAATATCCTTAGCCATCTTTGGTGTCCTCTACACACTCAGGCTCTTACACTCTTTCTGCCTCCTCTTCCTAGAGATTACCTGAGCTCTGAGGGCAGGGATTTGATGGAGACCTCCTGATTAGACTCTCACTATATATAATGTCTGGTCGTGGGTCTTTCCATGTGTTCCCATCTGCTGGAGAAAGAAGCCTTGGTGATGATGACTGGATAAGGCACAAATCTGAGTACAGCAGAACATCATTAGGGGTCATTTTCTGATACCTTTTTTAGACTAGTAGTATTTGGTTTTACCTTAGGACTATGGGCTGTTTAGTCCCTGGCTCTTGGTTACATTGGTTGCTTCTCATGGAGTGGATATTAAGTCAAACCAGACATTTGTTGGTTACTGCCACATGTTCTGTGTCACCATTACCCTAGCATATTTTTCAGGCAGGACAGATTGTAGGTCAAATGTTTGGTAGCTGGACTGGTGTCCACGTTTGCTTTTAGTAGCCTGAAGAGTACCTTCCCACACCAGGGAGACTAGAATATAAGGGTGAGGGCTTCAAATAGGTGCTACCTTGAGTTCTCCATGTTCAATGAGTTGTGTGGATGTTGTACTTGGCAATGGGACCTAGCTGTCAGTTTGTGGAAAGCAATCCATGGATCTCCCTCCCTTGGCCAAAAATTGAATGAAGCCCAGTGCATTCACTGGAAACCTCACCTGGCAACAAAGGATGGCCAGTTGAGACTCGGTATCTCTGATTTTTAGGCATCCTCACTAGGATCACTTCCGTGGATTCCAGGAAGTTTCCACTGTCCTAGGTTTCCATACCACTCCCCAAATGCCACCCAATTCCATCAGTCTCTCCCTGAACTCTCTTCCTCCACCTAACCCCCCACTCTCTCACACACACCTGATCCCATCCCCACCCACCCCCAATCCACTCATAAAATCTGTTCTATTTCACCTTCACAGGGAGATCCATGCATCCCCTCATCTTTACCTAACCTCTCTGGGGCTACAGATTGTAGCTTGGTTATCATTTACTAATGGCTAATATCCACTGATAAGTGAGTACCTGCAAGGGTTATATTTCTGGGCCTGGGTTACCTAACTCAGGATGATGTTTTTTCTAGGTCCATCCATTGCCTACAAATATTATGATACCGTTTCTAAACAGCTGACTAATAATTAATTGTATAAATGTACCACATTTTCTTTATCCATTCTTCTGTTGAGGGACATCTAGATTTTTTCCAGCTTCTGACTGCTATGAATAATGTCAGCCACAATGAACATGGTTGAGCAAGTGTCCTTGAGGTAGGATGGAAGATGTTTTGGGTAAATGCCCAAGAGTGGTATAGCTGAATATTGAGGTAGATTGATTCCCAATTTTCTGAGAAACCACCAGACCAATTTCCAAAGTGGCTGTACAAGTGTGCACTCCCACCAGCAGAGGAGGAGTGTTCTCTTGCTCCCCATTCTCCACAGCATGAGGTGTCACTTCCTCTTGATCTTAGCCATTCTGACAGGTGTGAGATGGAATCTCAAAGTCATTTTGATTTGCATTTCCCTGATGGCTAAGGATGTTGAACATTTCTTTGGGTCTTTCACAGTCATTTGAGATTCCTCTATTAAGAATTCTTTGTTTAGCTCTCTATACCATTTTAAAAATGGATTATTTGGGGTTTTGATTCTAGTTTTTTGAGTTCTTTATGTATTTTTGATATTAGATCTCTATAAGATGTGGAATTGGTATGAATCTTTTCCCATTTTGTGGGTTGATATTTTATCATTGACAGTGTCCTTTGCCTTACAGAAGCCTTTAAGTTTCATGAGGTACCATTGATTAACTGTTGATCTGAATGCCTGTGCCAACGTTGTTCTGTTCAGAAAGTTATCTCCTGTGCCAATGTGGTTAAGGCTATGCCCCACTTTCTCTTCTATCAGATTCAGTGTATCTGGTGTTACGTTGAGTCTTTGACCCACATGGACTTGAGTTTTGTGCATGGGGATAAGTATGAGTCTTTTGCATGCTTCTACAAACATCCATCCAGTTTGACCTCCACAATTTGTTGAAGAAACTACCTTGTTCCAGTGTGTATTTCTGGCTTATTTATCAATAAATAGGTGACCATATGTATGTGGATTTATGTCTGGGACTTCAATTTTATTCCATTGACAACTTGTCTGCTGTTATACCAAAATCATGCAGATTTTATTGTTATATCTCTGTAGTACAAGTTGAAATCAGGAATGGTGATACCTCCCATAGTTTTTTATTGTTCAGAAATGTTTTGTCTATCCTGGGTTTTTGTTTTTCTACATGGGAAATTTAGCTTTGTCCTTTCAAGAACTGTAAAGAATTATATTGTAATTTTGATGTAGACTTCATTGAATCTATAGATTGCTTTTGGTAGAATCTTTACTATGTTACTCCTACTTTACTCCATCTTCACTTTTTTATTACTTTAATTTTAAATAGCTTGCTTCACATGTCAATCCCAGTTCCCTCGCCCTCTCTTCCTCCCACACCCCTCACTATCCCCCCCCAGCCTCCCACCCTATGCCCACTTCCTTCCACATAGGGGATATCTATATATACTCTGTCGTTTCACTCAGGGCAGGGTCCAGGCACTCCCCTAGAGTCCAGGCTGAGAGAGCATTCTTCTTTGTGTTATGGACACACGATGTCTGTTTGTATGCCAGGGATAAACACTGATCTACTGCTCAGGGCCCCATAGGTTGCCCAGGCCTCCTCACTGACTCTCACACTCAGGGGGTCTGGATCAGTCCCATGCTGGCCTCCCAGCTGTGGGTCTGGGGTCCAAGAGCTCTCCCCTGTTCAGATCAGCTGTCTCTGCTGGTTTTGCCATTCTTTGCCAATTTGCTCATCGCTCCTCTCTGTCACTGGGTTCCATGGGTTTAGTTCAGTGTTTAACTGTTCATTATCAGGAATGGGCATTTAAGGTGGTCTCTCCACTATTGCTTAGTTTGCCAGTTGGTGTTATCCTTGTAGATCACTAGAGGTCTTACTGGTGCCAGATCTGTCTTCTAACCTCTTCCCCCTATTCTACCCCCCACTCAACCTCCCTGTTCCCCCATAGCCTACTCTCTCTTCCTCTTCTCCCCCTCTCTTCTTACTTTGGTCTCTGTCTCTCGCTTTCTTACTCCCTCCTTCCTTTCCTCCCGCCCTGCCTTTTTGCCTTTGGATAAGGGTTTGCCTATCTGTGTATTTTATCAAAGAACCAACTATTAGTTTCATTGATATTTTGTGTTGTTCTCTTTGTTTCTGTTGTACTGACTTCAGCCCCAAGTTTGATTATTTCTTGCCGTCTTTGCCTCTTGGGTTTGATTACTCCTTTTTTCTCTAGAGCAACGATTCCCAAAATGAGGGTTGCAACTCCTTTGTGGGTCACATATCAGATATCCTTCCTATCAGATATTTATGTTACTACTCATAACAGTAGCAAATTTACAGTTATAGAGTAGCAATAAAATAATTTTTTTTTTGGTTGGGAGTCACTACAACGTGAGGAACTGTATGAAAGGGTCAATTTTGGAGAAAGTTCCATGAGGTACAAAGAAAAATTACATTCTGTTTGTTTGGGTAAAATATTTTTGCACATATTTGTTAGACTCATTTGGCTCATAACTTCTATTAGCTCCAGCATTTCTTATTTAGATTTTTTTCTGGATGCTCTATCCATTGGTGAGAATGTGATACTGAAGTCTCCCACTCTCAGTGTGTGAGGGTCAGTATATAATATAAGCTGTAGCAACTTTTCTTTTACAAACTTGGTTTCCATTCTGTTTGGTGCATAGATGTTAAGAATGGCAATGCCTGGGGCTTGAGAGATGGCTCAGTGGTTAAAAGGTCCTGAGTTCAATTAGTAACAACCGCATAGTGATTCATAAACATCTATCTGATGCTCTCTTTTGTCATGAAGGCACACACAAAAATACAGCATTTGTATACATAAATAAATCTTTTTTTATTTTATTTTCCAGTTTAAATTTAGATAAGAAACAAGGTTGCTTCACAAGTCAGTTCCAGGTTCCTCTCCCTTTTCCTCCCCTCCTCCCGTACCCTCCCTCAAACCCCCCCCGTATCCCCTCATTCCCCCAGGGAGGGTGAGGCCCTCCATGGGGGTGTCCATAGTCTGTCATTTCATATAGGGCAGGGCCTAGACCCTTCCCCAAGAGTTCAGGGTGAGAGTGCACCTCACATTGTTCTATGAGAGTCCAAAGTCCGTGTGTATACTTGGGATGGGTACTGATCTGCTGCACAAGGCTCAATAGATTACCTAGGCCTCCTCACTGACACCCAGATTCAGGGGGTCTTGATCAGTCCCATGCTGGATTCCCAGGCTGATGCCTGGGATTCAAGAGTTAACCTTTGTCTGGTCAGCTGTATCTGGGGGTTAAACCAGCCCAGTCTTAATCCCTTTGATCATCAGTCCTCCCTCTCTGTTACTGGCTTTCTTGAGTTCAGCTCAGTACTTAACCAAAGAGTCTGCCTCTTCTTCGATTAGCCACTAAATGAAGTTTCTGTTTCCCAGACTCTCTGGCCATAGGATTGTAGGCTGGCACT
This sequence comes from Mesocricetus auratus, assembly GCF_017639785.1. Classification (NCBI taxonomy): domain Eukaryota; kingdom Metazoa; phylum Chordata; class Mammalia; order Rodentia; family Cricetidae; genus Mesocricetus; species Mesocricetus auratus. The sequence continues at coordinate 2,700,542 of NW_024429213.1, read as the reverse complement.
CCCCAGATCTATGTCTAAAATCCATATATGAGAGAGTACATGCCATGTTTCTCTTTTTGTGACTGGGTTACCTCACTCAAGATGGTTTCTTCTAGTGTCATCCATTTGCCTGCGAATCTCATGATTCCATTACTTTTTTCTGCTGAATAGTACTCCATTGTGTAGATGTACCACATTTTCTCTATCTACTCTTCGGGTGAGGGACATCTAGGTTGCTTCCAAGTTCTGGCTATTACAAATAAAGCTGCTATGAACATAGTAGAACAGACATCTTTGTTGTATGAATGGGCATCTTTTGGATATATGCCTAAGAATGGAGTTGCTGGGTCTTGTGGTAGGTTTATTCCCATTTTTCTGAGGAATCTCTGTACTGATTTCCAAAGTGGCTGAACCAGTTGGCACTCCCACCAGCAATGGAGGAGTGTCCCCCTTTCACCACATCCTCTCCAGCATAAATTGTCATTGGTGTTTTTGATTTTACCCATTCTGACAGGAGTGAGATGGTATCTCAGAGTTGTTTTGATTTGCATTTCCCGGATGGCTAAGGATGTTGAGCACTTTCTCAAGTGCCTCTCAGCCATTTTTAGACTCCTCTATTGAAAACTCTCTATTTAGTTCTGCAGCCCACTTTTTAATTGGGTCCTTTGATGTTTTGGAGACTTGCTTCTTGAGTTCTTTGTAAATTTTGGAGATCAACCCTCTGTCAGATGTGGGATTAGTGAATATTTTTCCCATTCTGTGGGCTGCCTTTTTGTCTTGCTGACTGTGTCCTTTGCCTTACAGAAACTTCTCAGTTTCAGTAGGTCCCATTTATTAATTGTTGATCTCACTGTCTGTGCTACTGGTGTTATGTTCAGGAAGCTGTCTCCTGTACAAATTTGATCAAGGGTACCACCTACTTTCTCTTCTAAGAGGTTCAGTGTGGCTGGATTTATATTGAGGTCTTTGATCCATTTGGACTTAAGTTTTGTGCATGGCGATAAACTTGGATCGATCCGCATTCTTCTACATGCCAGTCTCCAGTTATGCCAGCACCATTTGTTGAAGATGCTTTCTTTATTCCAATGTATATTTTTAGCTTCTTTGTCAAAGATCAGATGTTCGTACGTGTGTGGGTTAATACCCGGGTTTTCAATTCGATTCCATTGGTCTACCTGTCTATTTTTGTGCCAATACCAAGCTGTTTTCAGGACTATAGCTCTATAATAGAGCTTGAATTCAGGGATGGTGATGCCTCCGGACGTTGCCTTGTTGAACAGTGTTGTTTTGGCTATCCTGGGTCTTTTGTTTTTCCATACAAAATTGATTATTGTTCTTTCAAGGTCTGTGAAGAATTGTACTGGGATTTTAATGGGGATTGCATTGAATCTGTAGATTGCTTTTGGCAGGATTGCCATTTTTACTACATTGATCCTACCTATCCAAGAGCATGGGAGATCTTTCCATTTTCTGAGGGCTTCTTTAATTTCTTTCTTTAAAGATTCAAAGTTCTTACGATACAGGTCTTTCACTTGTTTGGTTAGCGTTACCCCAAGGTATTTTATGTTGTTTGTGGCAATTGTAAAGGGTGATGTTTCTCTGATTTCTTTTTCAGCCCTTTTATCATCTGTATATAGTAGGGCTACTGATTTTCTTGAGTTGATCTTGTAGCCTGCCACTTTGCTGAAGGTGTTAATCAGCTGTAAGAGTTCCCTGGTAGAGTTCTTTGGGTCATTGATGTAAACTCATATCGTCTGCAAACAGTGAAAGTTTGACCTCTTCCTTCCCAATTTGTATTCCCTTGATCCCCCTTTGTTGTCGTATGGCAATAGCTAGAACTTCAAGTACCATGTTGAAAAGGTATGGAGAGAGTGGACAGCCTTGTTTTGTTCCTAATTTTAGAGGAATTGCGTTGAGTTTCTGTCCATTTAGTTTGATGTTGGCTGTTGGTTTACTGTATATAGCTTTTATTATGTTTAAGTATGTCCCTGTTATCCCAGATCTCTCCAGGACCTTTATCATGAAGGGGTGTTGGATTTTGTCAAAGGCTTTTTCAGCATCTAGTGAGATGATCATGTGATTTTTGTTTTTCAGCTTGTTTATATGGTGGATTACGTTGATGGATTTTCATATGTTGAACCATCCCTGCATCCCTGGGATGAAACCTACTTGATCGTGGTGAATGATTGTTTTGATGTGTTCTTGGATCCGATTTGCCAGTATTTTATTGAGTATTTTTGCATCAATGTTCATGAGGGATATTGGTCTGAATTTCTCTTTCTTAGTTGTATCTTTGTGTGCCTTTGGGATCAAGGTTATTGAAGCCTCATAGAAAGAGTTTGGCAAAGACCCTTCTGCTTCTATTGTGTGGAACACTTTGAGAAGAATTGGTATAAGCTGTTCTTTGAATTTCTGGTAGAATTCTGCACTGAGGCCATCTGGACCTGGACTTTTTTTGGTTGGGAGACTTTTGATGACTGCTTCTATTTCCATAGGGGTTATAGGTCTATTTAAATTGCTTATCTGTTCTTGATTTAGTTTTGGCAAGTGATAGCTATCCAGGAAGCCATCCATTTCCTTTAAATTTTCGAATTTTGTGGAGTACAGGTTTTCAAAGTATGACCTAATGATTCTCTGGATTTCCTCAGAGTCTGTTGTTATGTCCCCCTTTTCATTTCTGATTTTGTTAATTTGCGTGTTCACTCTCTGCTGTTTGGTAAGTTTGGACAAAGGTTTCTCTATCTTGTTGATTTTCTCAAAGAACCAACTCTTCGTTGCATTGATTCTTTGTATTGTTTTCCTGGTTTCTACTTTATTGATTTCAGCCCTCAATTTGATTATTTCCTGGCGTCTACTCCTCCTGGGGGAGTTTGCTTCTTTGTGTTCTAGAGCTTTCAGCTGTGATGTTAATTCTCTGGTATAACTATCCTCCTGTTTCTTCATGTGAGCACTTAGTGCTATGAACTTCCCCCGTAGCACTGCTTTCAAAGTGTCCCATAGGTTTGGGTATGTTGTGTCTTCATTCTCATTGAATTCGAGGAAATCTTTAATTTCTTTTTTTATTTCCTCTTTGACCCAGGGATGGTGCAGTTGAGCATTATTCAATTTCCATGAGTTTGTAGGTTTTCTGCAATTTGTGTTGTTGTTGATTTCTAATTTTAAAGCATGGTGGTCTGATAAGATGCATGGAGTTATTCCAATTTTTTTGTAGCTGCTGAGGTTTGATATGTTGCCAAGTATGTGGTCGATTTTTGAGAAGGTTCCATGTGGTGGTGAGAAGAAGGTATATTCTTTTTTATGTGGATGAAATGTTCTATAGATATCTGTTAATCCCAGTTGGTTCATTACTTCTATTAGACCCTTTGCTTCTTTGTTGAGTTTCTGTCTGGTATTCCTGTCTAGTGGTGAGAGTGGTGTGTTGAAATCTCCCACTATAACTGTATGGGGCTTTAGATGAGATTTAAGTTCTAATAATGTTTCTTTAACGAATGTGGATGCCTTTGTATTTGGGGCATAGATGTTCAGGATAGATACTTCATCTTGGTGGGTTTCACCTGTGATAAGTATGCAATGACCTCCTTCATCTCTTTTGATTGATTTTATTTTAAAGTCCAGTTTGTTAGATATTAGGATTGCTACCCCTGCTTGTTTCTTGGGTCCATTTGATTGAAAAAATTTTCCCAACCTTTAACTCTCAGGTAATGTCTGTCTTTGAGGGTGAGGTGTGTTTCTTGTATGCAGCAGAAGGAAGGGTTCTGTCTTTGAATCCATTCTGCTAGTCTGTGTCTTTTTATGGGTGAGTTAAGGCCATTAATATTGAGGGATATTAATGACCATTGATTGTTCATCCTTCTTCAATTTGCAATGGTTGTTGGTGGTGGAATTATGTGTGGAATTTCACCCCTTTGTTCTTTTGGCTGTTGGTAGAGAGGGATTCTCTAATGCCTATGTTTTTCTGGTTGTAGTTAGCTTCCTTGGGTTGGAGTTTTCCTTCCAAAATTTTCTGTAGGGCTGGGTTAGTGGACACATATTGCTTGAATCTAGTTTTGTCATGGAATATCTTGTTTTCTCCGTCTATAGTGATTGAGAGCTTTGCCGGGTACAGTAGTCTGGGCTGGCATCCATGGTCTCTTAGTGTAGGTAGAATATCTACACAGGACCTTCTGGCTTTCAGAGTTTCCATGGAGAAATCAGGTGTAATTCTAATAGGTGTGCCTTTATATGTTACTTGACCTTTTTCCTTAGCTGCTCTTAATATTCTTTCTTTATTCTGTATGTTTGGGGTCTTGATTATTATGTGGCGAGGGGATTTTTTTTGTGGTCCACTATATTTGGTGTTCTGTAGGCTTCTTGTACCTTCATTGGCATGTCTTTCCTAAGATTGGGAAAGTTTTCTTCTATGATTTTGTTGAATATGCCTTCTGCCCCTTTGAGGTGGATTTCTTCTCCTTCTTCTATACCTATTATTCTTAGGTTTGGTCTTTTCATGGTGTCCCATATTTCCTGGATGTTTTGTGTTAATGATTTGTTGGATTTAAGGTTTTCTTTGGTTGATAAATCCATTTCTCCTAGCGTATCTTCAACACTTGAGATTCTCTCTTCCATCTCTTCTATTCTGTTGGTAATGCTTGTATCGGCAGTGCCTGACTGTTTGTCCAGCTTTTCTATTTTCTGCCTTTCTTCAGATTGTATTTTTTTAATGTCTCTATTTCAGTTTTCAACCCTTGCAGTGTTTGCATTGCTTCTTGCAATTTTCTGTTTATCTTTTCGTCCATTTGTAGCCTTTTATGAATTTTTTGGTTTGTTCTTTCTTCCATTTCTTGCATTTTTTGGTTTGCTTTTTGTTCCATTTCTCGCATTTTGTGCTTTGTTTCTTCTTCCATTTCCTGCCTTTTTTGATTTGTTTCTTCTTCCATTTTTTCATTTTTTGCTTTGTTTTTTCTACCATTTCTTGCATTTTTTGCTTTGTTTCTTCTTCCATTTCCTGCCTTTTTTGGTATGTTTCTTCTTCCAATTCTTGCATTTTTTGCTTTGTTTTTTTCTTCCATTTCTTGCAGTTTTTGCTTCGTTTCTTCTTCCATTTCCTGCCTTTTTTGGTTTGTTTTTTCTTTCAATTCTTTAATTTTTTGGTTTGTTTTTTCTTCCATTTATTTGAGGGATTTTCCTATATCCTCTTTTAGGGCCTCTATCATTTTCATGAAACTGCTTTTAAGGTCGTTCTCTTCTGCTTCGTTCGCACTGGAATGTTGGGGTCTTGCTGGTGTGGAGTCTCTAGAATCTGGTGGTGTCATATTTGTTTTTCTGTTGCTGAGTTTGTTTTTGTATTGTCTCTTTCCCATCTCTTCTTCTTGTGGGTGCAGAAAGAGCCCCTTACTGGTCTGGGGACCAGAGTTCCCTTTTGGTGGGTGCTAACAAGTCCAATAATCTGGTGGTTCTTCTATTCCTTGTCCAAATGCTGGTCCCGTGGGTGGAGAAGAACAGGAATCTGGGGCGCTTAGCCTCCTACCTGGTCCCCTGGACCCTATGCTGGGTCCTGTTGTACCTGATCCGGAACAGCTACTCCCCTCACATAAACAAATCTTTAACAAACAATTGCAGTGTCTCCTTCGTTGATTTTTCCTTTGATGAATATGTGATAACCTTCCTCAGCTCTTTTGATTAATTTTGGACTGATCTGTTTTGTTGGATATTAAAATGGCTATACCATCTTAGGCCCATTTACTTGGAATATATTTTTCTAACTTTTGACCCTGAAATAAGACCTTTCTTGATGTTGAGATTTGTGTCTTGGATGCAGCAGAAGTATGGATCCTGTTTTTTGCATCCATTCTGTTAGTCCTTGCCTTTTTATTGGGGGAACTGAGACCATTGATATTGAGAGATGGCAATGATTGCTGATTCCTGTTATTTTGTTGTTGGTGATGGCGTTGGTCATGGTAGTGGTGGTAGTGCTGGTGGTGGTGGTGGTGGTGGTGGTGTGTGTGTGTGTGTGTTTCCCTTCTTTTGATTTTGCTGGTGTGAATTTATTTCCTGTGATTTATTGGGTGTAGTTAATCTTGTAGTTTTCCTTCTAGCACCTTCTGTAGGGTTTTGTTGGTAGACAGATATTGATTAAATTTGGCTTTATCACAGAATATCTTGTTTTCATCATCCACGACGATTGAACATTTTGCTGGATATAGTAGCCTGGAGCTGATTTTTTTGGTCTCTTAGATTCTGCAGAATGTCTGTCCAGGACCTTCTGGCTTTCAGAGTCTCCATTGTGAAGTCAGGTGTCATTCTAATAGGTCTGCCTTTATATGTTACTTGGTCTTTTTCTCTTGCAACTTTCAAAATTCTTTCTTTGTTCTGTATGATGTTTTGATAATTATGTGGCAAGCTGACTTTCTTTTCTGGTCCAGTCTATTTGGTGTTCTGTAAGCTTCTTGTACCTATATAGGCATGTCCTTCTTTAGATTAGGGATTTTTTCCTCTATGATTCTGCTGAAAATATTTTCTGAGACTTTGAGCTAGAATATTTCTCTTTATTGTATTCCCAGTATTCTGAATTTTATCTGTGTCCCAGATTTCCTTGGTGTTTTGTGTCAGAAGGTTTACAGATTTAAGATTTTCACCAGTGGCCTTTGGTGTTCCATCATAGCGGAGCTGATGGTGAAGGTTCGTGGCTCCAACAGGGTTTTCTACAAGTTGGCAACCAGAACGCCAGGTTCTGTTTGATGAAGTTCGATCACTGCCACCATGTGATATAAAAAAGAATTTGGTGAAGGAGATGAAGTAGAGGTATGTTCGAGAGCAAATGACCAAGAGACATGTGGACAGTAGCTAGCTAATGTTCGAATGACGAAGGAGAGTTTTATGTCATTGAATATGCTGCTTGTGATGCCACTTATAATGAAATAGTCACGTTTGAATGACTGAGGCCTGTCAATCAAAATAAAACTGTCAAAAAAACCCACCTTCTTGAAGTGCACCGTGGATTTTCCTGGGGATTTGAGAGTGGTGTGTGCTAATGAAAATGCCCATAAATATTTTAATAAAGCAGTTGGAGCATGCAGAACTTTTTGTCGTCCTAAAACTACCCAGTTAATGAAACTGTCGGCCAGTGAAGCAACTGTGAAGCAAGTAAATATCTTAGGTGATATGTATTTGCCAAGTATTCGGACAAAGCTGATGCTTATGTCCAGAAATGAAGAGGCCACTATGCTTTTAGAATGCACAAAACAACTTGCAGCAGCTTTTCATGAGGAATTTGTTGTGAGAGAAAATTTAATGGGCTTGGCAATAGGAACACATGGTAGTAACATATACCAGGTTAAGGAGGTTCCTGGAGTAACTGCCATTGAGTTATATGAAGATACAGGAACATTTACAATCTATGAAGAGAATGCTGAGGCTGTAAAAACATCTATGGGTTTCTTGGAATTTGTGGAGGATTTTATTCAAGTTGCAAGGAATCTTGTCTGAAAAGTTATTGGGAAAAATGGCAAAGTTATTTTAGAAATAGTGGATAAATCCAGTGTGGTTCGAGTAAGAATTGAAGGAGACAATGAAAATAAATTACCTAGAGAAGATGGAATGGTTTCCATTTGCATTTGTTGGCACTAAATAAATTATTGGAGATGCATAAATTCTTCTAGAACATCTCACTGCTTACTTAAAGGAAGTGGAACAACTAAGAACAAAACACCTGAAGATTGATGAACAGCTGCGACAGATTGGTTCTAGGTCGTATAGTGGAAGAGGCAGAGGTCGCCGGGGTCCTAATTATACCTCCGATTATGGTACAAATTCTGAGCTGTCTAATCCCTCCGAAACAGAATCTGAGCATAAAGATGAGTAAAGAGACTCGACATCAGCAAGACAGCAGGAGACGCCTAGGAGGAAAAGGCAGAAGTGTTTCTGGGGGTCGAGGTCATGGTGGACCACATGGTGGCAAATCCTCCATCAGTTCTGTGCTCAAAGATCCAGACAGTAATCCATACAGCTTACTTGATAATACAGAATCAGATCAGACTACAGACACTGATGCCAGCAAATCTCTTCACAGTACTAAAAACCATGTAGATGGTCTCGTAGATGAAGGACTAATGAAGATGTGGTTCTGATGGATGGAATGACTGAATCGGATACTGCCTTAGTTAATGAAAATGGGCTAGTCTCAGTTGTAGATTATATTTCTAGAGCTGAGTCTCAGAGCAAACAAAGAAACCTCCCAAGGGAAACTTTGGCTAAAAAAAGAAAGAAATGGCAAAAGATATGATTGAATAGCATGATCCTTCAGAAAAGGCAATAAATGATCCAACCCGAGCTTCTGGCGATGAAATTCCTAAGCTACCGCGTACTCCAGGAGAAGAAAGGACTAAGAACTTAAAAGAAGAAAGAACTCAAGAAGCAGCAGTGCAGAATGGTGTTTCATAACTGAAGGAAGTTCCTAGTTTACAGCTCTTTCACATTACAGTTACAATAGTGCTTGACAAGCTTGCCAAAGATAGAATACGGATCGCCAGTCTCATATCACACTTTCAGTTCCTCCATTTGGAATTCAGAAAGGGGAGGGATCCTGAAGAAATCATATGTTAAACATACTTTGGTACCTACTGTGTTAAAAATATATCATCAGATGTGCCTTGAGTATAGTATATGTAACATTAGAAAAAGTTCCTGGCTATAGGAAATTTTACTTTGTTTTCAAAATGTGGCAGAGATGGGGGGAAGTGGGTGGAGCGTTTTTGTTACATTTTTAATAATATGAAACCACTTTTTCACCCGAGGAAAACTAGAATGAAGCAGTTAAAAATATTTGCACTGAATTGTAACTTCTTCACTATAGTTTATTCTGGAAACTGGTCTGTTATGTGTTTTTTTAAATGCTGTTTGTAGAGGCAAGTCTGCAGAACACTGGAATATGTGTGTTAATTCATCTGCAGGGACACTGGGTGATATTGGCAGTGACTGTTCTATATTGAGGCACAACGAGGAAAGAGAGCAGCAATCCAAACTGTGCACATCCAGAGTTTGGTGGGGTGAGAATGTGTGGATGATGGGGAAGTCCTATGTATATGTCAATAAAGCACTGTTGGCCAATAGGGAAGCAAGATAGGTGGGACTAGGAGTCCAAGAGGACTCTGGGTAGGAGAAACACAGGCAGTCATCATGTAGCCCGCCAGAGAAGTAAGATGTCTGGTAAGAGAAATACTTAGATGGGTTAAATACTTAAGTCAAAGATAGCCAGTAAGGAACAAGCAAACAGCCAACAGATTCATAATTAATACAGCGTCCTGTGTGTTCATTTGGGGACTGCAACGTGGCAGAGCCCAGGCAACTGGTGGGGAAAAAACCAAAGCGGCTGGCAAGAAAAAGGCTTCTCTCTACATGTGGGTCTTCTCAGAGAGTTGGAAGGCAAGCAGATGCCTTGAAAGGCAGCTTGTTGCAAAACTGGAAAAGGTTTTAAATTAAGTAGACAACCAATCTGGTGAGAAGATTAGGGCTAAAGGCCATTCCTGTAGTAGAAATTGAGATAGTGAGTGAGCTGAAGAGAGTTTGCACAATCACTCCTGGGCTCTTGGGAAAGCTACACACCCTGTATTTCCCCCCAGTGTTCTTCAGTATTGCTGCTGACCTGCAAATGTGTTGCTGTTGTCAATGGTGTGACTTTATCCCTTACCATTCTGGGGCCCTGGGAGTGCTTATCACCTTGTTCTGTGGACTAATTTTCCTTTTGATATCTTAATGATTCTGCTTTGAAGATAGTATTTAAGAAGATACATTTTTCTGTACTTTCTGGAACTAAGTTACTATAAATCTCAAATTGTTTGATAAGATACAAATGGTCACTCTTGGTTACCAGATTACCTACCAGAATTTGATGGTAAGATCCTATTACTGAAGATACCATACACTTAGCTTACAGAGCACAGAGAAATCATGCTAGAACTTAGCTAGAATCTGCCTCTCTTCTGGCTAGCTTTGCTGTATAGGCATCTGGAGGAGAAAAGTCAGCTGTGAATGCTGTAATATCAGCCTGCCAAGTAAGATATGAGCACTGGTGCAATAGTAGCATGATTGTTATGGGAGTGACCAACTGCTTTCAGATTGGTTTTAAGGTCTGGTCTGCATATCTGGTCAAAGTCACATGGTTGGGGAGGTCCTAGGCCCTAAGGATGAACCTACATTTTACTAAATAGACTCACAAGTGTTTACATCCATAGACTAGTGTTTCTCAATGCCTTGATCAGAGAAACTTAATTTTGTAGTGAACAGTGGTAATACAAAGATTGATAAATAACAAACAGGCCAATAAAAATGGTAAGAATTAAGTGACTGCTAACTATTCCCTCTAAATTCAATATCCCTATCACTCTCTTCAAGACTCAGGGAAGGTCCTGGAAGAGAGTGCAGCAAGAATGTAAGAGAAACATAATGGGGAGAAGGACTGTAAAATGCTGCTTGTGGACAGGACATGGTCCAGTGCAAACACGAACTTGCAGCTTGCACTTATGAACTCACAGAAGTTGCTTTGTGGTCATGTTGTTTCATCACAGCAATAAAAACTGTAACTAAGACAGTTGACTTACAACTGCAGCTACATGAGACTTGCATAAGACAGGCCTTGTCAGCATTCAGTCATGGACGGGAGCAGTGGTTCAAGGAGCCCGGCTCAGCCCTAAATAGTTACTACCAGTTGTTGGCTATTGGAGAATGGGGATCATTGTCTTCAGTGTAGCCACTGGGGAAATAATCATGGTCCAGTGGATAGTTCCATACCTATGCCCATACAGGTGAACCTGGTTGAACTCATTGGGTCACGAAACAAAACAAAAACAAAAAACATGGCAGTGAAAGGGGAGACTTTTTAGAAGGAGGCAAGGTTGACACAGGTGGGAGAGGGATATGAGACGGCAGGGTAATGAGTGTGGTAAGGATGGATTATAGGCATATACATAAGTGTGTGTGTGTGTGTGTGTGTGTGTGTGTGTGTGTGTGTGTGTAAGAAGAAAAGAAGAAATTGAATTTTTCCTAGTGTGTCAATTGGGACCCTGATATAACTCAGGAAGATGAGACACTTGCTGTCAAACTGAATCATCTGAGTTCAGTTTCCCATAACCCATATAATGGAAGGAGAAAACCAATTCTAGAAAGATGTCCTCTGACCCCCACACCTACAATAAATAAATGTTGTAATTTAAAAATGCTATAAGAACATATATAAATAGTAACCCATAAAACAAACACTAGGGAGATAAAAATTATATAGTGAGAAACTATTAAATAAATTAAAATGTAACATTATAAGATAGTCATTGAAGGCAAGAAAAAGTAGGCAAATGAGAACAAAAAAGACAAGTATGGGTAATAAAACTCAAACAGAAGAAAAATCTAGTTAATATCAATAATAACATTTATGAATAGATGCAATAATCCAAAGACTGGAATTTTCACACCAGAGTTTTAAAATTATCAGACCAAAATATCTGTTTCCTGCAGGAAGTTTGAGGGTGCCAGTTGAGGTCTATGCTGCACAACAAGGGGTCCACAATCTTTCACAGCTGGAGTGCCACCAGTTTTGACTGCCAACTTGGTGACTACCATGCCTCCTTGATGTGCTACTTTGTCTTCTTGCATGAATTTGAGGCTACCATCTTCAAGGAACAGTTCCAGCAGGAGAGAGGTGGATATACTGCCTGGTTTTGCATTATTGTGACACAGGCAAGAGTCATCAGAGAGGAAGGAGCTTCAGCTGAGGAAATGCCTCTGCGAGATCAGCTGCAAGGCAGTTTCCCAAACAGTGATCAATGGGGAGGGCCAAGCCCTTGGTGGGTAATGCCATCCCTGGGCTGGTGGTCCTGGGTTCTATAGGAAAACAGGCTAAGCAGGTCAGAGGAAGCAAGCCAGTAAGCAGCTCCCCTCCATGGCCTCTGAATCAGCACCTGCCTCCAGGTTCCTGCCCTGTTTGAGTTCCTATCCTGCTTCCTTTGGAGATGAACAGCAATATGAAAGTGTAAGCCAAATAAAGCCTTTCCTCCCCAGCTTGCTTTGTGGTCATGTTGTTTCATGACAGCAATAGAAACTGTAAGACAATAGACTTACAGCTCAATGGAATCTAAGCACAAACATTATTTTATCCAACACATCCTTGGTTCTTGCAAGTTCCACAACAATCAAGAGAAAGATAATGAACTTCAAACAATCTGGGAGCAGCTATATAAAGCTATTTCCCAAATCTGGCCTAGGTGGAGATGTACAGAGACTCAGAACACATCATTATATTTGGCCTGACGTCTGTGGCCACAGCACCAATAAGACACAATTCCCCTCAGCTACAATGGCAACAGCATGTTGATCACCACGGCTATATAGATGGCATATAGATGATGACCGCGTACAAACTAGCAGTGTAGCTAGACAATACCTATGAGGTCAAAGCTCTCAATGCCAAATCGTGTCAAGAATGATTGGGAAAGACTTCCTGAGCAACCTTCCAAACAGAAAGCATTCAGAAGCTACCAAGCTGAAAGACTAGGAAGACTGGCTAAGGTTATTAACCCCACAGACCTGAAGCTTGGAAAATCTTGAACACAGTTGTGACACTGATGCTAAAATGCCTGAGGACTGGGGTGGTAAATTGTATAAAGAGTGGGAATTATCTGTGATTCATAACTCTGAGTATAAGAGCAAGTGGAAGCTACAACAGATGGACAACTCTGATTAAAGGACTTGTTTGATATACCTAGAAATGTACAATCCAAATACTGCCTCAATGCCAATATCTAGAAGTAGGGCATGGTACCATCTCTGACAGATTTGTCACCAAAGTTTATACAAGAGTTTGATAACAAGACACAGGAAATCACAAAGACCACAGACAAGATCAGGAGGAAAAGGAGCTACACTAAAATGGAGTTCAAGTTCAGAAATAATTATTCCTCAAAGGACACAATCTTTGGTTCTTAGTGAGGGGGGGGTAGATTTGGTAGGAGTTGAGAGAGGTGAAGTGAAAATACATTATGGGAGCTCACAGACTGTGGACTGACAGCTGGGAACCTGCATGGGACCAAACTAGACCCTCAGAATATGGGTGACATTTATGTGGCTTGATCTGTTGGTGGGGGGGGGACTGGCACTGGCTCCAGGACTTACCCCAAGGACATGAACTGGCTTTTTGGAGCCCATTCCCTCTGGTGGGATACCTTGTTCAGCCTTAATACAAGGAGAAGGGACTTGGTCCTGCCTCAACTTGGTAAGCCAGACTGTGTAGACCCCCCTAAGAAAGGCCTTACCTCCTCTAAGAAGTAGATGGGGGGGTGAGAAGGGGGAGGCAGAGGGCAGGAGAATGGGAGGGTGGGGGAACTGGGGGTTGGTATGTAAAATAATTTTTTGAAATAAAATAAATGTTCTATAAAATTAAAAAGAAAACACATTATATAAATTCTCAAAGAATTAATAAAAGTACTTTTAGAATATACACCATAAGTGACCAGACAACTGAGAAAGTAGGCAGGAACTAAAAGCTGATATAGCCTTCAAAGGCCTGACCCTAGAAACCTCGCCTCCCAAAGGCTCCAGTATTCAAAGAAGATCCGCAGATAGGCTAATGAGAGTAACTAATGGAGGAAGTCCAGGTTTGAACAGTTGCACACTCTCATTAGTCTATAGCACTCTAGAACACACTTCTGAGGAGTCTGAGTTTCTCTTTCTCCTTAGCCAGTACCCAACCCGAGAAATTCAAGTCTTCAAATTTTTTATTTTTTTGATCATTTACTTATTTTTGCGAGTGTGCATGTGTTTGTGTGTCACTGTGAGTATGTGGAGGTAAAAGCAGATTTTAAGAGTTGGTTCTCTCCTTCCACATGGGTTCCAAGACTGAACTAATAATCAAAAGACTTAGTAGCAAGCACCTTCACCCACTGAGTCATTTTTACAGGTTGGAAATATATATTTAAGATATAGAGTCTTTATATGTTCACAAGTGGTACAGATGGTTCATATCATAGTACGTTTTTGCCTGTTAAAATTTTTTATTAATTTTTATTTAAATTAGAAACAATCTTATTTTATTTACCAATCCCAGTTCCCTCTCCCTCCAATCCTCCCATGCCTCCTAACAATCCCATCCCATCCCCCATACAGTCCCAGGGAGGGTGAGGCCTCAGTCTGTCACATCATTTGGGTATTTTTAAATTTTTTATTTTTCCTGTTATTCTCTCTCTCTCTCTCTCTCTCTCTCTCTCTCTCTCTCTCTCTCTCTCTCTCTCTCTCTCTCTCTCTCTCTGTGTGTGTGTGTGTGTGTGTGTGTGAGTGTGTGTGTGTAGCTACCCATGGAGGCCAGAGGTGTTGGATTCCCCTGAAGTTGGAGTTACAGGTAAGTAAGATGCCCAACATTGGTGCTAGAAACCAAATTTGGGTCCTCCCCAAGAACAACAAATGTTCCTTCCTTTTTTGCTTTTTCTCTCAGCAAAAAGGAAAAAAATGAGTTGGATCAATTTAGAACCTTGAAAAAAATTATTTTCATCCCAGAATGCCGAGAATGTTGACTGAGCACAGAGCACAATTTTCATAACCGTGAGCTCAGATCTCCCCACAACCACCAATTGGCTGAGTAATGAGGAGAGTGCAACCTCACATGCTATCTGGGTTTTATCTTTCCCTCTTCTACTTACATTTACCTACTTCTTTAAAAAGACTATATGTGAATTCATTTCCACATTTTACATCCTGTTTCTTTTGAAGCTTATCAGCCACATGCTCTTGTTGTATCTACAGGCAAGCTTGGCTGTTAGCATTTTCAACTGTGCACTTCCAGAGTGGTGGGGGGCAGCTTGCTACCAGAGTTTGGCTGAAGAGTAGCTTTGGTAGCAATGAACAGCAGGAGTCTTTTTGTTCATCTGTAGCTCAAATAGCACTTTAGAAAATGGAGCATTAAATGAAAAAGAAAGAGAGCTGGGGATGTGGCTGAGAGGTAGAGCGTTTGTTTAGCCATGTGCTCGGTTCTCACTCAATCTCCAATGGTGCTCCCCACCCCCAGGTAAAATAAACAAAATTTCCCTTTAGGATCCTAAACTAAGTAGAATTATTGGGACAAGAAAAAAGGCAATTTGGCTGGGGAAAGAATGTGGTCTAGAAGCCTCTGGGATGCTTTCCACCCATTAACTAGTTCCTTGCAACAAGTGTTCTTAACCACTAAGCCATCTCTCCAGCCCCAAGAATGTGAGTTGTAATGTGCTGTAGTTTACCCATGTTCATCCTGTGAATGGAACCCTCAGGAGGATAAATATATTCTTTATCATAGGAAATATTTCCTGGAACCTCCATCTATGCCACAATGTTTCCACTAGGAAAACTTTAACATGTGAGGCCAACAGTATCTGCCAACAATCTAGGAAGTTCTTCCAGCTCATCAGAAGCCTCCTCTGAATATTTGTGACCCTCCAACTATGACACCACATACTGTTTGAGATGTGGATGTATGAGGGGAAGTTCAGACTTACAAGGATAAAAATGTGGAAGTATGTAAGGATATCAGAGAGCACAAGTTAGTCTCATTTTACATCCAGGATGTGTGTCCAGGGCCTAGAAAATAAGAAAAATCCATGATACAAACTAGCTTTGCAACCTCAGTTACTTCAGTTAACACAAGAGATTTCTGCAAGTCCTAACTTCAGTGTAGAAGAAGAAGGGCAACAAATTGTTCAACTTGAACGTAATTCTCAACAGTGTGGCTGGTATTGTCTGTTGATACACCCCAATAATCGCAATTCATCTTCCTCCTTGCATTCAGAAAATGGAAACTTTGAGACAGTATTGCTGAGACTCCTTTACCAATGTGATCTCGATTCACAGCGTGTGGTAAGAGAGCAGAAAGAACACTTTTTCTCTAGCAGCAGGAGGAGACAAGTTACCTTTCTGCAGATATGAGTTTTCACAGAGCCCTGCTACACTGCTTTTGATGCTGATCATCTTGTGGCCTTAGCACACTCATACTAACAGCAGGGTTGCTTTGGGATTTTTCTGACCTTTGCATGTCAGAAATAACTTCCTGACTTTCTTGGCCATGATATTCATGAAAGCAAGTGGTGATCCCTGACTGCACTCCTCCATTCTCTTTCTCATTTCCAGAAATGACAAGAAGCCGGGTGCCACAGAAGTTGTGTTGAAGTCAGGATGGCCACTGCCTGGGTATAGACAAATGACCACCGCCAATCAAAATGGAGTGTCTGTAATTGATTCTTCTGTGGGTAAGAGAGGCACTGTGTCTCAACTATTACAATTTGCATCTATAGTATTCCACCAGTTCAGCTTACCCAGAGTAGTACAGGCAACTGGTCTTATCAGCAGTGTCTAAGCATTTTAAAAAACTCTAGCTGCACAGACACTGAAATGGACAATTAATAAATGGGACCTCCTGAAACTGAAAAGCTTCTGTGAGGCAAAGGACACAGTCAACACGACAAAACGACAGCCCACAGAATGGGAAAAGATTCTTCATCAACCCCACATCTGACAGAGGGTTTATTTTTCAAATATACAAAGAACTCAAGAAGCTAGTCACCAAAACACCAAATAATTCAATTAAAAAGTGGGGTACAGAACTAAATACGGAATTCTCAATATATGAATCTAAAATGGCTGGAAGGCACCTAAGAAAGTGCTCAACATACTTACCCAACAGGGAAATGCAAATCAAAACAACTCTGAGATACCATCTTGCTCCTGTCAGAATGGCTAAAATTAAAAACACCAAAGACAGTTTATGCTTGAGAGAATTTGGAAAAAAACCAATGAAATCTTGAAATTTGCAGGCAAATTGATAGCACTACAAGAAACCATCCTGAGTGAGGTAGGCCAATCACAAAAATGCAGACATGGCATGTACTCACTCATATATGAATTTTAGACATAGAGCAAACAATTATCAGCCTACAATCCACACTGCCAGAGAAGCTAGGTAACAAGGAGGACACTAAGAGAGACATACATGGTTCTACAGAGGAGGGGCAAGGGACAAGATCTTCTGAGCTAATTGGGAGCATGGGAGGGAGGGAAGAGGGAGTTAAAAGAAAGAGAAGGGGAGAAGAGCAGGGAAGAGGAGGACATGAGGGAGCAGAAAGATTGAATTGGGGGAAGAACAGAGGAGAGCAAGAAAAAGAGATACCACAATAGAGGGAGCCATTAAAGGTTTAAAAAGAAATCTGGCACTAGGGAAATGTCCAGAGATCTACAAGGATGAACTCCAACTAAGAATCTAAGCAATAGTTGAAAGGCTACCTTAAATGCCCTTCCCCTATATGGAGACTGATGATTACCTTATTTGCCATCCTAGAGCCTTCACTCAGTAGCTGATGGAAGTAGAAGCAGACACCCACAACTAAACACTGAGCTGAACTACTGGAATCCAATTGGAGAGAGGGCAGAGTGATGAGCAAAGGGGTCAAGACCAGGCTGACCTGAACAAGGGGAAGATAATGGATGCCAGACTTATAGCTGGGGAACCAGAATAAGACTGATCCAGGACCCAGAATGTGGGTGTCAGTTATGATGCCTGGACCTCTGGTAGTGGAACAATATTTTTCCCTAGTGTACAAATGGACTTTGGGAGCCCATTCTACATAGAGGGATACTCTCTCAGCCTAGAAAATATGAGGCAAGGCCTAGGTCCAGCCCCAAATGATGTGACAGACGTTGAAGATCCCCCATGGAAGGCTTCACCCTCCCTGGGGAACAAAAAGGGCATGGGATGCGGGTTAGTGAGGGGCAGGGGAGGAAAGGAGGGAGACAGAACTGGGGTTGACATGTAAAACTAGCTTGTTTCTATTTTTAAAAAAACTCCACCTGCACTTTTCCCAGAGTGGCACCTGCATGGCAAATTAATTTAAGGATGTGATTTGACATGTTTTTGCTTGGCTGAATACAGCTGGGTCCTCCTGGGAAGCAAAAACCCTTTGTCAGCACACTGGGAAAGGAAAAGGTAAGGACAAAATGGACTTTATCCTTTTTCTCCCTGCAAAGCCACAATTAGCACTATATTCAACAATGTTTCTTCTTTCTTGCTTTCCTCCTGAGAAAGCCCTATGCAATGAAGGGTGGAAGAGGAGAGTCAGGAAGACCGGTGAAAAGTCAAACCGAGTAGGATTTAGGCCCATCCTACTCAACAATATCTTGGACATCACAGTCTTAGCCTCCCAAAGGGATCCTGCTGAGGGAACTCAGGAGTGAGATCCAGAGTCCACCCGTCCTATTCCTTAGCCCTTCCTCTTCAAGTTTCATACATGTATGCTCAGGAAACTTCTGCTCTGAAGCCACAGCTGCTAAATCATAGGTTCACTTGAACCTCATTGATATTCAAACTGTGAAGAAGCAAAATTAGCATTAGTTGGAACTTGTTATAAATGATAGAAATATGGGCCCACCACAGAACCACTGAATCAGAACCTGTAATTTAACAAGATCCCAATGCAGATGCCATTAAGCATCCAAGTCCAAGACATGCTCTGCTCCAGGGAACACGAGTAAAGACAAAGTTCAGCTTGAAAATAGAGCAGGATTTGTATTCAAGTGTTCCAGGTTGTAGGGTTATTTCTGTCTGCCTCTTATTTTCTGTACAAAATTAAGGAAGTTGCCCTGATACATCTTCTGGTTTTCTAGTGACTGAAGAATGGTGTAATTCAGTGTTAAGTGTTTTGAAACCAAACTGTCTGGTCTTACATGATTTTACTTATGAACAGCCGATGCTTTTCTTGAGTTCCTTTCCATTTGTTGTTTTTAGTCTCCTTATCTCTAGAATAGGGTATAATGATAAGCAACACTAATAACTTTGAAGTATTCAGCATGAATCACACAGTAACATAGTTGGCATGATCTAAGTCCACACCAAGTGTTATGTTTATCCAGATCACAGGGAGAGAGAAAAAGTAAGGCTTCCTAAGGGCTGGATATACTCTTTCGTTTTCAGAGTTCATTATGAAAAAAAGAGTTTGTTATGGTGCAAATACAGCTCAACATTGGTTACAATTACCCAAAGACAAGAGCTCTAATTCTGAGCCGACATATGGCCACATGATTGATTTTGAAAAACTTAACCAGTACGTTGAGGATTACCCATTCCCTCTGTCTGGGTTCATTCTGTATTTCTGTAACAGAATACTTAAATTGGGATTTAGAGTATAGTTCAGTGGTAGAACACTTCTCTAGCAAGCCTCAGCACAACAGAAATACACTTAAGCTGGGGAATGTATTTGAATCACATTTCTGAATACTGAAAAGTACAACAGCATGGCAGCAGAATTTGGTCAGCATCTGGTGAGGCTTTCTAGTTGCTTTGTCCCTCACTGAAAGATAGAAGGGCAGGAGAATATGGGGAAAATATGAGAAGGCTGAGCACACTTTTATGACAAAACCATCTTTGAAATAGAGTTAATTCATATGCTAATGATACTAATGACCTAACTTGTTCACACACTCAGAAGTCCCATTAAAAACCTGTACTGCATATGCAGAGGACCTGGTGCAGATCTGATAACCTAACCACACCAGCAAGGTCCTACTTCTTTACACTGTTGTTTTGGGGATTAAGGCTCCAATACATAAGCTTTGGGGGACCTGTTCAAATCACAGCATTCAACTATAAACTCTAGACCCATGCACTTCTGCATGTTCTCCAGCCTATGGATATGAACAGGGGCAGTCACACAGAAAGCAATGTTGTTCGGCTAAGAAATGAGCATCTACAGCTGACCTTCTCTTACCCACAGGAATACACACAGTTTAGAGTAGGTAGTCATCATGGACCCATTAAAACATTCACTAGACAGACAGCATCCACAAGAGGGCAAGCAATAGGGACCCTCAGCTGAACACTACACCACAGAAAGTGAGCAAGCATGACACAGCTAACGCCCTCTGCAATTTCTCAGGATCTCTGTATCACCAATGTCGAAAAGGCCCAGTAGCTATTGTGTGGATTTCAGATTTTCTAATAAATGACCTGGCAAGTAATTCTCCAAGAGGAGGATCAAAATGAATTTTAGAAAGTCTAATCCACTAGGGTATGTCTCCAGCCCAAGATAACTCTCATATGAAAAACGCTTTTAGTTGGATGGAAGTGGAGATTCGTGGAAAAGGTTGTCACCAGGCACAGGTGCAATTGTGCATAGTGCTGGCAAAATATAAGGCACAATAAAGAAAATGCTGGCATGTTCCATATTGCATGTGAGAAGACAATGGAAATAAAATACCAATAAAATTGCAAAAATATCATCACAGATAAAATATATGAAAATCAACTTAATAAGACAACTAACAGAGAAACACAGCTAGCAATTATGCAGAGAGAAAGATAGGAGGAGACCTTGGAACACAGAACAGTAAATTGGAGGTCTCCATCAAATCCTTCCCCTCTAAGCTCAGGAATGCTTACAAAAGAGGAGGGGAAAGAATGTGAGCTCCAGAAGGGATGGAGGGCACTAAGGAAACAAGGTCGACTAAATCAAGTGAACAAGGCTCACATGAACTCACAGAGGCTGAATCAGCAAGAACAGGGTCTACTCAGATCTGCACCAGGTCCTCTGCATATGCAGTACAGGTTTCAGCTTAGTGTTTTTATGGGACTCCCGAGTGTGTGAACAAGTAGGTCTCTGATTCTGGTACCTGTTCTTGGGACTCTTTTGCTTCTGTTGAATTGCCTTGTCCAGCCTCGATATGATGGTTTTTGCTTCATCTTACTATATTTTATTTTGTCATGCTTGGTTGTTCTCCTAGAGTCCTGTTCTATTATAATGAGGCAGAAAGGGAGTGAATCTGGAGATGCGGGGAGGTGGGGAATAACTTGGAGGAGTAGAGGGAGGTGAAAGTATAAATTTGTATAAGAAAATAATCTATTTTCAATAAATGAAAAAGATAATCAACTCATTCTTTTTTAAAAGATTCATTTTAAGAGTGTGGGTGAGTAACTGTGTGTGTGAGTGTGTGTTGCATGTGAGTATATGTGTGTACCACTGAGTGTGTATTTGTGTGTAAATGCACAGTCTAGGGAGGCCAGAAGAGGGTAAGAACTGCCATTACAGAGTTTGAGTCCAGCCTGGTCTACAGAGTGAGTTCCAGGACAGACAGGACTGTTACACAGGAAACCCTATCTTAAAAAACAAACAAACAAACAACAAAAAATTATATAACCTGGAAATGCAAGGTCTGTAAGCCATTCATCTAAGCCTCCTCTCCAAAGAATTGAATCTCTATAACCTATGCAGATTAGGCTGGGAACACCCCTTTCATATATTTCTTAATCCTAAAGGTCCTGACCCATCCAAGGTTTCAGACCTTTCACTGGCTGCACAAGGTTTCGTTCCTGCAAAACCAAGATAAGAAAGAATCTGACCAGGGTCAGAGCCAAGACATTTCTATTGTCATAATAACATCATTAGCCATTTCTACTAAGGTACAGTGATGTCTGATAAGACTACCTACCAACTGGTCAATTCTCAACTCAAAATTCTACACTAGAATGTCTAAACTGGACTCATGCAACCCAAGTGAAAATGGACTATTTCTGGGAGTTCTACACATACCTTAGAGCAGGGAACTTCCCTGGAGTATCTGCACTGAGTTTAAATTAGAAACAAGGTTGTTCACATGTCAATTCCAGGTCCCTCTCCATTTCCTTCCCCTCCTCCCATCCCCTCCCACCAACCCCCCCAATATCCCCTCATTTCCCCAGGGAGGTTGAGGCACTCCATGGGGGTGTCCATAGTCTGTCATTTCATTGGGGAAGCTTTTTAAGAGATAAGTTAAACAACTCAAAATAGCTTCAGGTAGTTCCTGAAACTGACCAGAGTCACTAGGCCCCTCCCTCCAAGAGTGAACAATGAAGATTGCAGAAAGTCTGCTCTTAGAGAAGACAAGCTGTAAAGATAACCGTTAGACCAGTCCAGCTACCTGGAAAAAGCAGAAGCCTGGAATAGGTTGATATCACTTGAGACCCTTAGAAAGAACGCTCTCCAGATGGTTGAGTTTCCTGCAGGCTGTGTGGTGTGCTGCTCCAGGCTCCCAGTTTCTGAGAACTGTTACCCATGCTGGGGTGGGCTCTACCCCTCTAAGTAACCCCTCACACATATCCCTGTAAATTACCCCAATAAAATACATTGGTTCACCAAGTTGGTGAAATCTGACTTTAGGTTGTGGGTAGACGGGTGTATTGCCTCCCCAGGAAAAGTCTTGTCACACAACAAATAAAAATTAAATATCTAGTAGATTCCAGGATCACCTTTCATAGCCTTATCTGTGATAACTGGCAGACCCAAAACCATGTTGGCTCTAGCACAGAGGGAATTGGATCTATCTGGGCTTTTCCCTGCCCAAGGAGACCTGCTTGGTGACTACGTAGGAACAGCAAACATAGAGTACACACTTGAACTCTTGCTCCCAGAACCTGACAGGCAATAGCTATGTGCGACTTCATAACGTTTCCAAAGAAGTACAAGCTAGATTGTATAGGGTACCAGGAAGCAACCACCCTCCATCTGTTACAGGAAATTGGGCAGCAGGGTCTCTTTCCTCGCTTCCAGAAGACGCAGGCAAGCAACTCTGACTCCAAAGCCTCTAGACCCCTTATGTCCCGCATGAGCCACTTCCTTCTGCTCTGTGATCCTTGCCCTGAGTCTCTATCACACTTCATCACTGACACCTGTGGCACGAATCTCCCGTTGCTATCCCTGGAGCCCAATAGAAGCAGAAAACAGGTTCAGAGAATACCGAGGCGGCTCAGGACCATGGAAGGGGCTGAAGCCTCTCATCTCAGACACAGCACTGTCAGAAGGAAGGTTCCTGTAGGCGACCATGTGCTCCACCAGCAGGAGTACAAGCCCAGGTCCCCCTGATAATCCAGGGCTCATTATGTATGTAAGGGGTGCCAGGACTGGCAACTACAGGAGTAATGGAAAAAGGAAAAGCTGGATGACCCCAAAGGCTGGATGCTGGAGAGTGTCACTGGTTGCTGTCACCCACCACTGAGGTTCACTTGGGGTTTGTCGGCGTGGTGAGGAGAAGGTAACAGCATTGACCTGGAGGTTGGCAGGGCAGGAGGTCTTGAGCAGGTGTCCCTATTGGAGCCAAGTGACCCAGGGCTCGGATTGAAGTTTCCAGGCAGCAAGTGAGTGAGGTATACATCCCTGCACAGAATAGGACAGCTCTCTGGGTGCCTCAAAATCTATATTTTGTTTTATTATTTGTATCATAATGTATATACATGCATTTTTGCTACTTACACAAGGTTTTAAAAATCCAGATAATTCTGGATTTTTGTCGTTGTTGTTTTTGACACAGAATTTCACATATCCCAGGCTGGACTTAGACTTGCTATGTAGATAAGGGTGATTTAGAACTTCTGATCCTGTTCCTCTTTCCTCCTCCCAAATGCTGCCCTTATAGACACGTGCTTCCTCATCTTGATTCTGTGGTACTGAGACTGACCTCAGGGCTTTTTACAAGTCAGGTAAGAACTTTACCAACTGAGCTTCATATCCAGCCTCATGAAAGATGAAAAAGGAATCCAGGTCATCTTATGAGTTTACTTAACCTTAAATGTAATGAAGATACCACAAAAAATTACAATTAAGTTTCACTTAAAAATATAGATGTCCATTCATAGCTGGGGGCCTTTATTCTGTCATCAAATTCAAGTTTCTGTCATTTTTTAAATGAATACAAATAAATCATCACAAGTGGAACACCCCAGGAACCTTTGTTGGAAGACAAATGTTTCAGTCACTTCAGCACCATGTGTTAACATAGTTCATACTAACAGCATGGCTACAATCTTATTTTGGAAATGAATAAAGAATTGAAAAGAAAAAATATAGATGTCCAAATTCTAAAACCATAATTTGAATAGAGCATTTGTAAATTTGATTGAGAGCTAAAGGACCAACAAGATTGTAAAGGTACTTGCTACCTAACCAGACTACCTGAGTTCAATCCTCAGACATGCACAACCAACCCCCAACAAATAAACAAACAGATGTAACTAATTGAGCATGTTATAACTTTTACACACAGTAAAAGTTTAAAGCAAAAACTATTCAACAAAAAGAAAACAAACAATTCATACCCTATCCTCATGTCTTTCTCTCTCTCTCTCTCTGTCTGTCTCTCTATCTCTGTCTCTCTCTCACACACACATACATACACACACACACACATTCTTCCAAAGGTTATTTTGCATGTCTATCTAGGTACATGAACTTGTTCTCTTTCTGTCTTATTACATATGAGCTCATTAAGTGCAGTTTAGATTGTTGTTTTGTAGTACTTGGGATCAAACCCAGGGCTTTGAGTATATGAGGCAAGCAATCTGCTACTGAGCTACAATCCCCAACCCATAAGTGTAGCTTTCTCCTCAGATTAGACAGAAACATATTTTGTTTTGTTTTGTTTTTCTGCTGGTGACAATGGCTGTCCTGGAACTCTCTCTGTAGACCAGGCTGGCCTTGAACTCAGAGATCTACCTGCCTTTGCCTCCTGAGTTCTTGGAATAAAGGTATGCAACACCATGCCCAGCTAAACCTTTTTGAATGTATTAGATATTCTGTGTATTTGTGTGTGTGTGTGTGTGTGTGTGTGTGTGTGTGTGTTGTGTATGTTCATATGGAGGCCAAAAATTGACGTTAAGTGTCTTCCTCCATTACTCTCCACTTCATATACTAGAGTGGGGTCTTGTTTAACCTGGAGATCAACATTCCAGCTAACATAGCTAGCTAGCATGCTCCTGGGATGCCTCTGGACTCTATTAAGATACATTGCTATGGGAATACCTCTGGAGTCTAGCTTGTTAGCTTGCCTGAAGCACCTGGTTGTTTTTACATGAGTGCTGGATATCGAATGTTGGTTTCACATTATAAGAGCAAGCACTCTATTCACTCAGTCATCAACCCAAACCTTGGGAAGAGTTTGGTTTTTTTGTTTGTTTTATTAAGCCTTACATCTGAAAAACTCACCAGCTTGATCTCCATTCAGTAAACAAGTGTGAATGATTACAGAGTATTGTAATTCTGTTTCTCTTATAAAGTTTAATATATTTTCAGTTGCATCATAATATGACTTCAATTACCCACAGTTAACTTTAATCTGAAAATGTTAGATGGGAATTTTCATAGATGAACAATTCATAATGTTGACTTATATGTCATTGTGAATATTGTGATGAATTCTGGTGCTTCATCCTTTTAGTATGCCAGTCGTCCCTTTAGCCAGTACAACATCATTGTGTTTGTTACTCACTGGTTAGTAGCTGTTTCATATCTCAGTCACTCACAGCTTTGCAGCACGTATGTTCCTGTAACCCTTCTGTGGTCACCTAAGACTATATCAAAATACCTATCTCGTTCCATCTCATAGGTGTTACATCACCTGACAGCATCACAAGAACAGAAAGTTCAACATGATAAGACATTCTGAAAGAACATATTCACATAGTTTTTCCTATCATATTGTAATTGCTTCATTTTCTTTTCCTCTCATTGTTACTAATACAGAAAATAAATTGTATCCTTTATATGCATACATATGTACATATATGTATATAGTAGCATATACAGGGTCTTCGACGCCAAGTGCTACTTGTAGTCTAAGCCTCTACTAGGAGTCATGGAACTTGACGAATAAGGGGTTCTAGTATCATATACTATGCCAAATTGTAACTAGTGATCAAACACCGTAAGAAAAACTATACAGAAAGAGACCTACTGTCGTTTTAAAGAGTGGATACTGAAGCCAGACACTGATTCCTAGTTCCGTGAACTGAGATGATTCCTTTATACTCTGTGACTCTTATAATACCCTTCTGTCAACTCTGTTCTACGATGCTGGTAAAAACCTTAAGAATCGGACAAGCCTGAAAACAGGCACAAAATAAACTCTCGGTGAGCCAAAATGTCATGTAATCCCCCTTTGTGCTAAAGAAAATTGTACTACCACTTTCAGGGATGTGTTTGTGGACTTCACCCTGGAGGAATCACAGCAACCAAACTATTTTCAGAAGAACTTCTACAGGTATGTTATGCTTGAGAAGTACGGCCACATGTTGTCTGTGGGTAAGGGAACCCTGCAAAGTGGGACATGGAACGATGCCACCAGTGGTGTCTCCCAATCCCAGATGCAGCATGGAAGGAGGACATGAAACCTTCATTGGGTTTGTTGCAGAGGCTCACTCTCCAGTTTGCCTGGTCCAAGCTGTACTCAGGATGGGTTCTCAACATGAAGGGCCAATGGCCCCACGCAGGGGGCAGACACAGAGGCTATGCCACCTTCCCAGAGCAGGCAGTTACAGCCTTCATCTGGAATGCCCCTGGCAATAGTAAGGAAGCCCTATGCTGTTTCCACTGGACAGGGTATCTCATTCTCCAGCCAAATGTGGTTTGGTGACTAGAGTAACAAGCCTCAGTGGCAGACAGAGGAACCCGGACGAGGAAATGTCCAGGTGAGCACACTCCAAGTAGCTCAGACCATGCTAGGGAGCCTGGTTATAAGCAAGACCTTGGCCCCTGGGATGTTCGTGGGGCCTCTTCTCAGCACCCAACCTTGTAGACATGGCTCTGGCCTGGTGACTGTCCCCCAGAGCTCCTGCCTGTCAGTCACTGCCAGTCTCCATGTTCTCTGTCTGCTTTTCAGACAAAGTATTTCATGTGCTGAGATCCCCTCTATACATCACTCATGACCCTACCACAGGTTTGGTAGTGAGAAGTTCCCCGCCCATCCTCATCTCATTCCTCTCCTTTCTGGAGAAAGGAACTTTCAGGACCCCATCCCCACTTTGGGCTTCTGTGTTCTCAGCAGAAAAGATGTAAGTAAAGCAGTGATGCCCTCTTGCTTGCCCATGCTGTGGGCCCTTTCCTCAGAAACTGGGAGCCTTCTTTGGAAATTATCCTACCTTGTTCAGTGGGTGTGAGCAGCATCGTTTTGCTAGTGACCTTCAGTCGGGCCAGGTCCTCACGTTTTCTCATCTGCCCAACTTTGAAGTCAAACTCTGTCATCCTTAACATTGCTTCTGATTTTTTCTGGTTCTTTCCAATCTCATTTTATATTTCCTATTACTTTCACTTCTAAGTACCTCCCTCCCACTGAATCTTGGGGTCTTTATTATTATTATACTTCTTTATTCAAAAATCAAAGAAATGGGAGAGAGGCTGTCACTCTGAGGTTCCACCTAGGTACCAAGTCTCAGTTCTGAGCTCCATTCTCCCTCTATATTTTTATTATTTTTGTTGTTGTACTTTTATTTGCCGGGGACTGCAGCAAATGTCTATCTCTTGTTCTCTTTCTCTTCATTAGTAATTCCCTCTCCAAGAGCCCAGCCCAGACGAGTCTGCTCAAAATGTTCTTATTTTTCAAGGTATTCCATGGGCCAGCAACCTAGGTTAGATTTCAAAGTAGAGAAGAGAAGAGCCTCACACCCAGTCCCAGTTACCTAATCAGACTCACATTTCAACAAGGCCCTGGTCAATCCCTAGGCACAGAAAAAGCAAGAAGCATTGCTTTTTAGAAATATGCTCAGAGCGTTATCTGTCATCAGAAGGTGGGCCTGAGGATCTACCTGTGGCTTCCTAGATGACTTTCCAGAGCCCAGTGCTGTTAAGCAAGTGTTCTCTATCCTAGCACCTCCCTGTGTCAGCCCATGTAGCCCCCACTACTCTGTAGTTTCTCCTGAGTATGTGTTCTTGCCACAGTAATGTCCTCCTCATGGCTCAAGGCAATCCCACATCTGTGGCCCAGTAAACATGAGGGATGCCTGGTGTCTTGCTAACATACTTCTTTTCCAGTGATACCTGAAATTGTAGTGATTGTGCGTGATATTCTCTTTCAGTCGTTGTCTTAGTTAGAGTTTCTATCGCTGTGAAGAGACGCCATGATGATGGCAACTCCTATAAAAGAAAACATTTAATTGGGTAGCTTACAGCTTCATAGGTTTTGTTCATGATCATCATGGTGGGATATGCTGGCATGCAGACAGACATGGCTCTGGAGAAGTGGCTGAGAGTTCTTCTACATCATGATCAGAAGACAAAAGGAAGTGAACTGAGTCTACACTGATTGTAGCTGAAGCATAGCAGACTTCAAAGCCCACCTCCACAGTGACATTCCTCTAAGAAGTGTCACCTCAACAAAGCCTCATCTCCTAATAGTGCCACTCTTTGTGTGCTCATTGGGGCCAATTATATTAAAATTACCATAGCAGTCTCTTCAAAATACAACAAATACACTTAGGCACGGTTTACCCTCCATGAGGGTAGTATGAGAACCTACCTTTGATCCTTAGAAACCACATAAAAAGCTGAGTATGGAGGAGGGAGAAATGCCTTAGTTCTTAAGAACACTGAGTAATCTTCTAGGGGACCTGAATTCAATTTCAATCGGCCACATGGATTTTACAACTGCCTGCAACTCCATTCATGGGCACCAGGCAAACTTTGTATACATTCGTGTATGCAAAAAACACCACACATAAAATATATTAACAAAAATGTTCTGTACTGAGAATGGGGCTGAGGAAATAGCCAACTCTGTATTAAGCCATAGTACCCAGTTTCAAAATCTAGGACTGGGACTGATGAGCTCGCTAGTCAGGTAAAGTGTGAGGACTGAGATTCATATTCCCAGTGCCCACATGATTGCTGGTGGGTATGGCACCCTGTCTGCCACCCTAGTAATCAGGAGGCAGAACCATGAGTCTTCCTTGGGTTGCCTGGCCAACTAACCTACCTAGTGAGGCCCACAGGCTGATTGCACAGCCTATCACCCCTTCCCCAAAAGTTGTCTTCCTGCTTCCCCATTCGTGCACACACTCATGAGCATACATGAATGTGTACTCATACATATGCACATAGAAACACACTCAAGTGTATCATTATAGGCCTATGGTCCACTGCTGGTCTCTGTGGCTCACTTGAGAACCAACCTATCTCAACCAGTGAATTCCAGACCAATGAAAGTACCTGTCTTCATATGAAAGGTTGTACAGCACCTGAGTGTTTCTTCTGGCCTCTATATACATGCAACCACAGAAACACACACACACACACACACACACACACACACACACTTTAAAAAGAAGATCCAAGGTGTAGCTAGGCATAGGTATTTGAGTAACATCCTAGGGAGTTCAGATATCCATCCCTTGAGATGCAGTGTTTGAAATTCTGCTATGAGCAGAATTTCCCTACACAAGACTAAGCCCTTCACCTATGCAGCAGATAGAGGAGGTGCCCATGTGCCCCTGCCCTTTCCAGAGTATCTAATGCTGTTAATGTTTGCTGGAAGAGGAAGTGCCATTTTCTCTAATGGTGTAGTTACTGGGAGAGTAGGTGGGAAGGTTAAAGTATTCATAGGGATAGGAAGGGAATGCCGGAGAGCATGGGGTGTTGTGAATACAATCACAGTATATTGCATGTATTGAAAGACCCCAGCAGGGATACTTCTGTTAGCCAACGTTTTCCATCCTGGATTCTGTACCCCAAGTAGGTGACCTGGGTCCGGCAGATTTGGGCCTTCTTGGCAGAGGCCCTATACCCCAAGTCTCCTAAAGTCTTTAAGAGAGCTTCTGTCCCCCTAAGGCATTCCTCCTCTGTTTTGGTGGCTATCAGGATGTCATCCACATATTGTAAGAGGATGACCTCAGGGTGGTGGACTCTAAATCCAGCCAAGTCCTGATGTAAGGCCTCATCAAAGAGGGTGGGGCTATTTTTGAACCCTTGGGGCAACCTAGTCCATGTAAGTTGTCCCGAGATTCCCAGGTCTGCATCCTGCCATTCAAAGGCAAACAGTGGCTGACTGTCTTTGTGTAACCGTAGGCAGAAGAAGGCATCCTTTAAATCCAGGACTGAGTACCAAACATAGTCAGGTGGCAGTCCACTCAGGAGGTTATAGGGATTGGGGACCGTGGGGTGTATGTCCTCAACCCGCTTATTGACTTCCCGGAGGTCCTGGACCGGCCTATAGTCATTGGTTCCGGGCTTCTTGACTGGCAACAGGGGAGTGTTCCAGGGGGACCGGCAGGGGGTTAGAATGCCCTGCTCCAGTAGCCTCCTAATGTGAGGTTTGATCCCATCGCGGGCCTCCCGGGACATGGGATATTGTTTAATTGAGGCCGGAAGAGCAGATGCCTTTAAATGGACTATGATGGGAGCCTGTTGGAGGGCTAGTCCCATTCCTCCAGTCTCTGCCCAGGACTGGGGAAAGTCGGTCAGCCAGCGGTCTTTGACCTTAAAAGAGTCATCCTTGGGCTCATGTATTCTATATTCTTCTTCTAAGGCTATGGTCAGCACCGTGAGTGGGGCCCCTTCTGGCCCCGTGACTCTTATGTTGGCTTTCTCGAAATGTACTTGAGCCTTTAACTTCGTTAGGAGGTCTCGACCCAGGAGGGGGTATGGACAGTCAGGAACATGTAAAAAGGAGTGCATCACCTTACCGGTCGCTAGGTGGAGCTGGCGGTCCGTGGTCCATCGATATTGTTTCCCGCCGGTGGCCCCTTGTACCCAGGCAGTTCGGCGGCTCAGGGGGCCGGGTGACCGATTTAGAACAGAGTGTTGGGCCCCCGTGTCGACCAGGAAGGTGACCGGGCGCCCCCTACTGGTATGGTTATCCGGGGCTCAGGGGGGGCTCCTGGCCCTGACCTCCCTAATCTTCGAGGCTCAGGAGGTCGGAGGTCTGAGAACGGGGTTTGGGCCTTTGAAATGTCCTTCTTTGTTTCTTGGGGCATTCTCTTGCCCAATGTCCTTTTTCCTTGCAGTATGCACATTGGTCTCTTTCTAGGCGAGGCCCCCTTTGTCCCTCTCTCTGCCTATCCTGTCTCTGCTCTGCGACTACTGTGGCCAACAGTTTAGTCATTTCTCTGTTACGCTTCTTGTCCCTCGCTATCTCCCTCTCTTCAATTTCCTGTCTCTGACGTTCTGCCCTTTCTTGGTCCTCTTTTCTCCATCTCTCTTCCCTCTCTTCAGCTTCCTGTCTCTGACGTTCTGCCCTCTCTTGGTCCTCTTTTCTCCATCTCTCTTCCCTCTCTTCCTGTGTTTCTCTCTTGTTAAAGATGCGCTCCACCTCTCTTAATACATCTGGTAGAGTACAACCCTGTAAATTCTCTAGCCGCTGTAATTTGTTTCTGATGTCAGCGGCCGACTGCCAAATGAAGGACATGGTCAGGCTAGTAGCTTGCCCGGGGTCCTCAGGGTCATATGGGGTATACATTCTGTAAGCTTCCTTAAGTCTTTCTAAAAATGCGGCTGGCGATTCCTCTGCCTTCTGAACTATCTGTCTTACCTGGGCCAAATTTGTAGGGCGCCTACCTGCCCCTCGGAGACCCGCTACAAGCAACTGGCGATAAAGACGTAGATGGGTCCTACCTGCCTCAGTGGTGAAGTCCCAGTCTGGGCGGTCAAGGGGGGAAAGCAGCATCAATTTCATTTGGAAGCTGCGTAGGTCGTCCATTTGCCCCAGGAACATTCTTCCGGGCTTCAAGAAGGACCCGCTGTTTTTCCTCCGAAGTTAGGAGGACCTGTAAAAGCTGTTGGCAATCGTCCCAGGTGGGCTGATGGGTAGTGAGAACCGACTCTAATAGATCAGTCAGTCTCACGGGGTCTGCTGAAAAGGAGGGGTTATTATTTTTCCAGTTATAAAGATCAGAGGCAGAAAACGGCCAGTATTGTAATTGGCCATCATGGCCCGTCCGGAGGGGCAGTGCAGTGGAATCCGGAGCGGGCTGCTCCCTGCGGCTGTGCAGTCTAGAGGTCATAGGTGAGGGCTCCGGGTCGGTAGGAGGCGAAGGTTGGGCCTCGGCTGCTGCCGCTGCCGGTTGACCTGCCGGAGGAGCCTGGTACGGTGGAGGTTCCTCCGTCAGAAGATCCAACAGGAGACCGTCTTCCGGAGGGAGGACCTTGGGGTCTCCTCTTTTCTCTTTCTGCTTAGTTACGGTGGGGTAAAGGCCAGAATGGGAGGACTGAGGATGCAGGGAGGGGGTCAAAGGGGGCAGAAGGGGGGGTGCGGATGGGTTGGAATTGGCGGGGGTTAGGGAAGAGGAAGAGGGGGGACCTCCTGGGTGCACAAAGGGGCGCACCCAGGTAGGAGGGTTATGAACTAACGCTTCCCAGGTGACTATGTAGGGTACTTGGTCCGGACGGCCGTGGGGCCCAGGATCCATGACTTTCTCTTTCACCTGGAAAATAATTTGAGAGTTAAAGGTGCCGTCTCGTGGCCAGCCAACATTAAAAGCTGGCCACTCGGAAGAGCAAAAGGTGATCCATTCCTTCTTGCGCACATCGACAGACTGGTTATGAGCGTACTCCTGAACCTGTGGCCAATGTGAAAGGGTCAGACTGAGCGGAGTGGTAACTGTCTGGCCCATCTCCTAGAGAGCGATGACTAACGACACTAAGACGGACGAACAAATAAGAAACAAAAACAAACAGATTTTCCCTGCACGGCTTTGACGTAAAGTCAAAAGCAAAAATTCAGATGGGCTCGGGGACGGGGGCCTCGTGCTCCCGTCCTCGTCCCCTACAAGGATGGAAAATCCCTCGGCCAGCGGGACTTCCCCAAACAGACGGGGCAGATTCCTAGACATCTACCCCTAACCCAGATGAGTCCTTAAGGACTCCAGACGCTACCAGGACGTCTCCTGGAGCTGCGGTCGGGAGTATGAACTCGTCAGTTCCTCCTCGGTGCCGCCAGATACAGATGCATACAGCTGTATACTACAGACGCAGGCACGAGAAAATAACAGGCAAAGACAGACAGCAGACAACAGAAATTGAGTCCGGACAATTCTTACCTCCCAGAAGTGGGTCGGTGGTCCCTGGGCGGGGGTCTCAAAGTTCCCGACCAATGCACCAAATGAAAGACCCCAGCAGGGATACTTTCATGGAAGGGAGACCCGAACCCAAGGAACAACGAGACCACAAGCTTGGATGCAACAGCAAGGGGCTTTATTAGTAACACACGGGTACCCGGGCGTCTCAGTCTCGGGGAACTGAGCGCCCCGAGCTGGGGACTCAGGGGTTCTTTTATAGCAAAAAGCGCAGTACAGAAGCGAGAAGCCTAGTAACAGGACCCTGATTGGGCAATTTAAATGAGGCTAGGGCTCAGAGCGCGGGCGATTGAGGTTTTTCTTGGAACTCAAGTCTCGGCCTTGGCCCTATCTGAGGAACAATAGGACTCTGTGTTTGCTCAACCCGGCTGGGCTGGCCATCTGGTCGCCCGCAGACACCCGGCAGCCTGTCCTTGGGCAGAGCTCCCTTCTGATAGCAATGACTATTCAGCTGTGGGGACCTTGGGCTGAGCTCCCTTCTGATAGCAATGACTATTCAGCTGTGGGGACCTTGGGCTGAGCTCCCTTCTGATAGCAATGACTATTCAGCTGTGGGGGAAACAGAATTTTCCATAAGCCTCAGCTGCCTGTTTAGACTGGGCCAGGGTCTTTCAGTATGAACCTGTCAAGAAGAAAAAGGAAATTCTGCTAGGGGACATTTAAAGGAAGAAGAAACCATAGCAAGACATGGGATTGAGTTTGGTGTAGAACCAGAGTGCATTTGCACTCACCTCTAGACAATCCCTCCCCATAGTGCACAGCACCCACTGTCATTTATCCTGCATTCTTTTACACCTGGCATCACTTTCATAATCTATAATGTCTTCCACCTATAGATGAAGCCTGCGGCAGCTTTGGGGTTATTCCGTAATAATTAATACCTAGATACTGTGAACTTCAAAAGTTGCCTCCATAGCATTAACTGTCCAGGGCTATGTTACAAACTCAAAAAGTTTCCTTTTGCTTTTACAGAATTTCTTGCCCTGCTCATTTTCTCTACTGTATCTTTTCTTCCTTTTAAATTTCTTTTATGTTTATTTCCTTTTTATTTTGGTTTGAGTTCACTTTGCTGTTCTTTACCTGGCTGTCCTCTTCATGTGTTCACGCTGAATAGTAAATGAATTACAGATAAAGATCCCATATACTACTTCCACCTAAGTTCCCCAACAAGCATTGAACTGTACTTTCTTCTGCCTGTCTGCCAGTTTCTTTCTCTGTCTGTTATTTCAACTTTTCTTGCAGTGGATTACGCATAACCCCCCCAAAAAACTTCACAGGCATGTCATCAGCTATAATTAAATCTTTGCTGTATTCTGTTTAGCACCAGCACTTATGAGCAATTGTAATATAATGGACTACATTCTTAGCACTTAGGCTGTCAGTTGCAACAGTCTCACATTCCTGTATGTATTTTCTTTGTTTAGTCCTGTAGTTATGCTGATGTTACTGTGTTGATTTTTTAAAATGATAAGTATTCATTTATAATGCATGTTATAAAGTTCATCTAACCTGTCTATACAGTTTCTATAGTTTTTTTGTTTGATATGTTAATTTAAATTAGAAACAATCTTATTTTACATACCAATCCCAGTTCCCTCTCTCTCCCATCCTCCCTTGCCTCCCACTAAACCCCTCTCATCCCCACCCCTTACCCCTTCCTCTCCACTCCCCAGGGAGAGTGAGGCCTTCCATAGGGGCTCATCAAAGTCTTTCACATCATTTGTGGTGGGACCTAGCCCCCCCTGTGTATTTATGTTGAGAGAGCATCCATCCATAGAGGAATGGACTCCCAAACTCCGTGCACTAGGCATAAATGCTGGTTCCACTGCAAGAGGCCCCATAGACTGACTGCCCAGGCCTAACTGTCACACAAGTTAAGGAGGCCTGGTTTGGTCCTATGCTGGTTCCCCAGTTTTCTGGCTGGATCCACTTGTTCAGGGCAGCTGTTTCTGTGGGTTTCCCCAGCATGTTCATGCCCCCTTTGCTCATCACTCCTCCATCTCTGCAACTGGGTTCCAGAATTTTGGCTCAGTGTTTAGCTCTGGGTGTCTGCATCTGGTTTCATCAGCTACTGGGGGAAGGCTCTAGGATGGCATATAAGGTAGTCATCAATCTCATTATAGGGGAAGGGCATTTCTTA
Organism: Mesocricetus auratus; assembly: GCF_017639785.1. NCBI lineage: Eukaryota > Metazoa > Chordata > Mammalia > Rodentia > Cricetidae > Mesocricetus > Mesocricetus auratus. The sequence goes on along the minus strand of NW_024429213.1, from coordinate 2,665,590 downwards.
GATTCTTTGTTGGGGTCAATCTTGCGTATTTCTGGTCATTTCCCTAGTACCGATTAAAGTATCTATTTTTTTTTGCTCTCCTCTATTCATGCTCCTACTCAAACTTCTTGATCCCTCATGGTCTCCACTCCCCTCCTCTTTTCCCCTCCTCTTTCTCCTAACCCCATCTCCTTCTCTGCTCCCTCATGCTTCCAATTTGTTCAGGAACTCTTGTCCCTTTTTGCCTCTCTAGGGGATCATACATGTCTCTATTAGAGTCTTCCTTGTTCCTTAGCTTCTCTGGAGGTGTGGATTGTCGGCAGGTAATCCTTTGCTCTATGTGTTATGTACATATATGAGTGAGTACATGCCATGGTTGTCTTTCTGTGACTGGGTTATGTCACCCAGGGTGGTTTCTTATAGTTCCATCCATTTGCCTGTGAATTTCAAGATTTCATTTTTTCCCACTGAGTAGTACTCCATTGTGTAAATGTACCATATTTTCTTTGTTCATTCTTTGGTTAGGATACAAGATTATCTAAAACAATCAGTAGCCCTACTTTATATAGATGATATAAGCACTGAGAAAAAGTCAGAAAAACATCACCCTTTACAATAGCCACATACAACATAAAATCTGGAAATTCGCAGGCACATGGGGGAACTAGAAGAAGCCATCGTGAGTGAGGTAATCCAGTCTCAGAAAGACAACCATGGTATGTACTCATTCATAAGTGGATATTAGTCATAAAACAAAGGATTACCATCCTACAATCAACACTGCCAGAGAAGCTAGGAATCAAAGAGGACACTAAGAGAGACATAAATGTTCCCCCAGAGAAGAATAAAGGGACAAGGTCTCATGAGATAATTGGCAGCATGGGGGGAGAGCAGAGGGAGTTTGGAGAAAGAATAGGGGAGAAGAGAAGGGGAGAGGAGGACAACCCATTCTGATGGTTTCCTGTCTACCCTTGACTGCGAAGGCCTCCATCCATGAGAATAGGAGAGTCACCAGAGTATTGCACCTGTTTGCACCCAATGGAAGGGAACCATGTTCAGGTACCCACCAGTAGAGGAAGAGACTCCTCCTGCACCTACTGGAAGAAGATATGGGAAGGAGACAATATAAAAATACACTCAGCAACAGAAAAACCAAAATGACAATGCCAGGGTCTACAGAATCTACACCAGCAAGACCTGAACATCCCAATGCAGATGATGCAGCAGATAATGACCATAAAAACAACTTCATGAAAATCATAGAGGCCCTCAAAGAGCATATGAGAAAATCCGTTAAAGAAATGGATGAAAAAACAAACCAAAAAAATGCAAGAAAGGGAGGAAAAGACAAAGAAAAATAGCAAGAAACAATTCAAACAGTGCAAGGGTTGAAAGCTGAAATACAGACAATAAAAAACACAGTCTGAAGGAAGGCTGGAAATATAAAAGCTGGGCAAATGGTCAGGTACCACAGATGAAAGCATAACCAACAGAATTCAAAAGATAGAAGACAGAATCTCAGGCATTGAAGATTCACCAAGAGAAATAGATTAATTGACTAAAGAAAATTTTAAGTCCAACAGATCTCTAACACAAAATATCCAGGAAATATGAGACACTGTGAAAAGACCAAATCTAAGAATAATAGGGATAGAAGAAGGTGAAGAAACCCAGCTCAAAGGGGGCAGAAAACATATTCAACAAAATCATAAAAGAAAACTTTCCCATCCTAAAGAAGGACATGCCAATGAAAATATAAGAAGCTTACAGGACACCAAATAGGGTGGACCACAAAAAATTGTTCCCTTGCCACATAATAATGAAGACCCAAAACATACAGAATAAGGAAAGAATATTAACAACAGCTAAGGAAAAAGGTCAAGTCACAAAGAAAGGCAAACCTATCAGAATCACTCCCTACTTCTACATGGAAAATCTGAAAGCCAGAAGGTCCTGGATAGATATTCTACCAACACTAATAGACCATGGATGCCAGCCCAGACTGCTATACACAGCAAAGCTTTCAATCACTATAGATGGAGAAAACAAGATATTCCATGACAAAACCATATTTAAATGATACATATCCACTAGTCCAGGTTTACAGAAAGTTCTGAAAGGAAAACTACAACCCATGGAATTTAACTAGAACCAGAAAAACATAGGCAATAGATAATCCTACTTTACCAACACCCAAAAGAAAAAAGGGGTGGAAATTCACAAACAATTCCACCAACAACAACTCCAAAACAAACAAGAATGAGCAATCAATGGTCATTAATATCCCTCAACATTAATGGTCTTATCTTGCCCATAAAAAGACACAGGCTAACAGAATGGGTTCTAAAACAGAATTTGTACTTCTGCTGCATACAAGAAACACACACACCTCGGTTAAGTACTGAGCTGAACTCAAGAAAGCCAGTAACAGAGAGGGAGGACTGATGACCAAAGGGATTAAGACTGGGCTGGTTTAACCCCCAGAAACAGATGACCTGACAAAGGTTAACTCTTGAATCCCAGGCATCAGCCTGGGAATCCAGCATGGGACTGATCAAGACCCCCTGAATCTGGGTGTCAGTGAGGAGGCCTAGGTAATCTATTGAGCCTTGGGCAGCAGATCAGTACCCATCCAGAGTATACACATGGACTTTGGACTCCCATCCAACAATGTGAGGTGCACTCTCACCCTGAACTCTTGGGGAAGGGTCTAGGCCCTGCCCTATATGAAATGACAGACTATGGACACCCCCATGGAGGGCCTCACCCTCCCTGGGGAAATGAGGGGATAATGGAGGGGTTGGGGGGGAGGGCACGGGAGGAGGGGAGGGAAAGGGAGAGTGACCTGGAACTGACTTGTGAAGCAACCTTATTTCTTATCTAAATTTAAACTGAAAAAAAAAAGAATATTAGGAGCAGCAAAGGAAAAGCACAAGTAACCTATACATGCAAACTTACCAAAATTACACCTGATTCTCCATAGAAACTCTGAAAGCCAGAAGGTCCAGGACAAATATTTTCAAAAAAGTAAGATTCCATGGATGGCCAGCCAGACTATTGTACCCAGCAAAATTTTCAATAATTATAGATGGAGAAAACAAAAAAAACAAAAAAACAACAACAAAAAAAAGAAACACACCTCAACTTCAAAGAGAGGTGTTACCTCAGAATTAAGGGTTGGGAAAAGATTTTCCAATCAAATGAACCCAATAAACAAGTGGGGTAGCACTTTAAACTAAAATCAATTGTATTTCTTGGTTAAAATATCTGCCTCATGTTTCTTTCCTTCTTTATTTTTTGTTTCATTTCTTTTTATTTGTTTGTTTTGAGACAGGATTGTAACATGAGTTCTAATGAATCTTAATATTAGGGGGTGACAGCTGAAAGTTCAGAGAAGCAGAGCAGTCAGCCACTAGAGCGCCTACGAAATCCTCAGACTGAAAATAAACTGAGCTCCTGTCTCCTTCCACCTGTGTTTCTTTACACTCAGCCATCTCACTTCCTGTCTGTTTGTGCAGACCTCCAGATCTTTATGATTAGCTAGTGGCTAGCTCTGCCCTTTGATTGTCAGGCAAGCTTTATTTGCTAGAGAATAAAAAAGATATCACTACACAAGGTTACTCTGTAGTCCTGACTGCCTAGAAGTCACTGTCCATCTCTATCTCTATATGCTGTGTACTAACCTCAGGAGCCCCAGCATAATGCTTTCATTAGAACTCATCATGGTGAAACAAACAACGACAAGACATCATGTTTTCAAATGATGTCACTTTAGCCACACCAGCATAGTGCTTTTGTCCATAAGGGGTCCTCATAAAGATGTCTGCCGGTTCTTCATCAGTTCCATACTCTGTTCAACCCTCACCAGTCACCAGATGAGTGGCTTTGGTCTCTATGGTGATGCCTAGATTCTGATGGTCCTGTGTTGGGATTATGGTATTCCTGACTGTGGGCTGGTTTACTGGTTTTGGTTTGGGGAAATATTTTTTGTGTTCTGGTTATTCTTTTTAATGCCTGGTTGTTTTGTAGTCCTGCTCACTATGTACAATGACAGTTATGGCCTCTCTAGAAGTTTCACAATCTTAAAAACATATGTGTTCCTTAAATACCATCCTAGAGCCTTTATCCAGTAGCTGATGGAAGCAGAAGCAGACACCCACAGCTAAGTACTGAGTGGAACTGCTGGAATACAGTTGCAGAGAGGGAGGAGTGACAAGCAAAGGGGTCAAGACCATGCTGTGGAAACCCACAGAATCAGCTGACTTGAGCAAGGGGAACTCAAGGACTCCAGTCTGACAGCTGGGGATCCTGCATAGGACCAAACCAGGCCCCCTGAACATGGGTGTCAGATAGGAGGCCTGGGCAGTCTATGGGGCCTCTGGCAGTGGAACCAGTATTTATCCCTAGTGCATGAATGGACTTTGGGAGCCCATTCCTTATGGATGGATACTTTCTCAGACTAGACACATGTGGGAGGGTCTAGGTCCTGTCACTAACGGTATGACAGATTTTGATGATCCCCCATGGAAGGCCTCACACTACCTGGGGAGTGGATGGGGGATAGAATGGGGTCGGTGGGGGGCAGGGGAGGATGGGAGGGAGAGGAATGATATGTAAAATAAGATTGTTTCTAATTTAAATAAAATGTATATTAAAAAGTGTGTGTGTGAGAGAGAGAGTGAGAGAGAGAGACAAAGAAGCAAGAGTGGGACTATTTGAAGGAAGAAAGGGTAGAGAGAAGGTGCTTAGAGGTAACATTAACAAGAATGGCATTTATGTATGGAAATTCCATAAAAATTGGATGTTTCATATGCCCTTTAAAGCATATAAAAAGAATATTATAAAGAATATTCTGTATCTCACTACAAATCAGAAAGACTCCAAATTAAATGGAAAATACAATGCATATAGACACAAAAATTACATAGATTTCTTTTAAATATGGAAATACACATTATAAAATTATCTCAGGATTCAAATATGAACAAAGTTGAAATCAGTGATAAAAAGAGTTTCAACAAAGAAAGTTGTAGATAGAAGTCTTCCCTGCCATCCACCTGGGCTCTTCCACAGTTGCAATCCCCAAATAACACACAGGAGAAAGGGTCCAGATTTCTTACCCCTATGGCGGCTGCATGGTGGCTCTCTGTGCTTCTCCTTCCCAGAATCCTCCTCGACTCCTTGTCCCACCTATCTTGCTTCCCTATTGTCCAACAGTGCTTTATTCTACAACCAATAAGAGACAGATTTCAGAATGACATCTCCCATCATCTCCTCTTTTCTGTCTAAAATAAGAGAAAGGTTTTAACTTCAACATAGTCAAATTATATATAACAGAACAGTTATCAAGAACATAGTTACAATATTTGTCCATTAACATTTAGTAAGATTTAAAGAAAATATCAGCTATCCTATCTTTATGAGTCTAAAGTCTTATATGTAGCTTATCTTTTATCATAACCAAAGAAAACTATGATAACTATCTGTCTTCAACTCCATCAAAGACCACAAAAGTATAATACATAAACACTAGAATTGACAGAGACATCTTGCTGCCTGGACAGTCACCCGAAGTTTCTCTGTAATGTCAGGGCATCCATCTACAGCCCATAGGCCACAGTGTGTCTGGAAGACTTTTCTTTTTCTCTCTCAATTCTACGTATATTTTTAAACACACTGTAAACCTTTAGAGGTTTTTCTTTATCCAAGTCTGACTTTACTGTAAATATTTATGTTTTTCTGGCCTCCTGTCTAATCTGTTAAAACCTTGGCTGTTTAAACTGCAGTTTTTCCAAGATGGCGGGAGTAAGCGTAACTTCAGCTCACCGCCTCATTGTATGCTGACATCCAGCAAAAACTGCTGGCTTAGAGATGTGGTCACTGCCACTTCTTGCTGTACGTACACATCTTTCAGTTGATAACAGAACCTCATAGCTGAACATTGCTGGTTTTTTGTTTGTTTGTTTGTTTGTTTGTTTGTTTTTTGCTAATGCTGAGTCAGGAAGACTCCCTTAAGTGAGCAGCATGAGTCTCTGCTTGTCGCTAGCAAAACAGAGCCCACCTGGAATATGCTGCTACCAAAAAGCCATGCTTCTCTCTGTTCTTTTGTTTCTAAAATTCCTTTTAAGCTTTTGCCATTCTACGTGGAAATTCATATCCCACTCCTGATGACTATTTGTAGAGAGAAGTCTTCCCCGCCATCTGCCTGGGCTCTTCCACAGAAAGTGTCAGCAAACATAAGACATAAATTTTAAGAAACAAGAGAAATTTGGAATTGAAAACTATAGTGCCCCTCTAAACCCGTGTAGTCTACTTGAGAGCACGAAGAAAGGGTTGATGTGGAGATCAACTTGAAACAATATAGAACTGAATCTCAAAGGTAACCAGGTGTGGAGAGATTGCTCAGGCATTGAAAAGACTGATTGCTCCTCCAGACGACCCAGGTTCGATCCCCAGCACTCACATGGTGGCTCTCAATTGTGAGGGCCCAAGTAAAGAAACTAGTAAAATGGCCACTCCGTGGGTGGAAAAGGAAAAGTTTCTCAGACTTCCAAGGCTATGTGGGGTTGTAGAGGAATGGGGACTGTGGAAAACTCATGCAGGTTATAAGGAGGCTGAGTAGCCGAAGGGTGGGGCAAGGCTATGAACTGGGGCTGCCTGGGAGGCTATGAGGGTACAGGAGGCGATGTGAAGGGCCAGGATGCTGACGCAGTCTTTGAGATGTGTGAATTTGTGTGAATAGCCAATGTCTCTGCCCTTTTTGGCTGCTTGGGCTTTTCATTCAGACCTAACAACAACCTGTAACTCCAGTCCCAGGGTATTTAACCACCTCTGATGGCCTCAGAAGACACGCTCACCCCCCCACCTGATACACAGACACCCATGCAGACCAAATATCCATATACATACAAAATATAAAAGATGAGAAATAATTGATTTTAGAAAAAGAAAACCAAGGCTGGAGAGATGGCACGGTGGTTAACAGCACTTACTTAGAGGACCAGAGTTGAGATCCCAGCACCCATGTCAGCAGCAGCTCACAAAATGTCCAGGTCTGAAGGGTTTTGTCCCATTCTGATCTTGGTGGACACTTGCACATGTGTGTACACATGTATGTGATAATAAATAAAGTGAATCTTAAAAAACAACACAGAACCAAGTACCCAAATGATGTAAGTCACGGATCACAGAAAGATGGGCTTCCCTTCCGTTCCCTTTCTATGAGAAGCCATTGTTCATGGTCTCCACTTTCCTTTTTCCATTCTCTTTGTATACATCTTTCATCCCAAGTCGTGGGAGGTAGAGGCAGTCAAATCTCTGTGTCTTAGGCTAGCCTAGTCTATAGAGCAAGTTCCAGGACATCAGGGATACAGAGAAACCCATCTCCAAATTTAAAAAGAAGCAGGAGAGATGGCTCATTGGTTAAGAGCACATACTACTTTCCCAAAGGACTAGAGTTTGAGTCCCAGGAACAACATTGGATTACTTCGCACTCAACTGTAACTAATTCCAGCTTCAAGGGATCTGACTCCTCTATCCTTACACTATAGACACACATAATTAAAAAATAATACAAAACTTTATTTAAGTGGAAATAAGAGGACTGGGAGTCTGAGTCCAGAGTGAGCTGTATAATGAGATGAGAATGTTTCACACAAAAAGAAAGAAAAGGAAGGGAATGCAAGAGAAGAAAACAAGCACACCCAAGAAATATGGAATAACTTAATAGAAATACCTGCCAGGCAGTGGTGGCACATGGCTTTAATCTTAGCACTCTGGAGGCAGAGAAAAGTGAATCTCTGAGTTTCAAGCTAGCCTGGTCTACAGAGTGAGTTCCAGGGCAACCAATGCTATGCAGAGAAATCCTCTCTCAAAAAGAAGAAAACTAACTAAATAAATAAAACAATGGAATCTTGAAATTTGCAGGCAAATTAATGCAACTAGAAGAAACCATCCTGAGTGAGGTAACCCAGTCACTAAAAGACAAGCATGGTATGTACTCACTCCCAAGTGGATCTTAGATGTAGAGCAAAGGCTTACCAGCCTAGAATCCACACCGCCAGAGAAGCAAGGAAAAGGAGGACCCTAAGAGAGACATAAATGGTCCCCAGGAGAAGTGGAAAGGGACAAGATCTCCTGAGCTAACTGGGAGCATGGGGAGGGTGAGAAATGGGAGAAGAATGAATCAGGGGAAGAATAGAGGAGAGCAAGAAAAGAGGTACCATAATAGAGGGAGCCATTACAGGTTTAAGGAGAAATCTGGCATTAGAGAAATGTCCAGAGATCTACAAGGTTGACCCCAACTAACAATCTAAGCAATACTTGAGAGGCTACCTTAAATGTCCTTCTCCAATAATGAGATTGATGACCACTTTATAGCCATCCTAGAGCCTTCATCCAGTAGCTGATGGAATCAGAAGCAAGCACCCACAGCTAAACACTGAGCTGAACACTGGAATCCAGTTGCAGAGGGGGAGGAGTGATGAGCAAAGGGGTCAAGACCAGGCTAGAGAAACCCACAGAAACAGCTGACCTGAACAAGGGTGAACTCATGGACCCCAGACTGATACCTGGGAAAACAGCATAGGACTGTTCCCTACCCCCTGAATGAGCATGTGAGTTTGGAGGTCTGGTTAATCTATGGGGCCTCTGGTAATGAATCAGTATTTATCCCTAGTACACGAATGGACTTTGGGAGCCCACTCCACATAGTCGGTTACTCTCTAAGCCTAGACATTCAGGGGAGGGTCTAGGCCCTGCTCCAAATGATATGACAGACTTTAAAGATCTCCCATGGAAGGCCTCACTCCTCCCTGGGGACCAGAAAGGGGATGGGATAGAGAGTTGGTGGGGAGCAGTGGAGGTGGGATTGACATGTAAAACAAGCTTGCTTCTAGTTTAAATAAAAAGTGGCCCAGCAATTAAGAGCACTTACTGCTCTATCATGTGGACCAGAGTTCAGGTTCCAGCACCCACTTCAACCTGCTCACAAATGCCTGTAACTCTAGATCCAAGGGTCCTGATGTGTCTTCTGGCCTCTGCAGGTACCCATGCCCCCCGCATATGCACACACTCTCTCAGATACCACCCCTACATATACACATATAACAATATAATAAAAATAAATCTTAAAAATTTCTTTAGCTCTGAGAGAAGGATATCTAGCTAGAGTGACTTAAAAATTCTTGGATCTCAGTTCTCTGGTCTCTCAATGATTTGTGTTTTTTTTTCTAGTATGGCTTCTGATGTAACAAATTAGAATTCTAGTATAAACACAGTCCCATTTCATTGCAAATAACATATTATTTCTGTCTGGAAGTGGGTTATTGTTTTTATTTGTGAGACACGGTCTCTCTATATATCCCTGACTGTCCTGGATCTTGCTACATAGACCCTGCTGGCTTGGCCTTGAACTCACAGATATCTGCCTGCTTCTGCCTCTGCCCCTTGAGTTCTGATATTAAAGGTATCTGCTATCATGCCTGGCTTACTTACAAATGTTTTAAGTTTTATCATTTAAATTTAGCACTAAACCAAATTGGGCATTGTTAGAATTTCTCCAATAATCAAGGATTAGGGGTCCTCTGGTAAAAGGGTCAATGGGTTGGGGTTCAATATAGCTAGATAATCCAGGACACATATCTACCACTCATATGGAATCAGGGAACCATAATTTCAGGAAATTCCTGAAAGGAAATAATTGAAGATGTATATGAGGAAATGTGGGGTTCACTGTAGAAATTCTTGGGGTTTTTGTTTATGTGTTGGTTTTTTGAGACAGGGTTTTTCTGTGTAGCCCTGGCTGTCCAGAAACTTGCCAAGGACAGCTGCTAACAGGGAGTAGAACCAACCAAAGATAAAGTGTGTTGCAGTCAACAAAGCTGAAAGGACCTGGTGATCTGAAGAGTGCTCTGACATCAGACATGGAGAAGCAGAGTTTGGAGTTTTTCCAGCTGGTTTTGGTCTTGCTTTGGTCCAGTATTTCCTCACTATTCTCCATTCCCTATGTTTTGCAATGGTAATGTATATCCTGTACCTGGATATATCCTGCACATCCTGTACCATTTTATGTTGGAAGCATGTGATATGCTTTTTGATTTTGGCTTTACAGGGGATTATGGTTAAGAAATTGCATGAATCACAGAAGAGACTTTGAACTTTAGACCTTTTTTTGATTTTTCAAGACAGGATTTCTCTGTATAGCTTTGTAGACTAGGCTGGTCTTGAAATCATAGAAATCTTCCTGCCTCTGCCTCCTGAGTGCTGGGATCAGAGGTGTGTACCACCAGCACCCGGCTGAACTTTAGACTTTTAAATAAGTTTGAGAGCATTATAGTTACAGTGACTTATGAAGTTGGACTTATTACAATTTTGCATTATATGACTAGAAGTCTATAGGTGTCGGGGAGTGGAATGTGGTGGTTTGAAAGAAAATGGCTTCCAGCCAGGCAATGATGGTGCATGCCTTTTATTTCAGTACTCAGGAGACAGAGACAGGAGGATCTCTGTGAGTTCAAGGCCAGTCTGGACTCCAAAGCTGCAGAGAAACCCTGTCTTGAAAAACTAAAAAAAGAAAAAAGAAAAAAATGGCTCCCATAGGGAGGGATACTATTAGGAAGTGTTGTTTTATTGGAGTAAGTGTGTCACTGTGGAGGTGGGCTTTGATGTCTTCTTTGCTCAAGCTATGCCCAGTGACAGAACCCACTCCTTGATGCTGATGGGAGATATTCTGTATATATGTTTCTCTTATTGGTTGATGAATAAAACACTGTTCGCCCAATGAGGCAGGACAATAGGTGGGACTAGGAGACAAGGAGAATTCTGAGAAAGATAGGCAGAAGAAGTCTCGCACAGAGTCACCATGCTGCTGAAGGGTAACAACATGCTGGAGCATTACTGGGTAAGCCACAGCCTCGTGGCAATACATAGATTGATAGAAACGGGTTATTAAGACAGAGCTAGCCAATAAGAAGTCCTAGTTATTGGTCAACAGTTCCATAATTAATATAGCATCTCAGTGTGTTTATTTGGGGCTGAAGAGGCAGCGGGCCTGGCGGGACAAGAGAAAAACCAACAGCAACATGTTGCCTGTGGATTAAGATGTAGAACTCTCATTTCCAGCACCATGTCTGTTTGCACACTACCATGTCCTGCCGTGATGATAATGGACTAAACCTCAGAAAATGTAAGTCAGCCAATTAAATGGTTTTTACAAGAGTTGTGGCGCTCATGGTGTCTGTTCACAGCAATAGAACTCCTGACTAAAGCCAATGCTAAGGTCCTGCTCCCAGTGAGCTTAGGGCTTATGTTCTAGAGAGCTGGTGGATGACAATGTTGAGAGGGGACCTCTGGAAGCTTCCTACATGCTATGTGACTCTGAACTATATACTGACAAGGACAGGGCTTTTAGGACTCTGTGTGATTCAAGGGGTACACCACCAAATCTGATTTCTAATCTGTACTTTCTAAGAATTGGAAAGCTTTGGTTATATTGTAATTATTTCTTTTACAATAATTTCTCCCCCCACCCTCCTCTCTTTTGTTTTCCTTTTTCTGGGACACATTCTCACTATCTAACTCTGGCTGTCATGGCACTCACTATGTTGACCAGGCTGTCCTCAAACTCACATGGAGATTGAAACTGCTGCTGAGATTAGTACCATTAAGGAGAGGCCTCCTGCTCTTTAGTGGAACAGTGGAAAGGGTGTCCTCAGAGAAAGACCCTACCCACCTAAATTCTAGCTTGTTAAAGGGGAAACCTAAAAGACTTGCTTCTAGAAAGTAGTTGCCTCAACATACAAAAGCTGCTGCTAATGTGGTCAAAGAGGTTGAAGACAGTCCATCCCAAGCTGGCAGCTGAACTTGGCAGTGCTGTCTATGTGATACTTTGTACTATGTGGCTTTTGAGACATAAAGTTTGCAAGGATGAGTGAGTCATGCTTTCTTCTTCTGTTGTTTCAGAAAGTCACTGGGGCCCAAGAAACAGGTGGCAAGGAATCTCTGTGTGAAGGCCCTGAGAGGGGAGGAGGCCTTTGGAAACCATTCTGTGAAGCTGTGAAAGTAAAGCTGGAGTCACAGTGGAGAGCTCAAGAAGTTGATGATACCAGAACCACAAGACATCTGCCAAGGACAGCTGTGTACAACGAGTGGAACCAGCACAGTGGGAGATGTAAACTGCAGGCAGCAAAGCTGGAGAGAACTGGGTTATCTAACCCTTTACACCTAAAGTTCCAGACCTTAGACATGGAGCTACAGGATTTGGTGTTTGTCCTATTGGATTTTAGTCTTGCTTTGGTTCAATATCTCCTCACTATGCCCCCATTCCTCCTTTAAGGAGCAGGGATACATACTCTGCCATTTTATGTTGGAAAGATGTTCTTGCTTTTTATTTTACAGGGAGGTATAGTTAAGAGATTGCCTTAAGTCTCAGAAGAACCTGGACTTCTAAATAATGTTTGCACTGTGAGAGACTAGAGAGACTTTTCGAGTTGGACTAAGTGCATTTGGCATTATGATATGATGATTAGACTCTAGGGACCAGGAAGAGGAATGTACTGTTTAAATGAGAAATGTCCCCTGCAGGCTCAGGTATTTGAACAATTGGTCCCCAATTGATGGCGCTGTTTGAGATAATGTTATGAAATCTCTATGTGGTTTGGCCTTGCTGGAGGATGTATGTCACTGGGGGCAGACTTTGAGAATTTAAAGCTTTACCCGACATCCAGTTCACTCTCTGCTTTGATTTGCAGTTGAAAATGTGATCCCTCAGCTTCCTTCTCTGGGCAACCGCTGTCATGCCTCTCTCACCATTGTGGATGATCCCTCTGGAACCACAAGCTCAAATAAACCAATTCTTCCTTCATAAGCTTCTCCTGGTGGTTGTATTTTATATGCTCACAGAAAATGACTAACACACCTAGGAACCACAGTAAATCCCGCATCAGGTATGCCATAGTTGGAAAGAGGAGCAATTGCTGCTATAAGCACTGTGGGGGTACGTTTAAGAGTGAGAAGGCAAGCAACGCCAAGTACCCTTCAGTCAATCACCCTCACCACAGTTGAGTTGCAGTCATGCCCATATGGAGACCCTTTGATTTTCCAAGTGCTGGGGGTGGTACCCAGGGCTCCATGAGCGCTAGTCAGGTAGTCTATCATAGACTTACACTCCTAGGGAGACTCTTTCGATCGAGTATTGGAGCAGGGTCTCCCAAGCTCCCAAGAATAATAGAAATAAAGATCCAAAATGATTTACCATCTTTTATATTTTATCTTTTTGAGAAAAAGACATAAATTCAGCACTCGTTAGTTCTTCATGCCCTAGGGAAATGAACATACTCAATGTTGGCCAAAGTTTTCAGATTTCTAGGATGGAAAGAGTGTTTTCATTGTCTTACCATTTGCACAGCACTGAAATCAAGGCCAAAACTCCATTTGGGAACATAGAACTGTGAGCAGAGCCAGTTTTTCTGATCATTGACAACTGATACAAAATATTGCCACGAAGAATTGTTTATCTTCTTATTCTTGGAAGTCAACGATTTCCTAAAAGTGAAACATCTTTTGAGACAAGGTCTGTCTATTTCTAGCTGTCCTAGAACTCACTCTGTAGACCAGGCTAGAATCTAGCTCACAGAGCCCGTGTCTGTCTCCCAGAGTACTGGGATTAAAGGCTTACATGGTCCTGAACAATTTTTTAAATTCACAACTTGACTTAATGAGCTGGGTTGTGGGAACCCACAAGTGACTCAGTTTCCATCTGGAGTTGATTCTGACTTGCAGGTCATTTGGGTTCAAGCTTGCTTGTTTCAGTCTCCTTGAGAGTTGTGAGAAAGTTCTGATTAGGTCCATGGGAAAGAACACATTATCTTAAGACACTAGCAGGTGACCAGCCAAAAGGCACACAGAGACAGGGAATGACACTGCCTGCTGCGAGCAGGACTCACATGACAAGATAGCGAGCCTGGTTGCTCTGATTCAAGGACACAACGGGGGCTGGTTCATTGACTATGCTGCCCTTTGTTCTGCTTTGCCTTTAGTCTGTATAAAAGCAGGTTCTAAATTAAACTCGGGTCTGTCGGGTGGGCTGTCTGGCATTGATCACGCAGGCCTCCCAACCGTCTCTTGTCTTCTTTATTTCTCTCAGTCCTAGTGCCCCATTTCAGGTACCCTAGCTGACTCGTTGGAGCAGGCTGTGACACTGGGTGAGCAATACATACCTATGATCACATACCTGGCAGGTGGGTGCAGAAGATCTGGAGTTCAAGGCTATCCTCGGTTACAGCGATTTCAAGGCAGCCAGGGCTACATGAGCATCTGTGTAAAATCGACCTTATAGGTAAAATATACATCTAGCTCTCTCTAGCCTGGGAAACAGGAATGCAATCAAAAGCAACAAAGGGCAGGTATTCCTTTAATAATGTCCCACTGTGATAGCAGATGATTTATATCCAGCATAACTTCTAATGTGTGTTCCACAGCTATCATTTGTATGAGCTAAAACCACAAGATCCTTGTCCCCTTGGTAACTGAGCCCAAGACAATAATTAATCATGGCACTCTGAGTTTTTGGTCATTTCTGCTGACACCCTTGCTACTTTGGAATTCATGCTTTAAAAAGGAATCATTGAGAAGCTGCATTTCAATACATAAAATTTTGTTTTTTTAGTTGCATAAAATACTTTTTAATTTCGACATAAATTAAAGGTCTATTTGTGTCCATTGCTATGAGATAGTCATGCTTCACTGCAGTTAGTTATCTGAAGTCTAGGTTGTTTGAGTTGAATAACTGGCACAGTTCTTTAGAATTGCTTTTTAAAGAACTGATAGACACTCTTTGACATTTTCACAATACTCATAAGGGAAAAGGCATACAATTATGTTTTCTTCATTTTTCTTAATTTAAATTAGAAACAAGCTTGCTTCACATGTCAATCCCAGCTCCCTCTCCCTCTCCTCCTCCCCTGGCCCCCTCAAAAATCCCCTAACCCCCAACCCAATCCCCACTCCACTCTTGAGGGAGGGTTAGTCTCTTCATGGGTGATCTCTCCAAAGTCTGTCATAACATCTGGGGAAGGGCCTAGTTCCTCCCCCATGTGTCCAGGCTGAGAAAGCATCCCTCCACCTGGAATGAGCTCCGAAAGTCCATCTGGATGCCAGGGACAAATACTGATCTATTCCCAAGGCCCCAAAGAATGCCGGAGCCCCCTCACTGACACCCATGTTCAGAGGTTCTGTATCAGTCCCATGCTGCCCTCTTAGCTATCAGTCTGGGGTCCATGAACTCCCTCTTGTTCAGGTCAGTTGCTTCTGTGGTTTTCACCAGCCTGGTCATGACCCCTTTGCCAATCGCTTCTCCCTCCCTGCAACTGGTTTAGCTGTGGATGTCTGCCTCTGCTTCCACCAGTCACTGGATGGAGGCTCTATGATGGCATACAGGGTAGTCATCAGTCACATTATCGGGGAAGGGCATCTAAGGTAGCCTCTCCACTATTGCTTAGTTTTCCAGTTGATGTCATCCTTGTAGATCTCTAGAAATCACACTAGTGCCGGATCACTCCTCAAACCTATCATAGCTCCCTCTATTATGGTATCTCTCACCCTGCTCTCCTCTATTTTCCCCCCTGACTCAACCTTCCTGCTCCCCCCATGTCCTCCTCTCCCCTCCTCTTCTCCCACTCTCTTTCTCCCAGCTGCCTTTCACCTCCCCTTCACTCCCCCCATGTTACCAATCCACTGAGAAGATCCTGTCCCATTCCCCTTCTCTGGGGTACCATGCATATCTCTCTTAATGTCCTCCCTGTTTTCCAGACTCTCTGGCGATGGGATTGTAGGCTGGCACTCCCCTGATCCAAGTCTAAATTCCATATATAAGTGAATACATACCATATTTGTCTTTTTGTGACTGGGTTACCTCACTCAGGATGTTTTCTTCTAGTACCATCCATTTGCCTGTAAATTTCAATATTCCATTGTTTTTTTTTCTGCTGAGTAGTACTCCATTGTATAAACGTACCACATTTTCTCTATTCACTCTTCAGTTGAGGGGCATCAAGGTTGCTTCCAGGTTCTGTCTATTACAAATAATGCTGCTATGAATACAGTGGAACAGACATCCTTGTTTTGTGAATGGGCATCTTTTGGGTATATGCCTAACAGTGGAATTGCTGGGTCTTGTGGTAGACTGATTCCCATTTTCCTGAGGAATCTCCACGCTGATTTCCAAAGTGGCTGGATGAGTTGGCACTACCACCAGCAGTGGAAGACTGTTCTCTCTCTCCACATCCTCTCCAGCATATATTGTCATTGGTGTTTTTGATTTTACCCATTCTGACAGTACTAAGATTGTATATGAGAGTTGCTTTGATTTGCATTTCCCTGATGGCTAAGGATATTGACCACTTTCTCAAGAGTCTCTCAGCCATTTGAGAATCCTCTATTGAGAATTCTCTATTTAATTCTGTACCCCACTTTTTAATAGGATCCTTTAGTGTTTTGGAGACTTGCTTCTTGAGTTCTTTGTAAATTTTGGAGATTAGCCCTCTGTCAGATGTGGTGTTAGTGAATATCTTTTCCCATTCTGTGGGCTGCCTTTTTGTCTTGTTGACTGTGTCCTTTGCCTTACAGAAGCTTCTCAGTTTCAGGAGGTCCCATTTGTTAATTGTTAATCTTAGTGTCTGTGCTACTGGTGTTATGTTCAGGAAACTGTTTCCTGTACCAATTTGTTCAAGGATACCTCCCACTTTCTCTTCTAACAGGTTCAGTGTGGCTGGATTTATGATGAAGTCTTTGATCCATTTGGACTTAAGTTTTGTGCATGGCAATAGACATGGATCTATCTGCAGTCTTCTACATGCCAATATCCAGTTATGCCAGCACCATTTGTTGAAGAAGCTGGTTTTTTCCATTGTATAATTGTAGATTCTTTGTCAAATATCAAGTGTTCATAGGTGTGTTCGATTAATATCAGGGTTTTCAGCTCGATTACATTGGTATACCTGCCTATTTTTGTGCCAATACCAAGTTATAGCTCTGTAATAGAACTTGAAGTCAGGGATGGTGATGCCTCCAGAAGTTCCTTTATTATGCAGGGTTGTTTTGGTTATCCTGAGTCTTTTGTTTTTCCATATAAAGTTGAGAATTGTTCTTTCAAAGTCTGTGAAGAATCGTGCCAGTATTTTGATGGGGGGGATTGCATTGAATCTGTGGATTGCTTTTGGCAAGATTGCCATTTTTACTCTGTTGATCCTACCAATCCAAGAGCATGGGAAATCTTTCCATTTTTCTGGTATTTTCTTTAATTTCTTGCTTTAAAGACCCAAAGTTACTGTGATACACAGCTTTCACTTGTTTGGTTAGCATTATCCCCAGATACATTATGTTGTTTGAGGCTATTGTAAAGGGTGATGATTCTCTGGGTTTTTTTCAGCCCATTTATCATTTGTATATAATAGGGCTACTGAGTTTTTTGAGTTAATCTTGTATCCCGCCACTTTGCTGAAGGTGTTTATCACCTGTAGGAGTTCCTGTGTAGAGTTTTTCAGGTCACTTATGTAAACTATCCTACCATCTGCTTATAGTGAAAATTTGACTCCATCCGTTCCAATTTTTATCCCCTTGATCTCCTTTTCTTGTCATATTGCTCTACCTAGAACTTCGAGTACAATATTGAAGAGATTTGAAAGAGTGGACAGCCTTATCTTGTTCCTGATTTTAGAGGAAATGCATTTGATGTTAGCTGTTGGTTTACTGTGTACTGTTTTTATTATGTTCAGGTATGTTCCCATTATCCCCGATCTCCACAGGATCTTTAATATGAAGGGGTGTTGGATTTTGTCAAAGGCTTTTTATGCATCAAGTGAGATGGTCATGTGGTTTTTCTTTTGTAGTTTGTTTATATGGTGAAATACATTGATAGATTTTCATATGTTGAACCATCCATGCATCCCTGGGATGAAGCCTACTTGATCATGTTGGATGGTTTTTCTGATGTGTTCTTGGATTCGATTTGCTAATATTTTATCGAGAAATTTTGCATTAATGTTCATGAGTGAGGTTGGTCTGTAGTTCTCTTTCTTAGTTGTGTCTTTGTGTGGCTTGGGTATCAAGGTAATTGTAGCCTCATAGAAAGAGTTTGGCAATGAACCTCCTGCTTCTGTTGTGTGGAACACTTTGAGGAGTAATGGAATCAACTCTTCTTTAAATTTCTAGTAGAATTCTGCACTGAAGCCATCTGGGCCTGGGCTTTTTTTTTAATTGGGAGACTTTTGATGATTGCTTCTATTTCATTAGGGGTTATAGGTCTGTTTAGATTGCTTATCTGCTCTTGATTTAATTATGTTAAGTGATATCTATTCAGAAAATTGTCCATTTCCTTTAAATTTTCAAATTTTGTGCAGTACAGGTTTTCTTTTTTCTTTTCTTTTTTTTTTTGTTTTTTGGTTTTAGGAGACAGAGTTTCTCTGTATTGTATTGGAGGCTGTCGGTCCAGCCTGGCCTCGAACTCACAGAGATGCGCCTGCCTCTGCCTCCCGAGTGCTGGGATTAAAGGTGTGCGCCACCACCACCCGGCGCCAGTACAGGTTTTCAAAGTATGACTTGAAGATTCTCTGGATTTCCTCAGTGTCCATTGTTATGTCCCCCTTCCTGATTTTGTTAATTTACATGTTCTCTCTATGCCTTTTGGTTAGTTTGGATAGAGGTTTGTCTATCTTGTTGATTTTCTGGAAGAACCAACTCTTTGTTACATTGATGCTTTGTATTGTTTTCTTTGTTTCGGCTTCATTGATTTCAGCCCTCAATTTGATTATTTCCTGGCATCTACTCCTCCTTGGTGAGTTTTCTTCTTTTTATTTTAGAGCTTTCAGCTGTGCCGTTAATTTTCTAGTGCGGCTATTCTCCAGTTTATTCATATGTGCACTTACTGCTATGAACTTTCCTCTTAGCACTGCTTTCAAAGTGTCCCATAAATTTGGGTATGTCGTGTCTTTGTTTTCATTGAGTTTTAGGAAGTCTTCAATTTCTTTCATTAATTCTTCCTTGACCCAGGAATGTTGCAATTGTGCTTTGTTCAATTTCCATGAGTATGTAGGGTTTCTGCAATTTGTGTTGTTGTTGAATTCTAACTTTAAAGCATAGTTTTTTGATAAGATACAGGGGGTTATTCCAATATTTTTGTGCCTGTTGAGGTTTGCTATGTTTTCAAGTATGTGGTTGATTTTAGAGAAGGTCCCATGTGGCGCTGAGAATAAGGTATATTATTTTGTGTTTGGGTGGTATGTTCTATAGATGTCTGTTAAACACAATTGGGTCATAACTTCTGTTAGTTCCTTGTTTCTTTGTTGAGTTTCTGTCTGGTGGTCCTGTCTAGTGGTGAGCTTTTATGTGCGACTTGAGTTTAGTAGTGTTTCTTTCATGAATGTGGGTGCCTTTGTATTTGGGGCCTAGATGTTCAGATGTTCAGAATTGAGACTTTATGATGATGGATTTTTCCTGTGATGAATATGAAATTACATTCTTCATTTCTTTTGATTGATGTTAGTTTGAAGTCTAATTTTTCTCTTCCAGGATAGCTATATCAGCTTGTTTATTAGATCCATTTGATTAGAAAATCTTATCCCAATCATTTACTCTGATGTAATATGTCTTTGAAGTTTAGGTGTGTTTCTTGTATGCAGCAGAAGGATGGAATCTGTCTTCATATACATTCTATTAGCTTTTGTCTTTTTATAGGCAAATTAAGACCATTAATATTGAGGAAGATTAAGGGGCATTAAGTGTTAATTCTTGTTTGTTTTTGACTTGTTGGTGGTGTTGTTATTGTTTGTGGACTTACCCCACTTTTTCTATGAGCTTTTGGTAAAGTTGAATTATCTATTGCCTGTGTTCTTGTGAGTGTAGTTATCTTCCTTAGGTTGAACTTTTCCTTCCAATGCAATAAAGTCCAATTCACTGACGGGTCTCATGGTGGGTGCAGATGGGTTTGAGGCAGTCCCTATTCATGTGGGTGGGAGCTCTGCCCTCTACCCTCTGCCTTCTGCCCTCTGCCCTCTGCCCTGGGTGGGGGCGGGAGCAGACTGGCTGTCTCAGCTAGAGAGTTGAGCTTCCTGCAGTTCCCAGTCCAGTAGATCCTGGAGAGGGTAAGCAGAAGGAAGTCAGGACCAGGTTGGGGGCCCAGAGCTCACCTCTGCCCTCTAACCTCTGTCCACTGCTCTGAGTGGGGGCAGGAGTAGGCCAGCTCTCTACAATTACGTTTTAACATCTGGATATATGTGTGATACTGGGAATGGAAGCCAGTACCTTGCACTTGCTAGGCAAGTGCCCTACCACTAAACTACACATCCAGCACTGAAACGTATTGATGAAAGTACAGTGCACACAGAAAAGGCATATATCGTAAGTATATAGCACAACATATTCTTGCAATATAAACAGAATATGACCAGTATCCCAGAATGCCCTCCCTGTGCTGTACCTTTCCAGGAACTACACACACACCCTAAAGATAAATACTCTCCTGACTTTTTTGCCTGGTTTTAAAAGTTTAGATTTGTTTCATTTTTATGTATATGAGTCTTTTGATTACATGCATGTCTGTGTACCATGTGCATACCTGGGGCCCACCGAGGCCAGAATAGGCCATTGGATCCCTTGGAAACTGGAGTTATGGATGATTGTGGGCCACATTGTGGGTGCGGGGAATTGAACCCAGATCCTCACAAAGAAGAAGTGCTCTTAACAGATGAGCTATCTAGCTAGGCTCTGTTTTGCCTGTTTTGGGTGTTATATAAGTTGAGTCAGTTATAGATCATATAATGAATGATAGATTCTTTGATGTTTTTTGTAATTCACATTTTGAAGGGGAAATTCAATCATCTTGTCACATGTGGTTATATATAACCCATTCTCATCATTATATACTCTAGTGCATGAATGGATATGTATTGAATCTACTGTTGATAGACACTTGGACTGTTTGCAGCTTGGAACAATGATGCTATCTACTGGTGAACAAAAAAGAAAGTTCTGTTAGGTTTGCACTTAAGAGTTGGGCTATCAGGTCGCAGTGTATCCCTGTGTTCAGCTTTATAAAATCACTTTTACAAAGTGACTGTGCTAACACAGTAAATTGTAGGTATACTTAATATTGTCTTTTTTAAAAGAAACATTTTGTAGAGGAAGGAACAAGGTGACTTTCAGGGAGGGGGGAGAAACTTGTGGTTGACCTTGAAATTCTTATGTAGTCATGGATGCCTTTTGAACTTCTGAACCTTTTAGGCATGTCCCAGCATGCCCAGTTCTGGGAATTATAATGAGGGCTTTGTGTATACTAGGCAAGCCCACTACCGACAGAGCTGCAGCCCCAGCCAGGCATGATCTTTCTTACTATAGCTATTAATGGTGTGTTTATAGTGATACTTCAGGGCAATTTTGGTTTGGTTTGGGGCTTTTTGTTGTTTGTTGTCAACTCGACACAAGCAAGACTCATATGAGAAGAAAATTTAATGAGCAAATGCCACCATCAGATTATCCTGCACATGAATGCATGGGGGCATTTTCTTGATTGATAATTAGTGTGGGAAAGCACAGACCACTGTAGGTGAGACCACACCTGGCAAGTGGTCCTGGGTATCATAAGAAAGCAGGCTGATCAAGCCATTGTGAGCAAGTCAGTAAGCAGTGCTCCTCCATGGCCTCTGCTTCAGTTCCAGTTGTTCCTGTTTTGAGTTCTTTCCTTGGCTTCTCCAGATGATATACTGCAGTCTGTAAGTCAAATAAATGCTTTCCTCCCCAAGCTGCTTTTGGTCGTGGTATTTTATCACAGCAATAGAAAGCAGACTAACACAACCGTCCCAATACTTAACTTTATTAGTCTTTTTTTTCTTGCAGGACTAGGGATGAAACCCAGGGCCTCATGTATGCTATGTAAATGTTCTACCATCTAACTACAGCTCCAGCTAATGCCAGTATTTAATTACAGCTATTGTAGTACATACAATGGTGCTACAATGGACTAGACATTGTTATTGGCTCGTGGTTTCCAGGCATGGTGGCTTGCCCTCTGTAGTGAAGATGTGGCTGGAGTATATGATAGAGGAGGATGCTTTTCTCAGGACATCCAAGAAGCAAAGAGACTTATGGAGGTTGGGACTCAGCATTTCCTTCAAAGGCATGTCTAATTCTTTCTACTAGTCCCTGCCTCCTAAAGGCTTTACCTCCTCCAAATATCGCCACAAACCTGGTACCAAGCCTTTGACATGACCTTTTGAGAGACATAAGATTCAAAAATAAGTCACAAGGAAGCTCATGGAGCCTCAGTGAAACTAGAGGCAGCTGACCTGAGTTGGAGTGCCAAAAATAATAGTAATATTACTACCAAATATTCTGAAAAGACTAACATTACAGCTTCCTGAGACTGCAAAGCTGGGTAAAAAGCAGACCAGAAAAAAATAAGTAGAGAGAAAAAGCAATAATGAGCATTGATAAGTTCCTCTTTATCTTAGGGAATGTGGTAGGCTTCGTTCATGATCACAAAAACATTGAAGAGGGCCTGTTAGTGACTCATCTAGTGACAAGTTTCAGGCCTTGTCTTGGTGTTACTATTGCTGTGAAGAAACAATATGACCAATCCAACTTGAGAAGGAAAAGGTTTATTTGGCTTACACTTCCACAGAACTATTCATCAAAAGAACTCAGAGCAGGAACTTAAGCAGGCAGGGATCTGGAAGCATCTTCTTTTTTATTTTTATTTTTGTGGGTGCAGTGAACTTTATTGATGGTATTCAAGAAAGTAGGGATCACTAAGTCCCTCCTTATTTTATTCCAGGGGTCTGGGGTGGAAACTGAGGGAGATGACCAGTGTGGGGGTTGTTGGACAGGGACTGCTCAGCAGCCAGGACCTCTCTTGCTCGAGGCCTTGCTGGGAGTGGATGGTCCAGGTGGGCTTCTTACTCCTTGGAGGCAATGTAAGCCATGAGGTCCACCACCCTGTTGCTGTAGCCGAATTCATTGTCATACCAGGAAATGAGCTTTATGAAGTTGTCATTGAGAGCAATGTCATCCCAAGCATCAAAGGAGGAAGAGTGGGAGTCACTGTTGAAGTCTCAGGAGACAACCTGGTCCTTGGTGTAGCCCAGGATGCTCTTCAGTGGTCCCTCGGACGCCTGCTTTACCACCTTCTTGATGTCTTCATACTTGGCAGCTTTCTCCAGGCGACATGTCAGATCCACAACGGACACTTTGGGGTAGGAACACGGAAGGCCATGCCAGTGAGCTTTCCGTTCAGCTCTGGAATGACCTTGCCCACAATCTTGGCAGCACCAGTGGATGCAGGGATGATGTTCTAGGCAGGCTCACAGCCATCACAGCACAGCTTCCCAGAGGGTCATCCACAGTCTTCTGGGTGGCAGTGATGGCATGGACTGTGGTCATGAATCCTGACTCCTTTCACACTGCCAAAGTTGCCATGGATGATCTTGGCTATGGAGGCTAAGCAGTTGGTGGTGCAGGACGCATTGCTGATAATCTTGAGGGAGTCGCCATACTTGTCATGGTTTGCACCCATCACAAACATGGAGGCATCAGCAGAAGGGGTGGAGATGATGACCCTCTTGGCTCCACCCTTAAAGTGGGTCCCAGCCTTCTCCATGGTGGTGAAGACACCAGTAGACTCCACAACATACTCGGTGCCAGCATCAGCCCATTTGATGTTGGCGGGATCTCGCTCCTGGAAGATGGTGATGGCCTTCCTGTTGTTGATAAGCTTCCCATTCTCAGCCTTGACTGTGCCTTTGAACTTACCATGGGTATAGTCATACTGAAACATGTAGACCATGTAGTTGAGGTCAATGAAGGGGTCATTGATGGCAACAATCTCTACTTTGCCAGAAGTGACAGCAGCCCTGGTAACCAGGCATCCAATATGGCCAAATCGGTTCACTCCGACCTTCACCATTGTGTCTCAGGAACGAGGCTGGCACTGTATGAAGAGATGTGGTTGTCTCTAGAATAGGGAGGAGCAGAGATATAATATATTATTTCTAATGTCAAGTATTTAAGTATGGGACAAATGAAAAATGATGCACAAATGAATGTTCCTCTGGGGAAACTTAATCTGTGAGTGCCGCAATCTGTATTTACTTGATTAAAGATCCAAACCAGCAATTATAAATTTGTTCAAAGAACTAAAGAAAACCATTCTTAAAGAATCAAAATATGATGACAATGAATTACTAAATAGACAATATAAATGTCCTTTACAAGACAAAAGATAGTCATTCTGTCACATTAAAAGTACAATCTATAAGACGAATTTCACAAGAAGAGACTGACATCATATTCCTGTGAGCAGCAGAAGGAATCACTAATGTCAATATTATCCAATTTAAAGGACAGAAAGTGAAAGAATGGCATAAACTAGAGTATCCCAGACCACAAGATACCATCAGGCTTACAGATATGAACTCTCACACAGAAGATGAAAGAAAAGGAGCAAAAAAATATTTGAAGAACTAATGGCCAAAAACATTATATGAAGTATGAAACTACACCCAAATTGTATTAGTACGTTAAATTTTTCCTCACAACAATAAAGCTCAGATACAAATGACTTACTTTAGCTGGTTAATTTTAAGAAACATTTTTGTCTATTTTTTAAAATTTAAGTTAGAAACAAGCTTGTTTCACATGTCAATCCCAGCTCCCTCTCCCCAACTCCCCTGCCCTCCCCACCAGGCCCCCCAGTCTCCCACCCAATCTTCAGGAGAAATAATACCAACATGTCATGGGATCTTTCAGGTAATAGAGAAGAGACAAGCATGTTCCAGCCTTATGAGGTTAGCATTGTTAGAGCATTAAAAAGCAGCGGTAGAGAGATGGAAGGCAGAAAGAGAGGCTTGATCTGACCACAGGTGGGACCAGGTTTATTCACGGCAAGGAGGCATCTTAATCACCCATGTGTGCAGATGACCAAAATGCCTACAGTGGAAGGTGGGATGTGGCCCTGTATAAGCATGAAAATGACTTCTGTAGCCCACAAGGGAAGCTGGGAAGTGTAGTCTTTCAGCAGGAAACTACCATTGTTAACTCTGAGAGGTAATATAAAATGCAAGGCAGTGGTGTTACAGCTGCTTTCTGAAGAGGAGGGTCTTTATCAGAGGAGATAGTTTGGACCCATTGAAGAGGGGGTCTTCTTAACATGTAGCAAAAGGGAAGTCTTAAATTGATTGCCATTTTGTATCCCAGAAGAGAATTGGAAAATAATTATTAGAGGTCTGTAGGCCGATGATTTGGTTATAGAGTACAGCTGAGAGATTGTTCTGTGAAGGCTGGGGGAGGGGAGGAGCAGATGCAGGAGAGACAGAGTAGGCTGGTGAGAGACACAGTGGACATAGAGTTGGATCAGGATGACAGTGACTGGTCCCATTGCCAAGACTGTTGCACCAGAATGAGCTAGCAGAAAATAGCAGAAGAACATCAAAAAAGGAAACAGGAGAAAATAAATGGCTAGTGTAAAGAATTGTATATGGACTAGGATGCAATGGATGGGGTTTCCCCACAGTAGCTAACAGGTCTTTTTGCAGATGTTTCAGGAACTAATGTTCAATCAATATTGAGGCTAGATTTGGATCAAGAGCTGAGCAAGTGACACAAGTATGAGGTATGCCACATGGAGCTTTGAGGAATGGAGAATGTGGAACTCATGGTGGGATCCAGGATGGATGTAAATATGGGATGGGGTCAATACAGTAAATGGACTGAGAAAGAAATAAGGGAAACAACACCTTTTACAATAGCCACAAACAACATAAAATATCTTGAGGTAACATTAACCAAACAAGTGAAAGACCTGTAAGGCAAGAACTTTGAGTATTTAAAGCAAGAAATTAAAGAAGACACCAGAAAATGGAAAGATCTCCCGTGCTCTTGGATAGGTAGGATCAACATAGTAAAATTGGCAATCTTACCAAAAGAAATCCACAGATGCAATGCAATTCCCATCAAAATTCCAACACAATTCTTCACAAACCTTGAAAGAACAAAGCTCAACTATATATGGAAAAACAAAAGACCCAGGATAGGCAAAACATCCCTGTACAATAAAGGAACTTCAGGAGGCATCACCATCCCTGACTTCAAGCTCTATTATAGAGCTATAGTCCTGAAAACAGCTTGGTATTGGCACAAAAATAAACAGGTAGATGAGTGGAATCGAATTGAACACTCTGAGATTAATCCACAAACCTATAAACAGCTGATTTTTGGCAAAGAATCTACAATTATACGATGGAAAAAAAGAAATCATCTTCAACAAATGGTGCTGGCATAACTGGATATTGGCATGTAGAAGACTGCAGATAGATCCATGTCTATTGCCATGCACAAAACTTAAGTTCAAATGGATCAAAGACTTCAACATAAATCCAGCCACACTGAACCTGTTAGAAGAGAAAGTGGGAGGTACCCTTGAACAAATTGGTACAGGAGACCACTTCCTGAACATAATACCAGTAGCACAGACACTAAGATCAACAATTAACAAATGAGACCTCCTGAAACTGAGAAGCTTCTGTAAGGCAAAGAACACAGTCAACAAGACAAAAAGGCAGCCCACAGAATGGGAAAAGATATTTACTAACCCCACAACTGACAGAGGGCTTATCTCAAAAATTTACAAAGAACTCAAGAGGCAAATATCCAAAACACCAAAGGATCCAATTAAAAAGTGGGGTACAGAACTAAATAGAGAATTCTCAATAGAGGAGTCTGAAACAGCTGATAGAAACTTAAGAAAGTGCTCAACAACCTTAGCCACCCAGGAAATGCAAATCAAAACAACCCCAAGATACTATCTTAGTACTGTCAGAATGGCTAAAATCAAAAATACCAACAACAGTTCATGCTGGAAAGGATGTGGAGAAAGGGGACCACTCCTTCATTGCTGGTGGGAGTGCTGACAGGTACAGCCACTTTGGAAATCAGTATGGAGATTCATCAGGAGAATGGGAATCAGTTTACCACGAGATCCAGCAATTCCATCTTAGGCATATAACCAAAAGATGCACATTCATACAACAAGGACATCTGTTCTACTATGTTCATAACAGCATTATTTGTAATAGCCAGAACCTGGAAGCAACCTAGATGCCCCTCAACTGAAGAGTGGATAGAGAAAATGTGGTACATTTATACAGTGGAGTATTACTCAGCCGAAAAATACAATGGAATCTTGAAACTTGATGGCAAATGGATGGAACTGGAAGAAACCATCCTGAGTGAGGTAACCCAGTCACAAAAAGACAAACATGGTATGTACTCACTCATATATGGATTTTAGGCATGAAACAGGTAAATGCCAGCCTACAATCCCACTGCCAGAGATTCTGGGAAACAGGGAGGACCCTAAGAGAGATATGCATGGTACACCCATAGAAGGGGAATGGGATAAGATCTCCTGAGGGACTGGGAGCATGCAGGGAGGATACAGGGAGCTGGGGAAAAGTAAGGAGGAGAAGAGAAGGGGAGAGGTGGACATGGGGGAGCAGGAAGGTTGAGTCGGGGGAAGAATAGAGGAGAGCAGGATGAGAGATACCATAATAGAGGGAGCCATTCTAGGTTTGAGGAGAGATCTGGCACTAATGAGATGTTCAGAGATCTGCAAGGATGACATCAACTGACAATCTAAGCAATAGTGGAAAGGATAACTTAAATGCCCTTCTCCGATAATGAGATTGACAACTACCTTGTACGCCATCCTAGAACTTTCATCCAATGGCTGATGAAAGCAGAGGCAGATACTCACAGCTAAACATTGAACTGAACTCCTGGAATCCTTTTGAAGAGAGGGGAGCAGTGATAAGCAAAGGTGTCATGACTGGGCTGGTGAAACCCAGAGAAACAGCTGACCGGGACAAGGGGGAGGTCATGGACCCCAGGCTGATGGCTGAGAGGCCAGGATGGGACTGATCCAGACCCCTGAACATGGGTGTCAGTGAGGAGGTCTCAGCAATCTTTGGGGCCTCGGTTACTAGATTAGTATTTATCCCTAGCATCTTAATGAACTTTGGAGGGATGCTGTCTCAGACTGGATACATGGGGAAGGGCCTAGGTCCTGCCCTGGATGATATGACAGACTTTGGAGGTCTCCCATGAAGGGCCTCATCCTCCTGGAGATTCGAATGGGGATTAGGTGGAGGGGTTGAGCGTTTGGTGGGAGGTGGGGGACGAAGGGGAGGAAGGGAGAGAGAGGGAACTGGGATTGACATGTGAAGCAAGCTTGTTTCTAATTTAAATTTTAAAAAGGGAAAAATGGTGCCAATATCCATCCACCTAGAGCATCCTCTGCATCTTGAAATGACCAAATACACCTCGAAAGGAAGGGGATATCCTCAAGCTCGACAGTTCCGGGGCTGAGAAACGACAGGGCCAGTGGAAGACTCTCAGGACTTTCTGCTCATCAAGCGGTAGGCCAGTGGAGAATTCCTGGAATCTCAGCCCAGCGTTTCAACCAGTGTGAAGTCTCCAGTGCCTTTGTCTGACTGGGTCCTAAGACAGATAGAAAAAAGTTCCAGTGAGCTCCCAGATCTCACCAGGGCACCTCTGAGTTAGGTTCAATGGATTACCTTGTCCCAGCAGTTTACTGTGTTGCATGCATGTTCTGTTCTGGCTGGATGCAGTTGGCCTCCTGTCTAAAATGTAAGACTGTCAAGTTGAGACAGTAAGGGGAGAGGGCAAAGGCAGGGAGTGAAAACAAAAGGGTTCCTGGGAGAAATATAGTAAAGGAAATGGAATGAAAGGCAAGAGCAGGAATGGAAAAGAAATGTGTGAAATGGAAAAGGTAAATGGCAAGAAAGGAAATGGGAAGGACAGTGAAGGCAAAGATATAGAGGAAGAGAAGAGTGTGGGAAAAATGGGAGGGAAGGAGAAGTGAAGGAAGAGAAGGGACAACAGGATTGGAAGCTATAGGACGGGACTGGAAACAAAGAGAATGGAAAAAGGAAAGTGGAGACCATGAACAATGGCTTCTCATAGAAAGGGAACGGAAGGGAAGCCCATCTTTCTGTGTTCCGTGACTTACATCATTTGGGTACTTGGTTCTGTGTTGTTTTTTAAGATTCACTTTATTTATTATCACATACATGTGTACACACATGTGCAAGTGTCCACCAAGATCAGAATGGGACAAAACCCTTCAGACCTGGACATTTTGTGAGCTGCTGCTGACATGGGTGCTGGGATCTCAACTCTGGTCCTCTAAGTAAGTGCTGTTAACCACCGTGCCATCTCTCCAGCCTTGGTTTTCTTTTTCTAAAATCAATTATTTCTCATCTTTTATATTTTGTATGTATATGGATATTTGGTCTGCATGGGTGTCTGTGTATCAGGTGGGGGGGTGAGCGTGTCTTCTGAGGCCATCAGAGGTGGTTAAATACCCTGGGACTGGAGTTACAGGTTGTTGTTAGGTCTGAATGAAAAGCCCAAGCAGCCAAAAAGGGCAGAGACATTGGCTATTCACACAAATTCACACATCTCAAAGACTGCGTCAGCATCCTGGCCCTTCACATCGCCTCCTGTACCCTCATAGCCTCCCAGGCAGCCCCAGTTCATAGCCTTGCCCCACCCTTCGGCTACTCAGCCTCCTTATAACCTGCATGAGTTTTCCACAGTCCCCATCCCTCTACAACCCCACATAGCCTTGGAAGTCTGAGAAACTTTTCCTTTTCCACCCACGGAGTGGCCATTTTACTGGTTTCTTTACTTGGGCCCTCACAATTGAGAGCCACCATGTGAGTGCTGGGGATCGAACCTGGGTCGTCTGGAGGAGCAATCAGTCTTTTCAATGCCTGAGCAATCTCTCCACACCTGGTTACCTTTGAGATTCAGTTCTATATTGTTTCAAGTTGATCTCCACATCAACCCTTTCTTCGTGCTCTCAAGTAGACTACACGGGTTTAGAGGGGCACTATAGTTTTCAATTCCAAATTTCTCTTGTTTCTTAAAATTTATGTCTTATGTTTGCTGACACTTTCTGTGGAAGAGCCCAGGCAGATGGCGGGGAAGACTTCTCTCTACAAATAGTCATCAGGAGTGGGATATGAATTTCCACGTAGAATGGCAAAAGCTTAAAAGGAATTTTAGAAACAAAAGAACAGAGAGAAGCATGGCTTTTTGGTAGCAGCATTTTCCAGGTGGGCTCTGTTTTGCTAGCGACAAGCAGAGACTCATGCTGCTCACTTAAGGGAGTCTTCCTGACTCAGCATTAGCAAAAAACAAACAAACAAACAAACAAACAAACAAAAAACCAGCAATGTTCAGCTATGAGGTTCTGTTATCAACTGAAAGATGTGTACGTACAGCAAGAAGTGGCAGTGACCACATCTCTAAGCCAGCAGTTTTTGCTGGATGTCAGCATACAATGAGGCGGTGAGCTGAAGTTACGCTTACTCCCGCCATCTTGGAAAAACTGCAGTTTAAACAGCCAAGGTTTTAACAGATTAGACAGGAGGCCAGAAAAACATAAATATTTACAGTAAAGTCAGACTTGGATAAAGAAAAACCTCTAAAGGTTTACAGTGTGTTTAAAAATATACGTAGAATTGAGAGAGAAAAAGAAAAGTCTTCCAGACACACTGTGGCCTATGGGCTGTAGATGGATGCCCTGACATTACAGAGAAACTTCGGGTGACTGTCCAGGCAGCAAGATGTCTCTGTCAATTCTAGTGTTTATGTATTATACTTTTGTGGTCTTTGATGGAGTTGAAGACAGATAGTTATCATAGTTTTCTTTGGTTATGATAAAAGATAAGCTACCTATAAGACTTTAGACTCATAAAGATAGGATAGATGATATTTTCTTTAAATCTTACTAAATGTTAATGGACAAATATTGTAGCTATGTTCTTGATAACTGTTCTGTTATATATAATTTGACTATGTTGAAGTTAAAACCTTTCTCTTATTTTAGACAGAAAAGAGGAGATGATGGGAGATGTCATTCTGAAATCTGTCTCTTATTGGTTGTAGAATAAAGCACTGTTGGACAATAGGGAAGCAAGATAGGTGGGACAAGGAGTCGAGGAGGATTCTGGGAAGGAGAAGCACAGAGAGCCACCATGCAGCCGCCATAGGGGTAAGAAATCTGGACCCTTTCTCCTGTGTGTTATTTGGGGATTGCAACTGTGGAAGAGCCCAGGTGGATGGCAGGGAAGACTTCTATCTACAACTTTCTTTGTTGAAACTCTTTTTATCACTGATTTCAACTTTGTTCATATTTGAATCCTGAGATAATTTTATAATGTGTATTTCCATATTTAAAAGAAATCTATGTAATTTTTGTGTCTATATGCATTGTATTTTCCATTTAATTTGGAGTCTTTCTGATTTGTAGTGAGATACAGAATATTCTTTATAATATTTTTTTATATGCTTTAAAGGGCATATGAAACATCCAATTTTTATGGAATTTCCATACATAAATGCCATTCTTGTTAATGTTACCTCTAAGCACCTTCTCTCTACCCTTTCTTCCTTCAAATAGTCCCACTCTTGCTTCTTTGTCTCTCTCTCTCACTCTCTCTCACACACACACACACTTTTAATATACATTTTATTTAAATTAGAAACAATCTTATTTTACATATCATTCCTCTCCCTCCTATCCTCCCCTGCCCCCCACCGACCCCATTCTATCCCCCATCCACTCCCCAGGTAGTGTGAGGCCTTCCATGGGGGATCATCAAAATCTGTCATACCGTTAGTGACAGGACCTAGACCCTCCCACATGTGTCTAGTCTGAGAAAGTATCCCTCCATAAGGAATGGGCTCCAAAAGTCCATTCATGCACTAGGGATAAATACTGGTTCCACTGCCAGAGGCCCCATAGACTACCCAGGCCTCCTATCTGACACCCATGTTCAGGGGGCCTGGTTTGGTCCTATGCAGGATCCCCAGCTGTAAGACTGGAGTCCTTGAGTTCCCCTTGCTCAAGTCAGCTGTTTCTGTGGGTTTCCACAGCATGGTCTTGACCCCTTTGCTTGTCACTCCTCCCTCTCTGCACCTGTATTCCAGCAGTTCCACTCAGTACTTAGCTGTGGGTGTCTGCTTCTGCTTCCATCAGCTACTGGATGAAGGCTCTAGGATGGTATTTAAGGAACACATATGTTTTTAAGATTGTGAAACTTCTAGAGAGGCCATAACTGTCATTGTACATAGTGAGCAGGACTACAAAACAACCAGGCATTAAAAAGAATAACCAGAACACAAAAAATATTTCCCCAAACCAAAACCAGTAAACCAGCCCACAGTCAGGAATACCATAATCCCAACACAGGACCATCAGAATCTAGGCATCACCATAGAGACCAAAGCCACTCATCTGGTAACTGGTGAGGGTTGAACAGAGTATGGAACTGATGAAGAACCGGCAGACATCTTTATGAGGACCCCTTATGGACAAAAGCACTATGCTGGTGTGGCTAAAGTGACATCATTTGAAAACATGATGTCTTGTCGTTGTTTGTTTCACCATGATGAGTTCTAATGAAAGCATTATGCTGGGGCTCCTGAGGTTAGTACACAGCATATAGAGATAGAGATGGACAGTGACTTCTAGGCAGTCAGGACTACAGAGTAACCTTGTGTAGTGATATCTTTTTTATTCTCTAGCAAATAAAGCTTGCCTGACAATCAAAGGGCAGAGCTAGCCACTAGCTAATCATAAAGATCTGGAGGTCTGCACAGACAGACAGGAAGTGAGATGGCTGAGTGTAAAGAAACACAGGTGGAAGGAGACAGGAGCTCAGTTTATTTTCAGTCTGAGGATTTCGTAGGCGCTCTAGTGGCTGACTGCTCTGCTTCTCTGAACTTTCAGCTGTCACCCCCTAATATTAAGATTCGTTAGAACTCATGTTACAATCCTGTCTCAAAACAAACAAATAAAAAGAAATAAAACAAAAAATAAAGAAGGAAAGAAACATGAGGCAGATATTTTAACCAAGAAATACAATTGATTTTAGTTTAAAGTGCTACCCCACTTGTTTATTGGGTTCATTTGATTGGAAAATCTTTTCCCAACCCTTAATTCTGAGGTAACACCTCTCTTTGAAGTTGAGGTGTGTTTCTTTAACATGTGTGACAGTTAGGCCTGGGCAGTCTATGGGGCCTCTTGCAGTGGAACCAGCATTTATTCCTAGTACACGAATGGAGTTTGGGGGTCCATTCATCCATGGAGGGATGATCTCTCAGCTTAAATACACAGGTGGAGGGCTAGGTCCCACCACAAATGATGTGAAAGACTTTGATATGGAAGTGGAAGGCCTCACTCTCCCTATGGAAGGCCTCACTCTCCCTGGGGAGTGGAGAGGAAGGGGTAAGGGGTGGGGATAAGAGGAGATTAGTGGGAGGCAAGGGAGGATGGGAGAGAGAGGGAACTGGGATTGATATGTAAAATAAGATTGTTTCTAATTTAAATTAACATATCAAATGGAAAAAACTATAGAAACTGTATAGACAGGTTAGATGAACTTCATAACATGTGCATTATAAATGAATACTTACCATTTTAAAAAATCAACACAGTAACTACAGGGTATACAAAGAAAATACATACAGGAATGTTAGACTGTTACTACAGACAGCCTAAGTGCTAAGAATGTAGTCCATTATATTACAATTGTTCACAAGGGCTGGTGCTAAACAGAAGGCAGCAAAGATTGTAATCTAGCTGATGACATGCCTGGGAAGGTTTTAGGGGGTTATGCATACCAATCTCTGTAAATTACTTTGAAATCCACTGCAAGAAAAGTTGAAATAACAGACAGAGAAAGAAACTGGCAGACAGGCAGAAGAAAGTACAGTTCAATGCTTGTTGGGGAACTTAGGTGGAGGTAGTATATGGGCTCTTTATCTGTAATTCATTTACTATTCAGCGTGAACATGTGAAGGAGAGAGCCAGGTAAAGAACAACAAAGTGAACTCAAACCAAAATAAAAAGGAAATAATCGAAAAAGAAACTTAAAAGGCAGAAAGACACAATAAAGAAAATGAGCAGGGCAAGAAATTCTGTAAAAGCAAAAGGAAACTTTTTGAGTTTGTAACATAGCCCTGGACAGTTAATGCTATGGAGGCAACTTTTGAAGTTCACGGTATCTAGGTATTAATTATTACGGAATAACCCGATAGCTGCTGCAGGCTTCATCTATAGGTGGAAGACATTATAGATTATGAAAGTGATGCCAGGTTTAAAAGAATGCAGGATGAATGACAGTGGGTGCTGTGCACTATGGGGAGGGATTGTCTAGAGGTGAGTGCAAATGTACTCTGGTTCTACACCAAACTCAATCCCATGTCTTGCTATGGTTTCTTCTTCCTTTAAATGTCCCCTAGCAGAATTTCCTTTTTTCTTCTTGACAGGTTCATACATGCAATATACTGTGATTGTATTCACAACACCCCATACTCTCCGGCATTCCCTTCCTATCCCTATGAATACTTTAACCTTCCCACCTACTCTCCCAGTAGCTACACCATTAGAGAAAATGACACTTCCTCTTCCAGCAAACATTAACAGCATTAGATACTCTGGAAAGGGCAGGGGCACATGGGTACCTCCTCTATCTGCTGCATAGGTGAAGGGCTTAGTCTTGTGTAGGGATACATAGCTCATGGCAGAATTTCAAACACTGCATCTCAAGGGATGGATATCTGAACTCCCTAGGATGTTACTCAAATACCTATGCCTAGCTACACCCTGGATCTTCTTTTTAAAGTGTGTGTGTGTGTGTGTGTGTGTGTGTGCGTGTGTGTGTGTGCATGTGTGTGTGCGTGTGTGTTTGTGCGTGTGTGTGTGTGTGTTTCTGTGGTTGCATGTATATAGAGGCCAGAAGAAACACTCAGGTGCTGTACAACCTTTCATATGAAGACAGGTACTTTCATTGGTCTGGAATTCACTGGTTGAGATAGGTTGGCTGTCAAGTGAGCCACAGAGACGAGCAGTGGACCATAGGCCTATAATGCTTCACTTGAGTGTGTTTCTATGTGCATATGTATGAGTACACATTCATGTATGCTCATGAGTGTGTGCACGAATGGGGAAGCAGGAAGACAACTTTTGGGGAAGGGGTGATAGGCTGTGCAATCAGCCTGTGGGCCTCACTAGGTAGGTTAGTTGGCCAGGCAACCCAAGGAAGACTCATGGTTCTGCCTCCTGATTACTAGGGTGGCAGACAGGGTGCCATACCCACCAGCAATCATGTGGGCACTGGGAATATGAATCTCAGTCCTCACACTTTACCTGACTAGCGAGCTCATCAGTCCCAGTCCTAGATTTTGAAACTGGGTACTACGGCTTAATACAGAGTTGGCTATTTCCTCAGCCCCATTCTCAGCACAGAACATTTTTGTTAATATATTTTATGTGTGGTGTTTTTTGCATACAGGAATGTACACAAAGTTTGCCTGGTGCCCATGAATGGAGTTGCAGGCAGTTGTAAAACTCCATGTGGCTGCTTGAAATTGAATTCGGGTCCCCTAGAAGATTACTCAGTGTTCTTAAGAACTAAGGCATTTCTCCCTCCTCCATACTCAGCTTTTTATGTGGTTTCTAGGGATCAA
Source organism: Mesocricetus auratus (assembly GCF_017639785.1). Classification (NCBI taxonomy): domain Eukaryota; kingdom Metazoa; phylum Chordata; class Mammalia; order Rodentia; family Cricetidae; genus Mesocricetus; species Mesocricetus auratus. The sequence goes on along the minus strand of NW_024429213.1, from coordinate 2,630,007 downwards.
AGGTAGGTTCTCATACTGCCCTCATAGAGGGTAAACTGTGCCTAAATGTATTTGTTGTCTTTTGAAGAGACTGCTATGGTAATTTTAATATAATTGGCCCCAATGAGCACACAAGGAGTGGCACTATTAGGAGATGAGGCTTTGTTGAGGTGACACTTCTTAGAGGAATGTCACTGTGGAGGTGGGCTTTGAACTCTGCTATGTTTCAGCTCCACTCAGTGTAGACTCAGTTCACTTCCTTTTGTCTTCTGATCATGATGTAGAAGAACTCTCAGCCACTTCTCCAGAGCCATGTCTGTCTGCATGCCAGCATATCCCACCATGATGATCCGAACAAAACCTATGAAGCTGTAAGCTACCCAATTAAATGTTTTCTTTTATAGGAGTTGCCATCATCATGGCGTCTCTTCACAGCGATAGAAACTCTGACTAAGACAACGACTGAAAGAGAATATCACGCACAATCACTACAATTTCAGGTATCACTGGAAAAGAAGTATGTTAGCAAGACACCAGGGATCCCTCATGTTTACTGGGCCACAGATGTGGGATTGCCTTGAGCCATGAGGAGGACATTACTGTGGCAAGAACACATACTCAGGAGAAACTACAGAGTAGTGGGGGCTACATGGGCTGACACAGGGAGGTGCTAGGATAGAGAACACTTGCTTAATAGCACTGGGCTCTGGAAAGTCATCTAGGAAGCTACAGGTAGATCCTCAGGCCCACCTTCTGATGACAGATAACGCTCTGAGCATATTTCTAAAAAGCAATGCTTCTTGCTTTTTCTGTGCCTAGGGATTGACCAGGGCCTTGTTGAAATGTGAGTCTGATTAGGTAACTGGAACTGCGTGTGAGGCTTTTCTCTTCTCTACTTTGAAATCTAACCTAGGCTGCTGGCCCATGGAATACCTTGAAAAATAAGAACATTTTGAGCAGACTCGTCCGGGCTGGGCTCTTGGAGAGGGAATTACTAATGAAGAGAAAGAGAACAAGAGATAGACATTTGCTGCAGTCCCCGGCAAATAAAAGTACAACAACAAAAATAATAAAAATATAGAGGGAGAATGGAGCTCAGAACTGAGACTTGGTACCTAGGAGGAACCTCAGAGTGACAGCCTCTCTCCCATTTCTTTGATTTTTGAATAAAGAAGTATAATAATAATAAAGACCCCAAGATTCAGTGGGAGGGAGGTACTTAGAAGTGAAAGTAATAGGAAATATAAAATGAGATTGGAAAGAACCAGAAAAAATCAGAAGCAATGTTAAGGATGACAGAGTTTGACTTCAAAGTTGGGCAGATGAGAAAACGTGAGGACCTGGCCCGACTGAAGGTCACTAGCAAAACGATGCTGCTCACACCCACTGAACAAGGTAGGATAATTTCCAAAGAAGGCTCCCAGTTTCTGAGGAAAGGGCCCACAGCATGGGCAAGCAAGAGGGCATCACTGCTTTACTTACATCTTTTCTGCTGAGAACACAGAAGCCCAAAGTGGGGATGGGGTCCTGAAAGTTCCTTTCTTCAGAAAGGAGAGGAATGAGATGATGATTGGTGGGGAACTTCTCACTATCAAACCTGTGGTAGGGTCATGAATGATGTATAGAGGGGATCTCAGCACATGAAATACTTTCTGTCTGAAAAGCAGACAGAGAACATGGAGACTGGCAGTGACTGACAGGCAGGAGCTCTGGGGGACAGTCACCAGGCCAGAACCATGTCTACAAGGTTGGGTGCTGAGAAGAGGCCCCACGAACATCCCAGGGCCCAAGGTCTCGCTGATAACCAGGCTCCCTAGCATGGTCTGAGCTACTTGGAGTGTGCTCATTTCCTCATCCGGGTTCCTCTGTCTGCCACTGAGGCTTGTTACTCTAGTCACCAAACCACATTTGGCTGGAGAATGAGATACCCTGTCCAGTGGAAACAGCATAGGGCTTCCTTACTATTGCCGGGGGCATTCCAGATGAAGGCTGTAACTGCCTGCTCTGGGAAGGTGGCATAGCCTCTGTGTCTGCCCCCTGCATGCGGCCATTGGTCCTTCATGTTGAGAACCCATCCTGAGTACAGCTTGGACCAGGCCAACTGGAGAGTGAGCCACCGCAACAAACCCAATGAAGGTTTCATATTCTCCTTCCCTGCTGCATCTGGGATTGGGAGACACCACTGGCAGCATAGTTCTATGTCCCACTTTGCAGGGTTCCCACAGACAACATGTGGCTGTATTTCTCAAGCATGATATACCTATAGAGGTCCTTCTGGATAACTGTACCAGGTCATCTAGGAATTAGGATTAAAAATCCAAGTGGTCTACTTTAACACTCAGTTTTAAATGCTATGAAATAAAAAGTTATAGACTTAAAAATCATTTTAAATTTCACAGAGAAACGCATCAGGTATTAGAAATATTTTGCCCTGGAAATTCATTCACTCAACACACTTATTGAACAGAGACCAAACTGCAAAGTTACGCAGATATAAATATTAATATTAAAAATACCTCAGGCTATGAAGACTTAGATTTGATCCCTAGCAACACCCCCTCTCTTGCTCTCTAGCTCTCTCTTTCTCTACTAATCTCTATCTCTGTATCTCTACCTCCATCTCCGTCTCCTGAACTCAAACCTTACTTTAGTTACAGAAGAAAAGAATACTTATAAACATATCTATAGCAGCCAGAGGGAGGGAGGATACTGCCTTCCAGGCGGCCCAGGGATCAGGAAGTCATCTACTTGAGGCTGATAACTTGAGGCTGATAGTTCAGGCTCTGTAAGACATACAAAGACAGAAAATGCTAAACATACACATTAAATCATCATCAACATACCTAACCTTAGTTCATCAATCATGAGACACAGAGCAGGAAAACAGAGGGTACATGGTCTGTGCAGACAACTCAGACAAAGGGCTTTGTGCACAACAAACAGAAGCTCTCTTCTTTGAATGGCCCGATTCTTATCAAGGACCAAATCCACTTCTTCATGCTCTGGATCTGAAATTGTCATGCCCACACTTCACCTGGTAGTGTTACCTTCGGTGTGACCATTTGTCTCCACAAGATCCAAATTGGCCAGAGTGGCAACAGTTTTCTCAGAGGGGCAGGATATCAGAGATGCCAAAGCCAGTGTGCCAAAGTGCAGTAACAGGCAGCTTTCTCCTGCAGGAGGGCACCCCAGGTCCACCTATTAGCTATGAGCCTGGACTGATGAGCTTGCTGCTGTCATACAACATCTCCCAAAGGATAAGAGCACAGACAACCATCCCAGGACACAATCCAAATTCAGAACTCAAAGTATACTCTCTATTGAATGTGTACTTCTCATAACAGTGTAAAGTTGAACTATCTGAAATCTCTGAAAAATAGGTTCCACATTAGAAAAATGCAGGTAGCACTTATGGAGGGGGAAAAACATAAAAAACTGGGTTATCTCTCTCACTCTAGATATGTATCTTATTTATTTTTATGTATATGGATGCTTTGCCTTCAGATATGGCTGTGCGCCACCTGTGTGCCTGGTGTTTGTTGAAGCTAGAAGAGGGTAGAAGATCCCCTGGGACTGTATCAGTTGTGAGCTGTCATGTGGGTGCTGGGAATTGAATCCAGGTCCTCTGGAAGCGCAGCCAGTGCTCTTAACTACTGAGCCATTTCTCTAGCCCTGCATTCTGAATTAAAAATAACACCATAGATGGATTGGGCATTTAAATGTATATAAGATAATCATGAAATTAATAAGTATTCATGCTATTTGGCTTTATGTTGATGTGGCAAAAAACCAAGAGAAATAAGTCAAATAAATGCTAGGAAGCTTTATTTGGGTTCACAATTTAAAATGTTTTAGTCCTTGGTTGGTGACTCCATTATGATATGAGTTGGGATGCAGGAAGATGGGGAAGATATAGAAGGAGGAGAACCAACTAAAACAAATTGTGCTTAAAGAATGCCATAATAAGGGACAGAGTAGATGGCTTAGTGGGCAAGAGGAGTACTTGCTTTGCAAACATGAGGAGGTGGGTTCAAATCCTCGGCATCTACATAAAAAGTCAAGCATGGCTGCAGGTGCCTATAAGTCACAGTGTTTTAGTTTTGTTTCTGTTGTTGTGATAAAGTACCCTGAAAATGCAATTTAGGGACCACCAAGATGGTTCAGTGGGTAAAGGGGTCTGATGTCAAGCCTAAAGACATGAGTTTAATCTCCAGTACCCATATGGTGGAAAAAAGTAGAGAACTATCTCTACAAGTTGTTTTCCGAACTCCACTTCGACACTATGGTAGTACGTGTGTCTCTGCATGCACGCACACACACACACACACACACACACACACACACACACACACACACACACACACACACACACAGGAGGGGGACAAAGAGAGGGGGAAAAAGAACAAGGAATAATTCTTTAGAAAGCAACTTAGAGGAGAAAAGGTTTATTGTAATTCAACTCCAGCAGGTAAGTCAAGGTAGGAACTTAAAACAGTAACTTTATATCCACAGTGAGCAAACAACATGAATTAATGCATGTATTCTAGTACCTGGCTCACTTTCTCCACTCTTTTTAAAAATAATTTATTTAACTTTATTTTGTGTGCATTTATGTGAAATCTCCTGGAACTGGAGTTGCAGATAGTTGTAAGCTATCATGTGGTGTAGGAGGAAGTCTGTATGCCGCCATTAACCATGTGACTTACTAGAGGCGCATACAGATGAGGTAATAAAAGGGTGGTTTACCACACTGCTAACCACACCCACTTTAGGCATGACTAAAGACGTATACGGCCGGACGTAAAGACGTATACGTACGTAGGCGGTGAACTACGTCACTAGCCAGGCCCACTTTTGGGCATGGCTAGGGGGCGTTACGGGGGAAGGCATAAAAGACAGCACACAGGAAGTCATGGTCTCTTTTCCCGGAGTTCGGCTTCCGGTTCGGCAACGGAAAACTACTTGGCTCATCTGGGTTACTTGTTTGGTATCTTGTGAGTAATTTCTACAATAAATACTTAGTTTTACTTTCAGTAAGTGTGTTGCTTATTGTTACAGCGTCCTTTGGAGCTACAATGTGGGTGCGAGGAATTGAACCCATTTCTTCTGGAAGAATAGCCAGTGTTCTTAACCACTGAGTCATTTCTCTAGCCCATCTACTCTTTTTTTAAAGATATGGATGTGTATTTTGTATGCATGTATGTCTGTGCACCATGTGCCTACAGGGTCCTGAAGAGGACATTGGATCCTCTGGAACTAGAGTTATAGTTTGTTAGTTGCCATGTCGGTACTAAGAAGTCAACTTGAGTGGTCTGGAAGGGCAAAAATTAAGCAATCTCTCCAGTCTCACCTTTTCCAATTTTATTCAAGCCAGGATCCAAGGCATGATGCTGCCCACTATGGACAAGTCATCGCATACCAACTAAAATAATTAATATACTCCTTCATAGACATTTTCAGAGAACCTTATCTTAAGAGATTCTATCCTGTGCCAAGTTGATAATTAAAACTAATAATCACATTCAGTACTGATGGGGGAAGTCTGCTAGATCCCAAGATTGGGAGATACATGTAGGGATGGTTTACCAACAATGTCATCATGTTTAACGTTGATGAACGATATATTTAAAAGGCTAAAGTGTGACTGGAGAAATGACTCTTCCAGAAGTCCTGAGTTAATTCCAGAAGCCCTGATTTCAATTCCCAGCAACCACATGGTGGTTCACAACCATCTATAATGAGTTTTGGTGCCCTCTTCTGGCCTGCAGGGATACATGCAGACAGAACACTGTATACATAATACATAAATCTTTTTAAGAAGGTTAAAGTGGTAAATTTCACCTTATGTATACTTTACACCCTCCATACCCAAGATTTAAGATACTGTACATGTGGACAAAGACTCCAAACAGGAAAGTCTGTCAGGAGATGACAATTCTCCAGATGTGATACTAAAATATGGGTCAGAACCACCTGAGTGTAGAAGAAATTTCTGACAACTGGTTTCTTTCTGTCACTTTCTTTCCTCTCTTGGTCAATTTCCAGAGTCCCGAAATTGTTGGATGGATTTTTAGTTTGTTTCACTGTCTTGTTTTTTTTTTTTATATGAGTGTATGTGCATGTGTATGTATATGCATGCACTCTTACGCAAATGTCAGCCAGAGGGTACCCTCGGTGCCATTCCTTAGACACTCTTCATCTTTTTTTAGACAAAGTCTATCACTGGCCTTGGACACACCAAGTATGCTAGGCCAGATGACCAGTGATCCTCAGCGATCTGTTTATTTCTGTCTCTCCAGTGCTAGGGTCACAAGTTCACATCACCATACTCAGCTTTTTAAAACTGAATTCTGCAGATGAAACTCACATCTGTGTGTTTACACAGGTGACACTGCATCCCTTATCTTAGCATGGCTTTTTGGGGGAGATAATTTAAGCTTATCACTGAGTCATTCTAGAAGTCTTACCTGGCAGGTAGCTGATTTTACTTCTTAATTCTCCCAAATTAATTACTAAGTGGAAAGAATTGAAAAGAGAGAATGAGTAACCCCAGGAAACCTTATTCCTAAAATGTTATGAAGGGCACTCTATCTAAACTGCCCATTAAAGAAAGCCTGCCTCAAACAAAGCAGAATATTGAGTACTGTATTTGTGTGATTTTTTTAAAACTCATCAGTCGCTGAGGTGTTGTGATTGCCTTGCTACAAACAAAAGTTCTGCCCTCTAGAGTCTAGAGTCTAGATCATCATAGGAACTTAAAATAGACTTTCACACAATCAAGTTGAATTGCACATCTTTGTTTCACCCAGCAGATGGAGACATTTTATAAGACATGAAGAAATTGTTCACGTGTATCTAAGTATCTAAAATAGAAATCATATTTATTTTCTTTCTCTTTTATTGATATTTTGAAATCATTCACAAAATTATATTGATAGAAATATATATGAGAATATATAAACTATATGAGAATAATTAGAAAAAGCAAGAGAAAATTACAACTTCTTCCTGGTTTCCAAATGGTTTTTTTTTTTTGTCAGATTATGTCTCATTCATCATCAAATCACACACATCTGCCTACTTGTTGACAAAAACAGAATAATAAGGACATGTAAAAATGGGCAAATTTATCTTTCAATAATTGATCCCTCTGTTTTCTTCTCAGTACTACTTTCTTTAGCAAAGTCTCCTCACTCTTCTTTGTCCCCTGCATTAGTTCTTTAGAATTGTACTACACCACCCCCATTTAAATTACCCACAGTCAACCACTGTCCAAAATACGTTGACTAGAAAATTTCATAAGTAAACACTTCATGTCTCCTAGATTTTATTATGTTCTAAGTACTATGATTAAATCCGAGGTCTTCCTGCTCTGTCATGCCCTAGACATAAATCATCATTTGTCTAGTGTATTCATAGTGGTTGCCCTACCTGCCAGCTAGTCTCTTACTAACCATCTTAGTTATCAGATCAACTACTACAATATCACAGTCCATGTGTTCAAGCAACACTTGGATACAGAGGGCAAAAGTGATGCTGGCAGATCAGTCATACCAAGAGAAATGGAAAAAATACCAAAAAACAAAGCAAAACAAAATTTCCACAAAACTGGGAAGTATTTTGCTAATATGAAAAGGAGAAAATTCTTGACTTAAGGAAAGAAAACCTGTACACTGAGGTTGCTAAGATGTACAATACCATACGATGTTTTGAGACTAACCATAATGTATGTGTCTGTGTGTGAGAGTATGGTGAATGCATACATGTGGAGCAGGGGAGGACATCTGGTGGCCTGCTCTGTCACTTTCCAACTTAATGCATTTTAAACAGGGTTTCTCCTTGAGCCTGGAGCTATACTGGCAGTCAGGATGCTTCACCAAACCTCTTATCTCTGCCTACCCACAGTTCTGGTGTTACAGGTACATACAGGACCATGCCCAGCACTTAAAAACATTTTTAAATTTTATTTTGTGTCTATGAGTGTTATATCTTCATGTATGTCTGTGTACCATGTACATGCCTGGTACCTGCAAAGGCCAGAAGAGGGGGAAGAATTCCCTGGAACTTGAGTCACAGATGGGTGTGGATGTAGGGAAATGAACCTGGATACTTCGGAAGAGTAGCCAGTGCTCTTATCCTCTGAGTCATTCCCCTCCCCAGCCTCTTGCTTCTGTTTTTTGACATGAATGCTGAATTATGAACTCAGATCCTCATGCTTCTGCAGCAAGTACTCTTACCCACTGAGCCATATCTCCAGTTCACGCATGTAACTTTTATTAAGATATGTTGTTGTGGCTCAGTGGTTGAGAGTACTTGTTGCTCTTAAAGAAGAATGGGGTTTGATTCTCAGCACCCATGTGGCATCTTACAACTGTCTGTAACTCCAGTTCCAAAGGATCCAATGCTGTCTTCTGACTTCCATAAGCACCAGGCATGCATGTAATGCACATACATGTATTCATGCAAAACACTTTCACATAAAATGAATCATTAGTTACATTAAAGTGATTTCATATGTTCAATTTTAAATCGATGTGGAATAGTACAGATAGGAGCAGAAAGTACTTCAGGAAGAGTGAATTATGTAACCTCGAATCTAAAACCATCAAACCATCTTGCATGTTTTTATGGAAGCCACAATACTCTGGCTACACTGTGTGCCAAGATATCCAAAAGGTAAGATGGAGAAATGATGGGAAGTGACACAGTAGGAGCACACTCTTACCATAACCCTTACAAGAAGCACTAAGAAATAAGGACAGCACTGTAAAGCTATGCCATTATCTTCTTGACTTAAAAGCCATTGTATGCAAGTGTGGGGACTATAGAAGATAGAAGCAGAGAGATTACATAAGAGAAAATAGATGGGATCTGGAGAGATGCCTCAGTGGTTTAGAGCACTCATTGCTCTTACAGAGGATCTACGTTCAATTCACAGCACCTACAGGGTGGCTCCCAGCCATTTGTAACTTGAACTTTCAATTCCGGAGGATCTGATTTATGCCTTCTTCTGATCTCTGTGAGCACCAGGCATATACACATAGTATACATACAGAGAGACAGACAAAACATGTATACACAAAAAATAGAATAATAAATCTAAAATATTTTTTGAAAGAAGAGATGGTGGATGCTCTGCTTATGGCCCATATCTGTAACCTTGAGAAACTGAGGCAGGAAGACTGTTGCAAGTTGAAGACCAGTCTAGGCTACCTAGTAAGACATTGTCTCAAACAAAACAGTGAGATAATGGATCATGCAAAGTAGAGACAAGACACAGTGTGAGTTGATGAACCATAGTGTCTTAGGAAAGGAAACATTAATGACAGAGACCTTTAAGAAATATTAGGGGAGTTGGAACTATGGAAAATTGAACAACAGGTGCAACATAGCTGGAGGCCTAGTGACCTTTTGGCACAACACCTGGCAGTTGGCAGGACAGCAGTATCTGGGCATGACTGTTATGTTCAGCAAAACAAAACAAACAAACAAATAAAAAACCCAAGGGCAGCTGCCAGCCTTCAAGGAAGATGGACTCATGAAAGTTCTGGAGGAGATGAAGACTTCATATGAACAAAACAAGTTTGATGTGAATGAAGCAAAGGTGTATGGATGAGATGATTTGATACCAATCAACAAATTTTTGCACTGGTCCTTGTTAATAAATGGACTTGGCATTTAACATTCTGCACTCTGAACAAAGACCAGTTGCTTTGAATTAGAACACTCAGGTGGGAATATGGTGGCATCTTGCCTAATGCTTTCCAGTTCCTTACACATGCTGAAGAAACAGAGTGGTTCAACCATTATAAAAAGTCTTTTGCTACTTACATGAGGCCACTGGGAGGAGACAAAGTTTTAGATATCACATGGGGTGTGAAGTCTCCAAAAAGCCTATATAGTAAAGTACAGTGTCTAAAAGACTATAATTGTGAAACATTCACAAAAAGCTAGAAGTAAACCTACCATTGACCCTGTTATACCCAAAAGAATCAGCATTCTACTCCACAGATAATTGCTCAACCATGCTGGGAAATGGAAACAACCTAAATGTCCTCAAACTAATGAATGGATATGAAAATCTGGTGCATAAACACCATAGAATACTATTCAACTGTAAAGAAGAATGAATAAAGAACTGTGCAAATAAATCAATGGAACTAGAAAAGATCATATTGAGTGAGGTAGCCAAGACCCAGAAAGAACAATGTCACATGTTCTCTCTAATTGGAAGCTCTTAGTTGTAAATCTTCAGAAGTGAGTACACATTCATGAATAACTGCAGAAGCATGGAAAGAAAATGGGACCATTGTCAGGATTTGGGTGGGGTAGGGTAAATGGAAAGGGGAGCTCATTAGGAAGGGCAAGGAAGGTAAATACACAAAAAGAAAGAAAGTAAAATAACAATAAGGATGTCTCAAAAGGCCATATGAAGTCTTACTATTAGCTATTTACCTAAGTATCCCTATGTAATATATGTAATTTTATATATAAATACACATATATCATTTTAACGACATTTTCTCATCTGAGTTTATTATACCCCTCCCAAGAGCCAAAGACACCATAACAAAACCCTAATGCCATAAGAAGTCCTCTTTTGAGTTGTTAGCCTGGGCTGTTCAAGAAATGTCCAAAATACACAGCCTATTGCTATTATTGCACTTGGTTTCTCCCCCCAGAGGTAGAAGTGATCCCATTGCTACAGACACCATGGCCTTCAGAAACAGGACCCAGAGGCCCCTGAACTGGAACTGACCTGAAAGCCCCCTCCCTGCAGACTAGCATTCATGTTACTAGAAGGCACCATACAAGTTTCCAAAGGAGGAAGGAAGCCAATAGTTCTACTGAGCTATGATGCCTACAAACCATATCAATGACCAACATTCACAATAACCCTAAGGGTGCAACAGTGGCACTCATACATTGACAGAGACCGACAGTTTTCTAATTGACCTAAGACTCTTTTAAAAAGGGACAAAACATGCCTTGAACTGGAAACTTAACTGACTACTCAGTGCTAGTGAAGCCATGGATATTGTTGGAGAACCTACTGCAACAGGCCCCAGACCTTAACACAACTGATTCCATGATAGAAGTACCATTCAGGACATAAAACTAAGCACATAGACAGCACCATCTGCCAAAACTAAAACAAAGATCCAGCCTATCTGTTTTAGTTAGTGTTTCTATTTCTGTGAAAAGATACCATGACCACAATAATTCTTATAAGGGAAGATATTTAATTAGGGATAGCTTAAAATTCAGAGGCTTAGTCCATTATCATCATGGTAGGAAACATGGCAGCATGCAGACAGACATGGTCCTGGAGAAGGAACCGAGAGTTCTATGTCTTGATCTGCAGGCAGCAGGAGACTGTATGGTACACTGGGCATAGCTTGAGCATATAAGACCACAAAGCCTGCACTCACAATGACACACTTCCTCCAACAAAGCCACACCTACTCCAATAAGGCTACATATCTCAATAGTGACACTCTAAATGGGCCAAACATTCAAATGCGTGAGTTTATAGGGACCATACCTATCCAAACCACACATTCCACTCCCTGGCCCCCATAGACTTGTAGCCATAACATAATGTCAAATGTCAAATGTTCAGCTTCAAAAGTCTTCATAGTCTATCACACTATCAGCACTGTTTAAAAGACCAAAGTTCAAGGTCTTTTCTGAGACTCCAAAAATCTCTTAACGGTAACCCCTGAAAAATCAAAATGAAAAAGCAAATCACATACTTCCAACATATAATTGTACAGGGTATACTTTACTGTACCAAAAGGGAGGTAAGGGAAAATAGTGAGGAAATACTGGACCGAAGCCAGACCAAAAACCAGTTGGGCAAACTCCAAACTCTATGTCTGAGGTCAATGCACTCTTCAGATCTCCAACTCCTTTCAGCTTTTTTGACTGCAACACACTTCTTTCTCTTGGTTTGGTTCCACTCCCTGTTAGAAGCTCTCAACAGCATGTATCCTACTGCATCTCCAACATCTTGGGGTCTCCAAGGCGATCCAGGCTTCACCTTCACAATTTCACAAAATGACCTCTTTGGGCCTCAATGCAGGGACCCATGATACATGCCTGGCTTCAGTGGTTTTTCTTAGTCTCAGAGGGAGATTCCATAACCCTTTTCTTCTATCCTTGACTTTAAAGCCAGAACCACAGGACTGAAGTTGCTAAATTCTGCTGTTTGCTGAGGCTGAAACACAGCACTTCACTCAATTACATCTTCACCAGATTTCTGTTCTCGATGGCTTCCTTCACTGCCTAATCTTGGCTGTCCTGGAACTTGCTCTGTAGACCAGGCTGGTCTTGAACTCAGAGATCTGAGATCTGCCTGCCTGGCTCTCCCTCTGGAGTGCTGGGATTAAAGTCATGTACCATAATGCCTGCACTTAATATGCTCTTTAAGCCTTTTTCACAGTTGGATGCTTAGCTGGGTGGGGTCTTGTTCTGAGATCACCTCTCCCCTTATTCCATTTAACATCACTCTTTCCTATATCTGTTTATCTCCTTCAATACAGGATTTAGCTCCATTCCACTTCCTGGTACCCTTTTTCTTCTCAAATTGTATACTTTTTATTTTTCCTTGTCAAATTCACTCCTTTACATTCTAGATCCTCATAAAAGTGAGACTAATAACCATATAACAGAGTCAATACTAGGCTGTTTTGAGATTTCCTCCACCAGCAGAAAAATTTTTACTTTAATCTCAGGCAGACTTTTAGACAAGGGCAAAAAGTAGCCACAATCTTCACCAAAATATCACAAGAATGGTCTCTAGGCCACAAACAACATTCTTCTCCTCTGAACCTTTTGAGTCAGGCCCATACATTTCAAATCAACCTCAGCACCACTGTCTTCTCTGTTCCTACCAGAATGGCCATTACTCCACAATTAAAGCACTCAACTGCTTTTCTAAACCACAGTCCCAAAGTCCATATTCCTCCAAAGAAAAACATGGTCAGCCTATCACAGCAATACCCCAGTCCCTGGTACCAACTTAGGTTTTATAAAATTAGGGTTTCTATTACTGTGACCACAACAACTCTTACAAAGGAAAACAATTAATTAGGACTGGCTTACAGTTCAGAGGTTTAGTTCATTATAGGTATGGTGGGAAGCAGGGTGGTGTGCAGGTAGACATAGTGCTAGAGAGAGAGAGCTGGGAGTTCTACATTATATCCACAGGCAACAGAAGAAGACTCCCTCTCTCTTCATATCATGATATAAAGCTCTCAGTCTATGCTTGTTTTCTTTGTATCCTCAACCCCTTTCTGGATTTTACATTGTTTCTGTCTCCTTTTCCACAGAAGGATTTAATCTAGACATGCCCTTTAAGGCTGAGTGTTCCAAGGTCTCTCACTCCCTGCATATTGACTGGCTGTAGGTCTCTGTATTTGTTCCCATCTTCTGCAGGAGGAGACCTCTCTTATGATGACTAAGCAAGACCCCAATCTATGAGTATAGCAGAATGTGTTTAGCAGCCATTTTATTGCTACATTTTTAGACTAGTAATATTTGGTTTTACCCTAGTTTCCTGGGCTATATAGTCTCAGGTTCTAGGTCACCCAAACACCCAGTGTTTGGTATGGATTTCATCTTACAGAGTGAGCCTTAAGTCAAGTCAGATAGTGATTGGTTACTCCTACCAGCTTTGTGCCATCATTGCTCTAGCATATCTTGCAGGAAGGATGCCATTGTAAATCACAGGGTGTGTGGCTGGCTTGGTATTTACATTTCTTTTTTTCATACCATCTAGAGTACCTACCCGTACCAAAGGCGCCAAAAGATAGAGGTGAAGGTTCTATGCAGACACAGCTCTACTTCATGTTCAATGAGTTGTATAGGTGCTATCTTCAGCAATTGAGTCATGGCATCACTTTGTAGCGAGCAAACCATATTCTTGGAAATGCACTGGGTTGTTTAGGAATTCCATGGGACCCCCTTGGCCAGCAACTTGATTAGATGTAACCTGATCCCAGGAATGGAAGCTTCATTTGATGACAAAGTATGACCAGCTGGGGTTCTGTTGCCCTGATTACTTGACAATTTCCATTAAATTGCCTTCAGATATGCATATATTTTAGGAAGATCCTACCGTATTGTTTCCATACTACTCTTCAAATGATCCTCAATGTTAGCTGTCTTTCCCTGCATTCTCTCTCTTATCTACTTCTTCCCTACCTCTCCCCACTTGATCCTCCACTCCCAGCCCCAAGCCCCAACCACAACTAACCATTCTATTTCCCTTTCCTAGGGAGATATATCTGTCCCCCAGTCCCTTACTCTATACCTAATATGTTTTGGTTCTATGGAATATAGCTTAGATTTCATTGGCTTAACAGCTAATATCCACAGGGAATATACAAAATATTTCTCTTTCTGGGTCTAAAATATCTCACTCAGGATGCTTTTTTCTAGTTCCATCCACCTACCTGAGAACTTTGGGGTTTTTTTAATGGCTGAGTAATATTCCCTCATGAAATGTACCACATTTTCTTTATCCATTCTTCTGTTGTAGGACACCTAGTTTGTTTTAAATTTATGGTTATTGTGAAGAGAGCAGCAATGAATATGATTGAGCTAGTGTCTCTGTGGCAAGAGTGAAGTGTTCTTTGGGATTACACGCAAGAGTGACTTAGTGGATCTTGAGACAGATTGATTCCCATTCTTCTGAGGAAATGCCACACTGATTTTCATAGTGGCTGTACAAGTTTGAACTCCCAATAACAATGTATGAGTGTTCCTCTTATTCTACATCCTTGCCGGAATGAGCTGTCACTTTTTTTTATTGATCTTAGCCATTCAACTCTAAGTAGTTTTGATTTGCATTTCCCTAATGGCTACAATGTTGAAAATTTAAGTTTTTCGCAAACATATGAGACATTTGAGTTTCTTTTTCTTGGGAGAGGGGATTGTCTGTTTAGATCTGCACCCCATTTTTAATTGGGTTGTTTTTTTCATTATATCTATGGGGGTTTTTGTTGTTGTTTGTAAATTTTGACTATTATTCCTTTATCAGATGTGCAATTGGTAAAAATATTTTTCCTCTTTGTGTGCTGATGCTATGACTGAATGACAGTGTCCTATTCCTAATAGGAACTTTTCAGTTTCACAAGGTCCCATCTATTAATTGTCATCTTAGTGCCTGTGCTATCACTGCTCAGTTCAGGAAGTTGTGCCAATGTGTTTAAGGTTTTCCCCATTTTCTCTTTTATCAGGGTCAATGTATCTGGTTTTATGTTGATGTCTTTGATCCATTTGGAATTGAGATTTTTGCATGGTGAGAAGTGGGAATCTATTTACATTCTTCTACATTCAGCCATCACATTTGACCGGCGCCATTGGTTGACGATATGTCTTTATTCCGGTGTGCATTTCTGGCTTCTTTATCAAAATTCAGGTGTCCATGGGTGTGTGGATTTATGTTTTGGTCTTATGTTCAATTCCATTAATTAGCATGTCTGTTTTTATGCAAATATCATTCTGTGTTTATTACTACAGCTCTATACTACAACTTGAAATTAGGGATGGTGATACCTCCTGCAATTCTTTTATTCAGAATTGTTTTAACTATCCTGATTTTCTTGTGTTTCCATATGAAGCTGAAAATTGTCCTTTCAAAATCTGTGAAGAATTTGGTTCAAATATTGGTGGGAATTGCATTGAATCTGTAGATGGCTTTTGGTAGGATGTCCATTCAATACATGAACATGGAAGATCTTTCCAATTTCTTATATCTCCTTTAATTTATTTCTTCATTGTTTTGCCATACAAGCCTTACATTTGCTTAGAGTTACCCCCAAGATGTTTTCTATTATTTGAGGCTGTTGTGAAAGGTGTTGTTTTCCTGATTTCTTTGCCAGTCGTTTTTGTCATTTGTATATAGGAGGACTGCTGATTTTTGTGTGTTACTCTTGTATCCAGCTACTTTGCTGAAAATGTTTATCAGTTGTTTATCATAACTTTTACTGTGAAATTTTTAGGGTCACCTATGTATGCTATCATATCATCTGCAAATAGAGATTATTTTATTTCTTCCTTTCCAATTTGTATTCCCTTGATCTCCTTCAGTTGACTTGTGGTTCCACCTAAGACTTCAAGAACTATATTGGATAGGTACAGTGAGAGTGAATAGCCTTGTTCCTGATATTAATGGAAATGCTTTGAGTTTCTCCCCATTTAAGCCAATAAGGCTATAGGCCTTTATTATGTTTTGTTTCGTGTATCCCTAATCTCTCCAGGACTTTAACATGAAAGGGTATTGGATTTTGTCAAAGGTCTTTTCTGAATCTAATGTGATGATCATGCAGTTTTTGTCTCTCAGGTTTTTTTACATGGCAGGTTATATTTATTGATTTACTTATGTTGAACCATCCCGGAATCTTTGAGATGAAGCCTACTAGATCTCAGTGAATGGTGTTTTGATGTGTTTTTGGATCCAGTTGTTCTATTGAGAATTTTTGCATCTATGTTCATAAGGGAAATTGGTCTATAGATCTCTATTTAGGGCTTTTATGTGGTTTTGTTATCAGGATAAACGTGGCCTCATAAAACAAATTTGGCAGTGTTCCTTCTGTTTCTGCTTTGTGAGATAATTTGAAGTCATTTTTGGAAAAAGTTCCATAAGGTTCTGAGAAGATATATTATGTTGTGTTGGAGTGAAATGATCTGTAAATATCAGTTAGATCCATTTGATTTCTAACTTCAGTTAGCTCAAGCTTCTCTCTGTTTAGTTTTTGTGTGGATGGCCTGTCTACTCATGAGAGCAAAGCATTGAAGTCTCCCACTATCAGTGTGCTAAGGTCAATATGTGATTAAGCTGTAGTAGTGTTTTTAATTTTTGTGAACTTAGGTGTCCTAGTGTTTGTGCACAGATGTTAAGAATTATAATGTCCTCTTGGTGGATTTTTCCTTTAACCAGTATGTATTGTTCTTCCCTATCTCTTCTGATTATTTTGGTTTGAAGTCTATTTTGCCAAATATTAAAATGGCTATACCAGCTTGCTTATGAAACCCATCTTCTTGGGATATCTTTGTTTCATGTATTTACTCAGAAGTGATATCTTGCTATTAAAGTGTGTTTCTTGGATGTAACAAGGATGGATCCTGTTTTTGCATTCATTTTGTTAGTCTGTGTCTTTTTATTGGAGATGTAACCATTGATGTTGACAAATATCAATGACCAATGATTATTGATTCCTACTATTTTGTTGTTGTTGTTGGCGTGTGTTTGTCCTCTTGATTTGTTGGTCAGAGATAATTTATTCCTTGTATTTTCTTGGGCGTGGTTAACTTCAGGTGGATGTTTTCCACCTAATGCCTTCTGTAGGGCTATATTTTAGATAGATATTGCTTAAATTTGAGTTTATCATGGGATATCTTCTTTTCTCCATCTATTGTAATTGAAAGTTTTGATGGGTATAATAATCTGGGCTAGTATCCGTGGTCTCTTAGAGTCTGCAGGACATCTGTCTAGGCCCTTCTGACTTTTAGAGTCTCTATTGAGAAGTTAGGTGTAATTTTAATAGAGCTACCTTTATATGTTGTTTGTTCTTTTTTCTATTGCAGCTTTTAATATTCTTTCTTTGTTCTGTATGTTTAGTGCTTTATTATGTGGTGAGGGGACTTTCTTTTCTGGTCCAATCTACTTGGTGTTCCATATGCTTCTTGTCTCATGATAGGCATCTCCTTCTTTAGGTTATGGAAGTTTTCTTCTATTATTTCATTGAAAGTATTTTCTGTGCCTTTGACCTCGGTTTCTTTTCCTTCCTCTATCCCTATTATTCTTAGATTTTGTCTTTTCATGGTGTCCCATATTTCCTGGATGTTTTGTGCCAGGATTTTTTAAATGTTTTTTCTTTGATCAAGGAATACATTGTTTTCTGTCCTGTCTTTAGTGCCTGAGATTCACTCTTCAATCCCTTGTCTTCTGTTGATGAAGCTTATATCTCAGGTTCCTGTTATATCTCAGGTTCTTAAACTTTTCATTTCCAGATTCTGCTTGGTTTTCTTTACTTATTTGGGTTGTCTTTGTTAATTCTATTTACACTTTTATGTCTTGAACATTTTTAGTAATATCTTTCCTCTGTTTTGATTTCACATATTTACTTAATGGATTTATTTTTCTTTATATGGACCTCTATCATATTCATCATTGTGCTTTTACCCTCGAGTCTAGGCATCTGGGTTTAAGAAGATTGTGATTCACTGAACCTCTTAGAAGAGAAAGTGGGTGGTACCCTTGAATGAATTGGTACAGGAGACAGCTTCCTGAACATAACACCAGTAGCACAGACAGTGAGATCAACAATTAATTAATGGGACCTCCTGAAACTAAGAAGCTTCTGTAAGGCAAAGGACACAGTCAGCAAGACAGAATGGGAAAAGATATTCACTAACCCCACATCTGACAGAGGGCTGATCTCCAAAATTTACAAAGAAGCAAGTCTCCAAAACACCAAAGGATCCAATGAAAAAGTGGGATACAAACTAAATAAAGAATTCTCAATAGAGGAGTCTAAAATGGCTGAGAGGCACTTGAGAAAGTGTTCAACATCCTTAGCCATCCGGGAAATGCAAATCAAAACAACTCTGAGATACCATCTCACTCCTGTCAGAATAGCTAAAATCAAAAACACCAACGACAATTTATGCTGGAGAGGTTGTGGTGAAAGGGGAACACTCCTCCACTGTTGGTGGGAGTGCCAAGTTGTATAGTCACTTTGGAAATCAGTATGGAGATTCCTCAGAAAAATGGGAATAAACCTACCACAAGACCCAGCAACTCCACTCTTAGGCATATATCCAAAAGATGCCCATTCATACAACAAAGATGTCTGTTCCACTATGTTCATAGCAGCATTATTTTTAATAGCCAGAACTTGGAAGCAACCTAGATGCCCCTCAAACGAAGAGTGGATAGAGAAAATGTGGAATCCTGAAATTTGCAGGCAAATGGATGGCACTAGAAGAAACCATCCTGAGTGAGGTAACCCCGTCACCAAAAGAGAAACATGGCATATACTCTCTCATATATGGATTTTAGACATAGATCTGGGGAGTGCCAGCCTACAATCCCATGGCCAGAGAGTCTGGGAAACAGAACCTTCATTCAGTGGCTAATGGAAGCAGAGGCAGACTCCCACAGCTAAACACTGAGCTGAACTCAAGGAACCCAGTGACAGAGAGGGAGAACTAATGAGCAAATGGGTTAAGACTGGGCTGGTTTAACCCCCAGAAACAGCTGACCTGACAAGGGTTAGCTATTGAATCCCAGACTGATGCCTGGGAATCCAGCATGGGACTGATCAAGACCCCCTGAATGTGGGTGTCAGTGAGGAGGCCTAGGTAATCTATTGAGCCTTGGGTAGTAGATCAGTATTAATCCCAGGTATACAAATGGACTTTGGGCTCCCATTCAACAATGAGAGATGCACTCTCACCCTGGACTCCCAGGGGTGGGTCTAGGCCCTGCCCTGGATGAAATGACAGACTATGGATACCCCCATAGTGGGCCTCACCCTCCCTGGGGAAATGAGGGGATATTGAGGGGGTTGGTAGGAGGGTGTGGGAGGAGTGGAGGGAAAGGGGGAGGAACCTGGAATTGACATGTGAACCAACCTTGTTTCTAATTTAAATTTAAAAATAAAAATACATAAGTAAATTTAAAAGAGAGTATTGTGATTCTAGGTGCTGATATCTAGTCTTGTGTTTGTTGAGTGGGTTTTTGGTTTCTGTTGCCTTCTTTGGTTCTTAGAAGAAGGCATTGTCTGTGTGTTGCCTGGCAGGAATTTCTGGGATCCTATGGTGGTTCAAGTAAGAATAGCCCCCATAGGCTCATATATTTTAATGTTTAGTCACCAGGGGGGTGGAACTTTTTGAAAGAATTAGAAAGATTAGGATATGGGGACTTTTTGGAGGGAGTGCATCACTGAGGGTGCGTTTTGAGGTTTTTAAAAGCCCATCCTGGGCCCAGTGATGTTCTCTGCCTACAGATCAGGATGTAGCTAGCTGTTAGCTACTGTTGTGGTGCCTACCTGCTTGCTGACATGATAATAATGGACTAAACATTTGAAACTGTAATCAATCCCCCAGTTAGATGCTTTCTTTCCTAAGAGTCACCTTGGTTGTACCATATCTTCATACCAATAGAACAGTTACTCAGACAGATCCTAACAGGTGGGGCCACTGTGGTTTCCAGGTAAAATGTGTTTCTAGATATTGGGAACTGATGCATAAGAATGGGGATGGGCTAGGAGTGGGGAGTGCTGAGGGGTTCTGCAGGAGAGAGTAAAGCAGAATGTCCCACCAGGATCAGGTTGGTACCCTGGGAATGGGGGTAGAGAGTGAAGAGAAGCAGCAACACATGGTCAGCTACAGATCTGGGGATGAGACTGGTGGATTGCACCTAGAGGAGTGAAAGGAGAGTTGAAGATCTGCAGTTAGCTTACTTGCTTCACTAGCAGGAATCTCATATTTTTACCATATAATATTTTATTAATTATTTGAGAATTTTATGCAGCATATCTTGATCATATTCACCACTCACTCCTCCCCTGCTATCCCTTTCAGAATCACCTTCCTCTCTTTATCCCCCTTCATATTCTGTTTGTTTACGTTTTGTTTGGTTTTTTAGAGGTGACTATCTTGAAGCAGAGTGTCCCAGAATATAAGTGCAACCATTGCTCTTTTTGAATATCTTGCCTTGCTGGTCTCTGTGGTTCTTAGGAATTACAGCTGGGTAGGACTACTGATTGCTTTTCTCTGTTGGTAGCTTGCATAACTGCTTCCTATACTATGAGAACTATTCCTTAGTGAGGAGGCTTCCAGGTCATCTCTAAATCAGTTCCTCCAATCCCACTTCTCTTCGATATTATCTCTGTTATCTATACTGACAAGTCCAGACTGTGATATAGCCACAATGTAATTAAGGAGCCTCACTGATTCCAAAACTCCTGCCAACGCTCTTGTGGGGTTTTCAGTCAATGTTCTTGCTGTGGCAAGGCCTTTGGAACTAGGCCCTGGACAGGTCAAAAGGATGCCCAACTTCATCTTTGTCTCTACCAGCAGTTCAGTAGGTAGGCATTGCACTCAAGAGAGGTAGCTTGAGCATGGTCCTTGCCACTCCTTATCTAGCGCCTGTTATCTGTGTCTTGTATAAATCCCCTAGTCCAATAATACTTCCTTCTTCCTTTGATCCCTTCTCTCTCCAGTCTCTGGGTGGAAGAAGCCAGGGTACCATGCATAGGAGACAAGCTGTCTATCAACTGAGCATGACCCCAGGTCCTCTCCCATCTCTAAGTTGCTGTGGGATAATTGTATTTTTAATGTCACTACTACTGGGCTTGAGATTTTTAGAAAGAGACACCAGAGTTATTTACATTCTGTTCAGTCATATCCTTTTCCCCAGGTGAGACCAGAGTCACATTGTTTGCTTAAAAAGGAAAAGGGAAAAGGAAAACCATACTGGAAGGTATGCATTTTATGTTGCAAGATAATATCCTTGCTCCTTGGAGGATTAACACAAGAGTGGATACACATGTTACTGGTTTCTTTGACAAAAAAGTAGGAAATAAGGACACTATTGGGAAAAGGGTACAGGGGTACTCCTGGTTGGAGAAGAACAGAGAATTTGAAATAGTACAGGTGGCCTGAACTTTGAAATTGACATGATGAATATGGCGTTCAAGAGACTAGCTGAGGTTGATGGTGTGAAATTTCTCTTGCTGGAAATATATTCTTTATGGAAAATTTTAGCAGTGATGTCTGTGGGCCCAGAGAAAGCTAAAATCAGGTTTGGGGCGGGGGAGAGTGACTTTGCTAGCAAGAAAATCTAGTTTATTAGCACAAGTGTCATTAAATGATGGCCCAGAACTAGTGAGATGACTCAGTGAGGGCACCTGCCCCGAGCTGATCCTAACAGCCAGAGTTCAATCCCCAGTCCCCAGGAGCCACAAGTGGGAGAAGAAAGCCAACTCCCTCGGGCTGTCTCCTGACTTACACACACACACACACACACACACACACACACACACACATACACACACACAATTTTAAAATTAAAAAAGCCAAAGAGAAAAAGATTGGCCCAAAGTCTTTTAGCTATATACACAAGAGGCTGGGAAGTAAGAGAACTATGGGGAAAAAGTAACCCTTGAGTCAGTTGTTTGACAAATTGGGGAAGCTTTGGTGAAGAGAAAGATAAAAAATCCTTACAGGTGTTCTCATTTTCCCCCATCTGAACACCTCCCCTTGGTGGAGATGAGTAAATTTGCCTTGTCTTTTGTTAACCTTTCCACACCTTCTCAAGGTGGATGAGAGAGAGCTCTCCCTTCCCTGTTTCCCATCCAGAAACAAAAACAACATTTTCAGTTCTCTTTAAAATTTTAATAATTTTAAGTTTATTCTGCCTCCTGGATTTCTGATTACCTTTCATCTATCACGTCTCTATGTGTTCTTTTAAACAACCATTTCTTGGGGATACTCACCATTTTGCCACTTTGACTCTGCAAACATCCTCTAAGAGTTGGAACAGTAGGATAACTGACACTGGAAATCAGTCATAGCTCAAATGAGTAAATCGAATGCTTGTAAAATGTGCAGAACAGAGCACTTAATTTCACAAGGGTTGCTAGAGCTTACCCATTAAATTGGTTGGGCCAGTCCAGCAATGTCTCACGTCCCCACCAACTACCACATGGGGTGCCTGTGGGTATCTTTTATCTTCACTGCGTGTTCTAACCAGTGTTCTAACGCCACAACACCCACTGCCGAGCTGATGAGGGCTCTGGGCTTAGATCATGGCGAGTGATCATTTGCCTAGGACCAAGATGGAAAGGCAGACGACACAAAACAGACGACAACAACAACAACAAAACGGTGACATTCTCCGGGTGGGTTCATGTCCAGTCACTGGGTACTTTATCTCTACGCACGTGACCCTCCCTCGCCTAAAGTCAGCTGGTTAACGAAGACTTAACTTGGTTTGAAGGAGTTGAGGAGAGGTGGAGTACAGTTCAGTGCATCCCAGAGGGTGAGCCTGGCCTGTGGCAGCCTGGTCCAGATCTACCGAGGCAGTGAGCGGACCCCGGAGGGTAAGAGGGCGGGAAGAAGCTGCGGGTACTGTGGGCAGGGCGGACAGCTGCTGAACTGGCCAATGAGCGCGCTCAAGAGGCCGAGCCCAACAGAGTGAGAGTTTCCTCCAGTGGATGCACCGCCTGGCTGCTCCGCTCCACCCAGCGCAGAGGGACCCGGAGAGGCCGGAGGCGCGGACTCCGGTTGGGATTTCGGAGGCAGGGGAGAGAACCGCCAGGAGCCTGCTCTGCCCTGGACGAGGTGGCGGGGCGTGGGGCTCGGTGAACTATGAAGGGCCGGCGGCGGCGGCGCCGAGAGTACTGCAAGTTCACGCTGCTCCTGGTGCTGTACACGCTTCTGCTACTGCTCGTCCCCTCTGTACTGGACAGTGGCAGCGAGCAGGACAAGGGTGTCAGGCACTGCCCCGGTCTGCAGCGCAGCTTGGGCGTGTGGAGCCTGGAGGCGGCGGCGGCTGGAGAGCGTGAGCAGGGAACGGAGGTGCGGTCCCGGGCCGACCGGGACGCGGGTCGATCCCCTGGGTCCCCGAGCAACCTCAGCGCCGTCGGTGAGGCGGTGGCCCAGGAGAAGCAACACATCTATGTGCATGCCACCTGGCGTACCGGCTCGTCCTTCCTGGGCGAACTCTTCAACCAGCACCCGGACGTTTTCTACTTGTACGAGCCTATGTGGCATCTGTGGCAGGCGCTGTATCCGGGCGACGCCGAGAGCCTGCAAGGCGCGCTGAGGGACATGCTGCGCTCTCTCTTCCGCTGTGACTTCTCCGTGCTGAGGCTCTACGCACAGCCCGGGGACCCCGAGGCGGCGCGAGCACCGGACTCAGCCAACCTAACCACGGCCATGCTTTTCCGCTGGCGGACCAACAAGGTCATCTGCTCGCCGCCGCTGTGCCCCGCCGCGCCCCGCGCGCGCTCCGAGGTGGGCCTCGTCGAGGACAAAGCTTGCGAGAGCAGCTGCCCGCCCGTGCCGCTCCGCGCCCTGGAGGCCGAGTGTCGCAAGTACCCGGTGGTGGTCATCAAGGACGTGAGGCTGCTCGACCTGGGCGTGCTGGTGCCCTTGCTGCGTGACCCGGGCCTCAACCTGAAGGTGGTGCAGCTCTTCCGTGACCCGCGGGCGGTACACAACTCGCGCCTCAAGTCGAGGCACGGGCTGCTGCGCGAGAGCATCCAGGTGCTGCGCACGCGCCAGAGGGGGGACCGCTTCCACCGGGTGCTTCTGGCGCACGGCGTGGGCGCCCGTCCGGGAGGCCAGGCCCGAGTGCTGCCCTCCGCTCCGCGAGCCGATTTCTTCCTAACCAGCGCCCTCGAGGTGATCTGCGAGGCCTGGCTGCGCGACCTGCTGTTCGCGCGCGGCGCGCCCACCTGGCTCCGCCGTCGCTACCTGAGGCTGCGCTACGAGGACCTGGTGTGGCAGCCCCAAGCCCAGCTGCGCCGCCTGCTGCGCTTCTCCGGGCTGCGGACGCTCGCGGCGCTAGATGCCTTCGCCTTCAACATGACGCGCGGCTCGGCCTACGGCGCCGATCGGCCCTTCCACCTGTCTGCGCGCGACGCCCGAGAGGCTGTGTACGCCTGGCGCGAGCGCCTGAGCCAAGAGCAGGTGCGCCAGGTGGAGGCCGCCTGCGCCCCCGCCATGCGACTCCTGGCCTACCCTCGCAGCAGAGAAGAGGGCGACATGCAGACCGCCAGGGAAGGGGAGACACCTCTAGAGACCAAGACCAACTGGGCCACGTAACACTCTGATCCCGAGCCCGGCCCCGGGGCTGATCCAGGTAAGGTGGCTCTGGATGGGGCAGGTTGTAAGGAATGGTGTTTGGGTATCAAGAAACAACAAGGGGGGAGTTGGAGGGTGACTACAGGGGACACTGTTGTCCTGAATCGCATGCTGTCAGAACACGTCCAAGAAAGCCCTGTCTGGTAAAATTGAGGTGCTTCAGTGGGTTCCCTTGCTTAGACACCTCCTTTTTCAGAGGAAGACCTAGAACGGAGAGAAGATGTATAAATGCAGCCGAAGCAGCAGCCAAAGCTCTGCTCTCCCAAATCCCTTCATAAGGCTCAAAGACAGTAGAGAAGGCCTAAAGCTTCCTAGGGCAACTCAGGCCTGGGAAGAGTGGCGCATAGGATTTGGAGAACAGCTCAAGACTGATGGTTCTGAAGTGGATGGCTTTTTGTCCTGTGGGGCGGCCTTTTGCTGTGAGTGTCTGCCTCCAGAGGCAGAAAGTACAACCGAAAGCAAGGTGTCATGGAAAAAGTGGATTCTGCTCCTACTTATCCTCAATTTTTTCTGCCTGTTATTTCACCTCTCTTCTCGGGTTCAGAGCTTTCTCTCTGAGTACTCAGCATTCGAGCACTGTTGGGCAACTCTTGCAACCGTTTATGCACGTTTGTGTGTCTCCAGCCCTATTTTAAACAAGTAGAGCTGACATTTCTTTTCCCTGGCTTGTGTATGCCCTTCTCCATTCCCGTCTCCCATCTCTCCCTCCTGTCCTTTCCCCTCTCTCTAGAGGTTGACTGCTGTTTGCAGGATATCTGACCATATCCCGTTTGTGTCAGGTCACAAAAGCTGCTAGGTCAGCTTCCTCTAGTGCTCTAAGAAGGCTGGGTTGGGTTTTCCCCCCAGCTCCATTCTGCTGTTTCGATAGATGGGATCTTAGGCTGTCAGTTAACAATTTGTCAAGTAAACCTCTCCTTTTTGTTCATTCTCTACAAAGTGGTTTACCAAAATGGCCTCTAACAGTCTCTCTATGGGTCCAGTGCTGGGTTAACAGATGGTGTGTAACACTGGGCGGAGGGAAGGCTTGTTCTGCAGGCTGCTAGCCATAGGAATCTAGTCAGTGGCATGGGAATGCATTTCTCCAAACACTGTGAGTTGGAAGAGTGCCTGCTGCCTTCTGTACAGTGCAGACCAGAAGAGGAAGAAAGGGGAGGGAGGCCGGAAGTGACTTAAGTTTCCATTCATTATTTTATAGTGTAATTCAGTACTCCCCTGGGAAGGGAAGGAGGGACAAAGGTTGAAGATGTTAATGAAGATGGATTTTTCTTTTGGTTAATAGACCTAGGGTTTCAGGAAGCTGGCTAACTGAATTTGTTTCTCCCAGTAATCAAGTCAGTTTCTATAATTGCTAGGAAGTCTGTGTTCTTTCCTGATTTCTAGAGTGGAAGAAGGTAAGGCCCAGGGAAACTCCTCATATTTTTCAAAATAAATTTCATTTACATCCCGACTGCAGTTTCCCCTCCCCCTCTTCTCCAATTCTCTTCCCTCCACCTCCCTTCCCACCCCCACCCTAATCCACTCCTCCTCTGTTTCTGTTCAGAAAGGGGAATGCCTCCCGTGGATATCAACAAAGCATGGTATTTTAAGTTGCAGTAAAACTAAAGGCCTTCCCTTGTATTAAAGCTGGCCAAGGCAACTGAGGAATGGGTTTCGAAAGCCAGTCAAAGCTTTAGACTCCTCATATTTGTTTGACTCCTCATATCTTAATAAAAACATCCTATCACCTGTTATGAGGCATTTACAAATGGAATATAATGGTCCCTAACTCACATTCACAGAGACCTCAGGAAACTCCTCCCATGAGCAAAAGCTGAGGCATTTTATGTTTTTGTTGTTTTGGGTTTTTGGTTTTTCAAGACAGGGTTTCTCTGTAGCTCTTGTAGACCAGGGTGGCCTCAAACTCACAGAGATCCACCTGTTTCTGCTTGCCAAATGCTTTCTTCACCTCCTCCCCCCAATTTGTTTTGACACACTGAATGATGTCTGGAGCAGGGAAACAGAGTTGAGGGTAGAGGACAAAGACTTTATCCTCCAAGGAGTGCAAGTCTGTGTGGGTGGCAGTGACTGTGGCTGGAGATGCTGCTGCTGCTATTTGGAAGGCTGATGGGACTTCTCTGTAGGACTGGAGGAGCATCTGGGTAGAAGGGTTAGGCTCTTGTAGACTTTGGTGACTGAGCTCTTCTTCCTACATCCCAGTCTGAACCCGTTGGGGAAGAAGATGAACGAGTGCAAATCTTTTCACCAAGTCGAGCCTGGACAATTACTTGGACAGTCTGAAAACAAAATGCAAATAAAAATGATTTGGGAGGAGATGAAAAGAAAAAAGAGAGAGAAAAAGAAAATGATTTACCTCCTTATGGGGTTAAAATTCTGCCAAAACAGGGTTAAAATAAGGCTAGCTATTTCTACTAAGTCATAATTCTACCCCAGGGAGGTGCAGAAGCATAAGAGTAGACAGAAAGACAGTGCACACACAACAATACTCTAAGCATTCCTGAGGGTGGTGTCAGCCAGTAAAAAGCAGTTTGAAACTTACACTGTAGAGTCATCTCACATGGCAGAAGGAAAACTGCACATGGTAGGTAGCCATGATATCAATGTAGGGATTTATTAAAATGCTTGTATTCCTGGATCCAAGGAAGATAATCTGGTTATAAAAAAAATTCTCAGAACCCACTAGCTACTAGACCTCCTAGCTGACTTCTCACTGGCTAGAACTAGCTCCCATAGAATTGGCATGAGGAAATGGAAGCATCTTGAGTGGCTCTTAGCAGCAGTTCTCAGTCCTGGGTGAAAATTACAGCTGACCTCTTTGGTGAGGATATTTCTAAAACCCTTGGATAATACTGCATCTTATATGTACCATGATGTTCCCTATTCATACATGCCTATGAGGAGATTTAATTTATAAATTAGGCACATTAAAAGATTAACAGCAATAATAAAATCAAATGATTATAATAATGGGTTACAATAAAAGTTCTATCAGTGTATTGTTTCAGGGCTACCATGAGGCAGGTCATGTATACAGTGCAGATCAATGTGAATATTCTGGACAAAGAATGGTTTTCATCTCAGATAGAACAGAGCAGGACTATGTGACAGCTCATCCTGCTACTCAGAGCAGCATAGTAATGCTTATAAATGATGTCTGCAATTTTCTATTACTATATCTTGGCTGTGGTTGACAGTAGGTAATTGGAGCCTGAGAAAGGAAAACCACATGAGTAGGGGCTTTTAGAAAAATGCCCATGCCTGAATCCCCTCCCCCAGAGATGTTTGTGGAGTGTAGCTTAGTGTTGGAGATAGAACTCATGGTCCAACTCATGTTATAAGCAGGTGCTCTACTATTGAGCTTCACCCCAAGTCCAGGAGATATGATCCATTTAGTTTATGGTGAGGTCTCCAGAACCAAGTATTGGGGTTTTCAAAGTTCTCAAGCTCTACTGTACAGCCCAAATTGCAAACCACTTGGATTGGATCAAAGATCCATTCCTTGGGTCAGGCCACTGGCATAGGAGCAAGTTCGGAATGGGGACTCAGGGGCACTGCCACAGTGTTTTATGTGAAAGAACTTGAAGCTATGAAGTTCTTTGCAGATAAAGGGTATTATTATGGGAAGGGAAATTACACACAGCTCATGGCTGTTCATCGCCTGTATATGTCTTCAAATGTTTTGTTGTCCTTAGCTTCACATCTAAGAGTCCATCATTGCACAAACACTATCTACCCCTGTTCTGTACAGACTGGTGTGCTTCTCCTGTCCTTTTCAGCATATCTCCTTTGGTAGGGTGCAAGATGTCTTAGAGTTCCTATTGCTGTAACAAAACGCCATGACTAAAAGCAAGTTGGGGAGGAAAGGGTTTATTTGGCTTACACTTCATCATTGCTGCTCATCACGGAAGGAAGTCAGGAAAGGAACTCAAACAGGGCAGGAACCTGGAGGCAAGAACTTACTGACTTGCTCCACATGGCTTGCTCAGCCCACCTTCTTATAGAACCCAGGCCCACCAGCCCAGCAGTGGCACCACCCACACTGAGCTGGGTCCTCCTGCATCAATCACTAATTAAGAAAATGCTTTACAGACAGAGCTAACGGATACATTTTTCCCAGCTGAGGTTAACCTCCTTTCAGATAACTCTAGCTTGTGTTAAGTTGGCATAAACAAGCTAGCTCACAAGACTCTGTCTATACTGCCCCTATGTGTGTATGAATGTGTTTATGCATGTATAAACATGCTGATGATAGACCCAGAGCCTCAAGCATGCTGAACATATGTTTTGCCACTGAACTATTCCCACAAGGCCCTAAGATTTTTAGGTCTTTGTGCTTGATAGGATATATGCTGCCTTTGAAAGAAACTAGAGGCAGAGGCAGGTGTCATGCAGCTTAAGTCCTAACAATTAGGAAACTTTCCCAGGAAATCATTCTAAACAAAAGAAATGACCAGCCACCACTGCTTTGGAACTCATTCTATTTAAATCAGTGGACGGAACCCCAAAGTTCCATGTGAGACTATGGATAGTTATCACTGAAATGTCCGCATTTGGTTCAAACACAGACTGATGAATAACAGGCATTTTAAAAACACTACTTCTATTTAGAACCTTTATCTGTTCTGATTGTCAATAGCAAATTAAGCTGTGTACTGTGTTTGAGCCAGAGGCCAGGACATTAAATGATGGATTGAGATGGTGATAGCGGTGTGTATATTTGTGTGCACGTGCAAACACATAGGTAGTGATTGTGTGTGCACACCCATAGGTATATAGATATGAGTGGCAGGGCTTCAATAGCATTCAGACACTTTTCTAAAATGTGCTGCTTGTGAGTGATATTTGTGCTTATTTTTGATTCAGACATTCTCTGATTCCCTTATGGGACCATCTTCTTTGACAAGACCCCTCAGTCGATATTGGGTTTGGTGTTTGTTTAGGAAACGGTAATACTCCTCAAGTTTGGTGAGGGAGGACTGGGAAGAAACTAGCCCTGCAAAGTGATGTGTAAGCCAAAATACCAACAGTCATCCCTTGACTTATATGAAGTCAGTTGTTACATTAGGACATAGGAACCCAGGTTTGGGGGCCTAGATCTCTTGGTTAATACTTGATAAAGTATAAGAGGTTATTGTATAAGAGTGTGGCTCTGTCATCAAGCAGTGAAAAACAGCAAATAAACAAACAAAAAAACTAGAACAACTTAAATGTCCTATGTGCCTTCAGGAACTAGGTAAATATGTCGTAATATGTTCCTACAATAAAATAAAACCACAATAAAATATAACTACAGAAAAGGAGATAACATAGAAAGATTGCCAAAATACTAAATGTGTGTGTGTGGATTCAGACATACAGTTTAGTCTTACTTATGCATTAACATGCCAACAGATTTGTTTGAATTTGCATGAAGCATCTCTATTGGTTCGATGAACTGAGAGTGGTGGGTGTTCATACCCTTTCGTTCTATCAATCTCTTTTTCTTACCACATGCTTCCATGATTTCTATACATTTGACAGGCACTAGTTTAAAAACTAGCGTAAGCTTGTTTTCTCACCCCAAAATAGGGACCTGAGATGATAACATGTTCAATAAGGAACACAGTGCACAAAATGGGCACTTGGGCTGGAGAGATGGCTCAGCCGTTAAAGGCTAGGCTCACAACCAAAAATACAAAATGGGCACTTAATGAGTATCACATCACTGTGGAATCCTCATTCTACACCCCTCCCCATGTGCTGAAGATTGAATCCAGGGTCTTACCCAAGCTAGACAAGCCCTCTATCACTATACCACACTCCAAGCTCCTTGCAGTTTTTAAGGCAGTGTTCAGAGCAGCGTGTGAAAGTTTGCTTTTAGTTTGGACTGAGTTTTTTCTCACGAATACAAATGCAATATAAATAATTGGAAGTGATTCTTTTTTAAAACACTCACAAGCAGCTTGTTTAGAATTCTTTAAATGTGCCTCTTCTTAGCCTGCTCCCAGCGTGAGCAGTCCAGAGGGAATGAAACTAAAGACACTCTCTGGTCTTGCTATCTGTGTCTGACATTCTGGTCCAACGAGGTAGCTTCCAAGGAAAGCTCAGTCTCTGTCATGTTTCCTGGCTCCCCATCCTCATGCTTCTGAATGGAACTGAAGGATCTAACCCTGCTGAAAGCAGTGTCTCTGCTTGGGTACAGTATAGAATAAGAACAGTAGAGACTAAGAAACAGCTCTGGCCCAAGTTCAAGAACACTGGGAAGTGAAGAATTGCTTGGAAGCTGGGCAGGAAGCCGTTTGAGTTGCAGGAAAGTTGCAGAGCTCAGTGATATCTCCATGAGAATTAGAAGCCTTCAGCTCTGCTCCCGTCCCCTTCCATGGGCAGGCATAAAGCCAACAGCCAGCCTGATGTTTCTGCAGCTGCCCTTGCTCATATTAAAGACCATTCTGCTAGACACTGAGAATAAATTAGAATGTCTGCCAGTGGTGAATAGTTTTTCTGCATTTTTAATAATTTATTTATTCTTTTAAATTTCATTTTACATTCCAACCCCACTTTTCCCTTCCCCCCTCTTCCTGAACCCCTTACTTCCTCCTCCCAGCCCACCCCCAGTCCACTCCTCTTCATGGGTAAGGGCTCCTATGAGGAGTCAACAAAATCTATCCAATAGGTTGGAGCAGGGCCAAGCCTGTCCCATGCATTAAGGCTGAGCATGGCATCCCACCTTAGGGAATGGGTTCCAACAAGCTATCTGATGTGCCAGGTGTGTATAGTGGTCCTACTGATAGAGGCCCCTCAGATAGTCCAAATTTCATAGCCGTCTCCCACATATTCAGGGCCTAGTGCAGGTCCCTGGATCTCCACAGCTGCCTCTCTAGAGTTGCTGAGTTTCCATAAGCTTGTTTCAGCTGTCTCTGTAGATTTCTCCATCATGATCTTGACCTTCTTTGCTCCTATATTCCCTCCTCCGTCTCTTTGACTGGATTCCTGGAGTCGAATACGGACGTGAACAAGAGGGAATGGAATGATCAAGGGCGGGGGAAGGACACAGGGGAAAAGCAGTGAAAGATATGGGCTTAAGGAGAAGTGGTGAATAGTTTTAAGTGCAGAGGGCAAGGGGCTAGAAAAGAGGATCACCACAATTCGCCTGTGTTCTGAGCCAGCAGATCTCCTCCCATGAGAGGAACAGGACAGTAAAGACTGCCTTATAGAATCGCATCCCAAAATAGTCACGGAGGTGGCCCATTTTTCCTTATAGATTTGAAGGCAATCTAATGGGGCACTTTCTCAATTGAAGTTCTTCATCCCAGATGACTTTAGTTTGTGTCAAGTTAACAGAAAAAGAAAAACTAACTGAGATATTAAATGGATGTTTTCCAAAACAGTAGGTTTTAGATATAGAAAAACTAATATACCCAGCCTGCCCAACCCTCTCCCTCAAGTTCCCATTCCCCTTGGTGGGGGGAGGTTAAGGAAAGAGACTTCTTGATGAAGGGATGTATTTCAGGATTAAGGAGAAACCTGGTGCTAGGAAAATTCCCAGGAATCCACAAAGATGACCCCCAACTAAGACTCCTAGCAATAGTGGAGAGGGTGTCTATAATGAGATCGGTGACTTCCCTAATTGTCATCATAGGGCCTTCATCCAGTAACTGATAGAAACAGATGCAGAGATCCACAGCCAAGCACTGGGCCTATCTCTGGGAGTCTTCCTGAAGAAACAGGGAAGGATGGTATGAACCAGGGAGGTCAAGATCATAACAGGGAACCCACAGAGACTGCTAATCTGAGCTCGTAGGGAGCACATGGACTCTGGATGACAGTTAGCGAACCTGCATGTTACAGCTGTGTAGCTTGGTAAGGCAGTGAGATCAGGACCTGTCCCTGGCACTTAGCTGGCTTTGGGGAAGCTGTTCTCCGTGCTGGATTACTTTGCCCAGTCTTTTTTGCATAGAGAGGAACTTGATGTGCCATGCTTTGTTCAAGCCCATGGGAGGCCTGCTCCTTTCTGAATGGGACAGAGAAAGAGTAGATGGGGAGGGGGTAGATGGGAGTAGGTGAATGGAACAGGAGGAGAGAAGGGGGGAGAAACTGTAGTTGGTATGTAAAGTAAATGAAAAAAATGTTAATAAAATTAAATTGAATAAAAAACTAATGAGAATGTGTTTGGCTAGGAAATACAAAAGTTTTATTCAGTTTTGACAACTAGTGCCATCTGTTCATTTAATCATCAATCTAGACACACATAGGCACAATGGAAATTGTATTACAGGCAAATTTTATAAATAAATTTAAATATTACCCATTAAAATTGGTTCTACAATTGCTATGAAATGTAGCAGGAATGTCACAGTTAGGAATAATTCTTTTTAGTGGAATTTTTTCAACTGTTAGGGCAGTGGCTGTTCATCAGGGAAAACTTCAACCCAATGGGAAAACAAACTTAGCTTTTGGATAAAATCTAATCACATTGGTTAAAATCTAAGTCTGTCGATGTCAAAACATAGCACTTGCCTCAAAGGATACAAGAGACAGTTTATTTTGAACCTAAATATGTATAGTCATGGCACCAGAACATAGACACAGGCATACCTTAAATACCAGTGTGATAGCAGTTTTATGAAGTTTTTATGGTACCAGAACAACAGCAACAAAATATATCAATTTCAAGATACATTGGTGGAAACATTGAGTAGGTAGTGTTAAGCAAAGAGGAGAAACCTGCTATAGGCTTCAAATGTTCCCTGATAACATTCTTAACCATTGAGTGGGTAGAAGCTAATGGTCTGTTTGTACACTCTAAAACACCCGTTACCTAATCATCACAGTGTGGATGTGAGTTTAAACACCAGAACAGAGAGGCATGCAGTGAATGGCTATTAAGAGAAATAAAGATAACAAGGTAATTTTCCTCTGGCTGTGTGAAATTCTGACTCTCCACAACTACTGAAGTTCTGCTCAGTTAATGAGTCTTAGAGAGCGCTTTTTCCCCTAGGACCTTTAGTTCACACCCATGTGGGAACCAAATGGCTCCCTAAATAGGTCTAAACTCTGGTCACTTCCTGACTCCCTCTTAAGCCTTTTCATCCTTAGTGGTAGCTAGCCAACATCTGCAGATGGCCCATATGACTAGATATTATTATAAAATACTGGCTCCAATCCTTTGCTTCAGCTGAGAGCAACTTAACTCAAAAAAGCAACCACATATGCCAACTGTTAAACAAAAGAAAACACTGTCAAATGGGCAAGCTCAGCTATTTCCCACTTTTATTGGTTTTGGGGTTTTTGTTAGTTTTAAAACTGATGCATAGTGGTTGGGGATTTGGTTAAGTTGTAGAGCATTTGTTTAGCATGTGTGAGACTCTTGGTTCAGTCACCACCTAACAAAAATACATAAAAACATAAGGATTAGTGACTGGAGATGTGACTCTAAATTTCAGAACTCTGGCACATGTGTGGTGCAGGCATGCACACACACACATCAAAAAATTTCAATCATAATTATGTGTAACAAATCAGTTTTATTAATACTGGTTTGGTGTGCATTCATTTGTTTTCAAGTAAGTTCAAAAATTTGAGGAATTTTTAGTTGTGGAGATCATAATAAGATTGAAAAATAATATATTATTACTATTGGATTCTATTCTATTGGAGGAGATAAAATAGGCATTTAATTTTGGCCTTGGTCAATACCAGGACTTCAGTGATTTAGTACCTTGAAGTTTCACTCTAAATTCCTCCCATGATATCTAGATGGTGGGGACAGCCACACCGAGGTCTTCTTAGCCATTCTCTGGGGCTACCTGGGGCCCTAGCCTTTCTCCCAGCCTCCACATACACTTCCTAGGCAATAGTTTTCTACTTTGATCTTTGACTCAACCCATTTTCTTGACCTGAGAGTTGTTTCAAATGAAATAAGGCTGAGACTGTGATGGACTAGTGCAAATATTAACCAGCAATCCCTTGCCACCGTCAGTTTTTCAGATTGAAAGACTGGACAATATGTTTGACATTTATACTGCTTGAAGTCCATTTCCAGGAGAGTGTGCTCACGCCTCTCTCTCTCCCTCTCTCTCTCTCTCTCTCTCTCTCTCTCTCTCTCTCTCTCTCTCTCTCTCTCTCTCTCTCTGTGTGTGTGTGTGTGTGACACACTTACACTAACCATTTATAATTATACTTTGTTTCAGAGCCACAGTGAAGAGAGGTTGGCTCTCCCACATTGTTGGCTTTTTGAGAATTATCTTACCATTGCTTCTAAGCAAGTCCCTAGCAACAAAACAACTTAATGGTTCTATTGTCAACATTATCAGTCATTTCCTTTTTCCTTGGCTCAGTATTTCACTAATTTGAAGTGCAAGCAGGAAGGTTAAGAAAGCTTAACCTGGGCTATCAGATAAGCCTCAGATGTTAGTGTCATTCACAGTGTGGTTCCCAGTTGAGTGGCTAAGAGAAGCCTCCACAAGAACTCATGTCCTTTGAAAAGGAGACCAGCACACTTGCCAGCCCATTTGCTCTGGAAGTGGTCCTGGAGGAAGGCTGTGACAATAAGCTGGGAAGTAGTAACATAGCCCTGAGGATGAAACTTGCTGAATACCCGGAAATCTCAGCTCTCAGTCCAAGTGTTAGGAGCCAGTGTTCACTGTGAGCATCTGTTAAGAAGCTTTGGGTGCTCAGTCTCCATGGTTCCTCAGCTGGTATGAGTAGGTGAAGAGGAACAAGGTAAAGAAGTGTCAGTCTTCAGCACATAACCTCCATTTTCCAGACAAAACCAGGAAATTTAAAAGGAAGAAAGGCAGGTCAAAAGTTATAAGTGGGAATCTGTGGGAGTGTCCAGATCCTCTTGGCTCCTGAACTGACATGAAAGAGAAAGGAAAGCCACAGAGAAAGACAGTGGAGCAAGTTCAGTTGGTTTGAAAGACCCGCAGAGTGGGGAGACCCTCACTCAAGTCTCGGGATAAGCTGATGCCCCAATAATTCAAGAGAGACCGTTCTTGCTGCAAGCACACGAGGTTTATTTGAGGAACCAGTGCACTGGGGCCGAGCTCATGACCCTCGCAGGGGCAGAGGAGTTTGACTCCTAGTAGCTGCAGTTGGGGGCTTTTAAAAGGGAAAAACCGAATCGGGGAGTTAGGCAAACATTATAAAGGATGAGGAAGATAAATGATAGCTTATGTCTTAACAGGAAGGTTATCTCAAGCAAGCATTCTTTGGGCATTGTACAGTTAAACATTGAGCAGGAATGTGGTGAGCTAGTTTCTGGATCAGGGAGGGTTATCTTATCTTTTAAGTTTATCTTGAGGTCTCCAGTTTCTCAGGAGAGGGCAGAAGGGCAAGTCACTCTGTGATGGGCTAGTCACTAGGGGTCTAAAAATGTTGAGTTGGGATCTCTCATTTGAGCCTTCTGTTCTTAAACTTTAAAACCAGCAGGAAGTTGATTCTTGCCCCTCCCACTCCTAGCTTCAAAGGTTGGAAATGGTACCATTAAAACAGTAAGACTGTCTTCCTGAGTTATTCTACTACACCCAGTAGAGCCTTAGCAGGGCCAAAATATATCAGTCCAGGATACACAAACTGCAGCTCACGTAGAAGGAGGTCTCTCTTTGATGGCACTGAGGCTATTAGTAAGCCGGCTCTTTGGAACATGACTGATTTTTTAAAAGAAACAATCCATTTGAGAAAGTGAAAGCCAATTTGTGATCTCATTGAATACTAAGGAATGACCTCACATATCAATGTCATGAAATAAAACCAATCCCTTTAACATGTACTTCTCAAAACAATGAAATGTAGAAACCTCCTTGATATTTTTATCCTAGTTGCCCTGTCTTTTATTAGTAGTTTTTATTCTGTTATCATACAAGCTACATTTCTAATAGTTTAAACCTATGTGCAACCAGAGGGTCTATAGTCATTTCAAACAGTGTGCCAAATGTTTTCATGTTCCCCAGACTCTAGATCAAGAAATTTAGGAGCTTAGCATTGAACTTTTCATTGTTTCCCATCTGCTGGCACAGGACAAAGTGAGCTACTGGGTCACTGTAGCTTGATGGTAAATGGAGTGTTTCGTTTAGAAATATACACCAAATTTCGTATTTCATTGCTCTGTATGAACATGACACCATAATATTCTTAAATTGGAGGAGTCTAGGGGCTGGAGAGATGGCCCAGTGGTTAAGACCATTGACTCTTGTTTCTGAGGACCCAGGTTTGATTCCCAGAACACATAGGGTAGCTCACAACTGTCCATAATTCCAGCTCCAAGGGATCCAACTCGTCTTCTGACTTACAAGTGTAATACATGTTAAAAATATGGTACATGGAGGTAAAATACCCATACATATAAAATAAAAATTAAAAGAAAAGAATTAGAGTCTGGAGCTAACTAAATTATTAATATCTATATCTAAGGTAAGTTGGGCTTAATAGACTTTGGGGAACATCTCACCAAGAATTCCTAGGCATGTTCATGTTTTAAATACAACCACTAGTAGGAAATTATCTGATAGTTGATTAGCATCTGCTTGAAAACTGTTACGTTCATACAGGTATAAGTCAGCAGTAGAAGCCATCCAAGCATGCTTATTGTGGCTCAGTGACATTAGAGCCTGAGAACAACACAAAAGGACAGGAGCCCATTTCCAGTGTGCAGAAAAAAGAAGCCTTTGGTAGAGTGACACCTGCACAATACTGAAGACTGCAACAGTTTTTCCAGCACACCCTTCTCTCCCCTCCTCTCACTTCGTCCCACTAGTGATTGATGAAAAGTTTGAACTTGAAGCTACAGCTATGCAGCTCAGGGGTGGAATATACACTTAGCATGCATAAGGCTCAACCTAAAGTACTGCCAATAAGAAAAAACTGAAGTTGAATGGAAAGCAACTTTTCAGGTAGATTTTCAAAATGTTAAAGATGTACTTGTATGCCAACAAAAAGCATTCCTTAAAAAAACCCAGTAAGTTGCATGTTGTGGTATACACCTGTAATCCCAGCATTTGGGAGGAAGGAAAAGCAAGAGTTCCAGGTTATCCTTGGCTCCATAACTAGTTTGAGGCCAGCTTGGTATATATGAGAACCTGTCTCAAAAACAACTAAGCAAAAAGCAGTAAAGATTTGGACATAAAATGTTTAATAAAAGTATGAAAAGAGAGTATGGTCCATGGGTTGGGCTGAGTACTTTCCATAAATGTTAGGAAATGAGATCTGACTTGGCAACTTTTAGTCATTAGTCATTGACAAAACTCCACTGTGTTCCTGCCAGGTTTATTTTTGGTCCTTAAAGCAACCCAAGTTTCATGCTGAAGGCATCACACAAAGGAACAGTGATAAGACTTTTTCTTGAATTTTCCCTTTGAATGATTATAGATTCATAGGAAGTTGCAAAAACAACACACTCGGGTCCAGTGTAACCTGCACCTATTTTTCCCCAAGGGGATGTCTTACAAATAGATTAACATCAATACCAGGAAATTAATGTTGGTGCAATCTAAAGACTTAATATACTCCTTTCAAGTTTTTACATGTACTTATTTTATGTTTATGCATATGCAGAGATCAGCATGAGTGTATCCCCAAAAATTCCTGTAAACACCACCGTAGCCAAGACAGAATCGTTGTATCAACACACAAAAAAAATGCAGTGGCAACACGTTGTAGTTATATACCCTGTGCCATCCTACCATTTTCCAGAGCAAATGCTAATTTGTTCTCCATTTCTATAATTGTTTTGTTTTCAAGAATGTCTGTGTGGCCGGGTGGTGGTGGTGCATGCCTTTAATCCCAGCAGTCAGGAGGCAGAGACAGGTGGATCTCTGTGAGTTCGAGACCAGCCTGGTCTACAAGAGCTAGTCCCAGGGCAGCCTCCTAAGCCACAGAAAAACCCTGTCTCGAACCCCCCCCAAAAAAGTCTGGGTAAGGGTGTCAGATCCCCTAGAACTGGAGTTAATAAACAGTTGTGAGCTGCCATGTAGGTTCTGGGAATTGAACCCAGGTTCTCTGGAAGAGCATCCAGTGACCTAAACCTCTGAGTCATCTCTCCAGCCCAATTCCATTGTCTGTATGGCTGGCTCAATTCATTTTGTGTATACTGCACAGTTTCTTTACCCATCGATCTGAGGATGATTCTATATTACTGAGGTTGCTTCCATATGTTAGCTATTGAGAACAGTGCTGTAGTAAGGTATGCAAGCATCTCTTTGGTATGGTCACAGGTATACCCCGGAGTAGTATAGCTAGTCTGAATGGAAGAGACAGGCTCATAGGTAGTCTAGGATAGCCTGAAACTTCCATACAAGTATGATTTTAACCTTCTAATCCTTCTGCCCCCATCTCCTGAGGGCTGAGATTATAGGTGTGTACTACCTCTCTTAGTTTTATGCTATGCTGTGGTTGGAATCCAGAGTTTCCTGTAAGCTAGGCAAGCACTCAACCAACTGAGCTTAGTACATCTCCACCCACTTTTTACATTTTATGAAGGACCTCCATACTGACTGTTAGGTCTCAAACCCAGGACAGATGGTTAACTGAGGTGCATACCAAAGCAGGTGGTGAGCACTAGCTACTCCTAGCACCCCATAGTCTACCAGTTATAGGGCTTCCTGACTGAACGCTCCAGTTCAGATATTGGGCTAGGCTTCCCTCCCCCCAGCTCCTCTGGCCCCTGTATACCTCAGCCATCTTGGCTGTGCCTGCTTCTTAGTCAGGCCTCTCTTGGTTGAGGGCTCCTCTCTTCTCCTCCCTCGTCTCTTCATATGGTCCGGCTCAGTCTGGCCGTGTTCACTCTGGATTCTCCCAGATGTCCCTGCCTCTGCCAATGCTGTCCCTTTTATCTACAGTAAACTTTCCCCTCCGCCATACCTAGGAGCAGTCATGCCCTTCCTTTTTATTTCTTTTTTAAGGGTTTGTTTATTTTTATTTCATGAGTATTCGTGTTTTGCCTGCATGTATGTTGTGTGAGGGTGTTGGATCCTCTGGAACTGGAGTTAGACAGATGTGGGATGACATGTGGCTGCTGGGAATTGAACCTGGGTCCACCAGAAGAGCAGTCAGTGCTCTTAATAGCTGAGCCATCTCTCCAGTTTCCTACTTCTATGACTTCCACAGTGGTTGCACAAGTTTACACTGCTGCCAGCATCCTTCAGCCTCTTCACACGCGCCAGTGTTTCTTATTTGATTCCTTGACAACTGAGTGGAGAGGGAATCTCAGTGCCCTTTGAGGTGGTAGCTCTGGTGGCTAAGCAAACTGAGCACCTTCTGAAAAACGTCTTAGTCATTTGTACATCTTTTGAGTTCTGTCTCTTCACTTTGTTGACCTATTTATTTGCTAGATTGCTTGGTTTCTTCTTAATAGTTTTCTGTGTGTTCAATATGTTGTAGATATTAATTCTCTGTCCACAGTATAATTACATATTTTCCCATTCTATGCATGTATCAGAGGATAGCTATGAATGCAGCCTAACACAACATCATAAACTTACTTAAACTCTTCTGAGATTTTATTTGGCAGTTGTTATTGTAACTCAATTTTGCGGTTCTAGACCATGATGTTTTTAGATGAGAACATGATGTTGCAATGCAGAAAGTTTGGACATGCCTACTGGACTCTCTTTTGACTGGATTCATTCCTTGTTGTGTAGAAGCTTTCTAATTTCATGCAACCCCATTTTTCAGTTCTTGATTTTATTTCCTAAGCTATTGGAGTCACTTTTCCAGAAAGTCCTTGCATATAGCTATATCTTGAAATGTTCCCTCTTCTTTTTCCTCCAGCAGTTCCAGAATTTCAGGCCTCTAAGTCAAGCCTTTGATGCATCTTAAATTTATTTTTGTGCAGGTATTGATCAAATCGTATTCTTCTACATGCAGATATTCAGTTTCCCAGCACCATTGGGTTAAGAGGCTTTCTTTATTTTCTCCAATGTGTTTTCTACTCCTTCTGTCAAAAATCAGGCAACTGTCAGGTGGTGGTGGTGCACGCCTTTAATCCCAGCATGCAGGAGGCAGAGATAGGTGGATCTCTGTGAGTTTGAGGCCAGCCTGGTCTACAGAGTGAGTTCCAGGACAACCAAGGCTACACAGAGAAACCCTACTTTGAAAAACAAACAAACAAAAATCAGGCAGTGTGGGCTTATTCTTGATCCAATATTATATTCTATTGTTCTACATAGTTTCGCTTGTTGGCTTTTGTTTGGTGTGTGTGTCTGTGTGTGTGTGTGTGTGTGTGTGTGTGTGTACAATGTAG
Source organism: Mesocricetus auratus (assembly GCF_017639785.1). Classification (NCBI taxonomy): domain Eukaryota; kingdom Metazoa; phylum Chordata; class Mammalia; order Rodentia; family Cricetidae; genus Mesocricetus; species Mesocricetus auratus. Next base: position 2,588,927 of record NW_024429213.1, on the reverse strand, counting down.
TGTAACTTGAAATTAAGGCTGGTAATATTTTCAGTATTATTCTTTTTGCTTAACATTGCTTTGACTATTGAAGTATGTACATATTTTTATAGATAGAGATGCTCAATTCTTAGAAGTGAATGCCCAGGAAAACAATTGTTGGATTCTGAGCAAGTGTACTTTCAATTTTCTGAAAATACACCAAACTGTTACCTAGGGAGGCTGTCCACATTTACTTTCCTTCCAGTTATATATGGGCTCAGGTTACTTTGTTCCCTCACCAGCATTGGTATTGTGAGCATGCTGCAGCTGTCTTAAAGAGTAGATAGTGACGTCTCATTATAGTTTCCATTTGCATTTTTCTGATGGCTGATGATGTGGAACATGTTTTTAGGTCTCATTTGCTATCTATACCTCTCCTTTTTGGTGAAATGCTGGTCCAGATGTTTTGTCCATTTTCTTTTTTTAAATTTTTTTGCCCATTTTCTAATTAGATTCTTTAACTGATGTTGAATGCTACTTATATATTTTAGATACAAGTTCTTCATCAGATATATGGTTATAAGTATTTTCTCTCAGTGTCAATTTTGTCTTTTCATTATAAGATGTTTTGAAAAGTAAACATTTTTTTTTGTTTTTCGAGACAGGGTTTCTCTGTATTACTTTGGAGTCTGTCCTGGAACTTACTCTGTAGACCAGGCTGGCCTCGAACTCACAGAGATCCACCTGCCTCTGCCTCCCTAGTGCTGGGATTAAAGGTGTGTGCCACCAACGCCTGGCAAAAAGTAAACCTTATTTATTTATTGCAGTGCTGAAGACTAAACTCAGGGTCTCACACTCAAACTAAGAAAGTCATTTGCCACTGAATAGCAACCCAGCCCCAGAATGTCTTTTGTGTCCCTCAAATGTGTAAATCCTTCCTCCTACCTCCAGACCTCTTCTAACAGATCCTCAACCTAGCTTGTCCTTATTCATTCTTTATTTCCCTGTTCGCAGAGGCTTTGTTTGTTCGTTTGTTTGTTGGTTGAGACTGCCATGTGGGTGCCAGGGTCTGAACCCAGCTCTTCTACAAGAACCACAAGTGTTCATGACTTCTGAGCCATCTCTTTAGTCCCCTTATTGTTATTATTATTATTACTATTATTATTTATAAAACATTCAATTTGTTGCTCTTTGGGGGAATTTGGTACACCATCACTCTGGTACAACTGAGCTACTGACCAACTTAAGCTGGTTCATTTTCATGATGCTGCCAAGGGATGGATCAGCTCTTTCTGCACAGGTTTGAGAGAAGGTTTTTGAAAACTTTGCAAGTTCCATCTATGTAGTTACAAGCACTGTTCATTGTGATAACCTTTTCATCATTCATGCTTATTTTCCTAAGCAGGAACTGGTTTTGTTTTGTTTTAGCCTTGACAGTTTTTGGCTGGCTATATGAAATGCGTTCCTGGACATCTGCCCTTTAATTTGTTCAGTCCTTGGAAAGTTGTTGTTGTTGTTTTAAGTGCATGTGCAAGTGTATGTAAAGGCCAGAGGAAATCTTCAGGTGTCATCTTGAAAATGCTGTTTATTTCCTTTGAAAGGTAGTTTCTCATTGGACTGGAGCTCACCAATTAGGCTAGACTGGCTGGCCACTGAACTCCAGTCTGTCTCTGCTTCCTCAGCACTAGGATTATAAACCTCGTCTCACCACACCCAACATTATTACATGAGATTTAGGGACCAAATTCAGGTCTTCATATTTACAAGGCAAGGATTTTAGCATTGAACTAGTTTCTCAACTTCTAGTTCCTTCCTTTCCCATGTTTTAGAATAAACTTCTCTGTATCTATAAATATCATTGATAGAATTTGATGGGAATTTTGTGATCTTAGACATCAGTTAGATTAATAAATATATTTTTGTTTATTATTTTGAGATAGAATTTCTCTGTGTACCACAGGCTTGTCTTGAACTCTCAGGCTCCCTGTCTATATTTCGGCAGTGCTGTGATTACAGGCGAGCACCATCATACCCTGCTAACACTGAGTCTTTGAATCGACCAACACAGTACACCTCTATTGCTTTACCTCTTGCTTGGCTTCTATCAATGGTACTTACAGATTTCAGGACAATTGATTACAGCTACAGTTATTTAATTTACATTAACTTACTATAAATAACACAAATTTTAAAATTTGACTTTAACATGATCATTTCTAGTGTTGAGAAGCAAGAATTTTTTGTTTTGCTTTAAGGATCTTGTTTTTGTTTTTGTTTTCAAGACAGCATTTCTCTGTATTGCTCTGGAGCCTGTCCTGGAACTAACTCTGTAGACCAGGCTGGCCTCGAACTCATAGAGATCCACCTGCCTCTGCATCCCCAGTGCTGGGATTAAAGGCATGGGCCACCACTGCCCAACTTTTTTATATAATTTAGAAACAATTTTATTTTACATATCAATCCCAGTTCCCTCTCCCTTCCATCCCCCTATGCCCTCCAGCAACCCCCCATCCACTCCCCAGGGAGGATGAGGCCCTCTATGGGGATCATCAAAGTCTGTCACATCATTTGGGGCAGGGCGTAGGCCCTTTCCACTGTGTCTAGGCTGAGAGAGTATCCCTCCTTGGGGGAATGGGCTCCCAAAGTCCATTTACTTTATGGATAAATACTGGTTCCACTCCCAGAGGCCCCATAGACTGTCCAGGTGAAGCAAGAATTTTTAAAAATATTGATCTTATGGCTGGGGAAATAATTCAATGGATAAAGTGCCTGGTACTAAAACCTGTGTGATCCCCAGCACTCATGTAAGAATTGGGCACATGGCACATATCTGTAAACTCAGCACTATGACAGCAGAAACTGGAAGGTCCCAAAGGCCCACTGGCCAGCCAGTCTAGTTGAGATAGTGACATTCAATCCAGGAAGATGCCCTTTCTTAAACCATAAGGCAGAGGGACTGCAGAGACAGAGGGCTCTGCAGTTAAGAGCACCAGCTGTTCTTCCAGGGTATCACAGGTTCAATTCCTAGCACCTACATGACAACTCACAACCATCAATAACTCCGGGCCCAGGGGATCTGGTCTGTAGGTACTAGGCACCGATATGGTACACTGACATACATACAGGCAAAACACCCATAGACATAAAAACAAACACATAAATAGGTGGAGAGTGATAGAAGTAAACATCTAGTGTCAACTACTGGCCTCCACATGTGTGTTTACAACCAGTCACTTACATTACACACACACACACACACACACACACACACACACACACACACACACTCACACAGAGAGAGAGAGAGAGAGAGAGCTTATTTTGAAGACTTGCTAAATTCACTTATTTCACTGTTTAATACATTCACAGTATTTCTACATATATAATCATGTCACCTGCAAACAGGAGTGTATTTTCCTTACATGTACCTATGGTTTTCCTCTTTCTGTCCTCATTGCATTGGCTAGGACTGTGTACTGTGTTGAATAAGAACCTTGCTGGTCCAGTGGTTATCATCCAAGAGTGAAAAGTTGAAAAGCACAAACATCTTTTCTTCTTCTTGATTTTTTTCTTGTTTCTATTTATTTAAATTAGAAACAAGCTTGCTTGACGTGTCAGTCCAAGCTCCTCCTCTCTCCTCTCCTCCCTCAGCCATCCCCACCCCAACACCCCATCCAGTTCCCACTCGACTCTCCAGGGAGGGTGAGGCCCTTCATGGGGCATCTCCAAAATCTGTGATATCGTCCATGCAGAGTCTAGGCCCTCCCCCATGTGTCCAGGCTGAGGGAGTATCCCTCCATGTGGAATGGGCTCCCAAAGTCCAATCCGATACCAGGGATAAATACTGATCTAGTACCAGAGGCCTCCTCACTGACAACCACGTTCAGGGGGTTTGGATCAGTCCCATGCTGGCCTCTCAGCCATCAGTCTCGGGTTCATGAGCTCCCCCTTGTTCTGGTCAGCTGTTTCTGTGGGTTTTTCCAGCCTGGTCTTGACACCTTTGCTCATCACTCCTCCCTCTCTGCAACTGGGTTCCAGGAGTTCAGTTCAGTGTTTAGCTGTTGGTGTCTGCCTGTGCTTCCATCAGCCATTGGATGAAGGCTCTAGTATGGCATATAAGGTAGTCATCAATCTCATAATCAAGGAAGGGCATTTAAGGTAGTCTCTCCACTATTGCTTAGATTACCAGTTGGTGCCATCCTTGTAGATCTCTGGAAATCTCACTAGTGCCACATCTCTCCTCAAGCCTGTAATGACTTCCTCTATTATGGTATCTCTCATCCTGCTATCCTCTATCCTACCCCAGACTCAACTTTCCTGTGCCCCCATGTCCTCCTCTCCCCTCTTCTTCCCCTCACTTTACCCCAGCTCCTTGTCCCCTCTCCCCATACTCCCAGTCCACTCAGGGGATCCTGTCACATTCCCCTTCTCTGAGGTACCATGCATATCTCTCTTAATGTCCTCCCTGTTTCCCAGACTCTCTGGCTGTGTGATTCTGCTTCATGTATAAAATCCATATATGAGTGAGTACATACCATGTTTGTCTTTTTGTGACTGGGTTACCTCACTCAGAATGGTTTCTTCTAGTGCCACTCATTTGCCTGCAAATTTCAAGATTCCATTTTTTCCACATTGTGTAAATGTACCACATTTTCTCTATCCACTCTTCAGTTGTGGAGCATCTAGGTTGCTTCCAGGATCTAGCTATTACAAATAATGCTGCTATGAACATAGTGAAACAGATGTCATTGTTGTATGAATGGGCATCTTTGGATATATGCCTAAGAGTGGAATTGCTGGGTCTTGTGGTAGACTGATTCCCATTCTCCTGAGGAATCTCCATACTGATTTCCAAAGTGGCTGTACGAGTTGGCACTCCCACCAACAGTGGAGGAGTGTTCCCCTTTCTCCACATCCTCTCCAGCATAAACTGTCATTGGAGTTTTTTATTTTAGCCATTTTGACAGGAGTGAGATGGTATCTCAGAGTTGTTTTGATTTGCATTTCCCCAATGGCTAAGGATGCTAAGCACTTTCTTAAGTGTCTCTCAGCCATTTTATATTCCTCTATTAAGAATTCTCTGTTTAGTTCTGTAGCCCACTTTTTAATTGGATCCCTTGGTGTTTTGGAGACTTGCTTCTTGAGTTCTTTGTAATTTTTGGAGATTAGCCCTCTGCCAGATGTGGGGTTAGTGAATATCTTTTCCCATTCTGTGGGCTGCCTGTTTGTCTAGCTGACTGTGTCCTTTGCCTTACAGAAGCTTCTCAGGTTCAGGAGGTCCTATTTATTAACTGTCAATCTCAGTGTCTGTGCTACTGGTGTTATGTTCAGGAAGCTGTCTCCTGTACCAATTCGTTCAAGGGTACCTCCCATCTTCTCTTCTAAGAGTCTCAGTGTGGCTGCATTCATGTTGAGGTTTGTTCTTGATCTTAAGAAGTAAATGTTTAGACTTAATCAAAAAGAATGAGTCTACATGTGGGTTTATTCAAATGTTCTTTATCAAGTTGAGAAAGTTCTCTTTATACCTGGTTTGCTAAGTTTTTTTTAACATGGAAGGATGCTAAATGTTGTCAAAATCATTTTCTGTATCAACTGATCAGAAACAATCATGCATTTTTCTTCTTTAGTCTATTAATTTTATGTGGACTGATGATTGAATAATGGACCAGACTTGTATAGTCCAATTTTGTTTTGATTTATAAACCCATTTGTATTTTGTTGTTGGAAGATCTTTTTATCCTAGCACTAGGGAGGCAGAGGCTGGAGGATCTCTTGTGATTTCAAGAACAATCAGGATTACAGAGAGAAACCCTGTCTTGAACAAAAAAGAAAGAAAAGAAAAATCTCTGATAGATGTAGTTGTGTACAATTGTATTCTGAGCATGTGCTAATCTCAGCATGTGTAAGGTCATGTGTTCCAGGCCAGTCTAGGCTACATAGTAATTTCCAGGACAATCTGGAATACAGAATGGGTTACCTTGTTCAACCTCAATGTGAGGGCTTTTGCCTTATCTCATTGTGTCTTATTTTGTCATGTTTGGTTGTTGTCTCTTGGAAGTGTGCATGTATGTCTGTGTACTGCTTTCATGCCTGGTACCCACAAAGGCTGTTGGATCTCCTGAAACTAACATTACAGACAACTGTGAGCTGCTGTGTGGGTGCAGGAGACTGAACTTAGGTCCTCTGCAAGAGCAGTCAGCGCTCTTAACCACTGAGCCATCTCTCCAGCTGCACTGATCTTTGCTCATGTTCATGATGCCAAACTCTTTCCTACCTTGGGGCCTTTGTAGATCCTATGCAGTCTGTTTGAAATGAAGGGAAATGGAGGAGGTGGATCTGCAGCAGAGGGGGGTATGGGGGACCTGGGAGGAGTGGAGGAAGGGGAAACTTGTCAGGATGTATTGTATGAGAGAAAAATCTATTTTCAATAAAAAAGACACCCTGTTTCAAAGAGCAACATAAAAATGCAAAAATAATTCCATGCAAGTTCTTAAGAGCTACTAACTGGCAGTTTTCACAATGTCTGGCTGGCTTTAGTATCTGGGTAAAACTGGTCTATAATTTTACAGAAACCATTGTATCATATTGATGTCAATTCTACTTTGAACAATTTGGTAGAATTATCCATTGAAACTATATGGGCCAGGAAATTTCCTTTGAATGAGTCTTAACTATTAACTCCAGATTTTTAGTATTATGAAAATTTTCAGATCGTCCACTTCATACTGGTAGAGTTACAGTAGTTTTGTGCTTTCAAGGAATTGGTGCATTTTACCCAGGTTATCAAGTATTGAAAACATTTATAAGATGATTATTGGTATTTTTAGGGCTTACTTCTGCTGTTTTTCAAACTGAATTTGTTTATCTGTCATTTTCTGGTTTCCCCTTTCTGCCTTTTCTTATTTGAATTTTTTCAAAACTTCACTTTAATTTTTCTGCAGTATTTCTGAGCAGACATCTATGTATTTCAGTGGTTCCTACGGCTTGAACATATGCAACTCATCCCAGCCTACTTGAGTCAACTATTTGCTCTATCTGGATAAGTACATAAAACCAATCTGCATTGGGGTCTCTTTAACTTGTTCCCTTTCTATGATTCTGTTAAATATTTTCTCCGTATATATTGAAAGCAAAATCGTTCGATGTAAATTTGCCTTAAAATCAAATATAATTTTTGATCTGGGGAAGATGGCTCCTCAGAAAAGAGTACTTGTTGCACAGAGTGGATGGGTGGGGTTGGATGGGAGTGGGGAGGGGATGGGAGATGGGGGAGGCAGCGTGAAGAGAGGAGGTAGGGGAAATTGTGGTTGGTATGTAAAATAAATGAAAATTTCTAACAAAAATAAAAAGAACCCGTGTGCAGCCAGGCAGTGGTGGTGCCCCCTTTAACCCGAGCACTTGGGAAGCAGCGGCAGGAGATCCTGAGTTTAAGGCAAGCCTGGTCTACAGAGTGAGTACCAGGACTGTCAAGACTACACAGAAAAACCCTGTCTTGACAAAACAAAGCCAACCAACCAACCAAACAAACAAAAAATGAACCTGAGTGTAGATACACAGAACCCATATAAAAAGTGGGGCATGGGCTTGTATATCCACAACCCCAGTGCTTTAGAGACAGGAGAATGGCTGGAGTTTGCTGATTGCCAGCCTAGCTCCAGGTTCAGGGCCCTATCTCAAAGGAATAAGGTGGAGAATAATAGAGCAGGACACCCAACGTCCTCTTTTTTCCCTTTTCCATTCATGAGCATGCATAGCCTCCCACGTGTGGGTGTGTGCAGACACACACACACACACACACACACACACACACACACACAGTAAATATACTTTTTAAAACATGAGAAGAGTCCATTTGCTTACTTGTATTTTTCTTACTCTGTTCTGTTTGTGGCATGTGCTACTCTTCCTTTATTACTTGCTTTCAGTTGGAAAATTTCCTTTAGCTGTTATTGTACAACAACCAACTTTACATTATTGCAACATCTTCCTGAAGGTTATCATTATGGAATACAGAAATTTGAGTTGTCTGTTACTTTCCAACACTGAAAATATGTGACACTTACTTCAAAACTCCATGCTTTCTGGTATGAAATCCATTACATTGTCTCATAAAATGTCATTTCTCTCCACTTTCTTTCAGGACTTTTCTTAATTTGATTAATCAATTAACCTAATTAAATTATTGAAACAGAGTTTGTCTATCCCAGGATAACTTCAAAGTGCTGAAATTGTAGGTGTGAACCACCATGCCTAGCTAGAATTTACTTTTCTGAAACTTGATTGTGCTGTGTTTGGGGGTAGTTTTCTTTGGGTCCTCCTTTATTAACATTCTCAGACCTTATTGAATCTGTGGATTTATGTCTTTTGTCAAATCTATGGAAATTTCAACCTTACTTCTTCAAGTACTCTTTCAACCTCCTACTGGAACTCTCATGGCATGAAGTTAGATCAGTTAGTTATTATAGTACACCAGTCTTTGCAAGTCTATTCATCTTTTTTGTTGCTTCATTTTGTTTTGAGTCAGGTTCTCTCCATGTAGCCCTGTGTGACATTGATGTTCACTATGTAGACCAGGTCGACTGCAAACTCAGAAATCTGCCTGCCTCTGTCTCCAAGTGTTAGGATCACCACACCTGGCCCTCTGTTCATCTTTTTTGTTCCCCACTGTTTTCTTTTGCTTGCATTGAGTGATCTGTTGTTTCGTTTCCAAATTCAATAATTCTTTTTAAAAAAATTTCTTTAATCATTATGTATACAGTAAATGCCAGCACACCAGAAGAGGGCACCAGGTCTCATTACAGACAGTTGTGAGCTGCCATGTGATTGCTGGGAATTGAACTCGGGACCTGTGGAACAGTAGCCGGTGCTCTTAACCTCTGAATCATCTCTCCAGGCTCAGTAACTCAGTAACTGCATGTATGTATGGGCAACACCTGGTGCCCACTGAGGCCAGAAGAGAGCATTGGTTAATTCTGGAACTTGAATTACAGGTGGATTTTTTTGTGTTTTTTTTCAAGACAGGGTATTTCTGAAGCTTTGGAGCCTGTCCTGGAATTCTCTGTAGACCAGGCTGGTCTTGAACTCACAGAGATCCACCTGAGTGCACCACCACCAACCGTCACCAGGTGGTTTTGAATCACCATGTAGATTGGGAACCAAACTTTAGTCCTCTACAAGTGCTCTGTACCACCAAAGCTATATCTCCTGCCTCAGGATTTGGTAATTCTCTATGCAGTCAGCATGTTTTGCAGTCCATCCCACCCAGAGAGGGTTTTTTTGTTATTGTATTTTACAGATCTAAAATTTCCAGCTGGTTGTCAGGTATGATTGCACAAACCTGTAATTCCAGCAGTACTCCTGAAGTCTAAGGCAGGAGGATCACCAAGTCAAGGCTAACCTAAGTCACATAGTAAGACCTTCTCTCAACACTTTTGTTTTCCATTTGTTTCCTTAAAAATGTATTTCTTTGATGAACGTTTATCATTTTTATTTCAATTGTGTTTGTAATTGCTAGTTGAAGCAGTTTAATGATAAATGCCTGTATCCAACAGGCTTCTCTAGAGGAACAGAACCCATAGAATGAATATATATTAAAAGATTTATTAGATTTTATTATTCTGTATGGTCTGAGTCATCTAACAATGGCTATCTTCACACTAGAGAAGTTGAGAACACAGTAGCTTCTTTGATCATGAGGCAGAATGCCTCAGTAGTCCCAATCTAGTGCTGAAGGTAGGGGAAGTTTCTAGAGAACAGCTTGTCTTCACTCCATGTTGGAATCCTGAAGAGGTTGGGTTCTGGTATTAGCAATGCACTTAGAAGAAGTAGCAGCAGAGCCGAGTGGTGTTGGCGCACGCCTTTAATCCCAGCACTCGGGAGGCAGAGGCAGGCGGATCTCTGTGAGTTCGAGGCCCGGCTGGACCAACAGCCTCCAAAACAATACAGAGAAACCCTGTCTCATAAAAACCAAAAAAAAGCAGTAGCAGCAGTGTAGTGTAGATGAAATTGCTGGCAAGAATGGCATGAAGGCAAAAACTTTTTTTCTCAGGCTTGCTTTTTATCTGGGCTGCTACCAGAATGTCCCACCCACATTTAGAGTAGAAATTCCACTTCAAATAACCTAATTATAAAAATCCTTCACAGATGTGACCAACAGCTTGCCTTTTAGTTGACTCCAGATCCAGGTCAAGCAGACCTCAAAGATTAGCCATAATGCCGCTTTAAGATTATTTCTGGTTATTTTAATAATAGTGTTGTGTCAGTATTGCAATGTCAAGTGTTCTTTCTCATTCAGGGTGGAATTTTCTTGGTTCTTTGTTTGAAAAGTGAGTGCTCTTTTCATCATGTTTTGCACACTTAGGGCATTATGTTCTTTATCTCTGAATCTTGTTTCAATCATTCTAGTAAGCCTCCGCTAGCAGCACACTGGCACCTTCTTGGTTACAGCTAGGATGGGGTTGCTGACTAGTGTTTTTATATTTTACTTAACTTTTTACACATATTACTCTCAGTTCCCTTTCCCTCCCCTCCTCCCCCGGCCCCCATTCCTCCCAACCCTCTATCCCACTCCATCTCCCTTCTGCTCCCCAGGGAGGGTAAGGCCTTCCGTGAGAGATTTTCAGACTTTGTCATATAATCCTGGTCCTCCCCCCATGTGTCCAGGCTGAGAGCATCCCTCCATAGATCAGTATTTATTCCTGGCTGACTAGTTTTATGTCAACTTGACACAAGCTAGAGTTATCTGAAAGGAGGTGTCTTAGCTGCTGAAACGACACACCATAACTAAAACAACTTGGGGAGGAAACAGATCAAAGGTGGGTCTTCTCATTTCAAATGATTTAATTAAGAAAAATCCCTCACAGGTGTACCCAGATGCTTAGGTTGTAGTTAATTCCAGATGTAGTCAAGTTGACAACCAAGAATAATTGTCACAATTATTATCACCACACCCATCTTGAACTGGTTATTTATTATTTACCTGTATTTTACATGTATAGGTGTTTTGCTTGCATATCTGTCTGTGCACCACAAGCATACAGTGCCCTCAGAGGCCAGAAATGTGCATCAAATTTTTCAGCTGCCACATGGGTTCTGGGAGCTGAACCCAGGTGTTCCAAAAGAAGAAGTGCTACCCCTGCAAGTTTTAGATTTTTAAAACTACATTTTGATTGTATGTTGTGAACACTGTGGGTGGGGGCATGTGCATGCCACAGGGAATGTGTGCAAGAAGGTCCCAGGATCAAAGTCATGCTTGGCACTGGGACATCTGACCAGCTCTTTTCTTCTTTTTTTTAAATTAATTTTTATTTAAATTAAAAAACAATCTTATTTTACATGCCAATCCCAGTTCTCTCTCCCTTCCGTCCTCCCATTCCCCCCACCAACTCTCTCATCCATTCCTCAGGGAGGGTGAGGCCTTCCATGGGGGATCATCAAAATCTGTCAAGTCATGTGAGGCAGGGCCTAGGCCCTCCCCTGTGTATCTAGGCTGAGAGAGTATCCCTCCATGGGGAATGGACTCACAAGACCCATTCGTGCACTACAGATAAATCTGGCCGGCTCTTAATATGATCTTTTATTGTACATTTCTAATAATTTTGGAAGGTCTTCCTCTACAAACTCCTTACCAGTAATTTTGGGTTTTGTTTGTATGTTTTGTTTTGAGACAGCTCTCCCTGTTTTGTAGCCCTGGATGTCCTGGAACACATTATATAGAACAGGCTGACCTTGAACTCAAGAGATTCACCTGCCTCTTCTTCAAGAGTGCTGGGATTAAAGTCATGTACCCATGCCAAGCATCAGTAGTTCTACTAAACTGATGGACAACTTTACCACATTAGAAAAATGCTAAATTTCATACACATCTAATATCAGAATGATGGCCCCCAAATCAAGAAGCTGGTGGCAAGATCAGACATGTTCAGGGGGGTGGTAGACAGTTGACAAATGTGACCTTATGAAACTAGAAAGCTTCCGTACAGCAAAAATATTAAGTGAAGAGGCAGCCTACACAATGAAAAAAAATATTTACTAGCTATACATCTGATAGTGTCGTTAGTATCTAGAATATATAAGAACAAATGAATGACAACAAATGCTGGCATGAATTGGGAAAGAGGGAACATTTATTCACTGTTGGAAGGAGTATAAACTAGTATGGCTTCATAGAAATCAGTGTGTAGGTTCCTCAAAAAAATTAGAAATAGATCTACAACATGATCCAGCAATACTACTCCTGGGCATATTTTCTTTTTAAATTTATTTTTAAGTTTAAATTTAGATTAGAAACAAGGTTGTTTCACAAGTCAGTTCCAGGACCCCCTTCCTTTCCCTCCCCTCCTCCCGTGCCCTCCCCCAGCCCCCCCATTATCCCCTCATTTCCCCAGGGAAGGTGAGGCCCTCCATGGGGGTGTCCATAGTCTGTCATTTCATCCAGAGCAGGGCCTAGACCCTCCCCCAAGAGTTCAGGGTGAGAGTGCATCTCACATTGTTGGATGGGAGTCCAAAGTCCGTGTGTATACTCGGGATGAGTACTGATCTACTGCCCAACGCTCAATAAATTACCCATGCCTCCTCACTGACACCCACATTCAGGGGGTCTTGATCAGTCCCATGCTGGATTCCCAGGCTGATTCCTGGGCATATTTTCAAAGGACTCTATCTTATTACAGAGACACTTAGTCATCTATGTTCATTACTACTTTACCCATAATAGCCAGCAATGGGAACAGCCTAGGCGTCCATTAACAGATGAATGGAATGTATAATGAAAGAGTGATTCATAAACACAATGGGATACTAATCAGCTCCGAAGATAAATTAGAGCATTTGCTGGTAAATGGATGGAGCTGGAAATAATGATTATGAGTGAGGTAACCCAGACTCAGAAAAGTAAATGTCATATGATCTCTCTAATGTATGGATGCTAGATTTGAATCTCTAGATAAAAGTGTTTAAAGTGGAGTACCCATGGATGGCAGAAACTGTTAAAGGCTATGAGGGTGATTTAAAGTAAAGTGGAGATAGTACATAAGTATGAAGGGGGAAAGGGTATAATGAAAGAGTTAAATGGGGTGGAAGATGGGAAGGAAGAGTAGATGAGGGAGCATAAGGAAGGATCACTAACACTAAAGACCTTTGAAAGAGTGATATGGAAATTACTACTGTGCAAGCTTCCTGAAACATATCTACAAACATATATAAAAGAGGTTTAGAGTTACCTTGTTTATCTAAAGGTGTAACTACAATCCCAGCTCCTCCCCCATCTTCCCAGCATGCCCCAGAAAGCTCTTTTCTTTCTCCACTCCCCTTCTATTGAAAAGAGATTCTTGGCTCATACAATATATCCTGATTATAGCTTCCCCTCCCTCTGCTCTTCCAAGTCCCCCCATCCACTCCTTTTCTGTCTCTCATTAGAAAAAAACAGGCTTCTAGGAGATAACCAATCAAAAAATAAAATATAACAAAATAAAGCAAATACCATCACATCCAAGTGGAACAAGGCAAACCAACAGAAGGAAAAGAGTTCAAGAGAAGGCACAAAAATCAGAGACCCACTTGTTCACCCACTCAGGGTTCCCACAAAAATAATAAGCTGAAAGCTGTAATACATATGCAGAGGACCTGGTGCAAACCCATGCAGGCCCTGTGCATGCTGCTCCAATCTCTGTGAGCTCAAAGAACTTTGCCCATGTTTATTTAGAGGGCCTTGTTCCCCTAGTGTCCTCTACTCTTTCCACCTTTACTTCTGCAAGGTTCTCTGAGCTCTGAGGGGAGGGATTTGATGGAGACTTCCCATTTGGAGCTCTGTGTTCCAAGGTCTGTCTGTCTCTCTATCCTCTCTCTCTCTCTCTCTCTCTCTCTCTCTCTCTCTCTCTCTCTCTCTCTCTCTCTCTCTCTCTCCCTCTCCCCTCTGTCTCTCTGTCTCTGTCTCTCTCTGTCTCTCTGTCTCTGTCTCTCTCTCTCTCTGTGTGTGTGTGTGTGTGTGTGTGTGTGTGTGTGTGTATAAAATGTCTGGCTGTGGGTCTCTGTATCTGTTCCCATATGTTGCACTAGGAAGTTTCTCTGATGATGGCTGAACAAGGCACTTATCTGTTAGATAGTAGAATATCATTAGGAGTCATTTTGTCAAATTTTTTAAAGACAAGTAATACTTGGTTTTGCCCTAAGTGTCTGGGATATCTAGTTTCTGCTCATTATCCATCTATTAGACGTGTAGTTGGTAAAAATATTTTCCCATTCTGTAGGCTGCTGTTTTGTCTGAATGACTGTGTCCTTTTCCTTACAGAAGCTTCTCAGTTTCATGAGGTCCCATTTGTTAATTGTTGTTCTTAGTGCCTATGATGTCAGTGTTCTGTTCAAGAAGTTGTCTTCTGTGCCAAAGTGTTCAAGGCTATTGCCCATTTTCTCTTCTATAAGGTTCAGTGTATCTGGTTTTATGTTGAGGTCTTTGATCCACTTGGAGTTGAGTTTTGTGCAGGGTGATCAATATGGATCTATTTGCATTATTCTACATTCTGACATCCATTTAGACCCATACCATTTGTTGAAGATGCTTTTTCCAGTATGTGTTTCTGGCTTCTTTATAAAAATCAGGTGTCCATAGGTGTGTGGATTTATGTCTGGGTCTTCAATTCTGTTTCATTGATCAACATGTCTGTTTTTGTGCCAATACCATGCTGTTTTATTATCATCGTTCAAAAGTACAATTTGAAATCAGAGATAGTAATACTTCTCACAGTTCTATTATTATTCAGGCTAGTGTTAGGTATCCTGGTTTTCTTGTGTTTTCATATGACGCTGAAAACTGTGAAGAACTGCATTGGAATTGTGAAAAGGATTGCATTGAATCTGAGACTGATTTTGGTAGGATGGCCATTTTTTTACTGTATTAATCCTATTGATTAATTGAGCATGGGCAATCTTTCCAACATCTGATATCTTAATCAATTTCTTTCTTCAATGAACAAAGTTTTATCATACAAATCTTTCACTTACTTCATTAGATGTTATATATTATGTGAGACTAGTGTGAAAGGTCTTGTTTCCCTGGTTTCTTTCTCAGTCTATATTTGTATATAGGAGTTATGTCATTTATCATTGTATATAGGAGGGCCACTTATTTTTGTGAGTCAATTTTGTATGGAGCTACTTTATAACAGTTGCAGTGGTCATGGTGTCTTTTCACAGCAATAGACATCCTAAATAAGACAAATAGATATACAAAGAGTGAATAACATTGTCTCATTCTTGATTTTAATGCAACTGTTTTGAGTTTCTCTCCATTTAATTTGATGTTGGCTGTTGGCTTGCTGTAATTTGCCTTTATTATGTTTAGGTATGCCCCTTGTATCCCTGGTCTTTCCAGGATTTTTTTCATGAAGAGGTGTGGGATTTTGTCAAAGGCTTTTTCAGCATCTGAGATGATCATGTGGTTTTTTTCTATCAGTTTATTTATATGGTGGATTACTGTGTCAAATAGGTTTTCAGATATTTGAACCATCTCTGGAAAGAAGCCTACTTGATCATGATTGATTGTGGTGATATTTTGTTTATGATCTAACAAATAAAGCTTGCCTGAAGATTACTGTGCAAAGCTAACCACACAAGTTAGACACAGAGGCAGGCAATGGAGCACTCGGGAGATGGAGGCAGATGGATCTCTCTGAGTTCAAGGCCACCCTGGGCTACATGAGAGTGAATCAGTCTAAAGAGAAACAGAGCCCACACCTATGATCCCAGCACTTGGGATGACATGCCTGATGAAAGGATTAACCAGAGAGACGAATATAAGACAGGAGCTCAGTGCAGTCTCTGAGTCTGAGGTTTGGGGGAGACATATACAGTCAGATTCAATTTGAGGATTAGTGGAGACAGGATCGCCCTTTCAATATGAGGTAGAGGTAAGAGCTTGTGGCTGGCCACTTTGCTTCTCTGATCTTCAGCTTGAACCCTAAAATCTGTCTCTGGGTTTTTATTATTTGTGCTACAGTGTTGGTGGCGGCGGTTGTGGGGTATGTGTATTTGTGTGTTTCCCAAGTTTTCATTTAGCTGGTGTGGGGTTATTCCCTGTGTTTTCTTGGGTGTAGTTAATCTCTTTAGGTTAGAATTTTCCTTCTAGCCCCTTCTGTAGGGCTGTATTTTTAGATAGATATTGCTTACATCTGACTTTATCATGGAATATCTTGTCTCCATTTGTAGTAGTTAAAAGTTTTGCTGGGTAAAGTGGGTTTGCATCTGTGGTCTCTTAGAGTCTGCAGCACAGCTCTCCA
Organism: Mesocricetus auratus; assembly: GCF_017639785.1. Taxonomy (NCBI): domain Eukaryota; kingdom Metazoa; phylum Chordata; class Mammalia; order Rodentia; family Cricetidae; genus Mesocricetus; species Mesocricetus auratus. Next base: position 2,572,695 of record NW_024429213.1, on the reverse strand, counting down.
GGCCCTTCTGTTCTGGCTTTTAGAATCTCCACTGAGAAGAGAGAAAACAGTTGTAATTCTAATAGGTCTGCCTTTATATGTTACTTGATGTTTCCCACATAACTTATAATATTCCTTCTTCACTCTGTACATTTAGTATTTTTGATTATGTGCCAAGGGGGCTTTCATTTGTGATCCAAATTGCTCTGTATGCTTCTTGTACCTTGATAGATACCTCCTTCTTTGGGTTAGGGAAATTTTCTAAGAGTCTGTTGAAAATATTTCCTGTGTCTTTGGCCCATGTTTCTTCTTCTTCCTCTGTTACTATTACTGGATTTGGACCTTTCATAGTATCCCATATTTCCTGGATCTTTTGAGCCAGGAGTTTTAGATTTAACACTTTATAACTGATTTATCTATTTCTTCTATCCTATCTCCAACATCTGAGATTCTGTCTTCTGTCTCCTGTATTCTGTTGGTGAAGCTTGCCTTTGTGGTTCCTGTTCAAGTTCCTAAATGTTTCCCTTCTGTATGTTCCTCAGTTTGGGTTTCTTCTATTGATTCTATTTCCACTTTCAGGTCTTGAACTGTTTTATTCATTTCCTTCCACAAGGAGAGTTCACAATAGATGTGCTACAGAGCCTGGGATGAGAGTGGGTATTGAACTTGGAGGATGAGAGAGAGAAGTGCTAATCTGTAGTTCACCTACCTGCTTCCCTGGCAGGAATGGCCTGTGTGTTTCCAGAGAATCCCTGCTGGAGTTAGGGAGCTGGGATAAAGCAATGAGTTGGGGGAAGATCTGTGGAATCCCCTGGAAATGGGAGCAGCTAGGGAAGGGAGGTTGCAGCAAGTGTTCTGCTGCAGATGTGGGAATTAAACTGCAGAGTGGATTTGGAGGAGCAGAGGGAGAGGTGAAGATCTGCAGTTAGCCTACCTGCTTCCCTGGACAGAGTGGCAGAAAGCTCCTTTCAAGGGGCATCCCACCTTGGTGGCTGTATAAACACAGCAGTATTTGCAAAGGAGCCTGTGTTATCTTCTTTTCACCCTCATTGAACACTTCGAGTTACATTTTCTCCTTGTCTCTTTCACAAAGCAGAAATAATAGGCACTCACATTTTCAATACTCGATTAACATAACTTGGATAAAGAAAGCTGTAGTTTAAATCACCAGGGTTCAACAGACTGGATTTCTGTGAAGGTCAAACATCTTTTGTTTTTTCCCTTCCAGGTCAGTGGCCACAAACAGGTGAGCTCAGCATGCTGCACCAACAGTGGAGAGGCTGTACGGTGGAAGCAATCTATCACACAGTCAGAGACTGGGACAGATTTGGTACCAACTGCTGTGAAAATCTGCTGGTCAGGAACATCACAAGCTGTTAAGTAATGACAGACACATTGGCTGAGATGAAGTTTCCAGAAAGGAAGTGACAGTGCAATGTGATTATTTATGGCCATAAAATAGGAAAAGCTTTGGTTCCCAAGCTGAACTTGGCTCTGCTTGAGACATTTCAACAAGGCATCCTCACAACAAAGAAATGGGATCTGGTTCCATTTCACATCAGCAGATGTCTGGACAAAGTCATCAACGTGAACAAGGGCCAAGTGCAGTTGTGTCTATCTTGATTAAATTACTTTATATTAAATAAAAGATCTGGGTGGTATTGTTTCCAAAAGAATTACCCATCTAGATTTCCTTAAGAGCCCTCCTCCTGTCGAACCATTTTTTTAAAAAGTCAGTTTTCCTGGGGGCAGGAGAGCTGTAATAAATGGAAACATTTTTTGCTTTCAAATTGTTGTAGTTAGTGGCTTTGTAACTGTGCAGTCAAATGATTCTAGCATCATGCTAATGATCAGAGTTTTGTTTTGTTTTGTTTTGTTTTGCTAAGCAGATTCCGGGAAATGGTTCAATTGCATGAATTCACTAAAGGTAGTCTATATAAAAGGAATTTAAGAACCATGAAGGAAACTGTCTATAGGGTTCAGGAATTTTCTTTTGTTGTATTTTACCTGTTTGGGTGTTTTGTCTGCATGTATGTCTGTGTACCATGTGTGTACCTGGTTCCCATGGAGGTCAGAAGAGGAAATCAGATCCGCTGGAACAGGAGTTACAAATGGTTGTGAGCTGGCATATGAGGACTGAGAATCAAACCCCAGCCCTCTGGCAGTGCTCTTAACTACTGAGTCATCTCTATGCAGTCATTCTGTAGGGAACTATTAAATTACAATGTCAAGTTTACATCCTTCAGTCTCACAGGTTCATGTTGCCAACTCCTGGTGATGTATTCTTTAAGGTTCTACACTCAAAACTTGTGAGAGTCCTGGGGGCAGGAGGAACCCCAGGCTGAGGCCAAGTTTAAACTGTTTCTTCTAATTCTAAAAATCTCAAAAAGATGTTACCATGGATTTTACAGACCCCAGTGTCAACATGTCTGTGCAGCTGAAGCTAGTTTCAAACTTGCACCTGCCTACTAAGTGTTGGGTTCCAGGTGTATACTAGTATTTCCAATTGGCATCCTATTCTTCTTTCCCCCTAAAGCTTTATGTAGATGTGTGTTTACCTGTGTGAGATTATGTGCACCAAGTTCATGAAGTACTGGCAGAAGCCAGAAGAGGGCATTGAATCCCCTGGAACTGGAGTTATAGGTGGTTCTAAGCTGGCCTGATTCTGAGAACTGATTCCTGGTCTTCTACAAAAGCAGCGTATGTGCTTTTAACCAATGAGTAATCCCTCTGGCCTCTGCGATACCCTATCCTAAAGTTGAAAATTTTAAAGTATCTAAATTAAGGATTGGCAAGGGTTTTCTTAGTAAAAGGTCAGACAGTAAATAGTTCAGGCTTTATGTGCCACAGAATCTCCATCACACCTCCTCAGCTCTGTCACTGTAGCATACAGAAACTCCAGATAGCATGCCAAGCAATTAGTGTAATGGATGCCAATAAAACTTCATTTACAAACACAGGCTGCAGGCTAGATTTGCTAAGGGGCCAAGGATATCTTGCCAACTATAGTTTGAACAAATTCCCCTGGAGAGAAACAGTTCTAAAAAAAAGAAGTAAGTTCTCAGTGAGCAAACGAAACATGCTGTAAATAAGATCACACTGGATACACATACCAGAGCGGACTCTGAAAAAAAACACCATTATCCCAGCCAGTTAATCTTTTTATTTTGAGTTTTGTAAAAAAAAAAAAAAAAGCTTTGAGAAAAACATGTTAAATATTAGTAAAGGACAGGAAACCACGAGGCTAGCTTTACAATAGCAATCTAAACAGCTACCCAAAGGCGAACATTAAGTAAAAGGTGAGGGAGGGGGAAGACGGGGGAGGAGGGGGGCGCACTTTAGGGTTCCTACTGCTGTTTTCCTTATTGCACATAAAGGTTGAAGATAATTCCAAGTCTTTAATTTTCACAGTTAAAACACATTTTGATGTCTTTTCTATAAAATTCTCCCCAAATATACTGTTGGCTCTCTATAAAATGGTCACCAGAAAGTCCCAACATTGCATGTTAAATTCTCCCTATTCTGCTTCAAAACTTGCTTTCCAGGTAGTCAGTGAATCTTCATGGTCTTCACATTTCATTATCTTAGTGGGAATAGTAAAACATGCCAAAAGAAGGATCAAGTGGATCATGTTAAAAAAGAAAAAAAAACCTAGGAAGAAATGACCCTACTGTGAGGTTATACTTTAAATAAGTGCTTTCAGTACTAACTTTTACATCCACACATTGAATACCCATAAAACTTGAAAGCATCGTCTGTTCCTCCAAGGCTTGCAAGTAGAACCGTCATAACTTAAGCAGCCCCAAACTCCCTGCAGGTACCTAGCCATGATCACCAGGATGTCACTTTCTGAAGGTGCTTTCAACAGTGAACCTGCAATGCTTTGTGCTATTCGCTTCTTTTTCAGTCAGTTTCTTCAGCATATACAGCGAGACAAATTTTCCATTGGCCAAAAGTTGAAGGCTGACCAGGACCTTAAGACATTCTCTTCTGCCCTTTTAATGGTGGTGTGAGAAGATGATGGCCTGTGCTGTGTGTTTTCACACCCACTTTAGGCCATTTCAAAAAGCAGCACAACAGAGAGACCCTCCTTTTAGTGCTCCCCAAGGCTTCAGTGGCCACAGTTATAACATACCCTGCTTAAGAAAATAAAATGAACATTACAAACTTTAATTTTGCTCTTTATAATTTTCCAGCACTTGGTGATAATTTGACAAATGTTTATGAAAGCAGGAAAAAGTTTGTCTTTAGGTCCTGTTTTGAAAGAATTGTCAAGGAATGCTTTTTTGGTTTGACATCAGCACACTCATTCCTATGATACTTCTCTACAGATTGTTCAAACTAGGTTTTGAAAGGGGTATGGTCATTTTAGGTATCAAACAGGTAAAAGCAGCATTCAGATATGTTGTTTCTAAAGTAAACTCTTGGCCACTAGGTTCATTCAACTTACTGCCTCAGAACACAGAAGCTGATGCCAGCAAACCAGTCTCCCTTAAAAAACAAGAGAAGACTTCAACTTAACACACAGGAGAGGGTCTGCCCCAACTTAAGAGTCAGCAAGCTGCCACCCCAGCAACCCTCCCTGCAGATGACATTTTAGATGGATGCTGACATCAGCTCTGGGCTACTTTTAGTTCTCTTAGATCTCATACGGGAATGAGGAAGTTACAGTGGATGGTCTGCATCTCTGATGATTTGCTCCATTGTCCTCTGATCTCAGTGGTGTTCCTGCTCGGGGAACCAATGGTTCGCACTGAGTATCTGACATGATTACATTCACTTCTACTGGAGACAAGGAAGGGAAATACTGTGGAGGAGCAATGTGAAGTAGACATTTGTTTTCGAAGGAACTGGTCTTTGCTATAAATGGAATTGCTCACATAAAATGAGATAACTTTTTCTTTTCTCTCAAAAGAGACATTATTTTTCTATGGAATCACAAGGCATTTGGAGATCTCGAGGATTCAACCCAGGGTGCTCCTTACTGTTTGCCTGATGAGACATTTGGTAACATAGCATGATTTGTTTGGGTGCAAGGCATCATTATCACTCTACCCTAGATGATTGGAGTTGGTATGGTCTTTCTATGGTGTTGCTAGGAAGAAACACAACCTTCTTTAAGAGCCAGAATACCTTTTCCAGGAAAGCTTAGGCTTCCTAGGTAGTTCCTAGGAGCATTATGAAAAGGAATGAGTGGGTTTGATCTTATCTCAGAGCTGTACCACTGCTGACTTGTGTCAACAGAGTGAACACAACCTTCCCTATGCTGCTGACAGTAATGGCTCTACCCTTACTCCATTGAAAAAGGCATGTGGACTAACAAGACAAAGTTTGACCACCAAAAGGGACTATTAATTTAATTCCACATTGAGCTGAAAGGACAACTTCCCAGAAGCCTTTGTGTTGGACTACTCAGCAGCTCAGACAAAAGCTCCCTCCCCCACCCACAAGTAGGAATAAAGATGACTTAAGTTTGAAATTCTTCTATGCATATCCTCAAGTCACCCTCCTCTCTCCTTCAAGTCTCTATTTTCATATGGGAGACAACCTTAAATTCTGCAAAATGAGCATGAAAGTTTTATGGTGGCCTAGTCTGCATTTGTAATCAGTTTTCTTTTGATCACTAACAGTTACTAAACAAACATCCTTTGAATGACCTAAGCTTCCAAAGGGCTCCTTATACGCTTTATCCAAAAGCCTCTCAACCCTTCTGCACACAGGAAATCCTGGAAGTTTCCAAACAAACCCCACATGCCAGACCCTACCCGGAAGCTGAAGAATCCAGATCTTGAGGGTACCACACCTTTAACTGGCATTTTTATCTTAGTGCTTGGGAATAGAACCCAGGGCCTTGGCATGCTAGGAAGTGCTCTATAGCTAAGCCAGACAAAGGTAATATGCAATCTGGATTCAGAATGTCTGATCTAGAAGATTCCAGTCCTCAGAGATATTATCTCCCTCAACTCAGAGTGAACAGGTTTGAAAGATGACTTGAATTATTTTCTCACACAAACCTCACCATTACTCAGCAATTCCAATCTGGTTTCCAGATAGCTGGCTTTGAAGCAGGCAGCTTCTAAGTCTTGTGGCACCCTGAATTTTCTTCATGCAACCTGGGCACAACACTTTAATGTGGAAGCACTTCTACAGGTAGCTTCATCTTTGAGAACTCCTCAGAAGTCAGGGTGAGTCTCCACATTTTGCAAGCTAAGATCAATGCCATGTTTCAAAACAATGAAGATTATAAGACCCTTTAAGAGGAACACAACAGGACTATGCTAACACTAGGATGTTAAGTTGGTTAAATAGGTGATGTCATTATTGATGTCCTAGTGCTTGTGGGCATTATTTTGTATGCAGTGAGGAGAAAAATACCATGTTATAAAATATCTTTTAGAAATTGTGTTACCAAAACTTCTAACACTACTTTACATTTCAAACCTTGTCCATATTAAGCTGGTGCAGCAGCCTCTGCACCAAGAAAACGACATCCCTTTGCATAGCACTCAGTTGTCAAGAGACACATGAATTCCTAAATTTATAGAAGACAGAATTTTCTACTGGGTTATGTTCCATGACTTTGTTTCTGTTCCTCATGCAGCCACTAATACTGCATGTGTGCATCAGTTCAATGTCTCAAGTTCTGTCTAAGTCTTAAGACTGCTGTGGAGCACAGCTGGCTGCACTGAGTAAACAGGGAGTCTACAGTGCAGGAGCAGACAGCTCCTTCCTGTTTCCTTTGGTGCCTGTGCTGCCTTGATGAAGATGTTTGGATGACAGCAGCTGTTCTAAGACTTTCATTGCTGTAATCTGTTTCTCGGGTACCCTGACTGGAAACTGGATGAATGGGATAGTTCCAGGTCACATGGTAGAAAGCAGAATTATCTCTCAATATACCTCAAAAATAATGATGTCTCAATCAAATTTATTCTGAGCGGCAAATGCTTTTCTCACCACATATGCACAGAAGAGAGTATTGACTAAAATGTTCCATGTCTTGACCAAGAGTTGACTACTTTTAGTTTTCATTCATTATATGAAGAATGCAAGAGTAAAAAGACAAAGAAAGAATTAAGTATGGTTTCTATTTTAAACCCTCTGGGTGAGCTACTTATACTTCACAGGAGGAAACTTGCAGTTTAGGAAAATGGGAAAACAAAGAATTTGAAACTGGGAAGTGCTATGGGCCCTCTGCAGGCCTGCTAAGCAACTCAGAGAGCAACTAGAATGCTCCAAGAGAGAAGTCTAGACTTCAGGAGAAAGGGGCTTATGATGCAAGAACAAGAATCTACTGAAAAACGAGAAAGAGGAGGTACAAAATTCACAACTTAATGTTGCAGGCTAAGCTACTCAGTACAGCCATGACACGAAAGGAACAAGAGCATGAATATAGAAAGGCCTGTCCTCATCAACTTGCTATGAACAGAAAGAATGAAAACCAACCACAGCCATTATAAATTCTGCAAGGAGAGCTGATGTAAACATAGGCTCCCAGAGAATGGGCAAAACAGAAGCCAGGAACAAAGAAGAAACTATTCACTTGAATGGTTATAAGTTGATCATCAGGAACAAATTCTAATGGAAAATGCTGAATTTCTTCCCCCAAAAGGAAACACAGAGAAATGGCAGATGGCACAGGAATTGTTACCTCAGTGCGATCATCACACTGGGGCGCTGACCTGGGCAAGCATGTGGGTCCTTCTCTGCAAAGCCTCAAGTGAGCAGCTTAAAAACAACACAAGAGAGCAGTGGAGGATAACGATGTCACAAAGAAAACTGATGACCAAGTCACACAAGATACACTGAGAAGATTTAAATGGTGAAGAAGTTACCTCATTACAAGACTGTGAACTTTCAAGAAGCTGGAGCTACAAATTCAGCAATGTAAAGAAACAATCAAAAGAACAGCATTTCCAGCAGCTGCTTACCACTGCATGTGATGCTGGTACCACTTCACCACCATAAAAAGAATTTTCAGGCAAAGCAGCTTTGCAGAAGCCAGTTTTCATCTGGGACTGGAGGAAAAGGCAACCCATGAAGAAAGAGTCAGTTGGTTAAAGCAACACTTTTTAAATAGGAAGACCTTTGACCACTATAGCTCGGGAGATGTGCAGCTCTGTAGTGCCTTCTGGAGAAGTTCTAATTGATCTGACAGTCTTTGGGCAGGTTCATCGGCCACACATAGCAAGCCTCGTAGCATGTCCAGAAGTTCTCCAGTTTGCCCTGCTTTACCTTCTACTTCACACTTAGGCAGACATGATCCTATATATCTGAACATAGATAAATATGCCAAGGTAACTGCTGAAGAAAGTAAACCAAGTCAGGCTGGAAGAAAAGGTTCAGAACTCATAAGTGGAGCATGGCAACAAGTCCTGGACCACAAGAAGGTTGCTACAGGGGATGTTACTTGACCATCACCAAGTCTCACACACAAGGAGATAAGTCATCTTTGATTCCTGGAGCTATCAAATTTCACAAAAGAAAGTATGGTCAGAGGTCAGAATGTCAGTCATCTAATAGTTTTAAGAAGTCTGATTTGTTTTTTTGGGACTTCCCTGTCTTCCCTGGAAGAGCAGAAAAGCTAAATCATTTCCAGGGCTTTGGATATATATTTTTTTAGTAACAAAAGTTCAGATGGAAATAAAAGCATCAAAATGATTTTCATTTTCTAGGTGATGAAAATAGGAATATCAATGGGAAAGTAATTTTATACATGTTGGCGTTTTTGTCCTAAAGATGTAAAATAAAAATAAAGAGTTCTACTTTTTCATTGCAGGTTTTTCTTTTACATTGAAATCTCTTTCCCCTAACCATAGTCTGTGGCTTTTTCCACTTATTCCTGCTTTCTCTTCCCTAGATAATAGCAATACCCATGTTATCTTTTTTTACAATTTATTTAATTTTTATTTTATGTGCATTGGTGTGGGGGTGTCAGTTACCCTGGACCTGGAGCTATAGACAGTTGTGAGCTGCCATGTGGGTGCTGGGAATTGAACATGGGTCCTCTGGAAGGGCAGCCAGTGCTCTTAACCACTGAGCCATCTCTCCAGCCCCTATCCATGTTATCTTAAAACCCTGTGGTAGATACACCTCAGACTACCAGTTACCTTCTGTCAGTGGGCTCACATAATAGCCTCCAATGTCAAGTGAGTGTTGCAGTGGTATCAACAGCAGTTTCTCAATACCTCCTGTCCTCAGATTAATTAAAAAACAACAACAGAACATGATTTGCCTTTGGTTTTAAACACTTCAGTAACTCTTTTATAGAGATTTCCAGAGAAGGAACTAGACTTCTTTTCCCCATATTGAAATGTTCTTGGAAATCCACGCACACACTTTTTGCAGTGCTGGGGATGGAACCCAGGGTCTTGTACATTGTAGGCAAGCACTCTAGCAGTCTAGCACTGAGCTAATGCCCAACCTATGGCCACGCTTTCTAACATTCAGTCTAGGAGCAACACAGATAGCACAGCTAGGACTCTGACGGGAGGATGCAGTTGTCTAAGTCTTCAGAGCCAGGGGCTCTATTGGCTGGTGTGACACCAGCATCTGGCACCATTGGCATTCTGATTTCAGTTTCCTTTCGTCACTGTCTTTTGTCTAACTTGTCCTCCCAACTTGATGTTCCTTAAGCCAGCTGGACTGGCACTACAGCACAGAGTTGAAGCCACTTGTCTGCCCCACCACAGTCAGATGCTGCAGGCAGATGAAGTGAGAAACCATTGCAAGCATGCTATTGTTGTGTAACTCTGAAACAGCATACTACCGTGGGAAAGTGGGAATAGGTTTGCATTTGTCTTAATTTAGAGACACTTTAGCTTCACCATCTGAGTCTTGGGTTAAGTTTTCCGTGACGATAGTTTCCAGGTCCGATGAAACAGAAGCATTAGTTTAACCCAGTCAATGCCACACCTCAAACACACTGGGGCATTTGACCATTCTCATCCTCACGAGAGCCTCCCTGATCCTTCAGGACTTTGGGGGAAGTCATGCATTTTCCTGCAGTGGAAATACAAGGGGGGTGCCCCGGCTGGAAACCTTCTGATCGCTCACTCCCAGGTCTCGCTCAAGCACTTCCTCAGAGCTGGTTTTCACTCTCCGACCACCTTCAAGACTTGTGGAGGCTGTGTAGGAGCTCGAGGAGCCGTTTGCAGTCACCGTGCTGTCTCCATAGGTCAAGGTGAGGTCACCCTCCGTCAGGATGAAATCAGAGTCATCTTCTCTCAGCGGCTCTTGGTTCTGAAAGGCACAACCAACAAAAGGGGAACCTGAGATGTTCCAGGGCTGGGCCAACCTAACCCAAATCCTCATATCAGAAAACCAAGGATCTGGGGGGGGGCTGCAGAGACAGGGCAGCAGTTAAGAACACTTGCTGCTCTTGCAGAGGACCCAGGTCCAATTCCTAGCACCCAAATTAGGCAATTCACAACTGCCTGTGATTGCAGTCCTAGGGGAGTCAAAACCCTCTTCTGTGGGTACCTACACACATTTGGTACATATATATACACATACTCAGGCACACAAATGCATATACATTAAAAATATACAAATACACATATATTTAAAAATTTTTTTTAAAAAAAGTACCAAAGGATTTTATGAAACTTGCCTGCCCATAATATACCCTTGGTATGCTCACTGGATAGAAACTATAGTGTATTCAATCAAGGAAGAATTTCGAATACCAGAAGCAGATTAGATTTCAGATGAATGATAGCTCAGGTTAGTGTCTAAGAGAAGAAAAAGAAAGCATCTGGCTTCATTCACTGCTTCCCCGCACACATAGAAATAATGTTTCCAGGAAGGGCATGAATAAACCCTTCATATAGGCTCTGCTTCTCTTCTATTTGAGCAGGTTTTCTGAGTGGGCCTGCTGCCTGTCTATATATAAGCTACCCTATCCCTAAGTCTGCAGGGAGGATTTCTTCTTTGTTTTCCCTCTACTGTCTCCACATCTTCAGCTGGATGACGTGACTAACTGATGGGGAGAATGCATTTTATTGAGCCTCTATTAAATACCTGCTGGAAACCTCACATAAGCTTTCCTGCCAATGAATGCTATGAACACTGGGGTCACTGTAGAAAACCTATGCTGTGAGAACTCATGGAATGTGCCTAAAGTTCTCCAGTTGACAGGAAGTAAAGTTAGAATTTGTATTGCACCAAGCCTAGTTTGAACCACCTAAGAGATGTGAGAAAAAAATCAGTGGGTCAGAAAAAAGCCCAGATTGGCATTTCACACTAGGCAATGGTTGTAGTAAAATAGGTAAGAATAAACAAGGCAGGCTTTACAAGTCAGGACTACTTGAAGCTACCAGATGGTGGGGAGAGTCAGGAGACAGTGTGGTTCAGATAAACTGGCATTCTCCAGTGGGTTTCACAAACACAGCAAAGAAAACCATGACCTTCCTCCTGTCTGCACTCATGTCTGTCCAATACTGTGAAGTGCTTTCTCAAATGACAAACAGAATGTCAAGACACCCCAGATATCTGTTTGATCATTTCCCATCAGCCCTTCCAAACTCATCCAAAGTCTTGGGTCCTCTAGACATCAGAGCCTCCACTATCCACCCCACTTCAATCATGCTGCACAAAGCTATGGGTACACCCTCCCCCACCCACTGGTATGTGGACTCCTCATCTTGATGATAAAACACCCGAGGACAATGTCTCTTTCATTTCTTCTTGCCTTCCTAAGTGGTGCTTAATTCACACAGGCTGAGCTTCTTTAGTACAAAAATTCCAAGTCTAAATTGAGTACTATCTCCACCTTTTTATAGTTTTTACTAATTATAAAAGTAACAGGTTTTATCATGACATATAACATGATGCCACAAGTCTCGTGGTTCAAATTTTGTTTCATGTATGAAATAATTATAAATATAAAATTAACTTTAGGCTATGTGTACAAGGCATATTTGAGACATAAATGAGTTATGGCTATTGTAAATAATAGAGGATGAACACCTCAGAGTTCTCCAAATAAATTCCACCCATTAAAACTATCCTATAGATGATGACTAGGGAACCACACAACAGGTGTCAAATGGCCATGAGACCCACCAAGTCAGCAACCCTCACAGGGCACTAACTACAAGAAGCCCCTCTCTACCTCACTCAACTTTGGGTTCCTCAATTGATAATACTTATTGCTTTCACTCAACAGGAGGCCTTACCATTTCTGGAAGTAGCTGAGATTCTGGGCAGAAGAACCTCAGCCCAAATGGTCAGTGTCAAGTCTTGCTCTTGTCTTGGTAGTTAAAGATTGGATGGGTGTATGGAGCCGAGAGCCCAAACATTATTCATAGAGCAAACCTTGTGTAGTCTCTTGAAATGATGAAAGAAATACTTGGTTTCCATTACTGTAAAAACCTTACTGAGTTTACACTATCATCAGACTATTTAAAATATCCCTAAACTAGCTATCCATTTGCCTGCAAATTTCAGGATTCCATTGTTTTTTTTTCTGCTGAATAGTACTCCATTGTGTAAATGAACCACATTTTCTCTATCCACTCTTTAGTTGAGGGGCATCTAGGTTGCTTCCAGGTTCTGGCTATTACAAGTAATGCTGGTATGAACACACTGGAACAGATGGATGGCACTAGAAGAAACCATCCTGAGTGAGGTAACCCAGTCACAAAAAGAGAAACATGGCATGTACTCTCTCATATATGGATTTTAGACATGGATCAGGGGAGTGCCAGCCTACAGTCTCACTGCCAGAGAATCTGATGGAAGAAGAGGCAGACTCCCACAGGTAAACACTGAGCTGACCTCAAGGAACCCAGTGACAGAAAGAGAGAGGACTGATGAGTAAATGGGTTAAGGCCGGGCTGGTTTAACCCCCAGAAACAGCTGACCTGGACAAGGGGGAGCTCTTGAATCCCAGACTGAAGGCTGCGAATCTAGCATGGGACTGCTCAAGACCCCCTGAATGTGGGAGGAGGGGCTGGGGATGCTGGGAGGCACAGGCATCTTTAAGACAAGGAGGTGTGGATGTTGTGTCCTTCACAGTAGGTGAACATGTGAGGAAAAAACTGAGGCACAATTATATTCTTCCATGGCACAACCAATCTCCCAAAAAGACAGTCCAGCTAGCTGCTGTACAGTTGCGAGGTTCTGTCACCTGTGTTCATGCATTTGAGGTGAATGTTCACGTGGGTGTGTGCATATGTGCATGTGCCTGCAGGTGTAGGTCACAGGTCAATATTGACTGTCTTCCTTGGTTGCTCTCTACCTTATCTTTTGAGACAGGTTCTCTCACTGAACCTAGAGCTCAATTACTGATTAGGCCATCATGCTAGTGAGTTGCAGAGTTGAGGTTGTAGACCTAAATCATCATATGCCCAGCTTCTTATGGAGTGCTAAGGAGCTAAACTCAGTTCCTCGTGCTTGTATGGCAGGCACTTACTGACGGCCTCTCTGTCACCTTTCCAGTAGTTACCTTCCTCTAAGGGGGAGGAGTAAGAAGCTTAGTTTCTGTTGGCCTCTCTCAGTGCACAGCAGCACTGAGTTTCAGATGCTGTAATCCTTGTTCTCAAAGGAAGAACATGGTATCTAAGAACCTTCCTTTCATCTTGGGTCTTTTGGTATGGTTGCCCTTATCTGCTAGCAATGGTATAGACATCTCTTTGGGTCATGCATCCTTTCTGAATGTGTACCAATTTTCCTGACCCCACTGTTGAGGGCCCTTCTCCCTCAGACCTTGGTTGGCCTTCTGCTTTTTCATCATTGATGAAATCAACTGCAAATTACTGACTACTTATTTGGAGACCTGCCTTAGGGTCTCAGTTTTGTCCATTACCAATGGTGGGGCCATGTACAGCCTGCATTATCCCTGAGATTCTTTTTTTTATTGAGAACTATTTTATTACATCTCAAATTAAACATATATCATTGCTATACACTTAATAATGGCACAGAAAATCAGAAGGCTCTTTGATTTGTTCTCCTTCTCCTGAGATGCTGAAGAAACCCTAAAGTCGTCAGAATATTATGTAGGCTCGAGTTACCAGAATTTTCTTTTCTTTTTTATTTAAATTAGAAACAAGCTTGTCATATCATCCCAGGCAGGTCCTAGGTCCTCTCTCATGTGTCCAGGCTGAGAGAGCATTCCTCTATGTGGAATGGGCTCCCAAAGTCCCTTTGTATGTCAGGGATAAACACTGACCTACTACCTGAGGCCCCATAGATTGCCGAGGACTCCTCACTGACACCCACATTCAGGGGGTCTGGATAAGTCCCATTCTGGCCTCTCAGCCATCAGTCTGGGGTCCATGCAGAATTTTGTTTCCTTTTTTAAATTTATTTTTCAGTTTAAATTTAGATAAGAAACAAGGTTGCTTCACAAGTCAGTTCCAGGTCCCTCTCCCTTTCCCTCCCCTCCCATGCCCTTCTCCCAACCCCCCCATTATCTCCTCATTTCCCCAGGGAGGGTGAGGCCCTCCATGGGGGTGTCCATAGTCTGTCATTTCATGTAGGGCAGGGCCTAGACCCTTCCCCAAGAGTTCAGGCTGAGAGTGCATCTCACATTGTTGGATGAGAGTCCAAAGTCCATGTGTATACTCGGGATGGGTACTGATCTACTGCCCAAGGCTCAATAGATTACCTATGCCTCCTCACTGACACTCACATTCAGGGGGTCTTGATCAGTCCCATACTGGATTCCCAGGCTGATGCCTGGGATTCAAGAGTTAACCTTTGTCAGGTCAGCTGTTTCTGGGGGTTAAACCAGCCCAGTCTTAATCCCTTTGGTCATCAGTCCTCCCTCTCTGTTACTGGCTTTCTTGAGTTCAGCTCAGTACTTAACCAAGGGAGTCTGCCTCTTCTTCGATCAGACACTAAATGAAGTTTCTGTTTCCCAGACTCTCTGGCCATGTATCCCTGAGATTCTATGCTCCCCAACTGTACTGCTGTAGCGTTTGCTCCTTTGTATTGTGCTGAGAATGAAATGAGCCTTTGGAAGCTGGGAGGCTGAACACAAATCTAAATTCTTTTTCCTCAGGGCAAAGACGTTGGGATGGTAAGAAAGACGGAGAAGGAGGAAGTTCTATCTTTCTTTCTACTACTTCGATTGTAGATGGTTGCTTGCTGTCTCTACCTATCTGTCCTGCAACCCACATTGGAAATTCAAGTTCAGCCCTAAGTCTGAGACATCTGTGGCAGGGGCATTCTTTTCCTACGTGTGATGACTCCATTTCTAGGACCAGAAAATGGGAAGAGAGGACCTAACCAAACCAATAAATAAACTACATGCAGAGGAATCCTTAATTTGGTGTGCTTCTTTGTGGTTTATGGTGTGTCTTGATGACCCTTATTTAATGCTCATGCCAGCTGGCACTAGTAGGCCCATGGTACAATTACAAAAACTACAGCAGCCTGTGAGGGCTTGAACTACAATCTGGTCACTCTGATTCCCAATCACAGCTGCCCACACTGGGAAGGCATATAACCCTGGTAAAAGGTTTCCCTGTTACTGTGCCAAACAGATGAACGAACACACACACACACACACACACACACACACACACACACACACACACACACAATTTCTGATCATCCTATTAGGTGAGCCACATCTATGAATCTGGAGTTTGAAGGGTGGTGTTTTTTCCTAAGGAAGAGACTACCCATTGAGCAGGAACACAGCCCCTACATGCAGTACTTACATCATACACCTGGGGACTGGTCAGACATCGAGCAAGCAAGCCACACCAGGCTGGGAGAGTGGTGGTTAATGGGGGACCACTGTGGGTGAGGATGGGCTTCAAGTAACTTTAAAGAAGGAATTAAGGAAAAATTACTGCAATGAAAAAATGCACAAAACAGAATGCATTTTTAAAACCCAAAGAGTCCAACATTCTACCCACAAGTGTCCCTGCCTCCCAATTTCTCAGTACAACACAGGTAATCTTACAGCTATAGGAACAGGAGATGAAGATACACCTCCATGGTGTCTAAGTGCACATGGGTAACTCTAAGGGCGGTGATTTCTAAGAGTCAATGAAAGAATATTGAATTGACTCAGTCAAGCAAAACGGTACACACTGGGAATCCCAGTACTTGGGAGGCAGAGGCAGGAGGATAATGAGTTTAATGGCAATCTGGATAACATTATGAGCTTGTCTCAAATAATGAAACCCCTGAACAATCAACCCAAACAAAACAAGCAAGCAGACAAGCAAAAAGAACACTGAAGTCATCTGAGTACATGTCTTACTTACCTAATTTGGTTCCTTTATGAAGATAACACTGAGGTATGCTTCTAGCTGGAAATTATTTAACTCTTTTAAAAAATGGAATAACTCTTTGTTAAAAGACAGAAGCAAGGGTTCTGCTGGAGCTCTCTGCAGACAAAACAAGCTGCTGTGTGATTGCTGGCTTTAAGAGCAGGCTCGAGGAAGGATGTGGGCCCCTACAGGCCAGTCATTTTCTCTCCTGTCTTTAGCTAGCAAGGTAGCAAGAGCTTCAATCTCTACCACGTCAAGGGGTCAAGCCAGAAGCTGCCTTTCTGTTCTCTGCTTTGGGCAAATCAAAAACAAGCCCTTTTTGACTCAAAGTGTGAAGGTCTGGAGCAATTAAGAATACGTATGCAGATGTATATACAGTTTCTTAATATATGTTTATATTTTAAGTTAATAAAGTAATGTATTTTACTGTGGCATTTTCACGCATATATGTCATTTCACTTTGTTCTTATTTGTCCCTTTCCCCCATCCTTCCTATCCTATTTTTGCGGGCTCCCTACCTCCTCCAAATAGTCTCTGCTTCTGCTTTCATATCACATATATTTTATTATTTTCTATTTTAAAATATTATCTCATTGCTTTTTGAAAGATTTATTTATTTATTATGTATACAGTGTTCTGCCTACATGTATGCCTGCTGGCCAGAAGAAGGCACCAGGTCTCATTACAGATGGTTGTGAGCCATCATATGGTTGCTGGGAATTGAACCCAGGACCTTTGGAAGAGCAGTCAGTACTCTTAACCTCTGAGCCATCTCTCCAGCTCCTATCTCATTGCTTTTTAAAACTCACTTTAAAGCGTTATTATAAAGAGCTTGCAAATAAAAAACATCACACACCAAAATAAAGTTCATGAGAATGAACTGTTGCACAGTTATAAAAGCCATTCTAAAGCTGTACAGCTTCACACTGGATTTTACACTTTCACTAGAGAATATACTTTTATGCACATATCTGCCATTAGAACCCAGAAAAATCCATTCAAGTTAGAACTAAATGTGTGGAGGCTAAGTGATGTGGACCATCTGGAGCTGACACTCTTCTCTCAAAATATCTCTGAATTTTTGCTAATTCTTGAAGTTTTCTTCTCCAAATTTATTTTCCAAATCTACAATTTGGTTTTTGCTATGTACAAATATTCATTATTTTGGGGGGTATTTCCTGAAAAAAACTTGAGACAGGGTCTTATGAAGTCCAGGCTGGCCTTGAACTCCTGATTCTCTTGCCTGTTTCTCAAGTGCTGAGATTAACAGCATGCATCATCATATTCAGCCATAAAACTACTTTACAATGCAAGATTTTTCTCTTCTTTTTGAACTATTTCCTAATAACTTGCCCTTATTTCATGACTGGAAAAACCTCGTGTTTCTTTCTAAAGAGTCTATCAGGAAATGTTTTGGGTGTTTCTTATGGTTTCTTTGTTTGCTTGTTTGATTTTTGCCTTCTGAGACAAGGTCTCACACCCTGAAGCCCAGGCTGGTCTCTAACTCATTATGTAGGCTGTACTGGCCTGGAACTTATGTATGAGTTTACATCATTATGCCTAGTTAGAAGTTTTTAACAGTAAACATCTGTAATAGTTTAATTATTTCAGCCTCCCCTCTCCCTCATATATTTGTTCAGTCTCTTGGTTCATTAGGTAAGACAGGAACTCCTATTACGGTATTAAAAAACAAAAACAGGAGAAAAGGCTGGGCGCACAGGGAAGTAGCTGTCCCTCTGGCATCATCAGGTAAACAGGCCAGCTTCCCCGCCTGTGTTCCAGAGCCTGCAGATCGCCTGGGAACTGCACAGAGCTCCCAATCCCGGCGGGAGCCAAGCACCCCAGACTCCAGATCTTCTCTCCCACCAAAGAGACCAGGAAACTACAGGAGCCAGGGAGACCAGGGGAGTAGCAGTTCCGGATCAGGTACAACAGGACCCAGCATAGGGTCCAGGGGACCAGGTAGGAGGCTAAGCGCCCCAGATTCCTGTTCTTCTTCTCTACCCACGGACCAGCATTTGGACAAGGCATAGAAGAACCACCAGATTACTGGACTTACTAGCACCCACCAAAAGGGAACTCTGGTCCCCAGACCAGGAAGGGGCTCTTTCTGCACCCACTAGAAGAAGAGATGGGAAAGAGACAATACAAAAACACAGTCAGCAACAGAAAAACAAATATGACACCGCCAGATTCTAGAGACTCCACACCAGCAAGACCCCAATATTCCAACGCGAAGGAAGCAGAAGAGAACGACCTTAAAAGCACTTTCATGAAAATGATAGAGGCCCTAAAAGAGGATATTGGAAAATCCCTCAAAGAAATGGAAGAAAAAACAAACCAAAAAATGCAAGAAATGGAAGAAAAAACAAACCAAAAAATGCAAGAATTGGAAGAAAAAACAAACCAAAAAAGGCACGAAATGGAAGAAGAAATGAAGCAAAAAATGCAAGAAATGGAAGAAAAAGCAAAGCAAAAAACGCAAGAATTAGAAGAAGAAACATACCAAATAAGGCAGGAAATGGAAGAAGAAACAAAGCAAAAAATGCAAGAAATGGTAGAAAAAACAAAGCAAAAAATGAAAAAAATGGAGGAAGAAACAAACCAAAAAAGGCAGGAAATGGAAGAAGAAAAAAGCACAAAATCCAAGAAATGGAACAAAAAGCAAACCAAAAAATGCAAGAAATGGAAGAAAGAACAAACCAAAAAATTCATAAAAGGCAACAAACGGACGAACAGATAAACAGAAAATTGCAAGAAGCAATGCAAACGCTGCAAGGGTTGAAAACTGAAATAGAGTCACTAAAAAAAACACAATCTGAAGAAAGGCAGAAAATAGAAAAGCTGGACAAACAGTCAGGCACTACCAATACAAGCATTACCAACAGAATAGAAGAGATGGAAGAGAGAATCTCAAGTGTTGAAGATACATTAGGAGAAATGGATTTATCAACCAAAGAAAACCTTAAATCCAACAAATCCTTAACACAAAACATCCAGGAATTATGGGACACCATGAAAAGACCAAACCTAAGAATAATAGGTATAGAAGAAGGAGAAGAAATCCACCTCAAAGGGGCAGAAGGCATATTCAACAAAATCATAGAAGAAAACTTTCCCAACCTTAAGAAAGACATGCCAATGAAGGTACAAGAAGCCTACAGAACACCAGATAGAGTGGACCACAAAAAAATCCCTCGCCACATAATAATCAAGACCCCAAACATACAGAATAAAGAAAGAATATTAAGAGCAGCTAAGGAAAAAGGTCAAGTAACATATAAAGGCAGACCTATCAGAATTACACCTGATTTCTCCATGGAAACTCTGAAAGCCAGAAGGTCCTGGATAGATATTCTACCTACACTAAGAGACCATGGATGCCAGCCCAGACTACTATACCCGGCAAAGCTCTCAATCACTATAGACGGAGAAAACAAGATATTCCATGACAAAACTAGATTCAACCAATATGTGTCCACTAACCCAGCCCTACAGAAAATTTTGGAAGGAAAACTCCAACCCAAGGAAGCTAACTACAACCAGAAAAACATAAGCATTAGAGAATCCCTCTCTACCAACAGCCAAAAGAACAAAGGGGTGAAATTCCACACATAATTCCACCAACAACAACCATCGCAAATCGAAGAAGGATGAGCAATCAATGGTCATTAATATCCCTCAATATTAATGGCCTTAACTCACCCATAAAAAGACACAGACTAGCAGAATGGATTCGAAGACAGAACCCTTCCTTCTGCTGCATACAAGAAACACACCTCACCCTCAAAGACAGACATTACTTGAGAGTTAAAGGTTGGGAAAAAATTTTTCAATCAAATGGACCCAAGAAACAAGCAGGGGTAGCAATCCTAATATCTAACAAACTAGACTTTAAAATAAAATCAATCAAAAGAGATGAAGGAGGTCATTACATACTCATCACAGGTGAAACCCACCAAGATGAAGTGTCTATCCTGAACATCTATGCCCCCAATACAAAGGCATCCACATTCGTTAAAGAAACATTATTAGAACTTAAATCTCATCTAAAGCCCCACACAGTTATAGTGGGAGATTTCAACACACCACTCTCACCACTAGACAAGAATACCAGACAGAAACTCAACAAAGAAGCAAAGGGTCTAATAGAAGTAATGACCCAACTGGGATTAACAGATATCTATAGAACATTTCATCCACATAAAAAAGAATATACCTTCTTCTCACCACCACATGGAACCTTCTCAAAAATCGACCACATACTTGGCAACATATCAAACCTCAGCAGCTACAAAAAAATTGGAATAACTCCATGCATCTTATCAGACCACGATGCCTTAAAATTAGAATTCAACAACAACACAAATTGCAGAAAACCTACAAACTCATGGAAATTGAATAATGCTCAACTGCACCACCCCTGGGTCAAAGAGGAAATAAAAAAAGAAATTAAAGACTTCCTCGAATTCAATGAGAATGAAGACACAACATACCCAAACCTATGGGACACTTTGAAAGCAGTGCTACGGGGGAAGTTCATAGCACTAAGTGCTCACATGAAGAAACAGGAAAACAGTTATACCAGAGAATTAACATCACAGCTAAAAGCTCTAGAACACAGAGAAGCAAACTCCCCCAGGAGGAGTAGACGCCAGGAAATAATCAAATTGAGGGCTGAAATCAACAAAGTAGAAACCAGGAAAACAATACAAAGAATCAATGCAACGAAGAGTTGGTTCTTTGAGAAAATCAACAAGATAGACAAACCTTTGTCCAAACTTACCAAACAGCAGAGAGTGAACACGCAAATTAACAAAATCAGAAATGAAAAGGGGGACATAACAACAGACTCTGAGGAAATCCAGAGAATCATTAGGTCATACTTTGAAAACCTGTACTCCACAAAATTCGAAAATTTAAAGGAAATGGATGACTTCCTGGACAGCTATCATTTGCCAAAACTAAATCAAGAACAGATAAGCAATTTAAATAGACCTATAACCCCTATGGAAATAGAAGCTGTCATCAAAAGTCTCCCAACCAAAAAAAGTCCAGGTCCAGATGGCCTCAGTGCAGAATTCTACCACAAATTCAAAGAACAGCTTATACCAATTCTTCTCAAAGTGTTCCACACAATAGAAGCAGAAGGGTCTTTGCCAAACTCTTTCTACGAGGCTTCAATAACCTTGATCCCCAAGCCACACAAAGATACAACCAAGAAAGAGAACTTCAGACCAATATCCCTCATGAACATAGATGCAAAAATACTCAATAAAATACTGGCAAATCGGATCCAAGAACACATCAAAACAATCATTCACCACGATCAAGTAGGTTTCATCCCAGGGATGCAGGGATGGTTCAACATACGAAAATCCATCAACGTAATCAACCATATAAACAAGCTGAAAAACAAAAATCACATGATCATCTCACTAGATGCTGAAAAAGCCTTTGACAAAATCCAACACCCCTTCATGATAAAGGTCTTGGAGAGATCTGGGATAAAAGGGACATACTTAAACATAATAAAAGCCATATACAGTAAACCAACAGCCAACATCAAACTAAATGGACAGAAACTCAACGCAATTCCTCTAAAATCAGGAACAAAACAAGGCTGTCCACTCTCTCCATACCTTTTCAACATGGTACTTGAAGTCCTAGCTATAGCCATATGACAACAAAGGGGGATCAAGGGGATACAAATTGGGAAGGAAGAAGTCAAACTTTCACTGTTTGCAGACGATATGATAGTTTACATCAATGACCCAAAGAACTCTACCAGGGAACTCTTACAGCTGATTAACACCTTCAGCAAAGTGGCAGGTTACAAGATCAACTCAAGAAAGTCAGTAGCCCTACTATATACAGATGATAAAAGGGCTGAAAGAGAAATCAGAGAAACATCACCCTTTACAATTGCCACAAACAACATAAAATACCTTGGGGTAACGCTAACCAAACAAGTGAAAGACCTGTATCGTAAGAACTTTGAATCTTTAAAGAAAGAAATTAAAGAAGCCCTCAGAAAATGGAAAGATCTCCCATGCTCTTGGATATGTAGGATCAATGTAGTAAAAATGGCAATCCTGCCAAAAGCAATCTACAGATTCAATGCTATCCCCATTAAAATCCCAGCACAATTCTTCACAGACCTTGAAAGAACAATAATCAATTTTGTATGGAAAAACAAAAGACCCAGGATAGCCAAAACAACCCTGTTCAACAAGGCAACGTCCGGAGGCATCACTATCCCTGACCTCAAGCTCTATTATAGAGCTATAGTCCTGAAAACAGCTTGGTATTGGCACAAAAATAGACAGGCAGACCAATGGAATCGAATTGAAAATCTGGGTATTAACCCACACACGTACGAACATCTGATCTTTGACAAAGAAGCTAAAAATATACAATGGAATAAAGAAAGCATCTTCAACAAATGGTGCTGGCATAATTGGAGACTGGCATGTAGAAAAATGCGGATCAATCCATGTTTATCGCCATGCACAAAACTTAAGTCCAAATGGATCAAAGACCTCAACATAAATCCAGCCACACTGAACCTCTTAGAAGAGAAAGTGGGTGGTACCCTTGAACGAATTGGTACAGGAGACAGCTTCCTGAACATAACACCAGTAGCACAGACAGTGAGATCAACAATTAATAAATGGGACCTACTGAAACTGAGAAGCTTCTGTAAGGCAAAGGACACAGTCAGCAAGACAAAAAGGCAGCCCACAGAATGGGAAAAAATATTCACTAATCCCACATCTGACAGAGGGTTGATCTCCAAAATTTACAAAGAACTCAAGAAGCAAGTCTCCAAAACAGCAAAGGACCCAATTAAGAAGTGGGCTGCAGAACTAAATAGAGAGTTTTCAATAGAGGAGTCTAAAATGGCTGAGAGGCACTTGAGAAAGTGCTCAACATCCTTAGCCATCCGGGAAATGCAAATCAAAGCAACTCTGAGATACCATCTCACTCCTGTCAGAATGGCTAAAATCAAAAACACCAATGACAATTTATGCTGGAGAGGATGTGGTGAAAGGGGGACACTCCTCCATTGCTGGTGGGAGTGCCAACTGGTTCAGCCACTTTGGAAAGCAGTATGGAGATTCCTCAGAAAAATGGGAATAAACCTACCACAAGACCCAGCAACTGCACTCTTAGGCATATATCCAAAAGATGCCCATTCATATAACAAAGATGTCTGTTCCACTATGTTCATAGCAGCTTTATTTGTAATAGCCAGAACTTGGAAGCAACCTAGATGTCCCTCACCCGAAGAATGGATAGAGAAAATGTGGTACATCTACACAATGGAGTACTATTCAGCAGAAAAAAATAATGGAATCATGAGATTCGCAGGCAAATGGATGACACTAGAAGAAACCATCCTGAGTGAGGTAACCCAGTCACAAAAAGAGAAACATGGCATGTACTCTCTCATATATGGATTTTAGACATAGATCTGGGGAGTGCCAGCCTACAATCCTATTGCCAGAGAGTCTGGGAAACAGAAACTTCATTTACTGGCTAGTTAAGTACTGAGCTGAACTCAAGAAAGCCAGTATCAGAGAGGGAGGACTGATGATCAAAGGGATTAAGACTGGGCTGGTTGAACCCCCAGAAACAGCTGACCAGACAAAGGTTAACTCTTGAATCCCAGGCATCAGCCTGGGAATCCAGCATGGGACTGATCAAGACCCCCTGAATCTGGGTGTCAGTGAGGAGGCCTAGGTAATCTATTGAGCCTTGGACAGCAGATCAGTACCCATCCCAAGTATACACACGGTCTCTGGACTCCCATAGAACAATGTGAGGTGCACTCTCACCCTGAACTCTTGGGGAAGGGTCTAGGCCCTGCCCTATATGAAATGACAGACCATGGATACCCCCATGGAGGGCCTCACTCTCCCTGGGGGAATGAGGGGATAACGGGGGGGGGGATGGGGGGAGGGCACAGGAGGAGGGGAGGGAAAGGGAGAGGGACCTCGTACTGACTTGTGAAGCAACCTTGTTTCTTATCTAAATTTAAAATGGAAAATAAAAAAAATATTAATAAAAAAAAAGAAAGCAGGCTGAACAAGCCATGGAGAACAAGTCTGTAAGCAGAAGCCCTCCATGGGCTCTGCATCAGCTCCTTTCTCCAGGTTCCTGCTCTGCTTGAGTTCCTGTCCTGCCTTCTTTTGATGATGAACTGCAAGGTGGAAATGTAAAATGAATAAACCCTTTCCTCCCCCCCCAAAAAAAACAAAAACAAAAACAGAACGTTACCCTGGATTGTCCTCAAGATGTTTTCCTACTAACACTCCCCCCCCCCCGCCCCATCCAAGGTTGTCTACTTTCTCTAGATGTCTAAGGACTGAGGGAAAACTAACAGCTACTAGTCAATCTGTTGACAAGAAGGAACCACTACAGCTGTTTCCAACAACACTCTTAATAAATCAGCTAAGCAAATGACTAAGACTCGCAATTGTGTTTGACTATTTTGTGTGCTGTAATTCCTTCTACCTTTCTTTGGCTTTTCAAGAAACCAAAACTATCTCTTTTGTGAGTTCTGTGAGGCCTGGGAAAAGAATGTGTATGTGGACACTGAGCCTTTCATATTAAACTGGAACCCTGTCTGCCCCATTTTAAGACTTGTGGGGGAAGGAGGTCCTACAAACCTGTGGGAGTCATCATGTTAAACTCAATCTCTTCTTTTTTGAGATACAGTCCCATGTTGCCTAGGTTGGTCTCTGTGAGTGATATGAATGAGAATGGTCCCCAGAGGCTCATATATTTGAATATTTGGTCCCCAGTTGGCAGAAATGTTTGGGAAGGATTGAGAGGTGTGGCCTTGTCGAAGGTATGTCACTGGCAGTGGGCTTTGCAGTTTCAAAAGCCCATGGCATTCCCAACGTGATCTCTCTCTCTGCCTCATGCTTGTGGATCATATATAAACTCTAAGCTACTGCTCCATCACCCTCCCTGCCTGGCACCATGATCCCACCATGATGGTCATGAATTCGAACTAACCTCCTGATCTTCCCAATAAATTCTTCCTTCGATTAGTTGCCTTGGTCATGGTGTCTTACCACAGCAACAGAAAAGTAACTAAGACAGTTTCCAACTCACTATATAGCCCAAACTGGCCACAAAGTTGCCATGGAGTCTAGGTTCATCCTGAATTCATGTTCCTTCTGCTTAAATGCCATGGGTACAGGTAGGTGTGCACTACATGCCTGCCCAAATTCTGTTCTAATAACACCAAAACTCAGCTTTTTCTGGATTTGTGATGATGTGGAGGTAGGATGAATCGTGGGTAACTTCCTCATCTAATTCTTTAGACTATGCTCACTTTAGTTTTTGTTCTATGAATTAAGAAGTAGAAACCCAAATTCTCTAAATTTAGATTAAGATGGGACTTTGGAGCTTACTTCTGTTTCTCTTCAAAAAATCAATTATCACTTGACTATTTGTCCTTCTGCAGATGCTCTTTAATGTTCTCTATCCTCTCGAATCCCAAGGAACAACATGCTCTCAGACTTACTATTTAGACAAAACTCACATGACTATAAGGAAATCCCTGCAAGTTCTATTTCAGTTAATAGCAAATATTAACTACAACAGCCAGAAAACCTACAGAAAAGAAAGTCAAAGGAGGCAAAGTCCTTTGCTTGATGGCTTGAGACAATGACTAAGGCAGTGAAGAGGGCTGAAGTCTGGGAAGGGAACACCTGTATGCTATGAATATATGTTTCTCTTATTGGTTGATGAATAAAGCTGTTTTGGCCAATGGACAAGCAGAATTTAGCTATGCAGGAACTCTGAACAAAGAGGTGGAGAAAGGAAGAGAAAGGAGAGTCGCCATGTAGCCGTCGTGGAGGCAGAACACCCGGACATCATCAGTAAGCCACATAGAGATACACAGATTAATAGAAATGGGATAGTAATTAGGAGAGTTCCAGCCAGTAAGAAACCTAAGCTATTGGCTAAACAATTGTAACTGATATTAAGTCTTAGATCAGTTATTACTTAAGCGGCTGTGGGACACAGTGGGTAAAAAAAACTGGTCCAGTGGAACCAAAACAGATGAAGAAAATCTGCCTCTACACAAATATTTGTGTCCCATACTTTGTGAGTCCCAGTTCCCCTCAAGACATCTGAGAAGATGAGCAGAGAATCTGGCCGGCTCAGATGTGACAGACTGAGACTTATGGAAACTGGAATTTGAGGGCCAATGGAGGAAAAAGATGTTAACAGCCCAAGCTTTAGGTTGGAACCCTAGATAAAAATGCAAAAAGAGAAACTAACCCTAACAGGTATTGAACCCATCTTTAAATTACCTTTCTTGCTGACAGGGTTAAGGTGGCCTGGAATCCCCATTGCTTCGGTCTAGCTGTAGAGCAGTCCTAAATTGAAAGCCATAAATCATCTCAGAAAGATGACATTATTCAGAGCATCTCAAATTATCTTCTAATTCAGTCCTTGCTCATGTATGTCACTCAGGAAAAGAAGACATACACACAGAAGATTAAAAATCTAGCTTCTAAAGATAATTTAGGAGACTGGCTTTATGACTTTGAAACAGGCAATGATTTCAGAAATAGGACACAAAAGATACTAATAAGAACAGGATCAATCACCAGATTAAGAGTTTCTGTTCTTCAGGCTAGGTGGTGGTGCACACCTTTAATCTCAGCACTCGAGAGACAGAGGCAGGTGGATCTCTGTGAATTCTGAGACCAGTTTCGTCTTCAGAGCTAGTTCCAGGACAGCTAAAACTGTTACACAGAGAAACCCTGTCTTGCAGGTGTGTGTGGGGGGGAGAGTTTCTGTTCTTAAAAAAAATAATTTGGAATTTAATTTAAAGTGAATAGATAAGGTATAAGATGGAAGAAGGTATTTTATCATACATGAAAAGCAAAAGGTACATACATATTCAGATACATAAAAGAACTCTTAGCAATCAGCAAGAAAATGCAGACATCCCAATAGACAAAAGGACAAGGAATGTAAACAAGCATTTCATAAAAGGAACATAGTTAATGGCCAGTAAATGTGTGAAGAGAGTCCTCAATTCTATGAACTGTCCCAGAAACATAAACTAAAGCCACAGTAAAATACGCAATACTAAAAGTTAAAAGACAGCAACAACAGCAAGTGGAGCAACTGGACCTTTCAGACACCAGGAATGTGGGAAATAGTAGCACCGCCTTGGAAAACTGTCTTCTAATGCTGAACCTACAATGTCTTATGCCCCAGCAACTTTTATCCTAGCTACAGTCCCACTGAAAACATACACACAACACATCAAAGACATGTATGTATAAGAATATTCACTGAAGTTTTCTTCAAGTGGTAAACAATCTGATGTTCATTAATAGAATGATAAATTAACTAGAGATAAACACAACATGGACAAATCATACAAATAAACCAGACATGAAAACAGGTATACACTATATAACTTCATATATTTGTGTGTGTATGTAAATATATATATACTATTTTCAATTATATATGTATATAATATAAAATATAGTTACATAAATACATAAACAAATATTTTTATGTATTTAGGTTACATATAATTGAAAAAGAAAACCATTAGATGTTACTAAAGTTAAAAGACTGAAAAAAACTGACTGTGGCTACACTTGGTGAAGACAAAAATACTACCTTATGCTAGTTTTTTGTGTTTCCTGACTGGTTTAATGTTAAACAAGTGTGTTTATTTTGAGACAGGGTCATATATAGCTCAGGCTAACTTTGAATTCATTATGTAGTTCAGGTTAGGCTTTATCTTCCAGCCCTACCACCATCTCTTGAGTGCTGGTATTACAGGCATATGTTTCCATGGTTGGCTCTTAGTGTGTATTGACTGAGAACAGTTATAATTCATGTATGTTTCTTTTCATCTATTATGCTTTGGGAAAATATTGCTTTTATATATTCGATGTCTTCAAAAGTATCTATAATAAGCCATTTACTCATTTGATCACTACATCAATACAAAATACCACGAAGGTTTAACTGTCCTGTCTTTAATTAGACTTGACAAGAATAGTGTGTTCCCTGCATGTAGCCCTATTTTCTTAGTATAAGATTAGACATAATTGGCCAAATTTAACCAATAGGAATCATCCTCACCACAAGGATGGCCCAAGCCTCCCCTCCCTTCCTGACTTCAGGGCAGGCCACTGTATACTTTTAATAGCTTATATACAAAGGCACCTTCCCTGGACACAAAGCTTTTGAGGGCCATGTCTGCCAGGCTATGGGTTACCCACTGAACTGAAATGTTCACATTCCTCTTGACTGGAGAGATGGTCACCATGGCCACCTATGTATGGTTGAAAGATCCCCTTGTCCCAGAAGACTGAGTATACCTGTTCAATGCATGTCACCCACTGACAATTCAACAAATGGATGTTGTCACCAATGATCACAGGGGAAGACAAAAGGATACTTGTGATCAAAGCTGTACCATAGCCTGAATATCCATGCACTTTCCTGCTTTGTCCGGCTTCCTCCAACAGAATCCAGACCATCCTAGAACAAACCAGAGAACACTGATTAGGAAAAGGGGCAATGAGAGAAGGGGAAAGACTAGTTTTGAAACTGTAACTGTTGTGTTTAACCCAGAGTCTTGTATGAGCTAGGCAATTGCTCTCAACATGGGTTCACACAACTACAACTTTCCCAGAGCTAGAGCTCACAGTGGAGCACAACAACAGTTTCAAAGACGCAGCTCAGTGATAGGGGATTTATGTAGCATGCACAGAATATTGAGTTCAATTCCCAGAGACACACATGCAGATAGAGAGAGAGGCTATATTCTAACAGAGATCAAACAATCACAAAAGGAAAAAATCAATTCCCAAAGTAAAAAAGTCTAGTCTTGTTTGTAGGTAGATGAAGCCAATATTAACATAAAATCTATTTTGGCAGTTTTATTTTAATTTCCCTCCAAGTACCTTTCAAGAGTTAATTACCTTACAGTGGTCTAGATCCTTGCAGGCCAAAATTGTGCATCGCCAATAGTAAAGAAAGCTTGTGTAAAATGAACATTTCAGGTTTCCCAGCGTTGGCCTAGATAAATAATGCTAAATTTCCGGACAAACTAGCCTAAGGGCTCTTTGTGGTCCTGGCCTAGATTTCCAGGTAACAGAACTACTTATCTCTCTACTAGCTTTATGGGTCAGTGCCTAGAGAAATAGGAGTCAGACTAGCAATTATGGGATTTTTATCTATTATGAAGTAGCCAGTTCCATGTCATTGCTATCAAATATCCTCACCATTTAATTTTCAATATCTGTAACATCAGACATTCACTTGAGGTTTAAGATGTCTTTTCTACATGATTATTTTATAAACAGTACAATTAATATCAAATTAAATTGACTTCAGCAGTTTGAAGGTACTGCTTACATTCTATATTGTAGATGAAACACACCTATTTTATCATCATCCTCTTTAACACTACAGAGAGAGGCAAGTCTGAAAGTCAGGAACAATCAACAATATATACTAAAACTTGAAACAAAGTTACAAGTAATTCTAAATCACAGTGAGTGTAATTCTAGAGTAGTAACAAAGTTAGTCAGGGCTATTTGAGAAAATGAGCATACAGAATAGCTTTCTTTATTTTTCAATAGTATCTAGTCTGCTCAAGTCACACATAACCTGTATATGTCATCTAGTGTATTATTGAACTAGAAGACTTCTTAGGTCCTTTTTCCAATTTTTATTTAAATTAGAAACAAGCTTGCATCACATGTCAATCCCAGTTCCCTCTCCCTCACCTCCTTCCCAGCCCCTCCCACAAGGCACCCCCAGCTCCTCTCCCAATCCCCACTCCGATCTCCAGAGAGGATGAGGCCCTCCATGGGGGATCTCTAGAGTCTGTCATTTCATCCAGGGCAGGACCTAGGCCCTCCCCCATGTGACCAGGCTGAGAGAGCATCCCTCATTGTGGGATGGGCAGCCAAAGTCCATTTGTATGTCAGGGATAAATACTACCCAAGGCTTCATAGATTGCCTAGGCCTCCTCACTGACACTTTTGGCAATTTTTACTGTGTTGATCCTACCTATCCAACACCATGGGAGATCTTTCCATTTCCTGGTGTCATCTTTAATTAAAGACTCAAAGTTCTTGTGATACAGGTCTTTCACTTCTTTGGGTAGCGTTACCCCAAGGTATTTTATGTTGTTTATGGCTATTATAAAGGGTGATGCTTCTCTGATTTCTTCCTCAGCCCTTTTATCATCTGTATATAGTAGGGCTACTGATTTTCTTGAGTTGATCTTGTAGCCTGCCACTTTGCTGGAGGTATTTGTCAGCTGTAGGAGTTCCATGGTAGGGTTTTTTTTGTGTCACTTATGTAAACTATTATATCATCTGCAAATAGTGAAAGTTTGACCTCTTACTTTCCAATTAGTATCCCCTTGACCACCTTTTGTTGTCTTATTGCTCTAGCTAGAACTTCAAGGACAATATTGAAGAGGTATGGAGAGAGTGGAAAACCTTGTCTTGTTCCTGATTTTAGAGGAATCGCGTTGAGTTTCTGTCCATTTAGTTTGATGTTGGCTGTTGGTTTGCTGTATATAGCCTTTATTATGCTTAGGTAAGTTCCTGTTATTCCAGATCTCTCCAAGACCTTTATCATGAAAGGGTACTGGATTTTGTCAAAGGTTTTTTTCAGCATCTACTGAGATGATCATGTGATTTGTTTCTCAGCTTGTTTATATGGAGGACTACATTGATGGATTTTCATATGTTGAACCATCCTTGCGTCTCTGGGATGAAACCCACTTGATTATGGTGGATGAGTTTTCTGATGTGTTCTTAGATCCGATTTGCAAGTATTTTATTGAGTATTTTTGCATCAATGATCATGAGGAAGTTCTCTTTTTTAGTTGTGTCTTTGTATGGCTTGGGTATCAAGGTTATTGAAGCCTCGTAAAAAAGAGTTTGGCAAAGATTCTTCTGTTTCTATTGCATGGAAAACTTTGAGGAGAACTGGTACAAGCTGTTCTTTGAATTTCTGGTAGAATTCTGCACTGAGGCCATCTGGACCTGGGCTTTTTTTTTTTTTTGGTTGGGAGACTTTTGATGACTATGTCTATTTCCTTAGGCATTATAGATCTATCTAAATTGCTTACCTGTTCTTGATTTAATTATGGCAAGTGATATCTATCCAGGAAATTGTTCATTTCCTTTAAATTTTCTTTTTTTTAATTGTCATTTTTTTATTTTAATTTTAAATAGCTTGTTTTACATGTCAATCCCAGTTCCCTCTCCCTCCCCTCCTCCCGCACTCCCCTTCCCCCCAGCTTCCAACCCTATTGCCAAATCCTTCCACATAGGGGATATCTAGAGTCTGTCATTTCACTCTGGGTAGGGTCCAGGCACTCCCTTAAGAGTCCAGGCTGAGAGAGTATCCCTCTTTGTGCTATAGGCACACGATGACTATTTGTATTCCAGGGATAGACACTGATCCACAGCTCAGGGCCCCATAGGTTGCCCAGGCCTTCTCGCTGACACTCACATTTGGGGGGTCCAGATCAGTCCCATGCTGGCCTCTCCACTGTCAGTCTGGGGTCCAAGAGCTCTCCCCTGTTCAGATCAGCTGTCTCCTTTAAATTTTCAAATTTTGTGGAGTATAGGTTTTCAAAGTATGACCTGATGATTTCCTCAGTGTCGCTGTTATGTCCCCCCTTTCATTTCTGATTTTATTAATTTGTATGGTCACAGTCTGTCATTTGGTAAATTTGGATAGAGGTTCGTCTATCTTGTTGATTTTCTCAAAGAAACAACTCTTCATTACATTGATTCTTTATATTGTATTCCTAGTTTCTACTTTATTGATTTTAGTCCTCATTTTGATTATTTCTTGGCATCTACTCCTCCGGGATGAGTTTGCTTCATTGTGTTCTAGAGCTTTCAGTTGTGCTGTTAATTCTCTAGTGCGACTATTCTCCAGTTTCTTCATGTGGGCCCTTAGTGCTATCAACTTTCCACTTAGCACTGCTTTCAAAGTGTCTCATATGTTTGGGTATGTTGTATCTTCATTCTCATTGAATTCTAGGAAGTCTTTAATTTTTCTTTTATTCTTCTTTGACCCATTAATGGTGCAATTGCGCATTATTCAATTTCCATGAGTTTGTAGGGTTTCTGCAATTTGTGTTGTTGTTGAATTCTAACTTTAATGCATGGTGGTCTGATAAGGTAAATGGAATTATCCCAATTATTTTTTGTACCTATTATGCTTGATATGTTGCTGAGTATGTGGTCGATTTTTAAGAAGGTTCCATGTGGTGCTGAGAAGAAGGTATATTCTTTTGTGTTTGGATGGAATGTTCTATAGATGTCTGTTAAACCCAATTGGGTCATAACTTCTATTAGTTCCTTTGCTTATTTGTTAAGTTTCTGTCAGGCCTGGGTCTGTTTACAACCCGCCTTCGGTGATCTGAACACAACTAGCCGAGGCCAGGGTACTGTGCACTGCAGCTCCCATCCCAGCAGGAGCCACCCCACCCAGAGACTGCCAGCATCCAAATCCCATTCTCCACCCATGGGACATGCGAGGTAAGCATGGGTCTGTTTCCAGCCTGCCTTCAGGTGCCCTGAGCAGAACGACCAGAGACCTGGGGATTGCACAAAGTCCTGACAGGGTTCAGCCTCCCCAAAGATTGCCAAGGCCCTGGTACTAGGTCAGCCTCCACTGATGCAAGAGGAAAGCCACCAGAGTATTGAACCTGCTCACAGCCACTGGATGGGAACCATGGTCACATACCCACCAGGAGAGGAAGAGACTCCTTCTGTACCCATTGGAAGAAATGATGGGAAGGAGACAATATAAAAACATTCAGCAACAGAAAAACCAATACGACACCACCAGAGTTGAAATACTCTATACCAGCAAGACCTGAATACCCCAATGAAGATGAAGCAGAAGAGAAAGACCTTAAAAACAACTTCATAAAAATGATAGAGGCCCTCAAAGAGGATATGAATCCCTTAAAGAAATGGAAGAAAAAACAAAGCAAAAAATCCAACAAATGCAAGAAACGGAACAAAAGACAAAGCAAAAATTGCAAGAAACAATTCAGATAGTGCAAGGTTGAAAGTTGAAATAGAGACAATAAAAAACACAGTCTGAAGGAATTCTGGAAATATAAAAGCTAGGCAAATGGTCAGGTACTACAGATACAAGCATAAACAACAGAGTACAAGAGATGGAAGAGAGAATCTCAGGTGTTGAAGATACACCAGGGGAAATAGATTCATCGACCAAAGTAAATCTTAAGTCCAACAAATCCCTAACACAAAATATCCAGGAAATATTTGTGAAAAGACCAAATCTAGGAATAATAGGTATAGAAGAAGGTGAAGAAAGCTACCTCAAAAGGGCAGAAAACATATTCAACAAAATCACAGAAGAAAACTTTCCCAGCCTTAAGAAAGATATGCCAGTGAAGATACAAGAAACTTACAGAACACCAAATAGAGTGGACCACAAAAAAGTCCCCTCACCACATAATAATCAAGACCCTAAACATACAGAATAAAGAAAGAATATTAAGAGCAGCTAAGGAAAAAGTCAAAGGCAAACCTATCAGAATTACACCTGACTTCTCCATGGAAACTCTGAAAGCCAGAAGGTCCTGGATAGATATTCTACCAACACTAAGAGACCACGGATGCCAGCCCAGACTGCTATACCCAGTAAAGCTTTCAATGACTATAGATGGAGATAATAAGATATTCCATGACAAAACCAAATTTAAACAATGCGTATCCACTAATCCAGTCCTACATAAAGTTCTGGAAGGAAAACTCCAACCCAAGGAAGTTAACTACAACCAGAAAAACATAGGCAATAGATAATCCCACACTACCAACACCCAAAAGAAAAAGGGGTAAAATTCCACACACAATTCCACCAACAACAACTCCAAAACAAATAAAAATGAGCAATCAATGGTCATTAATATCCCTCAATATTAACAATCTTAACTCGCCCATAACAGGCTAACAGAATCGATTCAAAGAGAGAACCCATCCTTCTGCTGCATACAAGAAACACACCTCAACTTCAAAGACAGACATTACCTCAGAGTTAAGGGTTGGGAAAAGATTTTCCCAATCAAATGGCCCTAAGAAGAAAGCGGGGGTAGCAATCCTAATATCTAACAAATTAGATTTTAAACTAAAATCAATCAAATGAGATGAAGGAGGTCATTTTGTACTCATCACAGGTGAAATCCACCAAGATAAAGTATCAATTCTGAACATCCATGCCCCAAATACAAAGGCATCCATGTTAGTAAAAGAAACATTACTAAAATTCAAATCATACATAAACCCTCACACACTTATAGTGGGAAATTTCACCACTCCACTCTCACCACTAGACAGAATAGCTTTCTATATGACATGAGCAAGCACTATTTAAATTCCACTGTGTGGGGTCTCTTTCCCTCTTGGCCTATTGGCCACCAGGTGGAGAGGGAAAAGAGGCAGAATTGGATACAGTCCTCCTTCACACATACACCCCAGACAGATTTCGGTGAATCACCTCAATTTTATTTCAGAGCATAAGGAATATATAGGATTGGGGAGCCTGGGACAAACCCTAATTTGCATTAAGTGGCACACTCCTATCAAAGGGCTTAGTATGTGGCAGTAGGGTCCTATAGCAGAGTCCCTAGCACGTGGCTTTTCAGCAGGGATCTGTGCCAAGGGTCAAGCTAAAGATGAGTGGGGTCTGGTTTCACAGAGAACTTTAGATAAGGTCAGTCCTCCAGGCCCAGGGACGTTCTCCAGATAAGGGCAGGTAGAGGCAAGAAGCTCTGCTGGAGGGAGGGAGCTCCATTTTGCCTATTGAGATAAGCTGCTAGGCCATGGGGAGGCAGAAATCTCTGACCAGTCAACAATGTCTTCTAACATTCCACCATCAAAACTCATTTAAAAAATAGTTGTCGTGGTATCTGAGGGATGCTTACCAATGGATATGGAAATGGTCTAGCTAAATATACTCTCTGTGGATAAGAAATATACATTAAGGAAAAACTGCACAGACTAATTTTATTCCATGTTTATAAAAACAGATGGCAGAAAAGGGACAGAAAACAGTCTCTATTTGCTGATAATGATTGTTCCTCTGAGTGATGTCTAACTAATGACAATGCTAGAAAGATTTCAAAATGCTGTACGATTGACTGGAAAAGATAAGCCTTTCTGTGGAAAAATCAGAAATGTTTCTTCATAAATTTTTTTAAAAAGATTTACCCCCTCTGTGTATATGTGTACGTGTGTGTATGTGTGTGTGTGTGTGTGTGTGTGTGTGTGTGTGTGTGTGTGTGTGTGTGTGTGTGTGTGTGTGTGTGTTGGTACCCATGGGCCCTCTGTGGCTGGAGTTATAGATGGCTGTGAGACATGCCATATGTATGGGTACCCTGAACTAGGATCTTCAGAGCAGCAAGTGCTCTTGCCTGAGGAGCAATCTCTCCACTCACATAAAATTTTACTAAAGAAAAAACTAGGAAAATGATAAACACCATCAACAACATTGAAACCAGGGCTGCTGCTTCTTCTTCTTCTTCTTCTTCTTTTGTTTGTTTGTTTTTTTTTTTTTGGTTTTTCGAGACAGGGTTTCTTTGTGGCTTTGGAAGCTATCCTGGAACTCGCTCTATAGATCAGGTTGGCCTCAAACTCACGGAGATCCGCCTGCCTCTTCCTCCCGAGTGCTGGGATTAAACTTGTGAGCCACCACTGCCCAGCCAATCAGGGCTTCTTAAACTTTTTTCCATTCATATCCTCTTCACCTGAGAATACTGTACATATAAAATGCAAATGCTTACTGATTATAAATCATAAACTTACCCTAAAACAGTTTTTTGATATACTTATAATTCACAATTTCTAACACTAAACGATGGCATTAATTATCATACTAATGATATGGACATGCTTCTTTTAATGTACATACTGGCTGATAATTTGATACTTAAGGACACAGAGCATCTTCACCATTTTTCAGATCAGTATTTGAATTTTATAATTGTTAATAGAGGGAATGTTGTTTCCCACAAAACAGGAAAGGCCATTTTAGAAATTGGTGGAAATTCTACCTAATCCTAAGTCAAAATTCATGCAATGCTTTTCTATGAAACTCAAGGCAGCAACTCAAACTAACAAAAGGTCTTGTCAGGTCACAAAACAATATGCCTACAATGCACAAGAAAGATAACATGGCCTCAGGTTCCACAGGAAAAGTCAAAATGGAAGAAAACTGAGTCATAAGTCACAAGTATAAACTGGGGAAAACAACAGTCTTAACTTTTAAAAATGGGTGTTTAATAGTTTCTAGCTCCAAAGTGATGGTGCCAGAGGAGTGATTAGAGACAGGAAGGGCTGCAGTGCTCACATTGTGGCTCTGAGGAAATCAGGACGTTTTAACTATTCAGGAGCACAGAAGTCATGAGAGCCCTTCCTGTGGACTTGGACAGCACAGGGCTGATGGGGGGTAGCCACTGGAGATAGGTGGGGCTTCCTTCCCCTATACGTGGAGACTGGGATTCCCATTCCTTTGTTGCCCATAAAACAGGCAAAAGTTGATTCTGTCACCACACCCTTTGATAATTTTCTACCAGAAAGATGAATATCATGACTTTAGCTCAGGCTCCTCCTAGAGTCTGGCACACTCCTTTCTTCCTCTTCCTGTCTTCCATACATACCCCTTACTGGTAAACTGCTAATAGTCTTTCAAGTCTCTCCACAAGTTTGGTTTCTCTGAGAAAAGTTTCAGAGGTTAATAGGGAACTCCAAGAAGTGTAGATGTGACCATCAAAGGCCCTCTCAAAAGATGGTAGGTCCTGACTTTGCTGTTCCCTGACTTTGTGACTCTAGGCAAGTTACCACACCTTTCTGTGCTTCAGGGAATCATATTAATTAGAAAATAATATTAATAATTACCTACCGTGTGGGGACATTATGGAATTGTGATACTACAATATGACTAAGAAATATATATTTGGTCTTCATACCACTCCCTAGCACAAAACTCCTAAAACCCTTGGATTTCCTAATCAAAGAGGATCCTTTTGTGGTATTTATATTAAGTGGGGTTCAGCGATACTCGAGTTTATATTATCAAGGTCACCTTTAGAAGCTGAGAACTGGCCAGGCGTTGGGGGCGCACGCCTTTAATCCCAGCACTTGGGAGGCAGAGGCAGGCGGATCTCTGTGAGTTCGAGAACTACCAAGCGAGTTCCAGGACAGCCTCCAAAGCCACAGAGAAACCCTGGCTCGAAAAACCAAAAAAAAAAAAAAAAAAAAAAAAAAAAAAGCTGAGAACTGGTTGCCAGAGGAACCAACTGTATGATTAAGAATCAACCTTTGGATCTAACTCCAACTTATAAGATGGGAAGGGGACTGAGGATTTAGTCAGCCACTGATAGCCATTGATTTAAATCAACCATGTCTGTGTAATGGAATCTCAAACAAACAAACAAAAAACCCCTAAGTGATGGGACTAGAGAGCTTTGTGAGCAGGTGAAGTTCTAAGAGAGTGGTGTACCAGCAAAGGACATGGCAGCTCCATAGACCCCCACACACAGCTGTCTTATTTTCCTACTTACTCCATTTGCTTACTCGTAAGTTGTATGGTTTATAGTAAACTAGTAATGGAAAGCTGAGTGCATTTCTGATCTCTGTGAGCCACTGTATTGAATCAGAGCCTGAGAAGAAAGTTGTGGGCACCCCTGAGTTATTATTCCAGTCATTCAGAAGTACAGGTCACGACCTGGGACTTACAACTGACATCTGAAATGGGATTTACATGTCCATTAAGATCATCATCTGCCATTTCTCCATGGTACCTTTGAGGGCTTTGAAGAAGAAAGCTAGACAAAGAGAAGGCATTTAACAGGCTGATCAGGAGTTCTAAGGTCCTCTAGCCCTCAGGCAGCTCCTGACCCACCTAGGCTATAGTTCCTTTCTCAATTCTGAACCTTGAAACTCCTGATCCTCCTGAGAGGATGACAGACCTGCACACCATTGACTAGTTAAAGAGGTGCTGAGGAATTGCACCTGTGCACAAAGCCAGCATTCCGCCTACCCACTGACAATGGGAGGATTACTGTGCAGAAAAAGCAAGTAAGATGTTTAGCATTAGAAGTACTGGAAGTTAAGAGTTTTATAAAAGAGGTTTTGTGGGTTTTGTTTGTTTGCTTTGTCTTTCTTTTTAGGGGTACAAGAGATTATTAAAGAATCTACGATAGGGCTGAGTGAGGTGGTAGAGGCAGGCAGGCGGAACTTTGAGTTTGAGGCCAGCCTGGTCTACAGAGTGAGTATCAGACTTCCAGGACTACACAGTAAGACCACATCTAAAAACAAACCAAAAACCAACCAACCAACAAAAAAAAGAACCTAAGATATTATCTGACATGTGATACATACTCACTAAATGCTGACTCATCCCTTAAACCACGTGCTCTGTGTGTGTGTGTGTGTGTGTGTATGCCTGTACATGTGTGCTGATTAAGTATTTGTAAAATATTTAGCACAGTGTAGGACACACAGAATTTATTTTTATAGGGTGAATATCTAATTTAAAGCACATACTTGTTGGAGGAAAGTATCTAATTATTAATTTCATTGGGTTGTCTCATAGGACATCTTATACTAGGGATTCTTAATCTTTTAACCATGTTTATTACTACTTTAGAGCACTTATATATTAGAGCATTTTCATATATTCATTAAGTCCTTACTAAGTACCAGCATCATGCAGGATTCTAGACACACAACGAAAAACTTAGCACCTACTTCTTTTCAGAGAAGAACACACACACACACACACACACACACACACACACACACACACACACACACACACCAGAGAGAGAGAGACAGAGACAGAGACAGAAGGGGGGCCAAATGTCATGAAGAAAAAGAAAACTGTTCAATAACTAAACAAGGACAAGCAGTACTTTTGAGATAATTCTCTAGAACTAATAAATATTATTGTGTTCACAGAATTGTATTTTATTCTATTCTTATATAATGTTAGATATTTTCTTACTGTTCTCGCAGGGCGGACACTGGCAGCAGAACAGTGGCCACCCATATTCCTCTACATCCTAATCCCAGATCTACAGGTATGTTATACACAGGGCAGAAGGGCTCTGAGGAAGGAGCTAAGGCTATCCACGTGGTTAAGGGCAATCTCATGAGCCCTTTTTGGACAAGGAGTGTGAAAGACAGAAGGATGTGATGGAAGAGGGCGGCAAGGCCCTTGCTTTGTTGTTGCTGGCTTCAAAGATGGTAGAAGGGCTTGAGCCAGAAAATATGAGTGGCTTCTGGGAGCTAAGCATGAACCCCAGAAAACAGAAAGGACACTGCACCTCAGTCCCACTAAGGCAGAAAAGGGTGTAGAGTGAGGTTCAGAAGACCTTACACAAAACATTACAAATTGCCATATGAAAAACTAAAGTTGGCAAAGAGGAAGGCTGGAAACTCTCTGGCTGGGGCCCACTAAATTGGGTTGGCACCACTGGCTCAGGCACATAGGAAGTCCAAAGGGTCCAAAAGTAACTCACAGCAATTATAATACTAAAGTTCACCTTCCTGGTGGAGATTTCAGATGTCAATGAAACATGCAATGCATGAAGTTGAAGTATAGGGAACAGAGAATGTGTGAGAAAACTTGTGCTATGCAAATATGTTCCAACTCCCACACTATGCAAATACAAGTACCCCTCCTAAAGGTATCATACAAGCCCCAACTCTCTGAAGAGCATGTCCCTTTAAGCACTAAAATTTCTCCCTTT
Organism: Mesocricetus auratus; assembly: GCF_017639785.1. Taxonomy (NCBI): domain Eukaryota; kingdom Metazoa; phylum Chordata; class Mammalia; order Rodentia; family Cricetidae; genus Mesocricetus; species Mesocricetus auratus. Next base: position 2,532,648 of record NW_024429213.1, on the reverse strand, counting down.
TCCAGCACATTCCCTCCCTTGGAAATATACTATCTCTTAATAAACCATCAGATTCTGCTGTAACCATGCCTCTGCTCAATGCTTTGGTCAGAATGCAAACACCTGGCAGCCCTCTAGAAGTGCCTCCTAAAACCTGATGTCTGGCAACCCAGTCAGGAGGTGAGATTTACATTACTAATCTCCCAAGCTGTCCACTCATTCTGGAGGCACCTGAGAGGAGCCACCCCAGATATAGGCACAGATTGGGCAGTTCAGGGCCATTGCAGTGCCCATCACTTGAAAACTCTTAGAACAGGATAATCTGGTCAAAAGCCAAGGTTAGAAATTAGACTTCACTAAACGCAAGAAAATATTCAATTCTCAAGGTACTATTCCACGGCAGCTCTCTGGTAAGGACTATAACCTTAAGGGAACCTGGGACGTTTTCCCCCCACCCCACCTGCAACAAGCATGCCTTCCTCAGCAATCCCTCCCTCTCTCCTTTCCTTCTACTCCTTTCACTTGTCCCAAGGCTGATGGAGACAGTTGGTACAGGGTGGGAAGGGTGCTCTATCTGGGCACTTACTGTTGGTCCAGACATCCAAGGTCCAGGTTACAAGCCCTGGGCATCAAAGCACTAAAGGAACCAGTTTTGCATATATCCATATGATATCAGTGGTGCAGGGACCATCACTCCCTTGCACACTACTGCCTGTCTAGACTTATCCGCACCGCAACAGTTCCACCTGCCTCCTTTCTTACACCCTTCACTAACTGCTCTATACTTCTCTACTGCTTTCCTGTGCACTGTAGACAACCCTATCCCTAACAGTAGCCTCTCAAGTAGTAAGACACTTTCTGACCAAGAAATCCTGGGAGGGGGAGATTATCCATTTTCACCTTAATGTGGATGGTAATCTGGAAGAAAAGGAAAGAAAAGACCACAGCTATTTCTCTGACAAACTTAGCCACTTGGACCTTTTTATAGTCTCTCATGAGAGAAATCTTGTTCTACTAAGTTAGAAAACAAACGGCTTCAGTGATACCCATAGTAAGCACCTGTACCTCAGTTCTGGGAAGTTACTAGAAGACATGCTCCCTGGATAAACACTAGCAATTTGTTCAGACCCTGGCCAAGTATGAGTAAGCCTAGAAGGGTTAGGGGCTCAAAACAGTGTTTCTAACTCCCTGACAGACAGGCTATGCTCAGTTCATCAGGTAGTAGGATGTAATGGGGAGATGGACCAACCCATCAGGTCTTCTTGAGGACACTGCATATGAGACAGAGGGTTACCTTCATGGACACTAGAGGCGTTCAATATAACCTGAGTGGTGAGGAGATTTGGATGAAAGGGCCTAAACTTGATCCTGCTTAAATCCCTGAGGAGAAACAGAAGCTCTGGGAGGGAAGTAAAAGATATACAAAACAGTATATCTGCTCCAAATCCTACTGACTGTCTGCTCAGAACACATACACACTCCCAGATCAGGAATAAAGTAGTTAAGATCACAACACCCCTGGAGAGCTACAGATGCAGGATGACAGTCTCCTTGCAGCAATAAAATAATTATATTAAGAAACCTGTTAATTATAAAATCAGAGGGGACACTTAAGGAAAGAAGAAAACCCTGTTGTATTACTCAACGGGCTCATTGAGGCCTTCTGAAAATTACATCCTCCACCTACCATCTTTCTTTTGGATGCTGGCCAGATCCTAAATATGAGTTTTCTGGTGCTTTGGGTTGCCTTGCTTTTTCTCTAAAATCTCCCTCCCTGACACATGGCAGATCTCCGTGCTAGTAACTCAAACAACATGGCATTTTCCCCTTGTTTCCTCTATTTTCCTCTTCTGGGTACTTGCCTGCCTTGGAATTTGTTTCTTTTTTCAATTTATTTTATGTGAATGAATGTTTGCCTGATAATATATGTATGTGTGCCGCTGGGTATGCCTGGTGCCCAAGGAAGCCAGAAGAGGGTTGTAGGATCTCCTAGAACTGGAGTTTGGGTGGTTGTGAGCCACCTTGTGGGTACTGGGAATTGAACCTAGGTCCTCTGGAAGAGCAGCCAGTGCTCCTAACCACTGAGCCCGGTGCTTCTAACTGCTAAGATAGCCCTGGAAGTTTTTCTTTTAAGCTCTATACTTGTGTTTGAGCTCCTTTTTGAGTCTTACATGTTTTTATTAGTGAGACTAAGAATCCCAAGAGGAGATGGTGATTTCCATGCTATCATTTGATAACGACAATGGGATTCCTCAAAATGTTGGTAACAATCAGGGACTGAACTCAGATCATAAAGCTAGTCAGCAAGCACTCTTACCCACTGAACCATCTTATTGATTTAACTTAAATACAAAGGTAGTCTTAGTTATATAAATCTATCAGTAGTTGTAACCTTAATCTATGTTTTGGGTTCCTTCATAGTTTTTCTTTCAGCATTGTTGGCAGAGAGAGTCCATGGTCCTTCTTAGGCAGGGACTACACTTCTCAACAACATAGAAGTAGTTACAGAAGATGTAGCACAATCCTTCAAACCCCACCCCCTAAAATTCCAGGGACTGCAGCTCTCAGAGGAGAGTTGAGGCAGGGGAGAAGGGAAAAGAAGAAGGCATGGAAGGCCTTAAAATATTAGTATATGAAAAAAACAAGCTAACAAAGAGGAAGGGTGGAAACTCCCCGCCGGTACCACTGGAGGAGGCACAGAGGCAGTCCAGAGTAACCCATGGCTCCTTGTAACACTCAAACATATACCCCTGGGCAGAGATTTAAAATGCTAATGCCATACCACACATGAAGTTGTCTGTAGAAGCATATGCTCAGAGCATGTGTGGAAAGTCTGCACTAAACACAAGCATCCAGGAGTCCTCCAGAGGTGTCCTGCTATCCCATTACCAGCCAATACCACAAGAGCAGGGGAATGAATGCCAGTGACAACTTGAATGAGCTTGCAAATGTTCTCTTAGCCAAGGCTCAGTTTCACCACACTTTGATTTGGGTTCTGAAGCAGAGAACCCAGCTGAGCCCACCATATTTCTGACTTACTGAACTTGCAGCCAATGAAACTGTATCATTTTAAGGCAGTAATTTAGAGGTACCTGACAAATTTCTGCACCCAGTAAGCCTCTCTGCCAATACAACAATCCAAATCAGACCAAATCAAACCAAATTAGAAAAAGCCCGTGTTTAATGGATACAATGTTCCCTGGTGGCCTTCCAGCCCCCCAGAGAGGAAAGAGGAAAAGGAGACCAGAAAAACCACAAATCTGTTTTCTGGGGGGCAGTTTAAATACCCTGTGGGAGTGGTCTTGAGCATCTCTGGGGAGAGAGGTTATCATTTGGCGGGCTTTCTGAGATGCAGCAGGGTTTGGAGAGAGATGGGGGAGGGAGCTTGGGTGGACCATCCACCATAACATCTCAGACTGTTTGGGTTTTTGAGTGCCAGGGGCTGGGGTGACGCTTTTACCACAATAGCACCGTGTTATAACAGCCCCCATAGGCTATGAGAGATCAAAAGAGCAAGTAAAGTCATTTGATTAGGGCCTTTCTTTTGACAAGAAAACTAACTAAGCACTTGGTGATCCATAAGAGATAGATGTGACCTCCTAAGGGAAGAGTAAGTAAGGTCCTCTATCACGGTTCCTGCCATGGTCCTTGATTCATCATCCAGTCAAGCCCAGTCCTTCAGGATAGAAAGGTGGTTTCTGTCCTGTACCTATTCCAAGAGCCTGGAAGTTCTGACAAAGTAACAGGCATTCAATAAATATCTTTCAAGTGGATGAATAAGCTCAAATTACTGCTAAGCTTCTAGAAATCAAACAAAAGTAGCAAAAAGGGAAATCAAGGCTCCAAAGGCAGCAACTGCAAGACAGAAAGAAAAAGCTGATGTCCTGGACTTTAATGCCAGCACTCAGAAGGCAAAGGCAGGTGGATCACTATGAGTTTGAGGCCAGGCTGGTCTACATAGTGAGTTCCAGGACAGCCAGGGCTATGTAGAGAGAGCTTGTCTTAAAAAAAAAGGAGGAAGGGAGGAAGGGAGGGAGGGAGGGAGAGAGGGAAGGAGGGAGGGAGGGAGAGAGGGAAGGAAGGAAGGAAGGAAGGAAGGAAGGAAGGAAGGAAGGAAGGAAGGAAGGAAGGAAGGAGAAAAATGAAAAAATGTGGTAGGACAAGGAATCAGAGAACAGTAATTTGAAAAAAAGACACTTTCAGCAACTGTTTGAAGTTTAAAATTTGGGTGGTTAAAGTATCTGATTATAGCAGGAGTGGGGGGATGGAGGGCTGGAGGGTAGGGGTGGAGGGGGTTCCAGGGACAAATGAATCCAACTTGCTCACAAAATTCTCTCTCAATGCAACTCTAAACAGCTGATTTTCACACACACACACACACACACACACACACACACACACACACACACACACACACACTTCCCTTTCCTCCACACTCCATTAGCACATCCGTTTGTGTGTGTTGGCCTTGTTGATATGATAAAGGCAGGAGTCACACTGAGTTACCAGAGGGGCCTCATCAATGAGGGATCTTCTGGAAAACTTGAGGAAGGAAGTGAATGATGTGTCAGCATGTCTAGCCAACAGAAATCTCAGCTTTGTCTGCTCTGGCATGAAAGCCCCTCTCTAATCGGATGAGAAGGTACTAACCCTGGGGGCCAAGCAGCTTGCTTCCAGCTGAGCTTGTTTTTGTTTTGGTTGCAAAGTCGCCAAGACCTCTAGAGAAACAAAACAACTGTGTTTTCAGATCTTGTTTTTGTTCCAATGAGTCCAACTTGCCAGAAACACTAAGTTGGAGTCTGCCCACAATATTCATATGTTTCCTTCATAGAGCCAAAAGTTTCAGCCAACTGCTTCTTCCTGTCTCCCACATGAGCTAATGGTAGCTTGTAGCTGTGACATTCTTTACAGCTTGGGCTTCTGCAAACAGTAAGGAAAACTGTCTTTATTGCTTTCGTTTGTTGTTTTTGTATTTTTTTTTAAAAAAACAACTGTAGTTTTCCTTTAGTCCTCTCCTCCCTGTCCGTCCCCACACACCCCCTTTGCCCCCACCCGCAACCACTCCTCCTTCACTTCTGTTTAGGAAAGGGCAGGTCTCCCATGAGTTTCAACAAAGCATGGCATATCAAGTTGCAGTGAGAGTAAGCACCTCCCCATGTACTAAGGTTGAGCAAGGCGAACCAATATGCACAAGGCCCCCACAGAACTGACTCTGGAAACACCTCCATGACTTAATGTGAAACTTGGGAGGAGAAGGTCAAGGGAATCTATGACACGCCCAGCTCCAGGCAGGCAAATCATATGCCATAAGAAAGCAGCAGAAGTCATTGTTAGCCCTATCAATGTCATCTTGGAGATGCCAGCAACCCAGAGCTGACCTGTCCAGGGTGTCAAGTCATTCATCCTACCTGGAGAAAATGCTAATTTAGCATCACTGCAGTATAAAATGCCAGAACCAACATTTAAGACTATTACTTCCCAAATATTTCCACAAATGCAATGTTCCCATGGCAAGACAGCTAATTAGTAAGCAGAAGGGATGTGAAGAGGGAAAGAGACCCTTTAATTTTCCAGTTCTGATTTCCACTTCTCACTCATTGGCACTTAGGAACTCTATGTAATTGCCCAGGCCACCTGGGACATATCACACATGGGATTGTTAAAACTGTGTCATTACTTATGACTTGTGCCTTACTTAGGCCTAATCCCTTTGTGGCCTATATGTATAAGGATTCCTTGATGATTATTTTCTCTCTACCTACACTCCTCTCTCCACCTGCAAGCCAGTGAGATTTACAAAGAAGTTTCTACTTCAAGGACAGAGTTCTGTGGAAAATAAAACTAAGTATCCAAATACATACTCTCCCCAATAGCTAAACTCAGTTACAGATGTAGGGAAAAGGGACCAGTCAAAGAAACACACCCTCAGCAGAGCCAAAGAAACACACTTTGACCCTGCAACCACAACCAAAAAAATGTACCCTGACCCTAAAACCAGTGCCAAAGGAACACACTTTGCCCCTGGAATCAGAGTCAGTGAAAGAAATGTACCCTGGCCCTAAAATTGGAGCCAAAAGGCTAAAAAGGACCAGAGAAAGAAACACACTTTGGCCCTGAAACCAGAGCCAAATCTGACCCTAATCTGTGTAAAAAAGTAACCAATCCCGGAGCAGAGCTCTAGCCAATCTGAGCTCAGCACTGAAATCAGACCAATCCCTACTCTGGAAAAACTTCCCCAGCCCCAGGAATCCCTATATAAACCATGTGTATGTTCAGCTTGGCTGGTCCAGCTGCCTTCCAATAAACTCCTTTGGATGAGCTTCGGGTAAAGATCTTCTTTTGCGGCAGCGACAGAGCAGAGCGAGAAGCGCTGTAACACTTGCCCGGGAAACCTTCCTTGGCAGAGCAGAGTTGTTACACTCTGCTCCCGGCACCCTGCTCTCCGCTATGGGCTCTCCAGGAGCAGAGCTGAACTGTAGCAACTTCGCCCGAGAAACCTCCTGCCTAGCAAAACTGCTACACTAGGCGAACATCCCCAGCTGGAAGACCCTGTCCTGCCGGAGTGGAGCTGATACACCAGAGAAGCCTTTCTCTGAGGCAAGGCTGTAAGCTGCCAAGCTTACTGCAACCTGTGGTGGTCCTTGGCTCCCGAGCTCCAGGATACCTTTCTACCTGAGCTGTGTAACACTCAGTATTCTGTGACTCCCAAGTGCCAGAATACCTGACCCACTCCTGTTCCATCCTGTCCTGACCCATCCCGGCGAAACGCTTACAAGCACCTTCAAAACCCCCAAATCAAACATGCTGAAACACTTGGGTGTGTTTATCTTCTACCATTCACGTTTGACTCATTTCTAGCCCATTCTATCTTCTGCTCAATCAACAAACCTGTGAACTTTGCTTTGACTCAGCCTCAAGTTCTTTTCTAGGATAGATAGCAAGCACCTGGATGCACCTGAGTACAGGCCCCAAGAATTCATGGGGACTCCCGGGGCCACACAGCCAGCAAAGTTGACTTGTGCCTCTTGTTAACATTTCAGCCTGCAGCTCTTAGGAGCCATACAGTAAGCAATGCTGCATGAAACCAACACAGGCATCTCATTTAATTTTTTTTTGTAGGTGCTTGAGTGCAGAGAGAGAGGCAATGTGAAACCTGGAGAATGGAGCTGCTTTGACTGGTATGGAACTATCTAGATGGAATCTCTCCTCATCCTGGTAGCCAGCTGTTCCTGGCTTGTTTTACTCACAAAATACACCACTGAAAAACCTCAATACCTCCCCCGCTTTTTGAGACTCAGAAGGTCGCCTCAGTGGAAAATTCCCCAAGGTCCCTTCCCCTAGGCAGGGAACAAGGACTGATTAGAAAGAACATCTGGTCCAGAGTGCTGATGCAGGGCATCGGCAGGCTGTTAAGTTTAATCTTGACCTTGTGGTTTCTCCAGGAAGGATGAGTTATGCCCGTGTTCTAACAATACCCCTATTGCTTGCCCAGATCTGCACCTGCAGTAGCTCCACTTCTTACAATACCCCTATTACTTTGCTTGCCAAAAGTATGTATATAAAAAGAAAACTGACCTAAAGCCCAGCGTGTTCAGTTAGCTAAGGCTGTTGAATCGCCCACAGATGCCTGTGTGAACAATAAACCTCTTGCGGTTTGCATCCAACTGTCTGGTTATTGAGCTCGGGGTGTCACCTGAGTCTTTCACCACTTTCTCATTATCTGACCTTAGGTAAGTCACAAATCAATTTTCAGCCTCTAACCTATAAACCAGAGTTTACAGCAGCAACCTAAAAGGTTGTTGTCAAGACAACAATGAGGGATGCCAGATACAATGCACAGCATGGAGCAAAATGCTCAATTTTAGCATTTTCAACTCATATCTTTCCCAGAATGCAGCAACTTGTGACTTACCCCTTGTAAGACTTGAAAGCTGTCATTGTTAGGTGGTGGGTCTTGATCTGGATCAACACCAACTCTAAAAGTCACCAGGGAAGAAGACAAGGAGAAAAACATAGAGTATTAGCTTGGTCCATGGCAGTCTGAGTCAGTAACTATCTTCCCAAAGCAGGAGTGGTTAGCTTCAAGGAGCAAAAGGCCATCATGCAGAAGTCATGTCCACACCACAGCAGACCCCAAAGAGTCAGATATTGTAAGTATTCCTGCCCTTAGCAAGGCCTCTGGGAAATATACTGGCAGTTGTCCATCTGCCATCCTGGACTAAGCGGTTCCCAGTACTAAACCATGGGTCCCTTCTGCTTGGCTGCTTCCTCACTTCTGCCCTGAACTGCTTTGATACCCACAATATTTTGTTATGAAATCAGTCAGATATACAAAGAAGTATGGGGAGGTAATCTGTAGTAAACACCTGCATGGCCGCCAAGAGCCTACCATTAACATTTATTACAGCTTCTTTATTACCATCTTCCCATTTTCCCATCTCACATCTTATTCATGATACAAATGAGGCAGTGACATGAATACATTTCTTCTAAGTAGTGTGTATGCTTGTTCATGTGCTCACATGTGCAAACATGTGTGTGTATATGTAGGCCAGATGTCAAACTTAGGCCGTTCATCAGAACCCATCCACCTTGTTTTTAGGATTGGCCTAGAAATCACCACTTATGTTATTCTGGCTGCTCAGCAGCTGCCTATCTCCCCAGTTCTGGGATTACAAACATGCACCACCATACTGAGCTTTTGACATAAATTCGGGATATTAAACTCAGGTCCTCATACTTGCATAGCAAACACTTCACTGACAGCCATCTCCCAACCCTCCCATCCCTTGGTTTCTTTAGTATGAATAATGATAGAACCCCTTCTTTTTACCAACTTGAGTCAGGCTTTTTTGAACCTGTAAGACCTAACTTTTGAGCTTCTTCCCTTTGCATCACAAAGTTTTATCAAGAATCTTCTTAACCTGGTTTAGCCAGAGCTCTCACATTTGATACCTGATCCCACCCCTAATATCTGGTGCTCCTGTCATCCCCAAGTGATATCTGACCTCTATGGCCCCTTACTTCTGATATTTCCTCTTGGCGAATGCCATCCATCAGTCCCTATTGCTCTCTCACACTGCAAGCCTGCATCACAGTAGACTCTATGTCAGTCACAGTGATCCTCACTAACGTCTGCCTTGCCTTGTTTTTTAAACCTAAAGTATAGCAAATTTAACGTTATTTTCATTTATAGAATATAAACTGAGAGCTTATACATTTTAGTCATGTAACCAAAACTGTTATGTCTATCCACATATTTAGTCAATGTGCTCATTAAGTATATACAATAAATATAGACACAGATTTCTCCATTTGATCAGCCATACTGTTAATATCTAGGTAGTTAATATTAACAATGGCTAAGCTATTAACTTTTCTAAAGGATCAATTTGTACCTTGTCACGGAGAATCTGCCTTGCCTTGTTAACAAGTATCACACTGGTTTCTTGACCAGCATCATTAAGTGGGGTCCAGGTATGCTTTTAGTCCTTGTGTCCCCACATTGTCTTTATCAAAGATGAGCAGAGAACTCACACATTTGAGAGAACATGAACATTTGAGAAAAATAAAAACAAGACAAAGTGGCCAAAACCCACTTACAGTAAATTCCTGAGAAGCACTAGGACAGTTGGCTTGGCTTTGTCATATGCTACCTATTACTACATGCATCTGTTAGTTGTTTATATTCATGTCTTCTCCATTCTGAGACAGGTAACATGAAGCAATGGGAGAGGAAATAGATGCCAAGAAAACCCTGTACTCCTTTCACTCTTCCACTATTTCAATATATGGACAGGATCATCAAATGTAGTGAAGCGTCAAACTTTGAGCAGCTTAGGCCATTATAAGCTTGAAGAGGGATGCTTTGCTGTCCAGTACAAGAATGTCCTAATGCAGCAAGCAGACACTGGACTGGACAGCCAAGCCCTAAGTACATACTTATTTTTCTTCTTCTTCCTCCCCATCAGCTGTACCACCTGGCATGTTTCTAGAGACAAGAGGCTACATGTAAGTAAGGGGTAAATGATAGCACAGATACGCCCAGCTTCTCACAGCCAAACTCTATTCGGTCCTGTCTCAAGCTTGTTGACCACTGGCCATAGTATGTGCCCTGGGAAGGGAGCGGAGTAAAGGGAAGCAGCTACCTCATCTTGTGTTGGAGGCAATGTTTTAGTCAAAAGATGAATTCATGTACACAACACATGTTTGCATCCAGGGCCAGGCAGTGTCCTGGACACTTGATAAAATCCTATACTGGACCTGGCACCAGCTTCTTCACTGTGAACCTGGGACCAGATGGGCTGTTTGCACTGAATTAGACAGACTTTGCTCTATGTTAGAGGCTATCACCAGGCAAAGAATTCTGGCATCTTGGATCTTGCAAATAGACCTTATCTAGTAATGTCTGAACACCAAATCTCAGAGACCTATATTTTGACATAAAAAACTCACGTAAGGTCCTTAGACACACAAATAATCTAATGTATGAAAGCAGCTGGAGACAAGATTGCATTTGGAACTCCTAGCTGTTCTTCAACTTGACCTGGTTTTAGAGCTTCTTACTATCCATTCCATATGAAACATCCTCTAGATGGTGTTCTATAAGGTATCTATGGTAGCATTTATAAGGCCAGTGGACAAGAATATACTATCAGAGCTTATGAGGCAGACAAATCTACTGAAAGTGAGCTGCTGCTGGATGCAGACTCAGAGGTACAGCGCCTCTCAGAAGAGCAGGTGACATGTCGTCCTCAGTCAAACCACAGAGAGAAAGAGCATGGGGTAGCCGAGCATATGCCACTTCAGACCTGCCACTAAGAATCTCTCCTCTCTGCACTGAGGGCTGTGAAAGAAGTCTGCTTCTTAAGCGGCTTCTGCATCAGTACTGGTGAAGCAGACAGGCTGTGTGTCAGTCCAGATGAACCAGGAGGCCCACAAGGAACAGCGTGCCATCATGAGGAAAGTAAAATAAAGTGTAATATGAGCTGCCAGAGGAAATTTAGCTACAGTCCTCAAATGTTTACTACAAAAAGTAAATATGTTTTAACAAAATCATTTTAGTTTGTGGGCACAGGATAGCCTATGTCGAGTTGGCTGGCCTGGAATTTACTATATATACCATACCCTGAACTTGTGGTAATCCTACTGCCTCTGCCTCCTGGGTTCTAGAAAAACTTTAAATTGATTGTATTTCAAAAGAACTACTTATAATGGCTAAGACTGATCCATTACACTCAAAGCACAGAAATACCAATGGGATTCATCCATTTGCATTAGGCCCATGTGGCTGGGCCAGAATTCCAAACATAGCCTAAAATACTATATTCAAAACATTTTATGGGGAACTCAGGAAATTAGAACCATCTTAACTTGACCACAAGCTCATGATGTGCACAATTTGTTATGTGGAAACCTGAGAGACTAAGTCAGTACTGTACAATAGAATTTTCTGCAGTGTTCTCTACCTGCAATGTCCAGTTAGAGCACCTGCTGGCCACATGCTCAGTGAGCACTCATAGTCAGTGTGAGTGAGGAACTACATTTTACATCTTATTTTTAACTAATTAAAAATTTAAATAATCATATGAGGACAATGAAAATGTAGATTCTAGAATAAACCCTAATTTCAACCAGGGCTCCATATTGTCATCACTTTTTTCCTCTGATTGCTAACTCTTTGCCTTGCCAGTGCTAACACCCAGGTTCCTGAGAGAGTCCTGTAGGGAAACAACTCCAATTCCACACAATAAGTTAAACTCTCTTGAACGGAATACCTAGACAGTGAAGACTTTTAACTTCATCTGTATGTAAAATAAATTCCAAACCCTCTAAAGTTCTTTATGGGCAACATTCATTATCTTCAAAAAATGGAAGAAATGGGAGAATTAGAAAAGTTTTAATGGTCTATCCTTAGTGTAATCACTAGTGAGTGATTTTATTCCTGGCTCATTAGGAATCTGGTTTTTCATATGGTGGCAAAACATCACTCTACTGATAACTTTTTAATTGCATAAAGGAAAGTGGCACTTTGACACTAGGGAGACCTAGGGGTCAGTATGCTATGCACTAACTGACCAAATGGGATATCACTAATAAGTGGACAGCTTGACAATATGTGCCCCCTGAAAGATTATGAGAAATGTGTAACCACTCTTTTACAGTATATTTTGATAAAAATGATCATTTGCCTCTTGTCATAAGGAAACATCAGAAAAATCTCAATGACAGGACATTCTGTTAAACAACTATCCTGAATACTTAAAAACCAGTGTTCTAAGGGACCATGGGAATGGAGTGGAATGGGGAAAGAGTAAACAGACATGCCAATAAGCATAAACATTTGTTGGGTCCTATGTGTGTAAAATCCATGTTGCTTTTCTCAGATGTGGTTACAGAGGAGATTGCACTTAAGAGTAGACTCAGAACACCTGACCGTGAAGTGGAGAAAAGTGACAAATGTTAGCTAAGTGGGGAGTGCAAGTTGGTACATGGGTATTCACTATTCTTTCCTTTGGGGGGAAATTTTTTAAATGTCACAGTTAAGAATACTTAACGTTACCTTTGGTAAAGATGTTTCAAAAACACACCAGCCTATTTTTCTATCTCTAATTCATTAATACTGATGATTTATAAGCTCATGTAAAGATTCATAACATAAGATACTAGACTTGGTAAGCACAGGCAATGGGAAACTAAACATTCTCATAATTATATAAAATTTTCTTGTTGATAATTTCTGAAATGTTTTGCTGAAATTCTCGTCTTCTGAAAGTAACGGATGCAGAGAGTCTCAAGCTGACTCAGATGCAGTTAATGAAGTGCTATGCAATGCGACCATGTTCAGCTGGTTGTATCACTCCCCAGAGACTTGAAGCTCTGGAGACAGGCACAGAGCCTGTGAGAACTGCCTGGCTCTCAGTCTGACAGTAGGAAAATTCAAGAAGGGAAGTAAATACCTGCTTTCCAACTCTCCATGGCCTTATAAGTGACCCCTCAGAAGACAGTCGGGGAACATGGACATGAAAGTTATTCTGTAATTTTTTTCCCATTTGAGAATGTTCACTTCCATGATTTAATAAGTACCTTTCTGGCATCTGGATGGGGCCTTGACTAATCCCCAAGGATGACACACAGTATACAGGGATTCCTAAAAAGGGCTCCACCCTTGGGTCACAGCCCAGAACCAAACCGGTCTGTGTGCACACGAGTAAAGCAACGGGCCGGGACCCTTGGAGTGGTGCTAAAGAGCGAGAAAGCCTGCACACAGGCTTTCCATTGCAGGTTCTGAGCCCCATGAGATCTCACTTTCTCTAACTCCTTTGTTCGGCAACCATTTCTAATGTGTTTATCTCCTGATTGGTACAGAAACCTGGAGCTTTATTTCTGCATTCAGATACACCTAGATGGAGCACACTGTAACAGACACAGCAGTCTCTTCTTCCAGAGTGAACTGAATTATCCTTAGTTTCATTAAGAAAGGGACAAACGTGGACATTCTGTACCAAATGAGAAGACAAAGAAGTCAAATGGAAGTGTTTTTCAGGAATAGATAATACCACAAAGTTAATAACGTTCATTCTAGAACAATATTTTGTCTATTGTAGTGTATTAGTCAGCATTCTCTATGGTCACAGAACTTATGGAATGAATGTCCCTCTCTGTCTGCCTGTCTCGCTGCCTGTCTCTTTCTCTCCATACACATACACACTATATATATATATATATATACATATATACATATATATACATATATATGTGTGTGTGTGTGTGTGTGTGTGTGTGATTTATTATAATGACTTACAGGCTGCAGTCCACCTGATACAACAATGGATAGCCATAAACTAGTAGAATCTAGTAGTTTTCTGCCCCACAGGCTAGATTTCTCAGCTAGTCCTCTGTATGTGATCTAAGAAGTGGGTTCCAATGCCAGTGAAGGAATGGACGTGTTAGCAAGGCAAGAGAAAAGCTTCCTCCTTCTATGCCCTTATATAGACTTCCAGCAGAAGGCATGGCCCATATTAAAGGTATGCCTGCCTGTCTCAAGATTTGAATTAAAGGCATGTGTCTTCTTGCCTCAAGATCTGAATTAAAGGCCTGTGTTTTCCAGCCTTAAAATCCAGATCTAAAATGTGTCTTCCTGCCTCCAGATCCAGAGCAAAGGTGTGTTTCTTCCTACCTTAAAGGTCCAAACTAGAAGTGGAGTCACCTACTTTAAACCAAGCATAAAATCTCTCACATGTGTGTCCCCCATTTCTGGTTTATTGTTCATTCTAGATATAATCAAGTTGACAACCAAGACTAGTCATCACAATCCACCCCCTGTCAACTTGACACACAGTCATGTTATGTCATGATTAATTCCCAAATGAAAACAATAACCAGGCCATGATAACTCCTCAACAGAATATAACTATCACATATAATCACAAATGCATTATATATTTAACCAGGTCATACTTGTGCCTAACATGATATGACTATCACAGGGCATGGTAGCACCAAGAGATGCCCTAAAGGATCTCCTGCCCTCCAGACATACTCTTTCTTACCTCCACTGTGGAGCGGGAATACAATTTCCCCTTGGTAATCTGGATTAATCACCACTCCTAACACTGTTATTCCTGCCTTAGCCTGTTAACTTAAGGGCATCAGAAGCCCAAAGTGGCCAGGAGGAAGCTGGCTTCCAGTTCAATGGAATGTTTGTGTGGCTCTTGGCAGGAGTGTTCCCCCTCTGGAACCAAAATCTAGATCACAGGAACAGGAAGCAAAAATTTTCCTAGTGGGTCACTAGGAGTAATAGTGAGGAAACTATTCCCCTTTCCAGCCCTTGATTCCTGGGCACGTGGACCCTGGCTATGGAAGAAACCATATCATAAGCTGGACATTTATTCAAATCATATACCTCCTTCTGGAGAACCCTGCTCCTGCCCTCCAGGCTGCTGCCACCTAATTGGTACTTTAACTGTGTCTTTAAAAGGCCATTTATTCTTTCTATCAGGCCAGGTGCTTCAGGATGGTGAGGAACAGGATAAGACCAGTGGATTCCATGATTGTGGACACACTGTCTCACTTCTCTGGCTGTGAAGTGAGTCCCTTGGTTTGAAGCAATACTGTGTAGAATACCATGATAATGGATCAAGCATTCTGTAAGTCCACAGATAGTAGTTTTGGCAGAAGCACTTTCATGAATTTCATTACAGCATATATCTGGGCTATATTCTAAAACCCACACCCCATTTATAGATATTGTTTCTTTCACCCTGTCTTCAGGGAGCAGAATATTTTCAATAGGTCTGAGTTCAAGCTGATTTTTAATTTCATGTATCTGCAGATCAGACCAGGATGAAAACATATCAATTGGAGATCCAGAAAGGTAAGAATGAACTCTGGAGGTTTTTACTTTTCTCCTACATCACCACCCTTAAACACTTCATCATACACAGTTGGATGTAGGCCAACAAACAAACTGTATTAGTGGCAACTTCATGCTTTTGTTTATAAAAATCAATGTTCTTCATGTCATATGAACCATCATGAGAAAGTATAGATATACAAATACATACTTAAAAATACACAACACTGGCATTTAATTAAGACCATGTGAGGTATGCTTTACTCAAGGCTGAAACACGAAAATTCTAGTTCTCTGTATTAGTTATAAGCCTTATTTACTAGATCCAAAGCAGGGTTTTATGGGGAAAGTATACGTGGCTCTGAAAATAAACTGTCCTTAACTCTAAGCTCAGCTGTACCAAATGAAGACATTAATTCCGGCTTTGGGGTTGAAAACACGTGGCACCAAATGTGGGTGGCAAGCACATGATACCAATAACACTGACAAACCAATCAGCATGGAGGAGGAACAGAAAGAATGATTAGAACTGATTTCCCTGTTGCCCATGGAGTGAGGATCGGCACTTTCAGGAAGGAAAAAGCAAACAGCATAAAGAGAAACCATTCGAGTTAGAAGAGAAAAGCAAAGGCCAGTGAACCATTTTCTTAGTAGTGTCTGTGTCACCTGAAGTACTGCCAGCGGTGCTCATTCTGGTCCTCTTCAGAGAGCTCCTCCACACCAACTCTGGGCAGCAGAAGAAGGAAATGTGAACATTATGGAACAACACAGGTACCAGGAGCTCTGGCATCTGACCTGGACCATGTCCATGAAGAAAGGCTATCTCAGCTTCAACAGAAATGCACAGTCCCTTTTTCGGTCAGTGCTGGGGCTGAAACCCAAAGTATTGAAAACACTATGTAAGTGCCAACCATGGAGCTACACAACAGTCTTTGCTTGTTCCCATTCTCTAAAACCCAGAGGCAGAGAGGTTGCTAAATTTAAAGCAGCAATGTTAAGAGCTAGATCAAATGAGGAACAATTGAAAATTATGTTAAGCTTTTCAAAATATAACGCAATAAAATCAGATGAACAAATGCACAGTATATAAATTAATCTAAAAAATTTAAGGAATTCGTGTGTTTCATAAATCAAGATATGTCCATAAAAACGAAACAGAAAATTGTTACTAAACAGTGAACATATGTTTGGAGTATGTATATATTTATATGTAGCTAACAGAAAAAGAAAAACACCCACTATATTACAAAAAGATAATTAGAAGGCAAAGATAACCACTTGTTTCTGCATAAGCCAACCACATTGTCCACAGCTTCAATCTGAAGGCCAAGAACCCAATTCTGGCTCTTCTCTTTCCTGAGGTCTCTGGTTTGATGTGGCCTTTTGCTTTCCTTAACAATTTCTGGATTATCCAGACAACATTGAACTTTACCATAATACTACAACATGTTTTTACAAACTTTTGAATCCAAGATAATTATCTGTTGTGGGGGGCCATTCCCCTGTGCACTGTGGGATCCTGTTTTCTACTTTCAGAGTGCCAGCAGCAACAACCTCATCTGCCCCAGGATATAGCAACCAAAAAGATCTCCAGATGTTCACAGATGTCTCCCAGGTAGCAAAATTGCCTTCAGTTGAGAAAACTGCACAAAATCATGTACACTTTTAAAACTGGTTCTTTTGGGACATATGCAAGAATAATCCACTACAACACACAATGGATATTTTAAGCCATCCAAAAAGACATATAGCAGCCCTCTGGTATTAAAATTTCACTGCAGCTAATTGACTCCTTGTAAGGTGACACTTTCAATTGGTTACATAGTCAGAATGAGAATATGCTTTAGACCATACTGTCTAAATTACTACAGCATATTGAAAAACTGTAACAAATACCACAAAAATAAAGCAGGATTTCATTAATGTAAGATTTATTGTTGCTTGGGTGATTGTAAAAATAATATAATATAAGCAGCAAAATTTAGTGGGTATCATGTGCCAAACAGCATATTTAATGAATGCTTTGGGGGGGGTGACACTGGGGATAGAAACTAGGGCTTTGCACATGCTAGGCAAACATTCTGTCACTGATGTTGCGCCCTGTAGCCTCTAGTGCACAAATCCTTCAGCAAATCTACAATACTCACATTTTATCAACACACTATGTTTGTCATCATTTGACATTTAACTGGTGAGAAAACCTGAGAGTTAGAGGTAAAATGACTTGCCTACAGTCACAAAGGTAGAAATAGTAGAGGCACAATTCCAACTTAAGCCTGTAGACTCAGGAGTCACAGTTCTTCCTGTTAAGATACTAGTTATAAGTATAAGGTTGCATCTTTTTAAATATCAAGTTATAAACACTATTACATAAAAAGCCCAGTGTTTCTTCTCATCTTTATTCTTTATGCTATTTTGAAGCTAATGTTACCATAATTTTTCAGTGTAATAGGATTAATACTAGAGTGCCCTTACTTGCCCTTGAATAATTGTATTGTTTCCCTGTGGGGTGCAAAGGCTACCTCTTCATTTGGCTAGATGGATCTGTGCCCTTCCACTACCCAGCCCTCACTATCACTTCATGTGTGTACTCCAAAAGAACAGTCATCACACCAACATAATGTGTTTGGGATACATACATTCACCTGTTGATATAATTTTATAACCCCTATAAGTTGCCAAAATTATGTCCTTTGTGAATAACAGTGCTTATTCGGACTAAGAAAAATATACAACTTGTATATTAACTAAAATATTGGAGCATTTCCCAAAACATTTTAAAATATTAATCACAAAACATTAATTTAAAAATGTAATTTGGACTTATAGACAGAAGTGACTTAGCTTTGGAATTGTAGTTGCATTCATTTTTTCTTCATAACACAGACTTGAAGTTAGTCATGGTCAAGAAATCACAGCTAGCCAGGCATGGTGGCAAACACCTTTAATCCTAGCATTCTAGAGGAAGGGGTGGGTGAATCTCTGTGAGTCTGAGGCCAGCCTGGTCTACATACTAATTTCCAGGACAGCCAAGGCTGTGAAGAGAGTTACTGTTAAAGGGAGGGAGAGAAGGAGGGAAGAAGGGAGGGAGAGAAGGAGGAAAGAGGAAGTAGGAGGGAGAGGGAGAAAGGGAGGGAGGAGAAAGCCATAGCTACTAACTTCTAGTTATTTACAGTAGAACTCCAGGACCTGCCTTGGTCCTATTTCTGAGCAGCTAACTGCCTTGGTCCTATTTCTGGGTAGCTACCTAACCACTCAGCAACAGTTGAAAGAAATAAGGAACAAGCAAGAAAGTAAGTTCTGATCCTACTGAGTTTGCAAGGTTCAAAACACCACAATGAGTATCAGGGGATTTCTGAGTCAGTTTAAAATAAGAACTGGGTTACAGTAATTATGTGAGGCCACCAAGTAACATCATAAGCCACAAGCCAAAAGAAACCAATCACTCTCGTTACCTTATTTTGTAAGGAACTTATTTTGATGAAACTTCTGTAAATGCCAGTGTCTATAATTAAATAATCATTACTTATTCACATCTGGAAAAATACAATGAACTGGCACCATATGTATTTTTCAACAATAGTACATGTTGCTTCACTCAGGTGTCTAGGTAGAGGTAGGCACAAACAAGAAAGATGGAAATAAAACACAGGAGCCAAAATCAGTAAAATGAAAATCAGATAAGTATAGTAAAATAAGTAGAATAAACAGGTAATTTTTTAAAAAGCAACAAAAATGTTTACATAAAAAATCTGACAGCTGGGCATGGTAGCACACACCTTTAATGCCAGCACTGTAGAGACATAAACAAAGGTTCTTTATGAGTTCAAGGTCAGCCTGGTCGATAAATAGTGAGTTCCAGGACAGCCAGGGCTACACAGTGAAACCCTATGTAAAAAAAACTTTTAACAAACCCCTACCAAGTCTGACAAAAAAAGGGAAAGATACACATTATCAGGAATAAAATGTTACAAAAAACAGTAGCTATCACTGAAGAGCCAGAAACATCTAAAAAAGAATCAGAGAATACTATGTGCATTAGTTAGGGTTACTATTGCTGGGATGAAACACCATGACCACAGCAACCTGGGAAGGAAAGAGTTTATTTTGATCACTGTTCCATATAACAACTCATCATCACAAGCAGTGAGGACAGGAATTCAAACAGGGCAGGATCCTGGAGGCAGGAGCTGATCCAGAGGCACAGAGGGGTGCTGCTTACTGGCTTGCTCCTCAAGGCTTACTCATCCTGCTTTCTTATAGAACCCAGGACCATCAGCCCAGGGATGGCACCACCCACAATGGGCTAGGCTCTTCCCCATCGATCAAGAACTAAGAAAATGCTTACATCTGGGTCTTATGGAAGACTTTCCTCAATTGAGGTTCCCTCCTCTCTGATGATGACCCTATCTTGTGTCAAGTTGACATAAAACTAGCCAGTACACTATGAATAACATTAACTTGACAATGTAAATCAAACTGATAAATTTCACAAAGTATCACAATTCACTCAATATAAGATATATAATATAAAACATATAATAGCCTCATCAATTACATAGTTTAAAGATTTCTGAAAAAGCAGTCTTCAGGCCTAGATGGTTCCACTGAAGAATTCTACCAAAAAGGAAAAGAAAATAACACCGAGTATAAAAAATTGAAGAGAATACACACTAATTCATGATGTGAGGCCACATTCCTTGATACCCAATCCAGACAAGTGCATGCAAAATAGACAACTACAGACTATACCCCTGTGAACAAAGGAAAATTCCTAAACATAGACTTAAGCAGTATTTTAAAAATACACTATAATCAACGAGGGTTTATTTCAGAAAAGCTAGACTGGTTCAGTATTAGGAATTACCAGAGTAAGTTGATAAACAAATAAAAGCATATGATCACACCAACTGATGCAGAAAATCCATTTGTTAAAACCCATGGCCATCCAAGACAAAAACTCTGAGAAAATAAATGTGAGTACCAGCAAGATGGCTCAATGGGCAAAAGCATTTCTTGCCAAGCTTGATGACCCAAGTCCCACATGGTAGAAGAAAAGAACCAACTCCCAAAAAAGCTGTCACCTGCCGTATACATGTATGCAATGGTATGTGTGCCCGGCCCATAAATAAATAAAATGTAATTTTAAAAGAAATTAAAGTAAACATGAGATATAAATTTACTCGTTCTGATGAATAACTACAAAATCCTTATAAGCTATTATGATACCCAATGACAATATGTCCCTCTTAATGTTAGGAGCTGGGTGAAGAAGTCCATTAACACTACTTTTATTAAACAATGAACTAAAAGCCAGACCAGAGCAATAACACATGAAAAGAAAGCCAAAGGCACATTGGTTGGTTGAAAAGCACAAAATAAAAGGATTTCATTTTGCATAATTATGTAGATAATCCCAAAATTTTATTTATAAACAAAACACCTCCTAGAACTAAAACAGGAATTTAGCACAGTGACAGGATATAAATCTAATAAAATTTCCATAGGATGTATATGCTAAAAATGGTAAAATACTAATATAAAAAAACCAAAGGTCAAAATAAATGGGGAAACAGATTACATTCATGAATTGGAAGGCACAACATGGTGAAGATGTTAATCTCCCCAGTTGATAATATACAAAATATGATTCCGATGAAAAGCACAGAAAGATTGTTTACTTTTATTTTAATCATTTTTTGAGACAGAGTCTCTTTATATCTCCCAGATTAGCCTTGAACTCCTGCCTTAGCCTCCTGGTTGTTGAAATGAAAAGCATGCCTGGCTACAGAACAATGTTTATTTTAGACAGAGACAAGCTTATTCTAAAATGTATATGGAACAAAACTAGAATAGCTACAATTTTGGGGGGAAAGTAGTAGTTGCAATCTGTCTACCTGATGCCCAGGCATACTATTTAACTACAGTCGTCATTTTTGGAAAGTCAGACACATAAATCAATGAGCCAGAATAGAAACTGACCCCAGGTATATGGATAACTTCTTTCTGACAAATGAGCAAAAGTAAGGGAATAGCATTCCATTACTCCATTGTGCTATTCAATGGAATCACAGTCTTTTTATTATACCATACTGGAAAAACTGGATAGCCATAGACAAATTAGACAAAACTTTATATCTCGTACAAATATTAACCAAGAACAGCTCGTAGACTTAAATGTAAGCTATAAAACTAAATGTATAAGTTAACAACAAAGAAGATAGTTTCAAGAGGTTCTGGTGAACTTTTTAGACATAGCACTAAGTATATGATTTAAAAAAAAAAAGACAGATTGTACAAGCTGCAAGAAAGAACTTACCAACCATGTTATCTTTTAAAACACTAGTATCTCGAATAAAAACATTTTAAAAATCAAAAACAAATAACTCTAATTATAAAGGACACAAAAGACTTGGATAGTCATGAAAGAAAAGATTTAAGTAAATAGATAAGCACGTGAAGAGATATTTGGTATCATTAGCCAGAAAAAAAAGAGATGTAAATTATGACCAAGATGAGACAGCGCCACACATTTAATTATTAGAACAGCTAGAGAATGCAAAACAGCGCTGCTGAGGGTACCAGGAAACTAGAACCTCACATGCCACGAATACAGCCACTCTGGAAAACTGTTAAGCAGCTCCTTAGAAAATGAAACACTCATTTACTATCTCATCTGGCAAGCATACTCCTGGACATATATCTTAGATATGCAGAAGCCTCCACTGATACAAAAACTTATACAGAAATGTTGACAGTAGCTTTATTTATAATAGTCATAAACTGGAAAATAACTAAATGTCCTTCAAGGTATGAATGAATAGTTAAACAAACCCTGATACATTCATGTCATGGAATATTCTCCAGAAATAAAAGGAACAAACTATTGACATATACAAAGGCCTGTGTGGATCTCCAAAGCATTATGTTGAATAGAAGAGAAAGCAAACCTCAAAAGATCATATGCTATATGATTTGAGCTCCTTAATTATCAAAATGACAAAATTATAAAGTTGGAGAAGAAATTCGAAGCTGCTAGAATAAGAGATTGGTAGGAGGTGAGTGTGACAAATGATGGAGCTAAGAACATCTTTATGTTGGAACAGTTCTTTTCCTTGAACATAGCGGTGCACATAAAAAAAACCTATATGTAATAAAATAGTATAGAACCACACACATAAAC
Organism: Mesocricetus auratus; assembly: GCF_017639785.1. Taxonomy (NCBI): domain Eukaryota; kingdom Metazoa; phylum Chordata; class Mammalia; order Rodentia; family Cricetidae; genus Mesocricetus; species Mesocricetus auratus. Next base: position 2,510,131 of record NW_024429213.1, on the reverse strand, counting down.
TCATTTCAGTTCCTGGCTGTGATACTATACAATTATGCAAGATGAAAGCACAGGGAAACATGCATAATGTATACTCTGAATGCTCAGTACTATAACTATTTCAGAATAAAAATTATGCTGCATAGCTTTTATGCTCTGAAATATTCCGGCTCACATATCAAAGACATGTCAGAGGGTTTCTCCAAATTGGACAATTCAAAAAATTCGCATGACATTACTAATGAAGAACAGGGAAACTGAACCTTTTCTAAAATACTAACAATAGCAAATTTGCAACACCCATGTTCCAAAGACAGATCCTTTATTTCTCTATGTTATTTATGGATAATATTACAAAATCACATGGTGAAGGGACCAAAAAGTAGACATAGAAAAGCAGAAAAGCAGCTGGGCGTTGGTGGTGCACGCCTTTAATCCCAGCACTCGGGAGGCAGAGGCAGGCGGATCTCTGTGAGTTCGAGGCCAGGCTGAACCGACAGCCTCCAAAACAATACAAAAAAACCCTGTCTCATAAAACAAAAAAAAAAGAAAGAAAGAAAGAAAAGAAAAGCAGTATTACAAGAACTGTTGGTTTTCTGTTCAACAGAGCTGTTAGCTTCTTAGCAGCTCCAGCCTCGTTGAGCCATCACATGCTTCTCAGAAAGCTGCCCACATATCAGCTCTGGGGAGAACTGTTTTAAAGGCCCACTTTCTGTAAAGGTCATGAGGAAGTGCAAAAGAGTCAACTCTCTAGTCTCAGAGAAAAATAATTTGGTTCTGTTTGTACCAAATATGCTTTAGGTTTCGAAAAGAGAAAAGGACTTGTAAAATAGAATGAAAATGCACATGATTTAATCTGACCCTGAACAGACAGGGGGCTGGGTGACCAGACAATTCCTTAGGGGTCTGGAACTTTTATACAGTTTAGGGAGCTGCTTTAAATTACTCATGCAAAATCAAACATAAGTATGAATAGTTTCTGAACACATAAAAGTGAGTTCTATAAATAGGATGACAAATAAATGAGGATACTTCCAAGTTTTCAGAAACTCCTGATAAGTTTTCAAAAGCCCATGATAAATACAAACTTTTGTCCATTAGCTGTGTGATAAGCAGCAGTCCTTGCTCGCGGCATCCTCTTCTGATTCCCTATGCCCAGGGGTAATGCCCTCTTTGCTCTGTGTGCTCAGTTGACCCCCACATGTACAAGTCCTATGTGTGGGAATCCAATCAATCCCACAGTAAGCATACGCCTCCCCAAATCGCTTCTGCAATGAGAATGCAGACCTTTTTTTCTTGTCGTGATTCCACAAACAATATGGCACCACAGTTGTTTACATAACATTTACATTGTAGAAGTACCAAAGGATTTTAGAGACCATTTGAAGTACTGAGATGATGGGCATGGGTTCTGGACACACATTACCCCACTGTTATAAGAGCCTTGAGCATCTGCAGGGTTTACTACCCTACGGGGAATCCTGGAACAACATTTTCAAACAACTAATACATATCTGTGCATATATCATGGGGTTGTAAGTATTCTGTAGGTAAGGAAAGGATTAAACAGGTTAGATAATGAGGCATGTCACACTGATCCAGCACTTGCCTAACATGCTGAGGCCTTGAGTTCTATCACTAGCATCACACTTGAAAAGGCAGACAGTTTGCCTTTGTTCTTATTTACATGATGGTGGGTTACAGTTTTTAACACATCTTTGAAGTCTGTGTTCTTATGCAACTTACTACAGTTTCTAGGAATAGCAAAAAACATTGAGAGGCCTGGAACTTTGATGCATTTAGGGAGCTGCTTTAAATTACTCATATAAAATTAGGCATAAGTGTGAATGTTTTCTGAATATATAAAGTGCATTTTATGAATGAAATGAGAAAGAAATCATAATAGACTTCAAAGTTTCTAAAACCTCCTGATAAGCTAGATAGTATTCTTCAATGTTTTCAAACGCCAATGATAAATACAAATATCAAAGAGTCTGAGGAAGTTATAAAATTTTGCTTATTAGCTGTCTGACAATTCTCTATATGAGTATCTCTATCCCGAAACTCTGGCTCTGGCAGAGAGTAACTTCACAGGCCACTGAGTGCAAACTCTCAGTTGTATACAGGATCAAGCACCTGTCTTATCCCCATCTGATGGCTCAAGGTGAACACCACGTAACTAGAAGTTCTTTCTTTAGGGTTATATTCCCAAGCAGGGACTGTATTTTAATCTGACCCTTAGAATTAATGCTAGGAAGTTGAAATTCTAAACACTCCAAATTCCATGAGGAAAGCAGTCTTTAGCACAACAACCCTTCTTACAAATGGAGGGCACAGTGGGCAAGTCATAACTGGCAGTGGCCAAACCCAGGAACCCTGCCTACCATCAGTATGAAAGCCTCAGGTGGAAAAGGCTATTCTCTCAAATCCTGTTTCTCTCCTCTGAACTGTGTAGGAGCTCCAACTGTCTTTGGCATTCTATATTCTAGAGACGAGAAAACAAGCTCACGAGCAATAGAGAGGGATATACTGCCACCTTGTGGCTCTTTAGAGAGTGACTCTTCAAGCATTTACATTACCCAAAGTAATGATGAGTGGAATTCACCTTGTGCAGACATGAAACTACAGCAGGTGACCAGAGACTCTCCAGTGACACAGAATAGAGAAGCAGAGTTTAACACGTGGATGTGGAGGGCCCTGGAGGTACTCTGGCATAAGGTTTCATTTCCTCTGAGGAAAACTGGAGCTTAAAGACATGAGGGGTCAGAGATCAGTCAGTATTGGGCTGTTGGTCTCTGAACTCCTGTTCTAGCCAATGCCCTTTTGACTATACAGTGCTGTAGATCACAGTATAGAATCCCAATGTTCTTTATAAGATAAAATTCTTAAATCTGTGTAGTAATTTGAAAGTAACTGCCCCCATAAGCTCATAGGAAGTGGCAGTATTAGGAGGTGTGGCTTTGTTGGAGTGGGTATAGCCTTGTTGGAGGAAGTGTGTCACTGTGGGGGTAGATTTTGAGGTCTCATATAAGCTCAAGCCACGCCCGGTGTGCCAGAGCATGTCCTGTTGTCTGTGAGACCAAGATATAGTTCCTTCGTGCTCCCAGCTCCTTCTCCAGCACCATGTCTGCCTGCATGGCACCATGGCATGCCGTGATGAGAATAGACTGAACTGAAACTGTACGTGAGCCAACTAAATGTTTTCCTTAATAAGAGTTGCCATGGTCACGATGTCTCTTCATAGCAACAGAAACCCAAAGACAGTCTGGGTGTGGGGACACATGCTTGCAGTTCCAATGCTTAGGAAGTAGAGGCAGGAGGATCAAGGAAAAATTGAAACTCAAAGCCAGGTCAATATCCCTCTGTCCTGACAAAGCACAGACCACACACAGAAGATGTCATGGGGCTATAACAGATGATGGTTACATAGAAAATACCATCTCTTTTTTGCACAGAAGCAAGGAGAGGCATGGCATACAAATTCCTAAAAAAGTGAAACTCTACTTGCCGCCTTTGATTTCTGGATAAGGAGCTTCTTCTTCTGGGCCCAGCTTTCATCACAAAGAACAGGAAATATCATGAGGGGTACAGGTCTGTTCCCTCTTCCTGTAGCTTTAAGACTTTGAACTTTTGTACTAAAGTCACTGCCCTAATAAGAGCCAGCTCATCTTAGTTTCCTGTGTATAGTGATAATTTTATTTCAAATTGCTTTTTTTAATCCAATGACACTTTTTTATCCTGAAAAATCTCAATACCTCAAATTTGAATTTAAAAAGTATAAAATACACCCCACACACACAAACGCACACACACATTGCTTAACCCAAGGAATGAGAGCCTTTCACAAGCACAGCCTGCACGGCACATTGAGCATTCTCAAGCACCGTGACAATTACATTTAGACACAAAACTGACTTGTTCCAAACTGACCTTATATTGAGCCATGACAACATGGGCGTCGTGCCTCCACCAATGACCCAGACAGTGAAGAAGACGATGAGTAGTGTGGTTGTGAACATCATCTGGCGGGCGTAGGATGCCGTGTCACGGATGGCAAGTGCAAATGCCATCGCTCCCCTCAGGCCTGTGGGGACCAAACAGGAAGATCCTCTGGTGATGAGGGGACCTGATGACAATTCCTCCAAATGCACTGCCACTGTGGGGATAACAAAGCTCTAGCCACATGCTTAACCCACACAGAAGCACCTCAAAGGTGTGTGGTCTTCTCTCTCCCCAGCATGAGAAGAAAAACCCAGCACCACTTTATATACCATATTCTAGAATACTAACTACTTTTACTATTTAAATTATTCTCCTGTTAGTGGCCTAAAAGAAAAAGAAACTTGCATAATAACAAACTCTCTGTATCTTCTATGTAAATACCAGTCAACAGAAATGTTGGCTGTGTGTAAATATGTTTAAATGCACACTTGTGGAAAACAGGGCACTATTTCTTAGCAGAGGGGGAGGGTACCTCACAGAAGAGTAAAAAGATAGGTTGACCTGTAACACGTTTTTGAGACAGGATCTTATTTAGCCCAGGCTGGCCTCAAACTCAATACGCACCCAAGCATGGCCTTACTGATCCTTCTGCCTCCCACTTCCTAGCCTGTAATTACATATGTGCTATCAAGCCCGGTTGATTATATTTTAGTCATATTATCATTGTTTGCTAAGTAAAATTTATTTTCTTTATATATAAATCTATTTTACCTGAAAACATCATCATGTGTTGGAAATTCCAGCCAATCTTATGCCTTCTGCCCAAGTTGAGGAAGAAGGAGAGTGGGTAGATATGTGCAGCTCTGCCCAAGAAAATGGCAACCTAGCCACCAGGTGAGGTTAAGGAGCCAACAAGTTTCCAGAATGACACTTCACAACACTCTGGTTGACCAAAGAATTTTAGGAATGCTGTGATGCAGGCAGCTGCCCAAAGAAGTCAGAATGCCTAGATTCCCCGTAGAACAATCTCTCAGCAACAAAATGGGAGTCACTTGGTCAACTTTCCCACTTCTTAGTTCATTAATTAAAGCTTATAAACACGTTGTAACTTTTGAACTGAATTGAACTGGTATTGATGGATTCCTTGATTTGTCTAAAAAAAATCACTCCAGAAGTAATCTAAAATACCATAGCAAGAGTGAGGACTGGGCACGGCACACACTATTTGGGCTCTACTGGAAGGAAAACAACAAGAAAGAAAAATAATCCTAGAGTCAAACTGTGGAAAGTTTGCTGGGAAAGAGCCAGCAAGCTTCATTTGCAAAAATAAATGAATAAATAAATAAATGAAACAAAAACCAAATCAAAAAAAACACACACACATAATGGACTTCAGTGCCCAATGCCCAGGGAGCACCCAAATATAGGGAGAAAACCACAAAGAGACATTCACTCACAGAAGTGAAGTCAGAGAAAGTCTTTGCCTACGTAGCTTAAATGGCCGTTGGGGATGTAAGAAGCAGAAAAGGATGAATGTGAAAAAGGAACTCTACTGTGAAAAGCAAAGAATTCAGATAAAGCAGTCATCTTTCCCTTGCCAAGTTTAAACAGCGCCCAACAGAGAGATCAGCACAATCCCCTGGTCAGAGAAGGAAACTCAGGCAGGAGCCAGCAAACAGAGAGCTTCCGCCAAGCAAGGCACCAGCTGCAGCAGCCACAGCTGTTTCAGACAGAAACCAGGGCCAAACTATCTTCAACTTCCTCCAGGGTAATGTGTAAACTGTGTTCCTGCTTTTTTTTTGTCTTTCTTCCTTTCCTTGTTTGGTTTTGTTTCTAACAAAAGGAAATGGTTAGTGCTTGTAATGCATGCATATTCTATCTCAGAGGTGCAGGAAAAAGCCTCAAATGGCCAGCAGCCTTTCAGACTCCCAGAGGACTTGGCTCACCCAACCAACAGGTCGTGATCCGTAAACAAGGCCTTCCTCCCACTATCTCATCCAGTATGCCATGCAGGAAATACAAATCAGAGCAACATGTGAGGTCTGAATGAAGAAAATCTCATCCAACAGATTCTAAGCTCTTCCTCTAGTGAATGTGTGAAGCCACTATAGTAAGACCCTAACCAAGATTCCAGCACTGTCACTATCTAGCAGCTAAGAAGCCCCTCACATTCTTGCACATGAAATTAAAACCCCACAAGAGAAAAATACTCTTCTTAGATAAAAATGAATTAAGGATTCCCATGAGGCCTCCAAAAGGCAAGAAAAAAAAAAAACCATGTCCAGCAACAGGAACAGGATCTTGAAATCCAGGGGCAGAAAAGTTTACTTTTACTTTAAAGAAAACAATAGTATCTAAGACCAAATGAGCCAAACCCTCAGCCACCGAGTTACTGCTGGCTGCTCACATCCGTCCTTTCTAAGTCAAGCACCCAAAGTATGCCCTTTCCAAACACTGTATCCCCAACTTCCCAACTCAAAGAACTGGGAATTTTATTTTGTCTTTTCTTCTCCTTCCTCCCTCCCTCCAATCCTATCAATATTTTTATCTGTTCTTTTTGTCTCCTCTCCCCCTCCTTCCAAACCTTCCTTCCTTCTTGTCTTAGAAAAGCAAAGGTGTCTCTCCCAGCACAATCCACAGCAGCAGGGCAGCTTGGGTGAAAGCACCGTTACTGTCCACTCACACACAAGGGCAGCATGGGGTATGGCTAGCCAAGATGGACTGTGCAGCTGAGAGCAAGAGGATTGGAACTTGCTAAGCACTAAAATCATGTTACATTGACATGGCAGTGGCAAGTCAAAAACAATTCTGAGGACTGACATGGTTATTGACTTTTAGATCTACTCAGGATAGAGCTCTACAAAACAAATGATAGTCCATCAAGCACTAACTTAAAAAAGAAAATTCCAGGGAAAAGTCGGTCCTTGGAATCAAATACATTCTGCTTTAAGAAGCTCCCCACAAATATCCTGAACCACAACTGACCCAGTTACCCACTCAAAACAGAGACAGTAATCAGATGATTATTCTTAGTGGTTATACAACTTTCCCAACAGAGGTCACCTCTCTGTCTACAATGTGGAATAAGAAAAGGATACAAAAGCACCAATGATGAAAATGGGGCTGAAAACATGCTTCTGGAAGGTGAACAGTGCCAGGCCCATGTAGGAGAAGATGAAGTTCTCTGCCAGAAAGTGTAACACCTCGAAAAGCTGCATGAAGAAGGAAAGAGCAGGCTGTGAACCCTGTGCTCCTGCTGCCATGCTACCTAGAAACCCATCAGGTTCATGGGCCTCTCTTACCTGCTTGCTTCGACTTCTTGATTCCACTGACAGATTGTTATATGTATAATGAGCTTGTGTAATCCCACAGAAAAGGACAGCTACAACACCTGTCAAAAGAGTTTCTAAAATTCAGTGGGAAAGAAGAGGCAGGAAAAAAAAGTCTACTGACATGGAAAATGTATGGCAGGTGAGCCTTGCATAATCCCCTCCCTCACCCTTCCTTCCCTCCCCTCCCTCCCCCTCCCTCCCCTTCCTCTCTCCCTCCCTCCTTCCCTCTCACAGGCCCTGCTGAACCGGGCATTAACCTACCTGTAAATCCACAGGCTTCAGCCAAAAGAAACGTGCTCCAGGACATCAGGAAGAAAAGCGCTGTCTCCAGCAGGGGGAAGCAGTGCAGCTTAGTAAACTTGGTCACGTCAGCACTAGGTTAAGGACAGCAGCTCTAGGCATGGGCAGCAGGGACACTTGAGATCCCCATTCTTTTAGCCTGAGCCCCCTCTCTAAGGGCCAGTCATTCCCTGTACCTCCTTGGGAGGTGTTTTATCTCTCTTTTGAAAAGTTATAGTGTTGGGATGGAGCTTAAGAGCCCTGAACATGCTAGGCTGATATTCTACCATTCTGCCACACATCCCTAACCAGGCATGCTTTATTGTTTTTTATTTTTTTAGACAGGATTTCTTTATGTATTGGCTGGCATGGAACTCACTGTGTAGATCAGGCAGGAACTCACAGAGATCCACTGGCTTCTACCTCCCAAGTGCTGGGACTAAAGGTATACACTACTATTACCACACACAGCTCAATTTTCTTTCTTTTTTAAAATTAATTTTTTATTTTATGTACATTAGTGTTCTGCCTGCATGTACGCCTGTGTGAGGGTGGCAGGTACCCTGGAAATGGGATTATAGACAGTTGTGAGCTGCCATGTGGGTGTTGAGAATTGAACCTGGGTCCTCTGAAGAGCAGCCAGTGTTCTTAACCACTGAGCTACCAGCCCTGAGCTCAATTTTCAAGTAACAAAAATAGAAAAATTAAGCTTTCCAGGGGCTGGTGGATGGTCGCTAAATGGTAAGCATTTGCCTAACATGTTTGCGAGTCCTGGGTTTGATTACCCCACCACCACCACCCCACAAAATAAAAGAAACTTTACCATCTAATCCAGGTTACCAGAGTCAGAGCTGGAGGGTAGAGTTGTTCAATAGACACAGTGTGTCTGCCTAAGATGAGGAATAGCATTCTGCGAATAGGCAGTAGGAATGGATAATCTACACTGTGAATATATTTAATAACTTAAAATGGTGTGTGTGTGTGAGAGAGAGAGAGAGACAGAGACAGAGACAGAGACAGAGACAGAGATATACACGTGCCTGCTAAGCAAGCATATGAAGATCAGAGGACAACTTATAGGGAGTAGTTTTCTTCTAGCTTTGTGGCAAAGCCCTTAGCTGCTGAGCTGTCTTGTTGCCTCCTGTACTTACTAACTTTAAATTGTGTACTAAGGCAAATTTTATTATGTGTTACCACTGTTTTAAAAATTATAACACAAGTAATGCAAAGCAATTGAATTGCATGCTCTAAATGTATGAATTTTATAGTACATGAATTGCTATGACTCTTATGAACAACTTTCTGGCTGCAGACTGGACTGAGGTTAGTTCCCATAAGGCTGGGAAGGCCTTAGGCAGGCATGGGAAGACATACTCTTAAGGCTCTGATCCCCATGGGTCATGAAGGCCTGACCCATGTATGGGACAGAATAAAAAAGAATTCTATAACTCCTGGAACAGCAATGAAGTGCTGGGGGTCTCCTTTTGAGAACAGAGGGAATCTTCCTCCTTCCACTGCCATTCAATACATGATCAACATAGAACCAACTCACAAATCAGTTCGTTAAGCAATTAAACCCTCAGTACCAGGGCCACTAAACAAAGCTATCTTGATTTATGCTGTCTGACACAGTAGCTGCTAGCTACTTTAAGCTTCTCAACATTTAAAATGTAGTTAGCCATAGCTGAGATTTTTCAAAGAAAAAGGAGATACATATCTCAAAGACCAGAACAAAAAGCAAAAAGCAAAAAGATATCGCTAATAATTTTCTGTATTATCTATGTTGGTTACGCATAAAATAGATGTGGTTTGTATTACATTCAGTAGTAATGCCAAGCAAAGAGGGTACTATGATAGAGGATTCAGCACTAATGTAGAGAGACTGCCAGAAGCTCCTTCCAAGTCTTTTTCTTTTTGTTTATTTGAAACTAAGTATCATACCATCCTTTCCTCATGGAAGGCACAGCACAAAGTCCAGTGATGACTACCAGTGGCTCTAGGTTAGTTATGGCTGCCTTAATGCTCATTGTTCCTGAACAGCAGACAGCACCAGTAGCCAGAAGCTAAAGTGCTGCCTGACCAGTGGTTACTGATTGCAAGCCTTATCTGGGTTCCTCGGTCTCTTTGTCCCCTATAATGGGTGTTCCAACTGAGTTATAAGAAAGGGAGAGAAACAGAAAAGGTAAGGACAAAGAAAAATCTACAGCTGAATTCCCCATCTTTAAATTTTTAGCATATTTATTTTAGTATATTTATTTTATATAAATTTTTAGTATATTTTATGTTTTATTGATTTTTATTTTCTTCCTTCTTCACATTCTCTCCTGATAGAATCTGTTTTACTTATTCCTTAAGAATTCATACATGCTAACAATGTATTTTGATCATGTGTACCCCAACTCCATACATCCTACTTGAGACACCCCAACATTTCCCTGCTCCCATTTCATTACCTCTTCTTTTGTTAACTCTCAGAGTCCAATTTCCCAGGTTCTTCCTGAGAGGCCCAGTCACTGTGCCTGACCCGGCTGAGGAGGTACCACATCTCAGGAGAACAATGACTTTAAGATTCTGATCTGAGAGGAGGAACTGAGAACGTTCTCTTTGCAAACACAATATGATCTATGTGTGGCCAGGCAGGGGCCAAACTAACCAAAAGGATATTAGAGCAGTCACAACACCAGTTACAGCTCCCATGGTAAAAGAGCCACTAAATATGCCTAGAAAAATGCCAACTGACTTAAAAAAGGCAGCAGCGTCAAAAGCGTGGGTATTTAGTCCTGCTGGCTGATAGGCAACAATGGACCTGGAGTTTAAAAGGAGAGAAAGTTTTGGTTTTGTTTTTTTTTTTAAAAGACCACAATGGTTGGTACACTAAACAATCCCCACCCTCCTTCACTATTTCATTTTCCATGGTTTTAGTTGCCTGAGGTCAACATCAATCTAAAAATATTAAGCAAACAAATTCAAAATTAAACTCTAAGTTCTAAATTATATACTGTTCTCAACAGCATGATGAAATCGCAAATCATCCAGCTAGATCCTGCCCAGGGCAAATACATTTAATTTAGGCTGTAGCCACCATGCTATGCTGCCATCAGCATCCTGAATGCTGCTGAAGGACAAAGCCAGAACCATTATCCTACCTCCCCCTCCCCCACTGCAGAAAGAGTTACTTACGAGGACAGCACAATGGCAACAGCATCATTCAGGACACTCTCTCCAAACAGAAGAGCATAAAGATCCACATCTGCATGCAGTTCATTAAAGATTGCCAACACGGTCACTGAAATGTAGGCCCAAAGCACAGAAATTAGTTTCGACTTCTGCCCTTAAACCACCAGTTCCAGGTTTATAGAGGCTATTTGTATATTAGGTGGAACAAGGTGGCTTGGTACCCAGCAGTAGTCAGATGGATGGTCTGTCTGGTAAATGATAAAAGGAAAAATGATAAACTTCTAATCTAGATGAGGTTTGATGTGATCATTGGGGGGGATCAATTAAGTCATTTGTCTCTTTTTGTTGGCTGGCAAATTTTTAAAAACAGAAGTTCTTTTTTTTTTTTTTTGACCCTAGTGCTTCCAGAACCCAGCAGAGTCAGGGTGCTTAAAAAGACTGACCAAGGGTTTGTCCATGAAAAATTACCCATAATTATACTTGTTAGGGAATAAATAACTAAGAACGTGTCTCTTATGTAACCCAAGCTGTCCTAGAACTCACAATCCTCCTGCCTCAGTGCCCTGAATGTTAGGATTATAGAACATGGTTTCTCAACTTTAGCCTTACTAGTGTTTGGGACCAGATAATGGCTTTGGGGTTGGCCTGTTTACCACAAGATGGCTAGTGATATCCCTGGCACATGCAGCCAGCTTACCTTCACAGAGCAGTGGAGGCACCTAGATGCTGGCTAGGACACAAGTCATAGTATCATGCCACAGGTGGGATTCAAGATAAACATTTATTTTTGTTTAAGCTAGGGCCAACCAGGTTTTTCTAGTATTTGTAGTCAAAAGCATTACTACTTATGGAATTAGAACGCCAAGCCAAATGCTTAGTTTAGTAAGTAACTATAAGCAAGTCAATTTTCTTACCACCAACCAATTCAAGAATTTGCCAACCCCCTTCATGTGCTTTTGTGTCCCACCCCAATCTCAAGCCCCCTTCACTCAAAAACAACCACGGTGAAATTTTATAGTGACCCTTGTGTCCTTTCTTTATAGTTTAATAACCCAAATATACACTCTCTGACATTATCGTTTCACTCTGCCCATTTTAAAGAAAATGGACTTTAAAAAAATACTCCTTTTACTCTGCTAGGCTACTCCTCTGGGAGCTCTTTTCTCAGGGTGCCTTATGACTTAGTTCTTTAGGGTCAGGACTTTTCAACCCTGTGGCACACACAGCTCTTTTGTAATGACTATCACTTCCTTTTGAAGGGAGATTCTGAGAGAGGGTTTCTCTGTGTAACAGCCCTGGCTGTTCTGGAATTCATTCTGTAGACCAGGCTGGCCTCAAACTTACAGAAATCTACCTGCCTCTGTCTCCTGAGTGCTGGGATTAAAGCCATGCACCACTACTGCCTGGTCTTTATTTTTATTTTATTATTATTATTAATATTATTATGAGATAGGGCAGCACTGTACAGACCTGGCTGACCTTGAATTCATAGAAATCTACCTGCCTCTGTCTCCTCAGTGCTGGGATAAAGGTGTATGCAACACTATACTAGGTTGCCTGTCACTTTCTTAATTTACCTCAGCATCTTTTGGAATCTGAAGAAAGTTGCATCCATTGGGGAAGAGGCATATTTTCCTAGTCTGACCTCATTATTGTAGTTTTCTTATTCAAGGGGTTCATTTAATTTTTCTTTATGTTTACATGCTGTTCAACCTCAAGTTGATTGTGTTGTTATATTTAATGAAGGTGTGTCAGGGTTAGTGTGCTGGCCCCTTTTTCTGATGCAGTGTATGAATGAGAATGTCCTCCACTGGCTCATGTGGCACCCAGCTGGTGATTTGGGGGAGGTCATGGAACCTTTAGGAAGTGGAACCTTGCTGGAAGTATGTCACTGGGGCAGCAAGCTTTGAGGGTTTGCAGGCTTGTTCCACTTCTCCCCGCCCCAACTTCCTGTGTGTGCATGCAAATGTAAAAGAAAGAAAATGTGATTACCCAGCTTTCTGCTCCTGCTAACATGTCATGTATTCCCCACCATCGATAGACTATGTCACTCTAGAATCATACACTAAAATAAGCTCTGTCTTACTTATTTTATCTTCTGCTATGGAATTTTCTCAGAGCAACTACAAACAACCAATAAACCTAGCTTTGCCGGGACTATTGAATAATACCACTTCCCCAATACTTTGTGAGATTCACTTACTCCAACACTGTCCACCCCACCCCAACTAGAACTTAATCTGTCTTCCTCTTTTAATGACCTGTCAATCAAAGTCAATAGTCTCGGCAGTTCCTCTTTGGGGGATGGGTCAATTCTTCCAGGAATATCTTTTCTGGGTATTTATTTTTAAAGAATTATTGTTAGTTGGGTATAGTGTCACATGCCTTTAATTTCAGTACTGAAGAGGTAGAGGCAGGTGAATTTCTGTGGGTTATAGGTCAACCTGGTATATACAGTGAGTTTCAAGCTAGCTAAGACTACATAGTAAGGCTCTTGTCTCAAAAAATTACTATTATTGTGTGTCACACATATATGTGGAGGTTGGAAGGCAATTTTATGGAGTTAGTTCTCTCCTCCCACCTTTACAAGGATTCTAGGGTTTGAATTCAGGTTGCCAAACGTGTACAAGAGCCTTTACCCACTGCATCTTCTTGATGGTCACTTTCTGGGTATTTCTGAGAGCCCCTATAGCCCAGATCACCCGCATAGCCTCTGACCTCCTTCAGTCTCCTTGTACTCATCAGTAAATATGAACATTGAATGTCCCTCTCAATTTTAAGTTTCACCATGTAAGTTAACAATATGTATTCCCAGTGGGAGCTCTTACTTTAGTGTATAAATATTGAATGGAAATTTCTGGGTTTCATAGCAGTCAAAATGAACAGTATCTGGGGCTGGAGAGATGGCTCAGAGGTTAAGAGCACTGACTGTTCTTCCAGAGGTCCTGAGTTCAATTCCCGGAAACCACATGGTGGCTCACAACCACCTTGAATGAGATCTGGTGCCCTCTGCTGGCATGCAGGCAGAAGACTATATACACAATAAATAAATAGAATGTTAAAACAAATGAAGAGCATCCCCTCTTTCCTCTGCAGAGGTGCTACTTTTGTATTCATGCCTCACTGTTCCTGCTGGAATATGGGTTTTTTCTTTTGCTGTCTTTATTCTTGTTAGGTACTAAAGGGCATCTCAAAGTGGCAGTCCCTCCAACATGCTTTCCTTTCCAAAAAATTTTAATTGACTTACAAAAAGATAAACAGCTAATTTGAAGAATATCTGCTGTATCATGACATAAGCTAGTAGGAACAGGCTACATGCCTGCCAGCGATGCTTCTTGGAGGGTATGTTCTTAAACACGGATGCTATCTCAAGACAAAAAATCAACTTTCATTCAGCCTAATGCAACAGGTTACACAACAGGGAAATCTTTATGGATAGGATTTTTAAAGTTGTATTCTATATGACTTCTTACATGAATTATATTTATGGCTCCTTTACCATTATATAGTATAAGAATTGTCTTTTTAAAAATGCAGCTGTTGAAGAAAAATTAACACTGATAATCACAAATGCGGATGACTTACCATGAAGCAGATACCATGCTAAGCATTTTGTAATTTAATTCAGTTCTTACAAAACCCTGTGAGGAGGCTAATAATACCATTTCTCTAATTTAAAGGTAAGAAAACAAATTGTGCAATGCATGGGCTGCTCTGTACTTCAGTATTGAAATCCCCCAAATCTCAGTGATGATACAAACCAAGTTTCATTCCTCCGTTACATCATCTGCCTGCTGTGGACTGCACTGGGTGGGGCTCTGTCCACATCAGCCACATGGGGATTCAGGGCTCAAGACTGATGGAAGCAAATAAAAATGAACCGTATCCAGGCTTGGCAATGTAGGAACAGGAGATATGGGACATCAGTCTATCAGTCAGAGAGGGTCTTAGAAGGAAACAAATGGCACACCCAAACAGCAAACTAAGAAGAGCCTTATGAGGAGGTTATTTATAAAAGTGTAGGAAGAGTACAAGGGAAACAGAAGGGAGGAGTCAGTATTTGAGGCAAAAAACACGTGACTTTCATCCATAGATCTGACGGTTCAAGAGCCAGAAGTAGTTACCAGAACCTGAGGTTATAGGGCCTGGGTCCCCTGATAAGAGCCGTTAGTTACTTCTGATGAGGAGGTACGATTGGTCTGAAGGATTCCTTTACCTCCATTCTCCTTCCAGTGGGAAACCGGCAAGAAAGGAACCTTTGGCATGCTCCATATAAGTTAGCCTCTGGGGCCAAGAAAGAGGAAAGGGTGGCCGGTAAATGTGAAGGGGTAAGCAGAAGACATGCAATAACCATCAACTGTTGAAGAATTCAGCACCCAGCAGAGTCCAAAGACTGGGTGGACTGCTTACTTTCCTCATACCTATGACATGGCAAACACAGCTTAAGGAAGGAGGGGCTTATTTTGGTCCATGGTTTGATGGAATATAGTCCATCATTGCTGGGAAGCAGTGTTACCAAGAGCATGAGGTGGCTAGTCATAATTGTGTTCACAATCAGGAAGCACAGAGAGATGAATGCTGGTGTTAGCTGACTGCCTCTTTTCCCTGACTCCAGCCAACAGAGTGGCACCACCCACATCCAGGGCATGTCTCAATGCTCTCCATTAATCTACTCTGGAAGCACCCTCACAAGCATACTCAAAGGTATTCCTTATTAAGGCCCTAGTGTCTCTTAAACAAATCAGTGAGCAGTTAAAAATAACCATCATATTTGACAAAGTGGAAGATTATACTAATATAACTTTAAAAAGTCTTTTTGACTTTTAAACATGGTTTGTCTAAAATGCTATAATTACCAATAGTAAAAACAATACAATGTTAGTTGTTCATGACAATGAAAGTGTGTCTAATAGCATTAACAACAGTTACCTAGAACTGGAATGAATCTTAACTCCTCTTTGTTCCTGCTATCACCTTGTAAAGCAGGTCAGGAATTCTGTGGTGCAAGGCTCTGCCTGACCATAGTGAGGAAATATCCACAGTAGATGGGAGCATCCAAAAGAGAATGGTATGGGGATTACAGGCTGGGAAAGTTGCCTCTAAAGGAAGAGATCTGCCCTTGTTTGGATGTAATTTGAATGTCCCTCCAACTTTCACATAAAATGGGTTGGTCGGCTAGGAGGCAGCATTAGGAGATGCTGAGGCTCTTCTAGAGCTTCAATTAGTGTTGTGGGAGACAATAGTCTCTCACTGTTTCTGAGCTCTTGGCCTGAGATATGACCACCTGCTTAACCGTGCACCCCACCATTGCCAACCCGAACACTTATCAGATAGTGAAACCTACTGGGAACCCTGATTTCAACCCAAGCCCCCCAAGAGTGAGCTAAATCAACCATTTCTTCGCTGGGTGTGGCTGCGCACGCCTTTAGTCCCAGCGCTCGGGAGGCAGAGGCACGTGGATCTCTGAGTTCCAGGCCAGCTGGGTCTACAGAGAGAGTTCCAGAGCAGGTAGAGTTGGTACAGAGAAGCCCTGTCTGGAAAAACAAAAACAAAAAAAAACCAAAGACAAACAAACAAAGACATTTCCCTTTATTAAGTTACTGCCTCCAACATTTTACTGTATGATGCAGAGCTGACTAACACAGTATGCCGCAGATTACCCCACCGCAGAAGGACTCTTTTAAAAAAAATCACAGAATAGCTAGACATTTCCCTTTATTAAGTTACTGCCTCCAACATTTTACTGTATGATGCAGAGCTGACTAACACAGTACGCCGCAGATGACCCCACCGCAGAAGGACTCTTTTAAAAAAATCACAGAATAGCTAGCACACATAGGAAGAAAAAGCATCTTAAGAACCTTATTTGTTCATTCAACTGACTTTTCCTGAACACATCACTTGTGTATGAAATACTATTTAATATTTGTTAATGCTCACTATAAAGTACCCACATCACTATATACAAAACATACTTAATTCAAAGAGCTATTAAGAGGTCTAGGAAGACTGACCAGGTAGCTCACATACTGGAAGCACGTCTCAAAAGGTGAGCAACTTGGCGGTACAGCTAGAGACTTAGTTTTAGACAAGTAATTTGGATCGCAGATTTTAAAATCTACTATGCTGATTGACTCTGGGGGGTACATAAGAAACAGGGTTATAATGAAGGGTATCAGGGTTAGGAGTGTGTCTCAATGGGAGAGTGCTTGCCTAGTACGCCCTGAGTCTGGTTCTCTGCAACTCCCTACATGCATGCATGTACACACATATCAAGACTAGGGGAAACAACAGTTCATAATGAGTCACAGGAAGAAATAGCACTAATGTTCTCTGCCTACAGATACACTAGAAGATGGAATCCTACATTTTCTTTCCTCAGTGGCAAATCAATCTAAAATGGCCATCTGAAGAGATCATGATACCAACCACAAGTGAAGACACATGTATGGTGCCATTTTCAATGAAAAAAACAAAGATTGATATCTTAAGTCAAGTATAATGTAATCAGGAATAAGAAGCTCTTCTTTTTTCCTGACAGTCAATATCACTCCATACTAAAATTTGTGTTTGATGACTTCGAAACAAGAAGTCAATCTGATCTAGTAGTCCTCTAAAACCAACTCATTGCTCAAAGGGCCACGACTGTTAGGTGGGCATTTATCAAAAGAGTGAGCACAGTTGTAAATATGTGTGTTTTGCTGCTCAAAAACATCTCAATGACTCTCCTGACAGCCATTCTCCAAGATTATCAAAAGCGTAAGACATCAGTCTCCAAAACTACACAGGAGAATGGTCTCCCAAATCTGATCATTAAACAGCTAGATGAGGTTGCTCAGACTTGTAATGCCAGCATGCAAAAGGTCAAGGCAGCAATGAGGTCAGCCTGTGCTACACAGTGAGTTCTAAGCCACCCTGGGCTAAAACGAAACGCTGCCTCTAAAAGCAAACCATCAAGCAAGTGCAGCTGGTCTCATGACTTCTGTGACTCTGCCCATCCACACGACCACTTAGCTACGTGCTTTTGGCTGAGGGGTTTTTTCCTTTTTTGTTTTTGTTTTTCCAAAACAGAGTCTCTCTGTGTATCCCTGGCTGTCCTGGAACTTGCTCTGTAGACCAGACTGGCCTCAAACTCAGATATCTGCCTGCTTCTGCCTACCTCCTGAATGTTGGGATTAAAGGCGTGCACCACCACCACCACCGCCGCCGCCGCCAATATATCATATACTATATTATTAGAAGTTATTCACCCCCACACTAGCTTTGTGTAGATAATATCTCTGACTGAGGGTCACAATAATAACAGCAGCCCAAGTAATAACTTCAAGCCATTTTTGTTGATACCAGCAAATCTTCCCGCAGGCCTATGCAGCTAGTCTTCCCCCATATCACATTAACAGTACCTTTTTCTAAACACGTGTTCCATGAAGACCCATGAAGATAAGTATACATGTGTTTAGACCACTGATTACTTCATCTCCAGCCACATTTCCCCATGTCTTAAATCACCCTGCTCCATTATCCGACAAACAGCCCCACCCCTATCCTCGGGGAAGAGGATTTGAGACTGGGTTCTCTCACCTTCACCCTCAGCTGCCAAGTAAATGGCCTTCGGTTTTATAAAATGTGTAGGTTAAGAGAATGACTGACATACTTCACTGTAAGCAAAACCAGGCCTCTTTTTATTGTTTGTTTTTTGGTACCATCCTCTAACTCTGCATTCAAATATCAATCTCTTTATGGCAGTTTTCAAATAGCAGATTTTTAGAAGGTTAGTAAACTACTTTCAAAAACTATCCATTCAAAAAGCACTTAATGCTCTAATGTCTAACAAGTTTAAACTTCTAATTTTCTAGAACTTTTATTTACATGGAACTCTTAATATGCCAATCTTCAGAGGTCAAATAAAAATGATGTAACATGACAATGCTTCCCATTATTTTATAACATAGTAACTAAGACACATTATAAGGAAATAAACAGTTATATAGATAATCTGGAAAAAGGGGACCTTTTATCAATTATAAGTGAAGCAACACTAATAGTTCAGAAAACAGTATCTGCAATCTTTATCACACCTCATATTACTTGGTGATAGTACCAATAAGATTATAATAATAAAGGTACACACAAATATAAACAGTAATATACATTCAGACAATGCAAACACCTTTCTCAGGCTTCTGAAGACTATTTCTCAACAGACTATCCTCTGAACATAGTCACAGATAGCCTAGCATTTAAATACCTTTCAGAGTGTTTGGTTTTGATTTTCTGAGACAGGGTTTCTCTGTATTGTTTTGAGGTTGTCCTGGAACTCGCTCTGTAGACCAGGCTGGCCTCCAACTCACAGAGATCTGCCTGCCTCTGCCTCCCGAGTGCTGGGATTAAAGGCGCGCGCCACCGATGCCCGGCCAGAGTGTTTTTTAGAAGCTTGCTTGAGTAGTGAGGACCTATCATTTATCTTTTAAACAAACATGAGGAACGTAGAACTCTCTGCCCAAGTCAGATGTGCAGAGGCCAACATAATCAGCAAATGTTAAGTTCAGTGTTTTGCATGTGTGGCTGCATTTAATTCTCACAAGAGCCTTAGAAACAGGAACCATTTACTTCCACTTTACAGATGAGGATGCTAACAGGAGAAGGGAAAGTGGGCCCAAGCCAGCAGATCAGTTACTGACCCAGTGAGAGCTTAACCCAAAGGCCAAGGCTCCACAATCTCACCTTTACACAAACCAAGTTGCCTCAAGCAGCCAATCCTTCAATACTAATTTAGAGTATCTATGATAATATATGGCAGTAAAAAAGGTTACTGTTTGGGGAGTATGGGAGGACGGGAGGGAGAGGGAACTGAGATTGGCAGGTAAAATAGGATTGTTTTTAATTGAAAGGAAAAAAAGAGATAGGCTACTGTATTTTGGAACACTGAGATTCTTCAGAACTACACAACTGTCTTATACCGCACTGTTCAATCTGGTGATGACTAGTCATATGAAGTCACTTAATTTAACATCTTTACTATTAAATGAAAACTAAAGCTCAGTTCTTCCATTTGCAGTATCCCACATTTCAACTGCTCAGTGGCAGCAAAGACCAGTGGCTACCATAGTGGAATAAGCAAACAGACTACAGAACATTCTTTGCAGAAAGAGCTGAGGAATAACACTAATCTAGAGGACCACTAAGAGGCATGCTCAAGTGGGAACTATCATTAAGATTATTGCTGCTCAGAATGTTTTTGTAGAGCTAGCTAAGCAACAATAGAGACATCAACGTAAGTAGTTGCTATATTATATTGGTTATGGAATAAGACAAGAAAAAAACTACATTACAACTTCATTATATGTGAAATTATTTTTAGTTTTGAGATTACAACTTAATTACAACATTTCTCCCTTCCCTTTCCTCCTTGCAAATATCTCTCCTACTTTCCTTCAAATTCATGATCTCTTTTTTCATAGCCCTGAACTCATGCATACAAGCAACATTATATGGACCCAGGAGATTATATTTAGGAAAATATATGAACACACATATAATTTGGAGGTTTTTAAAACTGCATTTGGTCTGCAGTTAATTGAATCCATAGACATGGAGCATGGACTTGTAATAGCTGACATTACAGAAAGTAATAGTTGATACTTTGGGAGGACTTTAAAATTTGATATGTAAGGTATTCTCCCTGCACGTGGGTCCCCTGGAACTGGAGTTACAGATGGTTGTGACCTACCATGTGAGTACTGGGAATCGAACCTGGATCTTCTACATGAGCAGCCACTGAGTCATCTCTCCAGCCCCCTGCTCTGTTTTATACATTCTTTTTTTTGTTTTGATTTTCAAGACAGGGTTTCTCTGTGTAGCCTTAGCTGTCCTGGAAGACCAGGCCTGCCTCTGCCTCCCAAGTGCTGGGATTAAAGGCATGCACCACAACCACCACCACCCAGCATGCTTTATACATTCTAACTTGGAGTTAAACTATCTTGTTTGTATTTTTGAGATATGGGGGAAAAGGGCTATACATTAACTCCACTTTTAGGAACTGGTTCATTTAACACTTGAATATTACAAGATAAAAGATTTACAACAATTCTATCACAAGAACTCTACACAAAAATGTTTATAAACACAACTGTTTCCATTAAGGAAAATCATTATTCAAATCAAATGGTATATTTCCTAAAGGAAGGTGAAGGCACAATGCCGAGAAAGAATGCAGTCTAAAAGTATGTTCATGGTAGTCATTCTAAAATGAGAGACAAGAGGGAAATTCAGGTAGAGACAACGCAAGTGTCTATAAACAGATGGTTCAATAAGCAAAATGTGAAATAGTATTCAACCTTAAAAGGGAGGAAATCATGGCACATGCTGCACCATGGATAAACTGGCAGGGCAGGATGCTAAGTGAAATGAGCCAGTGACAAAATGACAACCATTGTAAGATTTTTACATACACAAGGAAACAGAGGAAAAAGTAGAAGGATTCCTGCAAAAAGCCAGACAGAAAGGAAAAGGGCAGCTGTTATTATATGAGTTTAGAGTTGCAGTTATGAAAAATGGAAAAAGTTCAAGAAATTATGCTGAATGATATACTTTACGATACTGAAGTATCTACTCAGAAATTAAGATGCTAAATTATATTTTACCACAATCAAAAGGTATATTAGTTAACTTTTTACTGCCATGATTTAAAAAACTGACCAAGGCAGCTTACAGAAGGAAGGGTCTATTAGGACTTAAGGTTTCAGAATGATAAGAGTCTATCACCATTATGCTTCTCCAGTGGCAGCAAGTACCAGGTATGGTGGCTAGAAGAAACTGAAAACTCACGATTTAAATCACAAGCACAGAGTGACCTAACAATGACATGAGGCTTTTAAAACTCTCACAGCCCACCTCCAGCAAAGTACTTCCTCAAACAAGGCCAACCTCCTAAGTTTTTCCAAACAGCGCCACCAAATGGGGACCATGTATTCAAGTGTCTGAGACCATGGAGGGCATTGTATTCAAACCACCACAGAAAATAAACATATACTTCTCTAGAAAGCCTGTATGTTAGATCTATTATTCACTTCCTTCATCTTCTTTTAATGCCACAGTCTCTCTACTGCCACAAAAGTCAATGACTGCTCTGAACTGTATAAGAGTTAAATAATATAGTAACATAATGATCAAGCCAAATGTCTAATTACCTGGATCAGTGGCAGAGATAATTGCTCCAAAAAAGAGACAATCTGTGTAGTAAAATTTATCTGAGAGCTGGCCCACAATCTTCATGAGTTTCACCACGCCATACATAAGATTTCTGTAAAATGATAGGTAAACAGTGTCAGGGAAAACTCTTGCTGGCATATAAACAGAGTAACAGAGTACTATTAAACACTGTACTTTAAGGGAAATTCAGGAGAGCAATAGGCAGCTTTTATGGTTGGGCATTTACCAAGAACCCAGGCTATTCTCTTCTTCCCCTATTTTCTACACAATACTCTTTATAGGAAACTACAACATACAGGTCACACTCAAAACTAGGTTGGAATGAAGACCTGGGGATGGTGTGACCAAGTTCTACCACTTTGAAGGGGATATATCTATAACACTCATACAAATTGGCACATGAAATGTGTCTCTTCTCATTATTTCTTCATTAACTTATCTCTCTGTGTGGACTCAGGAATATTTATTTTATTCTCTATTAATCTAATAGAAAATTATTTATTTTATTGTGTTTCAGGCACTTATGGGCTCTGGCTATGGTGAAAACTTCAGGTTGGCTTTTGAGTTCCTTTGACATGCCTTTTATCTTTATTGCTGTCTGTCTTTTGTGCATTTGCTTACTCTCTGGCATTAAATGATGCTTTATCTTCATGTAAATTTCCTGTGCCTGTCCTAGAATAAGAGGCACTGGTTCTTTTATTAGTAGAGAATGCTATATAAAATTAGGATCTAGTAATTTTAGTTCATTTTAATTATTCTTAATTTAAATTTAGTGCCCACGTGAAGCTAACAGCTACTATACTAGACAGGATAACTCTCTATCCTAACTGCCATCCTCACACAACATTAAAATACTGCTTTGTACATCATATTGGTGAATCTCATTCCTTTGGGTAGTATGTTAGACTAGTTATACAAAAAAGAATCATTTACCCAATAATGAAGCAAGAAACAGCTGTCCCCAAGAAGGCATAGGCCAGAATCGATCCAAGATTTCTGAAAAAGTGTCTCTGAATGAAACAACAAAAAATAAGGATTATTGTAATTCTTGGTAACAAGTCAAAAAATCAAATATATAAACAAAAGCATTACATTCAAAGCCTCTAAAACCTAATATGCTACACTGTAATATCAGGAGTCAGTCCTAAATTATGCTATTCAACCTTAAACATCATGATTTTAAAATATCCTCTGCACTGTCAATCACTGAGCAAGTTACCAAGAACCTAATAAATTTTAGAGAAAACAATTCTGGCTAATTATAAAGAACTGTATTAAGCATATATATGTGCCCACACATATATATAAGAAAACCAATTATTTTTTGAGACTGGACACAAACCAGCTTATTCCACAGTCCTGCCAGTTACTTCCTGCTCTAGTGGGATCTTAGAAGCTCATTAAAGATGTAAGTCTGAAACAAATAAAAAGTGTCATTTGAGAGATATTTGACCACCAGCCCAGAGATGGTACCACCCACAATGGGCTAGGTCCTCCCCCATCAATCACTAATTAAGAAAATAAATGCCTTACAGCTGGATCTCATGGATCCATTTTCTCAGTTGAGATTCCCTCCTCTCAGATAACTCTAGCTTGTGTCAAGTTAACAAAATTCTAGCCAGCACAATAGCCCTCAGAATATAAATTATCTGGTGCCCTAAATAAAGTTGGCTATTACATGAGACTTTAGTCTGCCTCTTTTTTAGGCTCCATTCTCCCAGGTTCACACTGCCAACTAGAGTAGGTTCATTCAGCTTTGTTTTGAGCAATTATTCCCAGGGTTAACAGGAACACAGATAAGTTCACATTTATGGTATTAGCT
Organism: Mesocricetus auratus; assembly: GCF_017639785.1. NCBI lineage: Eukaryota > Metazoa > Chordata > Mammalia > Rodentia > Cricetidae > Mesocricetus > Mesocricetus auratus. The sequence goes on along the minus strand of NW_024429213.1, from coordinate 2,486,389 downwards.
AAAGCACAAAATCAGAAATGTAAATCTACAAAAATACATTCTGTACAAAAATACAGAATCTCAAACTCTTCTCCCCACACAAAGTAAAAATTATTCATTTCTCATTCAAACCTACTGAACTAATTTTTATTTTGAAAAGACATGCCACTTGTCTTGCATATTATATCAGCATTTAAACACACATTTCATAATACACAAAGTATTTTCGTATATATTAGCTCATCCAATTCTCACAGCAACCCAGTGGCATTTCATTCTATTTTACTAATTTGTTTATTGTTTTGGCCATACTGGAGATTGACTTAGGATCTTGTGTATGTTAGATAAGTGCTTCACCAATGAACTAAATTATCAGCTGTTTTGTTCTTTAGACAGAGGGATTCACCCTGTAACCCAGGCTGGTTTTAAACTAGTGGAAGTCCTCTTGCTTTAACCTCCCCAGTGCTGGGATTCTAGGCATGAGCTTACATATCCAGCTCTTGAACCATCTTACATGAGAAAAATCTAAGGTTCTATGACATGGTTTAAGTTGCCTAAAGTCATGTGTCTACCAAACTATGACCGTGAACTGCAGACCCAGTCTCTGGACTTCAGGTGCATGGCTTTACCAAGCTCCACAACTCTGCTTTGTGAGGAAAAAAGGAAGGACATGTGTTACTGAATTAAACACTAGACCTTTCTTTCTATTTTTATAGTCATGACTGGTCTCTATTCTTCTCTCTCAGACACAGAATGACAAACAGAGGGGAAGAGGGAGATAGTGGCATGCCCAAGTAAAGCCTTCAAGAATCTAAGCCCAGCACAGACCAGAATGAGGTTCACTTTTGGTGAAATCCATTGGACATCCCAGTTAGTAGTGTACCATTCTCAGCCTTACCTTCCTACTGCTGGGGAAACAATTCTATCCCCAATCCCACCATCTGTGGTGTGCGTGCGTGTGTGTGTGTGTGTGTGTGTGTGTGTGTGTGTGTGTGTGTGTGTGTGTGTGTGTGTGTGTGTTTGAGATGGTCACAAAAAAGCTATCTAGATGATTTTTCCAAAACTAGTGCCCTATAAACAAACCACAAGGCAGTGGCACAAAATCAAGGGCAAATTCAATAGTAACTTTTTCAAGGCATGTCTGCAGAGCTGTATAGAACATACATACATCAAATGATTCAAATATGTCTACTTATATATAACAAATTAAATGGTAAAATATTTATCACCTTTTAATCAACAATAGGTACAATCAGAGATGTCAAACACAGTAACAACCATCTATCTGGTGACTTTATAAGGATTGTTGAAAAAAAAAGCACTAATGGTTGGTAACTTGGAAGACTAGAGTGTCAAAAATAAGTTAAATTGGTAACAGGAAAAGCTGGTTATTTGAGATTCTTTTAAGAAAACAGAGCTGATGAAGGGAAGGTTCTGCCAAAATGTTTTCAACCATTAGCAAGGCTTTCATAACCTCTGATTTGCTTTCATTTTAAAGCAACTATGACTTTGACTGTATGTAAACATTAGTTTTTACAAATAAATTACTCATAATCCATTTGATCCAAAGAAGAGTTCCCAAGTTTTCCTCTGAGGGAAAAATTATATTATACTTATAATAACCATTCCCTATCTATTATGTGTCAATAAATGATGTGAAGATTCAGATTACTTTGGCAACTGTAAAAACAATTTGGAAAAACAGTATGTTTGGGAGGTTTTATATGGAAAACCTGCATTTAGAGCCAGTGTGGCACAAAGGAACATCTGAACCAGGAATTGGGACAGAGAAGGACTGGCTTTGATTTAGTTGTGCATCTCCTGTATACCCTCACCTGCAGCATCAATCATTCTGAGTGTGTAGAAAAACACAGCCTCGCCGGGCGGTGGCGCACACCTTTAATCCCAGCACTCAGGAGGCAGAGGCAGGCGGATCTCTGTGAGTTCGAGGCTGGGCTGGACCGATAGCCTCCGAAACAATACAGAGAAATCCTGTCTCACAAAAAAAAACCCACAGCCTCCTGTTTCTCAGGTATCCAGCAGCCTAGCCCTTTCATATTCCTCTCCTGTCCCAGAGTGATGCAGTAGGGAGTGCTCACTTTACTTACTAACGGGAACAATGCTTACCTTGGCTTCAAGTCCTAACCCTTTTGCACTAGGCAGGATGCCTGTACTTGTTCCTCCAGTGTCCACACTGTGAGTGAAGAGGCACCCTTTGTCCTGCACAGCAGTTTCTAGGATCTCTCCATTTTAGTCTCCTACCTCTGACTGACTAAGCTGGTAGCTAATAGGCCATTGTCTTTCTGTCTTCAGTGCATGAAGTACTTCTGGTATACCATTACTAAGAGCTAAACTTCATACTCCAATAGGTTTTCCAGGGATTTTGAATCATAAATTATTTAGTCGGGAGTTAACTCCTTGTGTCTATGTTCAACCATCATTATTTTATTATAGTTTCCATGAAAATTCATATAGATATATAAACATAAATAAATATGTTGAGTAACTGTACCTAGCTGATGCTCCATAAAGAACTTAAAAAGAAGGAATGGCTTCAACCGAAAATTCCATCTGTTGGGCAGGCATCCTCTCCTAAAGGGAATTGGGAAGTGTCCTGTCTTCTATTTTCTGAAAGAGCTTTTTACAGGGATGGTTTTACTTCTTCCTTAAACACTTGGTAGAGTTCACTAATGAAACCATATAGGGTTGTAGTAGATTTTTAATTATTAATTCAGGCTTTTGTTTAATATAGAGCCTCTGATCAGTTTTATTAATTTGTGAAACTGTACATTTCACTTGGCAAGTTTACTAGTACAAGGGCTAGTAGACACCTTAGGCTAGAAAGTGCTTCCCATGAAAGCATGAAGACCTGTATTTGATCTTCAACATCTACATAAAACAAAAGGCTGGATGGAGGTAGATGGCTCAGGAGTAAAATTTCTAGCTTTGCCAGCACAAGTACCTAAATTTGAATCCTTAGAACACACATGAAAATCTGGGCACAGCTGTGTGTTCCGTGATCCCAGCACTGGGAGGCAGAAGACAGGTAGCTTATGAGATCTTGCTGGTCAGCCACCCTAGCCAAACAGTGAGTTTCTGGTCCGTGAAAAGCCTATCTCGATGCAACAAGACAGAGAGACGGCAACAGAGGGAAACACTTACTATCCTCCTCTGGCATCTCCTTGCACACAAACGAGTACATATACTTGCAAACTCACATATATACAACAACACACACAGAGAGAGAGAGAGAGAGAGAGACAGAGAGAGAGAGAGAGAGAGAGAGAGAGAGAGAGAGAGAGAGAGAGAGAGAGAGAGAGAGAGAGAGAGAGAGAGAGCGCAAAAGCCAAGGTTGGCATGGTGGCATACCCAGTGCTGAGAAGGTTAAGAAAAGTAGATCCCTGGAACTCCTAACCAGCCAGGATAGCCTACTTAGAGAGTTTCAGGCCAATAAAAAACCTTGTCTCAAAAATAATGAGGTATATGGTGCCTGAAGAATCACACCTGAGATTAACTTCTCCCTCCCCATACGATTTACTGGCACAGAATTGTTCTGAGTACTACTTTATTATCGGTTGAATGTCTGAATATTCTATAGTGATACCCTCTCTTATTCTAATACAGTTTTTCCAATTAATCTATCCAGAGTTTATCCATTTAGAAGTCATTTTCTAGTTCATAAAGATGTTTACTGTCAGCCGAGATCTCTCTTCTCTAGGCCTGGAGCTGTGTCCAGGTAACTAGTCCTAGTTCTTGTCTAAGTCTAGTCCTCCTAGGAGGCTGTTATCCTAGGAAGGCCTTTGGAGAGGTAATGTTCATACAATATCCCCACAATAAGAGAGAGACAGAGACAGATAGAAACAGACAGATAGACACAGAGACAGACAGATCCACCCACCAGACAGACAGACAGGTCGATCGATCTATCTGTTTTGTAAACATACTTGGTTTTTCAAGTAGACAAAGGTTTATGCTAGCAAGTACATCTTATGCTGTTAAGTACAGTGATTCTTAGTAATGGGAATATTACATTCTTTAAAACTTTTTTTAATCTTTAGACTAACAATGGATTTACCAAAGTTGCAAAGACAGTATAAAAAGGCTTTGTGTACCCTTCATCCATTTCCCCCCACTGACTGTATCATACGTAACCATAGGAAAGTACCCAATACCAGGAAACTGGCATTGGTACTGTGTCAATGTAATTTTATCACATGTGCAGATTGTGTAACTACTGCCATGGTCAAGATACAGAACTGGCCTGAGTATAACACTCATCTAGCATGTGTGCGAGGCTCAGCATCACATCCTTGGCACCAGAAAAATATTGTTTAACATACCGACATATTCTATGACTACAAAAATGTCCCTTGTGGTCTCTCTCCCCAAAGTCTACTTTACCATCATTCCTAATTCCAGGCAACCACAAATTTGTTCTCTAGCTCTGTAATTTTGTCATTTCTGTAATGCTACATAAATAAAGTAATACAGCATATAACCTTGAATCTGGATGGTTTGACACAGCATAATGCCTTATAAACCTATCCAGATTGTATATCAAGCATTTTTTCATGTGACCACTGAAGATTTTTCTATGGTATCTACATATAGCTTGTTTAACTATTACCTACAGGAAGGCATTTTGGTTGCTTTTTGGTTTTTGTCATACAAATAAGATAGTTTGAAGAATGAGGCATAGGTTTTTGTGTGAACATACATTTACTTTCTCTTCAAAAAATCCTCAGCAGTGAAGTTGTTAGGCCTTAAGACAATTTTTACTTCAATCTTACGAGAAACTCTCACTTTGCCTGCCAAAGTGTTACATATTATGCTACATTCCTACTGGTAGCATGGAAGAGCACTAGATTTTAAACAGAAACAAATCATTGATAATGAGCTACCTATGGTGTCTGAGTGGGTACAGAACAGAGAAATCTGAGATTTTAAGGGGAAAACTAGATTATTATCCAGGTCAATTAACACTGAAACTCTTAAGAAATCACTGGCCAAATGCTTATACCTTCTTTAAACTGTATCCAGCATGGAAAATAATTGGAGGCAGCAGAATGTTGAAAAATACTTCTGGATCAAATGTTACCTGAAAGTTTAAGAGGAAAAAAGTCAAATTTTAGATAAAGATAGACTGATAATATTTATTTAATATTGAAAATCATTGACTAAAGTGCCTATTTAGAACAAAAGCCACCAATGTGTTAAATCATTACAGCAGTGAAGCCATAGTTTCCCTATTGACTGGCATCTTCTCCCCCCTTCTTCCCCGTCCCTAAGCACATCTAAATAAGATTTCAGTGTTCTGTCTTAATACATATCAAGTCACAACAGTTTGAGGCAATTCCAGGAACTCACAGAAAGCTGCTGCCAATGTTTTTCAACAGAAAATAAACACATCTTGATTTTTATCACACATTCATCAAGGCTTAATTGCAATAAAAAATGCTGTCATGTGTATTTATTAACTTCCCAGACCACACATGTGATCTTTTATAGATGCAATGCTACAATATTTAAGTCTCTTTTGAGTGAACAGCCTTCTGAAACACTTCACGTAGCCTAGACAAAATTATCGATGAGGTCAGCAGCTTCCTGATCATCAACAGAAGTTCAGTAACTCTACAGGGACTGAAATCAGTTGTTGATATAAGGAACTCACACTGAAACTTCTACACAGCCAGTCATACTACAGCCAAAGGAACTAAGTATTTGTGAACATGCTAATTTTTTAAACAGGGGGAAGAGAAAGCTAAATGTTTAAAATGACTATCTGAAATAAAAGTCAATTTACCCACGTGAATAAATCTTTTAATATTGATTTCTTCTCTATCCTGGAAATCACCTACATGAGAGACATATAGTCTTTTGGGGGGGAGCATTTTTGCTACTCCATAATCAAATGAAAAGCAATGCTTGCATTATGCATATTGAAGAATGCCTATCATTCTACCACTCAGGAGGCTGTCAGGAAGACTGAATTTGAGATCAGCCTGAGCTATATTTTAAGACACAATCTCAAAAGAAAAAATGCAATTTTTAAAATTGAAAAACAAGGATCTCCTGGTCTCGGGACTCACCCCCAGCTCACCAAGCAACAGCTAGCCTGCTGAGATTGCTGATCTACACCCGCCCCCTCTAAGGGCAGAGGTGAGCTCCAGCCCCACCTCAGGACCTCAGGAGCCACTTCTGCTTGCCCACTCTGGGATCTCCAGGCCTGGAGAGCTACTCCAGTTCCCACTCACCAGGAGAGGGAGTGCCTCAGACCTGTCGGTACTCACCATGAGACCAAACAGAGTATTAGATCTGCTTGCAACCACCTGAAGAGAACCATGGACACGTACCAGGAGAAGAAGAGATCCCCACCTATACCCACTGGAAGAAGGGATAGGAAGACGACAATATAAGAAGACATTCAACAACAGAAAAACCAATATGATACCACCAGAGTCTAGGGACTCTACACCAGCAAGACCTGAACCTCCCAACACAGATGAAGCAAAAAAGAATAACCTTAAAACCAACTTCACTAAGATGATAGAGACACTAGAAGAGGAAATGAGAAAATCCTTTAAAGAAATGGAAGAAAAGACAAACCAAATATTGCAAGAAGCAATTCAAACACTGCAAGGGTTGAAAGCTCAACTAGAGACAATAAAAAACACAGTCTGGGGGCTGGAAATATGGCTCAGAGGTTAAGAAAACTGACTGCTCTTCCAGATGTCCTGAGTTCAATTCCCAGCAACCACAACCATCTATAATGAGATCTGGTGTCCTCTTCTGGCATGCAGGCATACATGCAGCACTGTGTAATAATAAATAGATCTTTAAAAAAACACAGTCGGTAAACACAGTATGAGACAAGCATGGTATGTACTCACTCATATTTGGATTTTAGACATGGATCAGGGGAGTGCCAGCGTACAATCCCACTGCCAGAGAGTCTGGGAAACAAAAACTTCAAACAATGACTGATGGAAGCAGAGGCAGACACCCACAGCTAAACACTGAGCTGAACTCAAGGAACCCAGTGACAGAGAGGGAGAACTGATGGACTAAGGGGTCAAGACTGGGCTTGTTTAACCCACAGAAACAGCTGACCTGAACAAGGGGGAGTTCTTGAACCTCAGACTGATGGCTGGGAAGGCAGCATGGGACTGATCCAGACCCCCTGAATGTAGGTGTCAGTGAGGAGTCCTAGTCAATCTATGGGGCCTTGGGTAGTAGATCAGTATTTATCCCTGTCATCCGAATGCACTTTGGGTTCCCATCCCACAATGAGGGATGCTCTCTCAGCATGGACTCTTTGGGGAGGGTCTAGGCCCTGCCCTGAATGAAATAACAGACTATGGACACCCCCCATGGAGGGCCTCACCCACCCTGGGGAAAGGAGTGGGGATTGGGGGAGGGGGTGGGAAGGGTTGGTGGGAGGGTGTGGGAAGAGGGGAGGGAGAGGGAGAGGGAGCAGGGATTGACATGTGAAGCAGTCTTGTTTCTAATTTAAATTTAAAAAGAAAAAAACACAGTCTGAAGGAATGCTGGAATTAGAAAAGGTGGATGAACGATCAGGAACTACAGATGCAAGCATAATCAAGAGAATACAAGAGTTGGAAGAGAGAATCTCAGGCATTACACTAGGAGATACACTAGGAGAAACAGATTCATCAAAAAAACAAAATCTTAAGTCCAACAAATCCCTAACAGAAAATATCCAGGAAATATGGGACACTGTGAAAAAGCCAAACCTAAGAATAATAGGGATAGAAGAAGGTGAAGAAAACCACCTCAAAGGGGCAGAAAACATTCAACAAAATCATAGAAGAAAACTTTCCAACCTAAAGAAAGACATGCCAATGAAAGTACTAGAAGTCTGCAGAACACCGAATAAAGTGGACCACAAAAAGTCCCCTAACAACATGATAATTAAATCACCAAACATACAGAATAAAGAAAGAATATTAAGAGCAACAAAAGAAAAGGCCAAGTGACATATAAAGGCAAACCTATCAGAATCACACCTGACTTCTCCATGAGAAACTCTGAAAGCCAGAAGGTCCTAGATAGATATTCTACAAACACCAAGTACCACAGATGCCAGCCCACACTACTATATCAGCAAAGCTTTCAATCACTATAGATGGAGAAAACAAGATATTCCAAGACAAAACCAGGTTTAAATGATACATATCCACTAATCAAGCCCTACAGAAAGTACTGGAAGGAAAACTGCAATCTAAGGAAGTTAACTATGCTCAAAAAAATAAGCAATAGATAATCCCACTTTACCAAAAACCAAAAGAAAAAGCAGGGTAAATAAACAAACAATAATACCAACAACAACAAATCAAAATCAAACAAGAATTAACACACTATGGACCTTAATTTCCCTGAATATTAGTGGACTTAATTTGCCTATAAAAAGATACAGGCTAACAGAATGTATATGGAAGATAGAATCCATCCTTCTGCTGCATACAAGAAACATACATCAACTTCAAAGATAGACATTACCTCAGAGTAAAGGATTAGTATACTATTTTCCAATTAAATGAACCCAAGAAACAAGATGGTGTAGATATCCTAGTATAGAACAAATTAGACTTTAAACAAAAATCAATCAAAAGAGATAAAGAAGTTCATTTCACATTCATCACAGGAAAACTCCATCAGTAAGAAGTCTAATTCTGAACATCTATGCCCCAAATACAAAGGCACCCACGTTAGTAAAAGAAATATTACTAAAATTCAAAGCACACATAAGACCTCACACAGTTATAGTGGGAGGCTTCAACACCCCACTCTCACCACTAGACAGGACCACCAGACATACAAAAATCTATCAATGAAATCCACCATATAAACAAACTGCAAAGCAAAAACCACATCTCACTAGATGCTGAAAAAGCCTTTGACAAAATCCAACACCCTTCATGATAAAGGTCCTGGAGACATCAGAGATAACAGGAACATACCTGATCATAATAAAAGCAATATAAAGTAAACCAACAGCCAACATCAAACTAAATGGAGAGAAACTCAAGGTGATTCCTCTAAAATCAGGAACAAGACAAGGCTGTTGACTTTCTCCATATCTCTTCAATATTGCACTTGAAGTTCTAGCTACAGCAATAAGTAAGATAAAGGGGATACAAATTGGAAAGGAAGAAGTCAAATTTTCACTATTTGCAGATGATATAATAGCTTACATAAGTGACCCAAAAAAACTCCAAACAGGAAGTCCTACAGCTGATAAATACCTTCAGCAAAGTAGCAGGATACAAGATTAACTCAAAAAAATCAATAGCCCTACTATATACAGACGACAAATGGGCTGAGAAAGAAATCAGAGAAACATCACCCTTTACAGTAGCCACAAACAACATAAAATATCTTGGAGTAACATTTACCAAAAAAGTGAAAGACCTGTATAGCAAGAACTTTGAGTCTTTAAAGAAAGAAATTAAAGGAGATAATTGAAAATGAAAAGATCTCCCATGTTCTTAGATAGTTAGGATCAACATAGTAAAAATGGCAATCTTGCCAAAAGCAATTTCAATGAAATCCCCATCAAAATCCCAGCACAATTCTTCACACACCTTGAAAGAACAATAATCAACTTTATATGGAAAAACAAAAGCCCCAGGATAGCCAAAACATCCCTCTGTAATAAAGGAACTTCCAGAGGCATCACCATCCCTGACTTCAAGCTCTATTATAGAGCTATAGTCCTGAAAAGAGCTTGGTATTGGCACAAAAATAGACAGGGAGACAAAATGGAATTGAATTGAAAACCCCAATATTAACCCACACACCTACAAACACTTGATTTTTGACAAAGAAGCTAAAATTATACAATGGAAAAAAGAAAGCATCTTCAACAAATGGTGCTGGCATAACTGGATGCTGGCATTCAAAAGACTGCAGATAGATCCGTATCTATAGCCATGCACAAAACTTAAGTCCAAATGGGTCAAAGACCTCAACATAAATCTAGTCATATTCAACCTCTTAAAAGAGAAAGTAGGAGGTACTCTTGAACAAACTGGTACAGGAGACAGCTTCCTGAACATAACACAGTAACACAGACACTGAGATCTTCAATTAATAAATGGGGCCTCCTGAAACTGAGAAGCTTCTGTAAGGCAAAGAACACAGTCAGCAAGACAAAAAGGTAGCCCACAGAATGAGAAAAGATATTCACTAACCCCACATCTGACAGAGGGCTGATCTCCAAAATTTACAAAGAACTCAAGAAGCAAGTCTCCAAAACACCAAAGGATCCAATTAAAAAGTGGGGTACAGAACTAAATAGAGAAGTCTCAATAGAGGAGTCTGAAATGGCTGAGAGACACTTAAGAAAGTGCTCAACATCCTTATCCATCAGGGAAGTGCAAATCAAAATAACTCTGAAATACCATCTTACTCCTGTCAAAATGGCTAAAATCAAAAACACCAAGGACAGTTTATGCTGGAGAGAATGTGGAAAAATGGGAACACTCCTCCACTAGAATATACCATGCTAAGTGAGGTAACCCAGTCACAAAAAGACAAACACAGTATGTACTCACTCATATATGGATTTTAAACATGGAGCAGGGGAGTGTCAGCCTACAATCCCACCACCATTGAGTCTGGGACACAGGGAGGACCCCAACAGAGATATGCATGGTACCCCAGAGAAGGGGAATGGGACAGGATCTCCTGAGCAGGTTGGGAGCATGTGGGAAGGGAAAAGGGAACTGGGAGAAAGAGGGAGAAGAGGAGGGGAGAGGAGGACATGGGGGAGCAGGAAGGTTGAGTCACGGGAAGAATAGAGGAGAGCAGGATGAGAGATACCATAATAGAGAGAATCATTATAGGTTTGAGGAGAGATCTGGCACTAGTGAGATTTCCAGAGATCTACAAGAATGACACCAACTGACAATCTAAACAATAGTCAAGAGGTTACCTTAAATGCCCTTCCCTGATAATGAGTTTGACGACTACCTTATATTCCATCCTAGAACCTTCATCCAGTGGCTGATAGAAGCAGAGGCAGACACCCACAGCTAAACACTGAACTGAACTCCTGGAGCCCAGTTGCAGAGAGGGAGGAGTGATGAGCAAAGGGGGCAAGACTGGGCTGGTGAAATCCACAGAAACAGATGAACTGAACAAGGGGGAGCTCATGGAACCCAGACTGATGGCTGAGAGGCCAGCATGAGACTGTTCCAGACCCCCTAAATTTGGCTGTCAATGAGGAAGTCTTGGCAATCTATGGGTCCTCAGGCAGTAGATCAGTATTTATCCCTGGCATAGGAATGTACTTTGGAAGCCTATTCCACATGGGGGGATGCTCTGTCAGCCTGGACACATAAGAGAGGGCCTAGGCCCTGCCCCGGATGATATGACAGACTTTGGATATCCCCCATGGAGTGCCTCACCCTTCCTGGGAATTGGGTGGGAGTTTGGGGGATTGGTGTGGGGCTGGGTAGCAGGGGAGGGAGAGGGATCTGGGATTGACATGTGAAGCAAGCTTGTTTGTAATTTAAATTTTTAAAAAATATTTACAACATGGAGCACCCTAGTCTGCTACCACCTTTGAGGAAGCCTACTACAATCTCTTTGGAATGCTTGATTGATTTTCCAAATAAACTTCCGCTTAAACTGTCAAAAAGAAAACAAAACAATGCTTGCACTTAAATTCTCCTAAAACAAGCCCTTCTTCCTTTGAAGATTAGGTAAGTCTTTGGCATCAGTCACCAGTCAGTTTAAGCACTCAAGTATTTGAAGACTATGTGAAGAGAGACATGGAGAACTAAGACTTGTAGTTGAGAATACTGACAAAGCTAAAGGGAAATGAATATTATTTTAAGAAAGATAACCTCATTTCTAAGGCACAGCAAGGTTACAAGAAAACAGGGCAAGTGGGATATGCAAGCATGCAGCCCATGACTATAGATGCTAGCCAGCTAAGAAGGTCAGAAAGCTGAAGAGATCAAGTTACAGTCTGGCTCTTCCTCGCCTCATCCTGATGCAGAAGCACTCTAGAAAGCCATGAGACAGGAATGTGCCTGATGTTCCAGCAGTTGAGAAGGATTTCTCTCAAGGTCGCCATGAAGCCAGGGAATCAGCAACGCTGCCCGACAGCCATGGCGCCGGCTCACCTTCCGCAGCATGTCGTTCTGCTCCACGCTGTTGATCTTGCCAGGGCTGATTTCTCCTTTCAGAGTGTACTCAAAGAACTTCCCGCTGACATTCACTAACAAGGTGCTGAAGGCTCTGTCTTCCTGAGTACAGCTGAGTGACTTGTCATGACCACTGGTAGCAGGGGTGCCATACCTCAGGATCACTCCAACAATGAGCCCTGAAATAGGTGACACATATAAAAATAAATGAGTCCTGGTTTACTGTCCATTACATTTACCTGCCCACTTTTCTGAATAACTCTTTTTTGTTTCTTTCAGATACTTGCCAGAGCCTAAGTATGCTTTCACTCTGAAGCTGTGTCCCTTTTGCCACAAGGCTGCTCGCCCAACTTCCATGCCTAACTCTCTTCCTCATCTCGATCTACTGCCTCTGGGAAGATGCTAAGATTTCCAGACTGCCTCTCCCGGAGTTTTTAACACTAATAAAATCACTGTTGAAGTTTTTAAAAGCCAGTCATGTGGCAGAACAGAAAGTCTGGAAGTCATAGCACTGCTGCTTTAAGTCCTCTGGTCACCAGAAGGCTTAAAGTGGTTAATATGGCCCCCGAGCAGACTTAATACCTGCCTGTGCTTCATGTCTTATTTCTGAGGCTTTCAGAACAGGATGAGGTGAAGAAAAGTGTTTTCAGAATGAGGAAGAACAACTGAGCTTTTGTTTTTCTCCAGAGCATCCCTCAAACCAGTACTGCTGCCATCCGCTAGGGAGGACCAAGCCACTGGAATTTTCAGTTGCTATAAATGTAACATGCTTTGCCACTCACCAGAGCTAGAAGAGAGAAAAAGAAATGTTTTTTCTTAGGTCATTCCAAGCACTGACGACTCAGAGGAAGTAACTATCCCCACTGGGAGGCTAAATGTTGCAGTACAAACTTCGGCAGTCATGATTAAGGGGCCAGGGATTTGCTTCTTGAAGCTACACATTTAAAATGATGTTTTCAATAATCTCATTCTGACCAACTGTGAAACCTTAAAGCCTTAAAGGTATAAGTCAGACTTAAGCTTAAAAAGCATGTTTATCATTACCAAAAAGAGGTTTCTAAAGAAAATGAAGAAGCCCATAATGCAGATGCTTCAAGTTATTCAGTGAACAGGCAAAAGACAAGCACTTCTTCAGGATCAATCTTCTAGCCAGTTCTTTTTTTACATTTAAAATAATTGTTAATATTTATTTTCAAACGTGTCAAAATTGCCCCTGAAACTCCCATAGAATAATTAATATCTTTGTAAGCATACTATGTCATCAGAAGGGTTCTAGCCAGTTCTTTTTTGTAATGTTTTTATTTAAATTAAAACATCAATGCTTCACATGTCAATCCCAGCTTCCTCTTCCACCCCTCCTCCCTTGTCCCTCCACCAGCCCCCTAGACCCCCATCTAATCCCCACATCATTCCCTAGGGAAGGTGAGGCCCTCCTTGGGGGATCTCTAAAGTCTGTCATTTCATCCAGGGCAGGACCTAGGCCTTTCCCCATGTGTCCAGTCTAGCCAGTTCTTATGGGTAAATTTCCATTCATTTTGTCACATCCAGTGACCAATCAGATGATGGCACAGATGGCCAGCCATAATTTGCTCAGCCCTGCTCTTTTCAGTCTTAAGAACATACTTCTCAGCTGGCATTGTCATGGCTAGCTTGGTTCAGCCTTTCTGAGTATCTGTGCTGGTAAATGAAGTTGTGAGCTACCTACAGAAAGGTGGTTGGGTGCTCGTGACATCTTTTTTATTTTCCTGATCTTCATTGCTGCTCCAGCAAGAAAGGTCTGCTACATTATTAGTCTCTATCAATTCTCCCTCATGGGAGGCTGTGAGAACTCTGAGGAACTAGGGGTCCCCTGTATGGAGCAGGAAGGAAGTATGTCATGGGTCCATGTCGTGTGTATGTCATGTGTAGGTCCTAGTGTTTCCTAGTCGGTCCTGAGGGCAGTGAACCATCCTCCAAATATGATATGGATATTGCCATCTTGAAATCCAAGCAGCTGTGGTTATTCATACAAGACCTTCACAAGATTAGGCCTAAAACATACACTTATGAAAGCTGCTCCCCCACCAGGACACACATAATAAGTTAATTTCTGGGAGGGGGGGCTCTTCATCAGCGGTGCAGAGAGTATGCATGGAAGATCACAGAACAACTTTGTCAGTCCTTGCCTTCTACTTTGTTTGGGTTGGGACCTCTGTTTTTATTGCTGTATTCACCAGGCTAGCTGGCCTGTAAACTTCTGGAAATTTGTTCTCTCCACCTCTCGCCTCCAGAAGCACTGGGATTACAGATATATCACCATAATCAGTTTTCATGTGGGTTCTGGAGATTTGAACCCAGATCCTCACACTTGTTTTGCCCACTGAGCCACCTCCCCAGAACCATATGCTTCTTATACTGAATATCTTACTATTTCTAAAGTTTCATTACAGTGACGTTTTTGTGCCCATGGTGCTATGCTGAGGGTCTTAGTCATGCTGCTTATGGTTGAAATCATGGTGATGACTAAGATCAACTGTGGCAAAAGCACTTCCTTCCAAGGCTACTGGTAGCACTGGGAGCGGGAGGGTGGGGACTGCTGGGTGCTCTCAGGGCTTTACTGACCAGATATTAATAAAATCTCATTTCAGTCCTTGGTTAGGCAATTATGGTCGGATGGGGTTTTACTTAACAAAGCAATTCCACGGCTCTTCAGCATTTGTCATGGTATCCAATGGTATATCCTGCCTTTAAAAAGTGACCTGTCACACAGTTGATATTAAGCATGTTCATAAAGAAAAAACAAAACACAGTATTTAAAGAAATTACTTAAAACTTGCTTCACATGACTCACTGTTTCTTGACTTTATTAACTTCTCATTAGCAGAGTTAATGAAGACAATAAACTGCACTCTCCAGGTCCCCACAATGAATACTGACAAAGGAAGAGGTTTAGGGGCTGGAGAGATGGCCAAGTGATTAAGAGCACATTCTACACTTCCAGAGGATCCAAGATCAACTCCCAGAACCCATATTGTCTTAGGAGTTTACAGCTCCAGGGTATTCAATGGCCTCTTCTGGCTTCCACAAGTACTTACACACATCACACATCACACACACACACACACACACACACACACACACACACACACACCAAACAATGCAGAGAGCCACAGAGGCACTGATCTGACTGACGCAACAGCACAGTGCTTGTGTAGAAAAACAGCACAGCAGACACTTGCAGAAGAATGGATGCTCACTAATTTTACAGGCATATGACTAACTTCAGGAAATAATTTAATTTCAACTTTTACAGAAAGCAAATACATATAGAATGACTTTGACATTTTATGTGGCTGAAAGTAAATGGTGAACTCAAAAGTATGAACAAAACCTACTTCCCAACTGTATCAACAGTATACAACTGCCGCTCTTCCAATTTTAAGATAAAACCAAAGAACTGTGAACATGTATAATAGACATATATATGTGCTCATCTGATGGGGGAAGTCCTGTATATATGCTGTCTTATTGGTTGTTGAAAAAAGCACTGTTGGCCAATAGAGAAGCAAGATAGGTGGGACTAGGAGTCGAGGAGGATTCTGGGAAACAGAGGCACAGTCAGTCACGATGCAGGACACCAGAGAAGTAAGGGTTCTCTTACTGAAGTCAACATGTCCAGTGGAGGGGCCAGGTGCTATAATTTATTTGTTCACTGGCAGCAGCCTCATGAGTGTCAGTAAAATGAACATCTGTATAAGAATTTACCATTCTAAAGGGTTTTGGCCAGAGGAGAATTTTGAGAATTGGCATAAGTCTCTATAAATGCTGATCTTTATTTTAGAAGATTGTCCCAGAGATTTACCAAAACACATAAAAATCAGTAATAAAATGATACAGTCTTCTGATTCATTAGCATGCAGTATTCTGGCTTGGTGAACAATTGGAAAATCAGCAACTCTACCAGTTTTCCTACAATAAGATTATTCTCTATAGAAGAATTAAAAGACTGTAGAACTGAAGACATGATTCAGCCAGTAAAGTGCTTGCTGTACAAGATTTTAGAGCTCCTAGCACTCATATAAAAGCCAGGTATAGTAGCACATGTCTGTAATCCTAGCACTGAGGCAGCAAAAAAGAGACAGGTGGACCCTTGGAGCCCACTGGCCATACAGCCAGCATTGCAACTGATGAGCTAGAGGTTCAGTGAGACCCTGTCTCAAATATGAGGACCAACTGACAAAAACACCTGACAACCACCCCTGCACACATGTGTACACACCCATATGATGAACATGTATGCATACATATACGTACACCCACAGAATTAAAGACTATAAGGAAGATCAGCTATATGAAGTCAATAATGTCACTATTAAAAATTTCCATTTAAGAGTTATTAGGAACACTAAGTTGGGTGGGTAGGGAAGTGAGGAAGATCTGGGATGGGTTGGAAAAGAAAGAATATAATCAAAATATACTGAAAATTGAAATTCTCAATACAAAATATTCTATTTAAATATAAATAATTGTCCATTATTTATATCTTTAATTATATTTTTAATTTATTGGTTTTATTACTCAATTTATGAAAATATTCAGCTCACTAAAATTCAGGTGATATTTCAGAATTGCTTGAGACCCAGTCTTGTCAAGAACAGAGCCATTGTTCGTTAACTGCTTGTCCATTGAAAACCCCTCTGCTTTTTGTTTACTACACACCTAAGGAAGAGCTTTGGTGTCCCACATTCATTTTATCCAGATCGTACATCACAATTACAAGAGATAATACAAGCCTAAGTATCCATCACATTTATAAAATACTGTCTTAAGCTGTGGGAATCGGCTGAAATACAGGCCTCAAGGTCTTCCATATAGCTTTTGATCTTTTGGTCTGGGTTGTAAGCTTGGGGTTTTTGTTTTGGTTTTTAATCCAGTTCCTATGCACGTTTAGAAAGGAGAACTGTTGCTTTGGTTTTTTTTTTTTTCGTTGTTGTTGCTGTTTTGTTTTGTTTTGTTTTTATTTTTCATTTTTACATCCCAATGCAGTTTTCCCTCCCACCTCTCTTCCCAGTTCCTCCTGCCTACTTCATGTTTCCCCCCTCTTCCTTTGTTTCTCTTTAGAAAAGGGTGCTGGGCCTTTAATCCCAGCACTTGGGAAGCAGAGGCAGGTGGATCTCAGTGAGTTGAAGGCCAGTCTGGTCTACAAAGCAAGTTCCAAGAAAGTCAGGACTGTTACACAGAGAAACCCTGTCTCAAAAAAAAAGAAAGAAAGAAAAGGAAAAAAGAAATGGGTGGACCTCCCATAGATATGAGCCAGCCATGGCACATCAAGTTGCACCTAATATGACAACACAATCTGATAGGAGGAAAAGGTCCCAAAAGCAGGTAACAGAGTGAGAGATGGCCTCTGCTCCCACTGTTAGGAGTCTCACAAGAAGGCCAGGCTGCACGACTGTAATATATAAGCAGAGGGCCTAGGTTAATCCCATGCAGGCACCTGGTTGTCGGTTCAGTGTCTGTGAGCCCCTATGAGCCTAGATTAGTTGATTCTGTGGGCTTTCTTGTGGTGTCCATGACTCCACTAGCTCCTACAACCCTTCCTCCCTGTCTTCACAGGATTTCTACAGAGGTAGGACAGCCCAAAGACCTAGGATAGCACCAAACACAATTGGAAAAAAAGTTAATGAAATGATTTCTGATGATATTCTGCTACACTCATAGGTTGGTACCTAGCCCAACTGTCATCAGAAAGACTTCATCCAGCAACTGATGAACACAGGTGCAGAGAGCCACAGCCAAACATTAGGTAGACCTTGGAGAACAGTTGTTTTCTAATCCTTTTTCCATGAGATTACATCCTTGGTATCATGAGGGATTGATTCTGGGACAAAGGCTATAGATACCAAAACCTCAGAGTACTCACATCCTTATATAAAATGGTAGTTCCCAAATAGAAACAATCTAAATGTCCATCATTGATGAAATGAATATTCATCTACCAGAAAAAGGGGTGAACTACTGGCATATACTACAACATGAATGGAACTGAGTATGTGTGTTCAGTCAAAGAAGCCAGTCATGAAAATATGCTGTGTAACTCTACTTCCATGAAGCACCTAGAATAAGCATATTCACAGAGATGAAAAGTGTAGTGGTAGCCAGAGGATAGTGCTGAAGAAATTCTACTATAACTAGACTATAGCCACTGATTTATTAACTTGACCAAAAGGCATACATAAAATGACAACATTTATAATATGTGTTGTACAAAGTCAACAAGTGTAAATGAATCTTGATAATGCAGCCACAATTCCTTCCAGTGCTGCCATTCTACATTTTTCCATTCAAATCTCTGTGAAACAAGGTTGTATGTGTGTAGAAATGTCCAAACTTTTGACATTGTGACAAGACATTATCTTTCACCAAGTTCTCACTCAAGAATTGTACAATCAAGTTACAAAAATTGCACAAAAGGCCAGGCGTTGGTGGCACACGCCTTTAATCCCAGTACTCGGGAGGCAAAGGCAGGCGGATCTCTGTGAGTTCGAGGCCAGCCTGGTCTACAGAGCGAGTTCCAGGACAGACTCCAAAACAATACAGAGAAACCCTGTCTCGAAAAACCAAAGAAAAAAATGCACAAGGAATTAGCGTTAGCTCACATTTGTAGCTACACTTAGGTGCAAGCAGCTATTGAGCCCCAGTTTGGACATGCCTGTTAAGTGGGCTGGCCTCAAATTTACTATGTAGTCCAAGCTGATCTCAAACTCACGATCTTCCCACCTTAGTCTCTCAAGTTCTGAAATTATTTCAAAGGTTTCAAAATGATTAGAGGTTTGACAGGCCAAATATTTTAAATAAGCCTAAATCCTTAAGAACCTCAAACAAACAGAGGGACATAAAGATGATTGAAGCAGTGAATGAGGTTAACTATTTAGGTGGTTCATTTCATGTTACTGTCATTTTCCAATGGGTAACTAAATATGTGTCACTTTCTCCAGGGTGCCCTCCACCATTCCTTATGTTAGGTTAACTTCCACAACACTGTACTCTCACTGTCCTACATGTTTCCCTGATAAACATGCCACATTTTCATGAGATTTTCATAGTCTGATTGCCTAGCTAGCCAACTGTGAGCTCCATAGGGGGCAGAGGGAGGTATCTACTGAATTCTCCTCTGTACATTTAAGTTTCTGGTGTACTTGGTATTGAAAGGCTGTTTGAGTGGCAATTGGATAGAGGCAGCATTACACTCAAATGTGTATTACAGGAAGCGGGTGTTACGAGGAAATATTTCTGACTTTTGGAACTCATTTCTATAAATGTAAAACAAAGACAATGCCACCTAGTTAACAAATATAAACCAGGAAATCTAGTGTTTCTAAATCACAGATATTCATTCTCAAATGAAAATCTGTCAGCCAAGTGCATAGGAGTGACACACATACACAAAGCCTACAGTCCCAGCCTGTGAAAAACATCAAATATCATAGTCCAAGTTTTGCCTACTACACATAGCTCAGGATAAAAGTGCTTGCCTAGCATGCTTGGAGCCTTGAGTTCATTAACATAAACCAAGTGTAGTAGTGCATGTCTGATATCCAGTCACTAAGTAAGTAAAAGCAGGAGAATCAAAAATTTAACTCCATCCTTGGCTACATCAATAGTTCAAGGTCATCTCTGAAAAGCAAAAAAAGAAAAAAGAAAAAGAAAAAAAAGACACATACATCAGGGAGTTGGTTTGTTTAGCCTGTAATGGTCTACCCTCTCAAGCCTGACAACCTGAATTCAATCCCTGAAACCCACATAAAAAGATGGCTACTGTGATGCACATCTGTAATCCCAGCCTTGCTAGAGAGAAATGAAAAGCAGAGACAGGAGAATCACCTGGAAGCTCATGGGCCAGCTAGCCTAGAGTGATGTGGCAGATACACTGAAGTCCATTCTAGTTTCAGCGAGTATAAGATGAGAACCAACTCCCCAAAGTTTTCTCTGATCTCCACATGCACATAGTGATACACACTCCCTTCTGTCTTATGTCTCTCTGTCTGTCTTTCTGTCTGTCTCTCTCTGTCTCTGTCTCTGTCTTTCTCTCTCTCTCTCTCTCTCACACACACACACACACACAAACGTACAAAGATTAAATTAGTAATAAAATAGATACCACATAAGCCCTATAGTATTCCTTCTATTTTTCCTTCTCTTATTATATATGGATGGACGGATGGATGAATATTTCCTTAATTACTTATTCAGGCACCCAAAATATTTTGGTGTAAGGCCAAAGAAAGTAGATAGATACCAAGTATTCAGCTGTCAGAAAGTGCACAAACTGAAGGGGCGGATACTTAGTGTATTCTCCCCTTTAAAATTACTGAGAGTACAGCTTAAGTGATTTCACCAGTAAAAAATGACAAGTGTGTGCTGTAATGCACACATTAGTTCAATTTTACAATTCCACAATGTATACACATTCCAAAACAAGTTGTACAAAGTAAATGTATGAATTTTTATCTGTATCTTTAGCATATGAAAGAATCTAGTATACTAAGTGTTCAAGAATACTTACTGATATTGGCTTTAGTAATTTAAAATATGGAAGTACAGAGAACATAAATTGCTATTTAAAAAACTAGCCTTCACATCTGCTTTTCTTTCTCTTAAGCCTGAGATCACCTATAGAATATGAATACTTAATCTGGGCCACAACTTACTTTTCAGGATGCTTGAGCTACTAATGTGGGTATATTTCTACACTTTAACAGTGTTGACAGCTGTGCAGTGGAGGCGCACACCTTTAATTCCAGCACTTGGGAGGTAGAAGCAGGCAGATCTCTGTGAGTTCGAGGCCAACCTGGTCTTCAAAGAAAGTTTCAGGTCTGTTACACAGAGAAATCATGTTTCGAAAAACCAAAAAGAAGAAAAAAAGAGCATTGGCATTTTAAGGTTTAAGGTTTAAGGTTTGACCTTCTAAGTACTGAGAAACAATATATATATACCTTTCTGTGCTGGTTAGATTTTTAGCAACTTGGCACAAGCTAGAGTCATTCTGGGAAGAAGGAACCTCAACTGAGAAAATCAGATTGGCCTATAGGCAAGTCTGCAGGGCATTTCTTGGTTAAGGATTGATGTGGACGGGCCCAGCCCACTGAGGGTGTGCTATTCTCTAGGCAGGTGGTCCTAGAAGGTTTATGAACATGACCCTGTGGAACAAGCCAGTAAGCAGAATTTCTAACATGGTCTCTCCTTCAGTTCCTGCCTTGAGTTGTTGCTTTGACATCTCTTCATAAAGGACTAATCTGTAAGCAAAATAAACCCTTTCCTACCCCAACGTTGCTTATGGACATGATCTTTATGTCAGCAATAAAAACCTAACTAAAACACCTCAAATAAAGAGATTTGTGTAAATCCATCTCACTTTTTTTGTACAATACACAGTACTCATATTACAAAAGGTCAGGTGCTGTAGCTATACAGTTCATAGGTACAGGGAATGATTAGCATGGCCAAAGCCTTTAATTCCATCCCATCTCCAACACCAAAAAGTAGGGCTCAATATTTGAGGTGTGGAAGAAATGTAACTATTAATAATTATCAACCAATGGATTCATCCCTGAGGAAGGCTAATTCTTCCTTTCTCAGCAGCTGCTAATTGATTATAGGTCTTCATCGAGGCATGGGGTCCTGTGAGATTTTTCATATCTTGGTTGAGATGCTAGCTGTTGTTGGAGTTGTTTAGGCAGTCATGTTGTTGAGGTTTCATGGGTGTAGTTCCCATATCACAGTAGATTACATGGTCCTCTGACTCTTATGGTCTTTCCTTCCCCATCTTCTGCAATGCTTCCTAAGCTTTAGGTGCAGGAGTGACGTTGTAGATGTATCAATTGAAACTGAGCATCCCACAGTCACTTGTTTCCTACATTTTGAACAGTTGTGACTTTCTATAATGGTCTGCTTCTGTTGCAAAAAGACACTTCTTTGATGAGTGGTGAAAGCTATACTTACCTGTTGTGTGTGGGTATAGGGATATGCATTTAGGATGCAGTCAGGAAATTATACTGCAGGAAAGTGGTTTTCTCTAGAGTCTATGACCTCTCCTTCCCATGGGTAGCTGGCTAGGTTTGCAGACAGTACAACAGAAAATTTCCACATTGTTAGTTCTTCTGTGAACATCTGACTAAATTCAAGACAGACATTCATATGATTAAACAGAAAGAGAGAGAGAGAGAGAGAGAGAGAGAGAGAGAGAGAGAGAGAGAGAGAGAGAGAGGGTGAGGCGGGACAAACAAACTGAACATGGCGACACACATCTGTAACCCCAGAACACAGGAGACCAAGGCAGAAGAATGATCCCTGTCTGGAACAAAGAAAAAAAATTCTTCAGCTAAACACTAGCTACATTTCAAAACAAAGTAACCTTTCCTCTGAACCTACTCCTGGAACCCTTTTCCTACCCTCTGCACCCTAACCATCTTTACCAAGTTAAACCTTATCCAAATCATAAGAAAGCACTCATGTAGAAGGGGGTAGTCCTTAACAGTCAGCTGGTCATGCTGGCATCTCAGACTTCCAGTCTTCAGAACAATGAGAAAATACATTTCTCTTGTTGAAGTCACACAGACTATTGTATGGTTTGAGCATCTCTCCAAAAATCTAAAATCAAAATGCTCTCTCAAAAAGTTCTCGATTTTGGAGTATCTCATACTTGGGGTTTGGGATAAACATGTTCTATCAGTTCAATCTGTTCAAATGTTCTGAAATCTAAAACAAACTGTTCAAACTGATACACTTCTGGTCCAATCATTTAAGATAAATATTCAACTTATATTGTGTCAAGATGGCCCACTTTGACAACTGTGGTGGCTTGAATAGGAATGACCCCATAAACCCATGTGTTGAATACTTGATCCATAGGGAGTGACACTATTAGGAGGTGTGGCTTTGTTGGTGGAAGTATGTCACTAGGGTGTTGGCTTTGAGGTCTTAGAAGTTCAAGCCAGTCGTCCACTTTTGCTGCCTGTGGATCATGGTGTAGAATTCTCAGCTCTTTCTCCAGCACTATGCCTGCTGCCATGTCCCATCATGATGATAATGAACTAAGTGTCTGAAACTGTAAGCCACCCCAATTAACTCTTTTATAAGAGTTTTTGTGATCATGGTGTCTCTTCACAGCAGTAGAAACCCTAAGACAGAAGTATACTACTATGCTATCCATTGGGAAGAATACAGGTAGCTTCTCTAGACCATCAACAACTTACCCACAGCTAACTCGGACCTCACCTGTCACATAGAAAATGTTTTCTTTATAAACGAGGAATTGCATGTAATACAGTGTCCCTAACCACCACTTGAGAGGTGCTCTGTTTGCTTTAACTTTTCTTACATCACCATCATGAGGTTTCTTGATCTTCCCAAGGAGATGCTGATCACATGGACTTCCTGGCATGAATTCCACTTTTTTAAAAAATTACCCTAATTCACTAACCATGAAACTATCACATCTCTGTTCTTCCTGTTAAAAACTGATGTATCCCCTAACCCTACTCAGTATTAGGGACCATCATAGAAAAGAGAGTGGAGACTACAGAGCCAGAGGTCAGGAAGGAGCAGGGAGAAACAGCATCTTCAGAACATGACAGAGCTACTGTACACATGAACTCACATCAGTTGTGTTTGTATGCACAAGACCTGGATAGTATGGAAGGGGAAGGGACTCACTAGTCCCTATCCCTAATGGTGAGAACAGATTTCTATTATTTGCTGTATTCTCCTGAGTCATTAGTATCTGGGAAACAACCAAAGTCAACAACCAGAGTCACATTAATGACAGAAGAAATGTTTCACATCACACACCCAACAAAATCCCTTATGTGTTTCTAAGGACAGAATAAGATATTAACTGCAAACTGCCTTTAATTCAACTTTGCTCAAAACTACATCAATTCAACAGGTTACGTGATAAAATCATTCTAAAACAAAACAGAGTGGAATAACTTTAATGGAAAATGTGTTGCTCATACTGCCAACAAGTAGTTCCCAATAGTTGGACTCTGCCAGGAGAGGAGAGCTCTAGGCTAGATACTCACAGGGAAATCAGAAGCTGACTGACACAAAGCCTGCCCTGGAGAGTCCCAATACAGACACACATACACACACACACACACACACACACACACACACACACACACACACACCTGTTCCACTTGTATACACATTGCAATAAAGCCAATCAAAGTGTGTCAGGCAACATAAGAAAGGCACAAAAAGTTGACACAGCAAGATACACAATGAATATTTCTTTCATATGAAAAAAAGTTGTTGAAGAAAACCAGAGAAACAGTGACTTCTAAATTGCGCCTTACAAGAGGAGTGAAGCTATATGGAGGAGAAGGAAAGAGGGTAGAAACTAGACTTCAGAGAAAATTCTCACAGCGTGTAGTTGGTAAATGAACATCAGATAGGCCTGAGTTGGCTCATGATGGGAAGAAAGGGGAAGGGTGGGGCCCAAGTGTCACGTGGAAGGCAGCTTCCATCTCTTTGAGCCAAGCTCACAAGATCAGCATTTACCACACAGGAAAGAGAGGCCACAAAGACTTCTGGGCTAGAAGAGTGACACATACAACAAGTCTGACTTTTAGAAGGTTCCATAGCAATAATACTGAAGAACAGGAGAAACAGTTGAAGACCTTTAGCAGTTTTTCCAAAAAAAATAGCACAGTTCAGAGTGTCCTGGTTTCATTTCTGTTGCTGGGATTAAAAAAAACTGACAAACTTCAAGATTTCATTTTTTTCTGCTGAGTAGAAACCATTCTGAGTGAGGTAACCCAGTCACAAAAAGACAAGCATGAACTCTCATCCAGTGACTAACGGAGGCAGAGGCAGACACCCACAGCTGTGAACCGAATTGAACTCCTGGAACCCAGTTGCAAAGAGGAGTGATGACCAAAGGAATCATGATCGGGCTGGCAAACCCACAGAGGCAGCTGACCTAAACTAGAGGGAAAACATGGACCGCAAACTGATGACTGAGAGACCAGCACAGGTCTGATCCAGACACCCTCCCACCAAATCTGGGTGACAGAGTGGAGGCCTTGGCAATCTGTGGGACCTTGGAGAGTAGAGCAGTATTTATTCCTGGCATACAGAGGGA